>NC_084855.1:15497986-16131111 GCF_951802175.1 Populus nigra | reverse complement strand
CAACTCCCTCTCACATTATCACCACCTAACCCATGTTGGTTCCACCGGTGCTCAATCGGCGCCACGTGTCCCGCAAACACCAAAAGATACGACGGCAACGAACCCAGTTCATAAATCCGGTGACTCTTCTGGATCTCCATCCACCTCTCAATCCGCTTCGTGTACCCGGCCCATCTCCATTTCACCAGATCTATCACCATCACTCCAGTGTTAAAGTAACAGGGTTTCCGCCCCCGAAATGTCCCTGAAAACCGCTTCTCGGACCAGAAAGCCGCCGTGAAATACTTAGTGAAGTTGGCGTGGCAATATTCCGGAGCCCCGATTATTCTAGAACCCAAATTAGTAGTCCACAACTTTGCAATATCATCAACGACAACTAGATCAGAGTCCAAATAAATCACTCTTTTAACACATGGCTCAAGCAAATCAGCCAGATAATTCCTAGCGTAATTGAGTGGCTGCTCCAGCGCTTGCCTAACTGAGGTGGAAATGAGGCTGCGAACAATCTCCGGATCGAAATAATAAACTTTGAACTTCAATTGAGGGAAAGTGGATCGAACCAGGGATTCCAGATTGGTCTCAGATACTAAAAAATGGAAGAACACATTCTCCGGACACATTGAGTGCTGCAGAATTGAGTGAACAGCAGCAACTGAGCCACGAAGATACTCCACGTCGAGAGTAATCGCTACGTGGACCAATGAAGGATCACAGACACTGGTCTTGCCTCTGCTTTGGTGGTCGGAGAAGCCGCATTCATCAGCATTGCGGAATATAGTCGATTTTCGGAAGGATAGTTGGGTGAGGGAATCGGCAGGGGAGAGGAGAAGGGGGAAACGGAGGTGACCGTCGAGATTGGAGGAGTGAATGGCTTCAGCTGGAGGGAAGGATTGGAGAGACGGAGAGAGTATAATCATGACAAGAGCGGCAGAGAAGAAGCCTGAAAATCGTAGAATCCAAAGCATTTTCGCACCGTAAATCCCTCTCCTCTTCCTCCTCTTCTTTGATTTGAAGTCGAACCGATCTGCCACTATTGAGATAAGGGACGATCGAAGGAACGCCAAGGTTCCCTTGAGGTCCGCCAGGCTTGCTTGGTCTCCACTCTCTGTAGCAGCAGTTGATGGGTGGATTAAATGAAAGGAAACTTTCGATTCTCTCTCCGCCCTTTTCCTTTCAAAGTAGTATTACCGTGAGAACGAAGCGACTACAAGAATCCACGAAACGAACCAGGGGGCACAATTAGACCCCTGGTGCTAGGGTGCGCCACCGTGAACTCTACTCCCCCTCTCCCACCTTACCTGCACCCTATCCCTCAATAAAATGAAAAGAGAAGAGAGGAGAGAGAAGAGAGGAGCAGGGCAGAGAGAGAGAGAGAGAGAGTGTGGGGGGGGCGCTTTGCCTTGCTTTGCTTCTCTTTATCCAGCTTAGCTTTGTATGTTTTCCACCATAGATAGAGAAGGCCAACTCTCTAATTTTATAAAAGAATAATAAGATGCAATAGTAAATGGTGGCAGAATAATTTTAGGAAATAAAAATCTGTTATCTACGATTTGATAAATGAATATGTTAACCGTATTTGCATTGCAGGGAGAAGTGCTCTTCTTTTAGAAACAAACTTACAGCTGTCCTTTTCTTCTATCACAGTTACGATTGTGTCCCTGGACCTTCTTTCTGCTCGCCTGTCCTTCCTCCTGTTGTTAGCCATTTATCTTGGTTCAATTTAATCTTTGATGAAAGAAAAGAATGTGCGATTATTGTAAATACATACTTTTAATTAAGAATTTAATAATTTTATTCCATAAAATAAAATAAATATTATATAAACCAATAAATTATATATATATATATATATATATATAAAATCTTCATCGCGGATATAATAATTTAAATTTTATAAAAAATATATAATTGTTAATATAAGTTCTCTATGTTTTTTTTACAGAAAAAAATATTTCTTTAGCTATGTATTACCGTAAACAATTAAAACTAGCATCCCCAAATATTCAAATGATTTGAAATAAATATTAAAAAGGAAAAATGTTTTCCTTATTAATGCGCTTTTTTTAAAAAATATATAATTACCAAAAGTTTCTTTTTAAACAAAACTTAGTTATAATTTTGAAAATAGGTTTTAATATATAAAAAAACATGATGAATTAAATAATTCGTGCGAATGTATTAGAAAATATAAAAATAATAAATTTGAGAAAAATTATACAAAATATTTACAATAAAAATTTTAAAAATATTTGCATTTTAGAAAATTATGCATATCTAGTTCATATATAATTATTTAAAAATTAATATTACCTTGAAAGATGCTAATATTATTTAAAATAATTACATGATTGAGTAATTATTTAAACATTATTTAATTAAATTTATTTTATAACAATTAAATTATAAAATGTCAAAAGAGAAAAAAAAAATGAAAGGTCAAGCATCTATAAGATAGACATGCATGCTTGTCTCACATGAAAATTTAGACTCATGGACTTAAAAACCTAGGCTGCACACCTAGTTTTTATTTCTTTATTAAAAAGGTACAATGCATCACCCATCACAATAGACACAATTCTATTGTCAAAAGAGGCTTTAGTAATCAAAAAAATCAGAGTCTAAGTTTTTAGATCTAAAAAACTCATATTTAAAATATTTTTTCCACCCAAAACACGAAAAATAAATTCTTATAAACTTCTATAACATCGTTTCTAACAATAAAATACATTATAATTGCTTCAAAAAAACTCAAAATCAAATAAAAAATTTAAAAGTTGTAATCTACTTTTTCTATCATCATTGAAGTAAAAAAGCATTTTCATTGAGTTTTTCTCTTAAAATTAAACCCATGGACACCAAAATTAAAGTTATTAGTATTCGGAATCCGACCATCTAAGGACTTTCTTTGTCCTTAAATTTTTTCATGACTTTTTCTCTTCTTTTTCAAGATATAAAAACTAAAACACAAGATATAAATGAAGTGTAGGACCTAAACTAAAAACCCAAAAATAGAAAGGATCAAATGTAAAACAAATTAAAATTAAGGGACTAAAATGTAGATTTACACATATCTTGAAAAATTAAGGGACTAATATTAAAATTCTTATCGGTGTTTACCGATTGTTTTAGTGATGGAAAAATTATGTCGATAAATATCACTGTAATATACCGACGGAAATTTTTTGTAGATGTTTTTGTTTGTATTTGCTAATTTTTTGGTAGTAAGGGTAAACTACAGTTAAAAATCGATAACGTTACCGCGAAACAATAATAAATTCATAAATGAAATAATTAATATATAAATAAATATATTTGATAATAAGAAAATGATTCCAAGGATTCAATAAAATAAGTGATATAATTTTATGCAATAGATGAATAAGAAAATTTGAATTTCTAACAAAAATTCACAAATTAACTAATTTTACAGTATCAAATATAACTTTTAGGCAGAGTCTCTTGACCACAGTTATTAAACACAGACCGACCCGCGTGGGTCGACTCGATGGCTGGACCGGTCCGGGTTTTTTAAAAGACAGGCTGGTGCAACAACCAACAAAACCCAGCAGGTCAACCTATGATTCGGGAGAACTCGGACGAGACCCGATTTTTTTTTCAAATGTAGTTTTTCTCCTATACCTCTTTTTTAAATATTTTTTAATTGATTATTAACTTTTTTTAAAGTTCACTATATAAATATTAAAAAAAATATTTTATTTTTTTAATGTGAGATTTGAAACCCTTTAGTATATATACTCTATGTTTCCAGGAAAAAAAAGTTATTTTTTCAATGTGGGATTTGAAACCCTTTCGTATATATACTCTATGTTCATAAAAAAAAAATATTATGTTTCTTCAATGTGAGATAAAATATTTTTTGGTTTGAATACTTCAACTTAAAAGGATAACATAATATCTTTTGAATGTGTGATTTGAAGCCCTTTAATATATATATTTTTTGTTACCAGGAAAAAAGTTATTTTTTCAATGTGGGATTTGAAGCCTTTTGTATATATATAATTCTATGTTCATAAGAAAAAAGTTCTGTTTTTTTAATATGAAATAAAAAAACCTTTTGGTTTAAATATTTCAATTTAAAATGATAACATGATATATTTTCAATGTGAGATTTGAAATTTTTTAATATATATACTCTATGTTCATAAGAAAAAAATTATGTTTTTTCAATGTGGGGTAAAAAACTTTTTAAAATATTTTTTTAAACTTCATTATTTACAATATGTATAATTTATATTTACATGAATTTTTTTTATATAAAATATTAAATTTTTAAATGTTTTTTTAATTTTTTTAGATTAATCTGAATTGACCCATAATACTTAAAATTCCATTTCTTAACCGAGTCAATCTCAAGTCATGTTTGATAACTATGTATCAAGTCATGTTTGATAACTATGTACTCGACTTGATATCATATCTGGGTTTTCAATTGAAGTTTAGAATAAAAACTTGTTATTTAGGCAGCAACAATATAATTTATGCGAAAAATACAAGAAATATTAAATGAAGAGGTCAAAACTATAATTAAACATAAAATCAGCTTACAAGAGGCTGTTTCCAGCAGCAATGGATTTTTTTGGAGAGAGAGGGAACATCTCTCCTTCATTTTTTCAAAATTTTCCTTAGGAAATTCACTAAAAATGGAGAGATTAAGTGAAATGATGGAAGAAAAGAGTGAAAGGAAGGATCTATTGGCAAGGGTTTATAAGAAATAAGAGAGAGAAAGTGGCAGCAAGAGAGAGAAACAAGAATCTGAAGAGGGAGAAGAAGAAGGTTGGAAACCTTGGAATTATTGTTCGAGCATGATGGCTGTGGTTCTGCCTTTTCCCTTGGTTTTGTTGTTCCTCTTTCATGTTTCCTGGGTTCGATGCGAGTTTGGGCGCCTTTTTGTTGTTCTTCACAGGTTTAGTCTCTTCGTTGCCGCCCCTCTTTCTTGAAATTATTTACTACAGTTTCCAGCACTTGCAAAAAACTTAAACAATGATAGCCTTTTCAGCTGGCAGTTGAGGTCCTCTTTGCTGGTCATGACTATGCCTCTTTCTCCACTGTTTTCTTGCCAGCTCTAAGAACAAGTTAGTTTGTGCTTCTTTTTTTTTTCTTTTTGTTAGCTTTGAGATGGTTTTGCACCCTTTTTTTCCTCAACATGTTTTTTTTTTTCTGCTTTGTAGCTTCTTAGGTTGAAAGAAAAACTCGTTTTTTTAAGCTTTCAATGCATCTTTCGAATCCTTTTTTCGGCATTGCTAATTGTGCATGTTGTTTTTGGCTTTTTAACCCATCGCCTCTTTCGTTCGTCAAACAAAACCTTTTAAGGGTTCTTGAACAACACTTCGGCATTTTTGCATACCTTCGATACCTTTTTTGCTTTGTGTACACGTAAACATGCCTACTTATTGTTCAAGCATGCGATGTTCTTCTCTGTTGTATGATTTGATACACTGTTTCTGGTGGTGTGCAGACATATTAGTGAATTTCTGACCAGCATTCTTACAGAAAAGGATCAACGTAGGCAAGGTTGGGTGGTTAGTGTTCCTGCAAAAGAAAAAGGTCGTGAGAAGCTATATACGTGGAAAGTGCAAGAAATGGATTTAGAAAGTTCTTACTGTTTGCATTTTTATATGGAAGATGACTGTCATGTTTTTGCTCATGCATCGCGAACCATTTGCGAGATTGGAATTGATGGACGATCGACAAAAAATGCCCATGGAGGAGCGCAGGCACCTTTCCTATTTGATTTTGATTGTTCATATGCTTCTTGCTTGGAGATACTGATTTGTTTTCCCTTGTTAATCTCTTGCAGGTTGCTTTGAGTTTTGAAGCCACTAGTTCACCTAACCTTGAGTGGGACTCCTAGTTAAAAAAACCAAAAGATACAGCCATGAAAATGAACTAGGAGAGAAAGGTATGACAAGCGTTTTTATCAAGTCAAGATTGACATCAACATTAGAACCAAATAATCAATCCAAATGGGCACTGGAAGAAAGCAGAGTGTGGACATGGATGTTCAAATACTAAAAGAGTTTTTTTAATTAATATTTTTATAAAAAAATTTATCCTTCAATCACTTTTATTTTTTTATAATGTTATCTTATTCTAATAACTCAGGTCACGAGTTTTACTAGCTAACCTAGATAGATCAGGTTGTTTATTGTCTTCTTTTTTAATTTTTTTTTTAATTTTATCATTCAACAATGAGTTTATTAGGAATTGATCAATTTTATACTTTATTTAATTTATTTTCTATAGGGTTATCACAGTCTCATTATCTAGGTCATGGTTTAATAGGTTAACCTGGGTTGACTCATGTTATTTTTTTTGTTCATTTATTTTCTATTAGATTATTCTGGTCTTATGACTTAAGCTGATTGTGGTTGTTTTTTGCGTTATTTTTTTATTGATTTTTTTAAAATTTATTCTTTCAATATTAGATTGATTGAAAATTAAGTTTTATAATTTATTTTGATTTATTTTCTATGAAGTATGGGTGATCATTTTTTGTTCAGTTTAGTTTTTATTAAAAAAAAGTAACCAAACCGAATTTTTAAAAAAAAACTGAAACCGGTTCAAACCGGGTTGGCTCGGTTTTTTCAGTTTGGCTCGGTTTTGGCTTGGTTTTCTTGGTCTCATGATCTGAGTCGTGGATTTGGCAGGTTTACTCAAGTTGACTTGAGTTTTTTTAAAAAAAAATTATCATTGGGTTGATTGGAAACTGAGTTTTATAATTTGTTTTGATTTGTTTTATACGGGGTTATCATGGTCTCATGATCCAAGTTGCAGATTTGAAAGGTTAACTAATTAAGTAGAGTCAAGTCGAACTAATATGTTATCATCTTAATATTTTAAAACATGATGTCATCTTGAAATGTTCTGGGTCAAATTATATTTTTGTCAGTTATCTAAATTGCCTTTGGACTAATCAAGTCGATCGGGTTATATTGGATCAACTTCTTCACAATTATTTTTTTTTACTAGAAAAATATTAGCTATGCTTGAATGTTTTTCTTATGTTAAAAAATTTATCTAACCTATAATATAGCGCAAACCAATAATCTAGTTAATGTACTGGTGTGTTGAATAATTGTATAAATCTATATTGTTTTTACTTATTTAATTATTTATACATAATTAATGATTTGACTATATTATCAAAATTTTATTTATGTGTTATCGAAGTTGTTATAATTGTTTGAAAAAAAATATTAAACAATTTTGTATTCATAAAAATACTTAACTTAAATATGATATAATTTTTATAGTGTTTAATTATTATTATTTTTTCAATTTTTCAATTTTTTATTCATTAAAATTGAATTTAAAAGATTTCTATCTTGAAACTAAATCTAAAGGTAATAAAATGTTATAATTTTAACGTGAATAAGATATTCACATTTGGTACATTTAAGAAAAAATGTTATAATTTTACTATTTAAAATAGATTAGATCACATGAAGTTTGCATACAAATTAACGTGATGGTTCATACCTAACCTATGATTAGATCACACGAATTGAAATAAAGAGATTTCTCAGTTACTTTGTATTTAGATCGTATTTAATATCTTACTATGCATCTTTGTATTTAGATCGTATTTAATATCTTACTATGCATCAGAGAGTATTCTGCCTAATTAGGTCCTTCACCCAAAGTTTCTTGATAATGCTAGTATTTGTGCCCACGATTAATTGATTTAAGTGGATGGAGAATAATCATTCAACCCCAATCTCAGATTTTTAACTATATCTGGAGTTATAGAACTCCGATTCAAGCAAAATTTATGGCGTTGGAAAGGTAAAACATGAGGTTACAAGTTCTATGTTTTGAGAAGAACCTAGTTCTACCTCTAAGATAGTCAAAATTGATTATCAACAAACACTTGGACTGTTACTGTCCGTTTTTGAACTGTTACTGTCTGACCTCTTCTCATATTTTTAACTATATCTGGAGTTATAGAACTCCGATTCAAGCAAAATTTATAGCATTGGAAAAGTAAGATATAAGACTACAAGTTCTTTGTTTTGAGAAGAACCCAGTTCTACCTCTAAGATAGTCAAAATCGCTCATCAACAAATACTTAGACTGTTACTGTCCAACTATTACTGTCCATTTTTGAACTGTTACTGTTTGACATCTTCTCAGATTTTTAACTATATATGGAGTTATAGAACTCCGATTCAAGCGAAATTTATGGCATTGGAAAGGTAAGACATGAGGCTACAAGTTCTATGTTTTGAGAAGAACCCAGTTCTACCTCTAAGATAGTCAAAATCACTCATCAACAAACACTTGGACTGTTACTGTCCAACTGTTACTGTCCGTTTTTGAATTGTTACTGTCTGACCTCTCCTCAGATTTTTAACTATATCTGGAGTTATAGAACTCAAATCTATAATTTAACATCCATGCATCAATTCATAATTAACTTTAAAACAACTCATAAGACCATATTCAGAATATCTTACCCGATACGAATCAAAGTCTCGATCCTTCCTTTTCTTTCTAATGACAGCTGACCCTCCCCTCTTCTCTTCTTGTTTAATTTTTTTCTTGTTAATCTCTTGCCTACCAGTGTTTATTTTAATTTTTTTACCTATAACCCTAAATCTTGGGTGGGTTCTTGAAATTTGGTGTTTCTCTCTTGATCTGTAAAAATAGATACCAAAACTCCTTTTCTTCTTTCTTTACGATAGTTACAGATCTGTTTTTGATAAGAAAAGTAGTATTTATGCACTATAATTATTCTTAGTTGCATTTAGACCCTATTTTTTTAAATGTATTTGTTTTGCCCCCACTTCTTTTTAATTTAGATTATTTTCTTTAATTTAATCCAGCCTTGATTATCTCGGGATTTACATATTAGCCATAAGTTATTTTGACCTATCAAACACTAAGTACAAGCTATAACCACCTTGGTTAAGAAGAATAGGTAAAATTGTTAGGACCAATTGATTAATTGATTATTCAACCCGAAAATCCTATTTCTAGACTACTGAATTTTTTAGGAAATTAGTGGCATATAAAATAATTTCTAATAAAATTTCACATAATTGTATTCAAAGTTATTTTCTCTTATATGTGAAACACAAATATCGCTATATTTATTATTTCTCTTCCCATTACATGTCATTAGCATTTTTATATAGCTATACGAGCCTCATTAAAAATTTTAATTTTCATATTATAATTGAAAGAAAATAAAGCTACAACAACTTCCTTCTAGTAAAAACGACATTTCTAATGTTGATTGGTGCTGAAGCTATCATGCTCGTTATCATCTCTTAACGAAGAACATATAGAAAACAGTAAAAATCTAAATCCCAGTTACTCTAGATGTAATTCATCATAAATTTTAAATCATGAATTTTCTGATTTGGTTTTAAATATGGTTGCGGTTATGGTTTAAAGTATCTTTCGCTTAGAAATAAATCAAAATGATATTTTTGTTTTTTTAAAAAAATATTTTTGATATTAACATATCAAAACGATCCAAAAATATTAAAAAATAAATATTTTAAAAATACGAGTTAGACCATATTTCGAAATGGTCCCACATATCAATCCGCTGAACCAAATGCACATCATTTTCTTGAACCTTACACTCATCTACGTATCAACTAGCAAGGCAAAATATCGCCATAAAAAGAAAATGTGCACATCGAAGACCTGTTCCTCTAGAATTAAAATTTATTAACCCTTAACCCTGACGAGTATAGCTTAACTGGTCAGATTTTAGGTTTGCTCCCTAGAGATTACCAGTTCGAGTCTCACAAACTTCAGGGCCATTAGAGCATTACATAATCGTTAAATTCAGGGCCTGTGACATTAGTCGAGATGTGCGCAAGCTGGCATAGACATCCACATTAATAAAAAAAATATCAACCCTAAGAGGTATATCTTCACTGGTCAGGTCCTAAATTTGCTCCCTATAGATCACTAGTTCGAGTCCCACAAGCTTTATGGCCACTAGAGGCTTACATGGTTGTTAACTTTAAGGCTCGTGGGATTAGTTGAGGTGCACGTAAGTTAATCCAGACACTTACGCTAATAAAAAAAATCTAGTAACAATCAGAACTTGAAAAATCTTTGTGATAAAATTCAAAAGTTACATATTTGTAATATTATTTAGTTGATTTATAAATTTTTTTATTTTATTTAGAAATATTACTTATTTTCTACTTTTATTTAGAATGTTTTGTATTAATGGAATTATTTAACTTGTATTTGAGAATAAATTGATTATTTATAAATAAAATTTTTATGTGAAAGTATGTTTTTATGGTACATTTAGAACTTACCAATTATTACTTCTTTGTATCATTCATTCTAACACCTTTACTTCTTCATTCGTTGTAATCGACTTTCATCCAAAATTTATATTTTTTATTTAGATAATCACTTTTAATTTAATTTTCATTTTTTAAATTGTATTCAATTTTGATTATGAAAAACATCATGGTTGAGAGTGGTGTAACTTTATTTTTGAGTGTTTTTTAAAATATATATTTCTTGAAAAAAATATCAACTTAATTTTTTTAAATGATTTTAACATGTTAATATTAAAAACAAAAAATTATTTTAATATATTTAAAAATAAAAATACATTAAAAAAAAACCTAATAAATACTCTCTTTGCTCGCTTCAACAAAATATCGAGACAGTTGAAAGAGGAAAGTGAAAAAAGCTGGTCTGTAAGAAGGAAAGCCACTGTCCATACATGAGAAAAACACCAGAAGTACTCAGGCTTTTTAGTGTAGACCAGCTGGCATGGTCAATCCAATAACAAAATTCCAAGTTTGATAGAAGTGTATCCAGTGATGTGACGGCCCCATTTACAAAATGCAGGTGCACGGTGCACCTGCGCATTCCGGGCAGCACAGCTACTCCAATGATTGTCCTTGTGAAGCGTGTCCCACGGTGAGCACATTTTTTACAGTCCGTACGATTCGCACTTCCCGTCCAGCTCAGCCAGTCCGGACTCAATAGTTATACGTCGTATTATTAATAAAAATTTAATTCATTTTAATATTCCTATAATATTATATTAATGAATCTAATATTTAATTTATAATATAGAGTAAATATAAAGTTCATAAGATAAATATTTTACATAGAAAATTATAAAGTTATTATAATTATAAATTTTTTATTACATCAAAGCATTATTCCTAAAATATTTTTTGTCGATATTATCTTAAATATTAGATATTTATTAGAGCTCTCTCTCGTTGTTCTTATAAACTAAGATATAAGAGATACCTATAACTAATATGTAGGTGTTTGTTATAATACATGTATACTGAATTGACCCACATGAGGATTACATATTGAGATATCACTTATGTTCATGGAAAGACTTACATGATGATTGTGCTACTGGGAGATCGAAATAACATAAATAAATAGAGCTCTCTCCAGGTAAGAAATGATCTATTGAATAGAGAGAACTCCACCTCTGGAGAGGATACACACATTGAAATAAAGGAATTGGTTGATCTCTCCCATCAGACAGATCAACGGCATTAGGCATGGATACACGGGCAGGAGAGTGACCGGGCAGACTAGATGAGCGAAATTTCTTTTTTGCGAAAGCGCTGTACCAACTTGTGTACAAGATTTTATATGGATTGGATACTCTAGTCAAAAGTCTTTTCGTACGACTGTGTAAGTGGTCATTAGACTTGAGATCACTTAGTTATTTTATATAAAGAATATTATGCTTTGATTCTATTACATGTTATCTTAATCAAGGTAACAAAAAGGCAGTCATTAGAGATAACATGAACTATATGAAGCTACTTGGGTGATCAAGAGAGGATTCATCACCCTAAGTGAATTAGAAAAAATATTTTATCTATTCTCAAATAGTATTGATTGAGAAATCGTTGACCAAGATAGAATGAGATTTGAAAAGAGTTTCAAATCTTATTCAAACGATCAATGGTTATTATGTAGAGAACAAACATGATTTAATATGATAGACATACTCTATGCTTTAATGTTGAATCAGAACATTATTAATGAAAGGATATTAATTACACTGAGAAACCAGTTACTGAGAGGTTAAGTTAAACCACTAATGATTTTTCTAATATTTGAAGGATCATGACACTTTGCTAGACAATGTACTTGATATTCAAATATAAATTAATCAATTGTTGGATTGATAATAAATTAATTAATTTAATTCTATTTAATTAGAATTATAGTTTATATTTGGGCAGACATATTAGGAACTTAATGGGTCACACACATTAAAAACTATTAGTCATAAATTAAATTGGGATGATTTAATTAAGTATGACTTGATTAAAATATATTTTAGAAATTAAAAAATATAATATAATTAATACATGGATTATATTTCTAGACCTAGAAAAATCAAGTAAGGACTTGATTAACATAATTTCTAAAATTATCCTGAATTAATATATGAATATTATTCAAGGGACAAATTGATATTTTGTTAATTTATATGGTTTTTTAGATTTCTTTATAAATAGTAAGCTATGCCTCATGTTTTTGAGAGGTTATCTATTAGATAGAAAAACTACGTAAATCACATAATAAAAAGATTGCACTCTACACATACCAATCCCTATCTCCTAAATAGGGATTTAGAAGATTTCTTACTGGTGGTTCATGTGGATTACTGTTGAAGGCTGAACAATTAGATGACTTATGGTTTGCAACAACCCAACCTTTAAAGAAATATTCAAAGCCGAAAAAGATCAGATTTTTAGATAATAAATTGCTAAACAACTCTAAATATGTCTGACGGAATCCTAAGGACTCCCAAATAAATTTTTTTATTGTTTTCATTGCGTGTATGACATTTAGGAACTCAACAGTGGTATCAGAGTCTTCATTAGATAATTAGAGTTGTTGATTACATGTTTTAATTGTTATTAATGTTAATTGTGAATTAATTTTATGTGAAAAAATATTTTCCCTGAAAGTAATTTTTTTTTATCTCATGATTTAAAAATAATAAAAAAGGATTATGGCTACTGTTCCGGCTGGATCAAGCCAGATTTTTTAGATCTGGCCGGAATCCATCATTGAATTAAAAAAATGGTTGTAGGTGGTTGCAATAGCCACCATCAGCGACACCAACATCGCTGACAAGCCTAGCTATGCTATGCACACTAGGGGTGATCATTTTCGGTTCGGTTCGGTTTTTATTAAAAAAAAGCAACCAAATTGAAATTTAAAAAAAAACGAAAATCAAAACCGGTTCAAATCGGCCGGTTTCGGTTTGGTTTTTTGGGCAAAAACCGGTTCAAACCGGGTTGGCTTAGTTTTTTTAGTTTGGCTTGGTTTTTCGGTTTGACTCATTTTTGGCTCGGTTTGTTTATGATTTGGCTCGGTTTTTTTCCAGTTTGGGTTCGATTTAGTTTGGTTTTTTCAGTTTCAAGCTTATAAAACTGAACCGAACCGGTCGGTTTTTTCAAAATTTTAATTGGTTTAATCGATTTTTTTTCATGGTTCAATTTTTTCGATTATTTTTTTAAATTTTTCTCAAATTTTTCTATTTTTTTGCTCACCCCTAATGCACACAACCAGTCACCCGTGGGCAGAAGGCCACATTAGGGCCATGCGCTGTTAGAGTTACCATGGGCACTAATTCGCCTAGTGCTAGATTGGGGTACCGCGAGGGCTGGTGCCTTGCGTTGCCACTAGGTGAAGCGGCAACACTAGTGGCTAAAGATAGGGGCATAATCACAATTATGCCCCTAAACTTTGTATAGGGGTTGAGGTGTAGAATTACGATCCTACCCCTACAACTTATATCTAATTATTTTTTTGGTATATTTGGGTTTGAAATTATGATTTTAGCCCTCCATATATAAAATAATGATTTTATATTAAAATTAAAATCATAAATTAAATTAATTATTCTAATTAGATTAGTATTGAATTAAAATGTTTAATTCCAAATTTTGTAGTTTTGTCATATCATATCCTAATAGGATTAGGATTTAATTAAATAATATTTTAAAAAATGGTTTTTATAAAATAATGAGTGTTTTTTTAAGCCAAAAAATTTTATTTTATTAATCCTAAAATAGTTTAGGATATTAATAAGAATTTTAATATGATTAATATGCTTATTAAATTTTGAAAAATGTTTTTCATGGAATTTATGTTGAATAAAATTTGTTTTGTTTGGAAAATTATCAAATTAGATTTGATTGAATACTTCTAAGTGTTAGAAATATTATTTTATAGGAGCACATAAAGCCAATAATTAGAATTAAAACATGCAATATAATTTATTATGCATATTAATATGTTATTAAACATGATGGATGATTATGAACATTAAAGACCAATTCGATTATGTTTTTATGGTTGAATGGTTGTAATAATAAATAGGGCTTATGAGTTCTGTCTTTTATCTATTTTTCTTCTAAGTTATAAAATTCTTTTCTTATCTAGTTCTCTTTGAATGTAACTCTCGAGGTTTTTTATACAATTATGTAAATGTTATGTAACTTATAAATGTGTTGATTTAGATAAGAAAATTTATTTTGTAATCCAAGACGAAGGAATAAATAAAGGCAAAAAAAGCTACAATCATAGTGCTCATAAAAGACTTATGAAGATTTACAACAACTACCATGAGTTTGTCAACTTGTCATGTTCATGTTTGCTTGGATTATTATCCTTTTTTACATGAACATTAAAAATACCGAGTAAAAAATATATCTCAATATCAATCTCATATATTTAGATAAATTTAATAAATCTTGCCACATGCTAATTCTTAAGATTTGAATCCAAAAAGTCGATGAAACATATACCAGTGTGACCTATTTATTGTTTTAGCCTGCAATTTATACAATAAGGTTTCATATGTTTTTAATTCAACAATAAAAAATATTTTTCAAACTAGCTTAAAGACTAAGCCTCATCTCTAAAACTTTTACAGCTCTATATCGGTATGATGCATTCTAGAAAAATTAATAAATTTTACTATATAATAATCCCAAGATTGGACCCAAGAGATTGATGAAGATGCATCCTAATGTGACGTATATGTTATTTTAGTCTACAATCCCATATACAAAGGTTTCGTAAATTCTTAAGGCTAAATTATCCAAAATTACTCTGAACTTTGGGTCAATCTGAATTTAGCTCGTAAATTTTTATTTTTTTGATTTGGGTACTATAAACTATGTTGTTTTTAAAAAGGATCTCCGCGTCCAGGTTTCTATCCATCCGTTATTTTTTTTTTCAAATCATGTAATTTCATGACATGTGTTGTGTTTTTAAACTATCATTCACTATCAAGATTAATGAAAAAATCTTTTTTTTTTTAAATCAAGAAATAGTTTAAAGTATCATTCAATAATTTTTTATAATCTATCATTGTTTTTTATTTATTAACATGGATGTCCGGGCTAGCTTGTGCGTATCTTGACTAATCCCATAGATCTTGAAGTGAACGATCATATAAGCTTTCAATGATCATCATATTAGCAACCATATGACTTGAACCTGAGATCACAAAAAAAACGAACCCTTTAATCCCAAGTTTTTACCATTAGGCTACCTATTAGATAGTTAATCTATCATTGTTTAATTCAATGATAAGAAATATTTTTGAACCAACTTGTATATCAATGGAGACTAAATCTCCTCTCTAAATGATTTTAATAATATACATTCAGACCAACCGTTTAAAATTATCTCAATATTTCACTCAATTTGACTTAGAAAATTTGAACTCACAGACTATATTAAATGTATTTTTTTTATAGGAAGGTTAAATATAATTAAAAAGAGATAGCTATTGCTTTAAGAAAAAGTAACAGGAAGATCAAAGACCAATTAAGCCCATCTCAATAGAAGTCGGGTGTACACTTTGTAAGGGTGACAATATTATTATTATTATTAATTTTTTTTTTTAAAAAAAAACTTGTAAAGGGTGTCTGTCTGTCAATTATGCAAGATAGTTTTCAACTAGTTTTTGGTAATCGTCACAATGGAATTCTTGTTCCCATTATCATCCATCATCTGTCAGAAAATGACCTAAAGTTAGCCCATTACACCCAAAAAGGATTCAAATTTGTGCATCCATTATCGCCTGAAGGACTACTCCCAGAAGGAAAATCGTCTAAGAGTTTATAAAAATATTAGCACTTCGCCCAAGCTAATATTTGAAAAAACTCGAGTAATTTATGATAACAGAGCAGGTAAGATGTTGCTTGTCAATGGGTTCCTTTCTAGCAGCAGTCGCAAGATTATAGACGTTAGAGCTTGGCTGTCCTTTTTGGGCAGACGGACCGTTTTTCTCCGCACCATCTCTCCACTTTCTCCGTAGCCGTTGGCTGCGCAGTTGTCACGGACCATTCATCTCATCTGCGCAACATTGACTCCGTCGCCAGTATTTTAATGACCTGTCATGACTCCGATTATTTTATTGAAATAATAATAAGAAGAATACTTGTTGTCTTGTTCAGTTGTTCTCCCCTCTAATGAAAGAAAAGGAAAAAAAAGAAAGAAGTTATTGGGTTGCATCAGGGACGGTGTGTAGAGAGGAGGAAGTTACCGGGTTGCATCAGGGACGGTGTGTGGGGAGGAGGAAGTTACCGGGTTGCATCAGGGACGGTGTGTGGGGAGGAGGGTTGGTAAGCCCGCCGGTTCCTCTCTGTGTTTTTTTATTTTTTTTATACGATTGGAATTCATAAGAAAATTCTTAATTTTTTTGTGGTGAATAAAAAATCTACTTCAAGCTCGTCTGTACAATTAGTTCTTCCATCTCCATTAGGCGTTGACTATGCTCGAATATAAAATCGATTAATAAATAAATATTAAAAACCTAAAAGATAAATATAAAATTAAAAGAAAACCAAAACAGTGTAGACCGACTTGAAGTAAGAATAAATTTTTATTTCTTGATAAATATATAAAATTATAAATAATATAACCAAAACTGTATTTATTTTAAGAAATAAGGGGAGAGATTAATTGGAAGATTAATTGTGTAGACCGACTTGAAGTAAATTGTTGGAAGAAACAAAGCACTAGAAAAAAATAATATAAATATGTCATTAAAAACTTGTATTAATAGTCCAAGCATAATCATATTAAATAATAATGTTTGTTATTGATTGTTTAAGTGCACCTTACTTGCATAAACAATTCTTGAAATTAACAAAGAGTTACTTCTGAGAGTCATTTTCCTCTTTATTTTTCTTGTGTTTTTTTTTTATATATAATTTTATTAATATAAATAATAATTCTCTCACACATATACCAGGGAGCAGATCCAATCCATATTAAAGCAATGACGGAGGCATGTTAAATGCTTGGGTGAGGTATAGTCAAGGTCAAAATTTAATATCATCTATTAATATAGCTCATTAAGTGAGTAATATTTTTTTAGTTTAATGTGGGTATTCGGGTCAATTTGCACGCACCTCGACTAATTCCACGGGCTCTAAAGTTAACGACCATGTAAGCCTCCAGTGGCCATCATATGAGCAACCACAGGGTTTGAATTTGAGATCACAAAGAAAATAAATTTCTTGATCTCGAACTCTTACCACTAGACTATCATCTAAATGGTTAAGCGAGTAATATTAATATAACCCATTAGGTGATCAAAATCTATTTTTCTTTCACCATGACGGGATCAACTCTCTCACCCAATCTCCGCAAAAAAAGGATTTCTAAGGAAACATTTCAAGTATGGGCCCTTATCATATGAATTTAAAACCACATCTCCTTGTTTCCCTCTCATGGTAAATGAGTAACCTCATGCAGCAAATCCAATCCACAGAGGGGACCAAAAAGAAAAGAAAAGAGTTGTCCTATTAACTTTAATATCAGACCAGGCTCAGTCCAAATGATCAGGAAATCAGAGCCCAGCTCGTTATTGGAAAAAACGAACCATGTATCTGGGTCTCAGAGTGGCCATAAGAATCTGCAACTCCATACAGGAAAATTCCAACCCTAATCTTGCATATACTTCGCCATAACCAAGAACTAAGGTATTCGCCTGACGCGTGCTTCTACCTCTGATTTTCCTAAAGCTTACGAACTCTTAACGTCTTCGTTTCGTTATATAATCTTGTTCAAATCAATAAATTGCTGTAGAAAAACATCTATGGGTTTTAATCATCTAGATAGATGATTGTGTGATATGTTTGGATCAACAAACATCTGGGTCTCTTCTTCGCATGAATAAATTAGTAATAAAGTGAAAAGAAGAAGAAGAAGAAGATTGAACATGATAATGCATTCTGATTTATGCATAAGCTTGTGTAAATCTAGATGGCTAGTGGCTACTCATACATGTTACAATTAACTTCTTATGATAGTCTACGTTTAATATAATTTATGTTGCCTGTAGTTATTTGGATCAGAGCAAGGATGTGATGCGGTACTTTTCCTTTGAACAGTTGAATGGGATTACGCCCAGTGGGTCGAAAAACCATTGAGAGCATCAAGCTGAAATTGGCTGTAGCTGGGGGGAAAAAAAAGAAAAAAAGGAAGATGCGTTCATCAACAGAGTGACATTTTGTGTGATATTTGTGCAAGGTTGCCCAATATATCAGTCATACGAATTAACTGTACAAGAAATGCTTGGTATGCAAGATTGGCTGATCCTCAGTTTGTGGATTTACATTTCAGTCGTGAAATGGACAATCTTTGTGTTAGTTCTAACCCAAAGACAACATCTAATAAAAGCGATGGCTGTTTCTGCAGATGTCACTGGCCAATGCTCATGTTCTATGCTACGGCTATGATTCAAGTTAATTTTCTGCACAGGAAAAGAAAGTATTGACTTTGTGGATTCATTTTTTTAATATTATGAAATTTATTGATCGAGGAGGAGGAATAGGAAGATGATGGTGTGTGTGTGTGTGTGTATTACATGATAGATAAAATAATAATAAAAATTTTAATTAAAAATTAAACCGGGAAGTTCACATTCCCAGCAAAAAGTAAAGGACAAATAAGAACACAAATATTTTACCTTGAATATCCATTTTCCTTGTATTTATGTCTGAAGTTTTTCTTTCAGGTTATGAAATTATAGAATCCCTTCAAAGCACTAATTAAGTTATGCCACGTAGGCATGTATTTATTATATTTTCTTTCTTTCTTTCTTTCTTTTCCGGCCTCGTAGGCATATCTTATATACCATAGGTCCATACTCTTATCTTGCCCCGAAGGCATGTATATTTTCTTATCCTACCCCAAGAACATATATATTTCTTGCCCCGAAGGCATGTATATTTTCTTATCCTACCCCAAGAACATATATATTTCTTTTATAACCTTTTCCATGAAAGGACAATTGTTGTTACAAACTCCATGTAATTTTTTTTTTAAAAAAACAATGCTAATTAAATTAATTCCTAGGATAAGGGGTGAACCCTTATCTAAGCCTCCGGTGTGTGAACTCCTGTAAGAGGGAGTCTCTTCTCCGATGTTATTTCTAAAGCAGTGTTTGATTATTATCCTGAAATTAAAAAAAAAACAAATATAATTAAAATAAAAAAACAATATAAAAAAATAAAATAAAAATAGAATTGTGTTTGGTTGTAATGTATAAGATAAAATAATTATTTTTGTATTATGTTTGATTATAGTGGACATGACATAATAAAATATGAAAAAAATTATTTTACCCTTAATATATATAGTTGTCAAACTTACATATTTTAAAAAATAATTAGATATATATTTTTTTACTTTAGTTTATCTTCAGTGTTGAAATTAATAATATTATAATAATCCTAGTTATAAAAATAAGACCGACTTGATGAGTTGACCCTCCCAACCCGTGACTTGAACCTTGCCTTGAGTCGACTTCTAGTCAAGTTTTAAAATTATGATAATAATAATTTTTATTTATATGTTACTCAAGTCCACCCGTGTTGACCCTCTTGACTTGTGACCTAAGCTTTGCCCCAATTAACCCTCAAGTCAGGTTTTAAAACTAGGGGTGATCATTTTCAGTTTGGTTTTTATCAAAAAAAGTAACCAAACTGGTTTTTTTTAAAAAACCAAAACCAAACCGAAATCGGTTCAAACCGATCGATTTTTGTTCGATTTAGTTTGGTTATTTTAAAACAAAAACCGGTTTGTCTTGGTTTTTTTTTTTTCCGGTTTGGGTTCGGTTCAGTTTTTTCGGTTTCAAGCTTATAAAACTGAACCAAACCGATTGGTTTTTTAAAAATTTTAATATGTTTAATTGATTTTTTTTCACGGTTTGGTTTTTTCGATTATTGTTTTTTGGTTTTCTTGGTTTAATCGGGTTTTCGGTATTTTTGCACACCCCTATTTAAAACTATAATAATAACAACTTTTATCTTTACTTTGACTTGGGTTAACCAGGATTAACCCTCTTGACTCTGACCTTACCCCGAGTTCACCCCAAATCAAGTTGTAAAACTATGATAATAACTACTTTTATTTTATGTTGACCCAGGTCAATCCGAGTTGACCCTCCTGATACGTGACTTAGACCTTACTCCAGGTTGACCATCAAGTTGAGTTTTAAAAGAATGATGATAGCTAATTTTGTGCTTACGTTGATTCAAGTCAATGGTAAACCCCACTAGTGACCTGAGCCTTCCCTTGGCTAATCCCTTGATTGAGTTTTAAAATTATGATAATAAATACTTTTATTTTCATGCTAATTTGAGTTAACCCGGGTCAACCCGACTCATGACCCGAACTTTGCCCCAAATCGACCCCCAAGTTGCGTTTTAAAATTATGATAATAATCATTTTTGTCATTCCATGTCTTATTAGTTGAATAATTTTGGAATTAAAAGTTTTTTATAAAAATATTATAGGAATAAAAAATATTATTTTTTGAGACATTTTCCCTATGTACCTCTTGTTTTGGAAGTATAAAAACCTACTCTAAAATTATCATAGAAACATATTTATTTTTGTGTCTTTATTTTTTTTCTTCAACCAAATATATTTTTATTTTTGTTGTCTCTGGCTTTTCTATCTTATGATAGTAACCAAACACTACTTAGGAGGTACATGAATAAGCACCAAATTATTTGAATTCAATTGGGCATAATAAATTAGCTTAATTATCAACCATTTCTTGTACTAAATTTCATTTTCATGCCACCTTATTTCTTAATCTCTTAATTATTTATATTAAGTTTGATATGCCACAATGTATCATTATCCTCTATGTTTTTGGCTAGATTCTAATCATATGTAAATTCTTAAATTTATATTTTTACTGCCAAATTAATAATAAAACTTCCCAGACATTTCCACTGTGATTATTTTGATACAAAAACCAATTTTTATAATTTAGTCCCCATTTTTTTCCTTAACTATACCCATTTTGGACACCTATTTCCAACCAAAAACAACATAGAAGATAGATCAAGTATCTATCTTGTCCTTAATCTTCGTTCTTCCAACTCTTTACCTTTACCCACTAACACCCAACTGCCAATTCATTTTTTTTATGGCCACTCTCATTAAAAAAACATATTACCATTATTATAACACTCACAAATCCTAATTTCATGCCCAAAGTATTTGTCCTTGTTTCTTTGAGTCAATTTCAGCCATAATTATAAAAACAAATACATGGATGAGCAAATTTCTTTAATTGTTTAATACTCATTAATTCCAATCAACAATCCATCCCATTTTAATTTATTTAATCAGGTATATTCACCTTCGACTCTATTAATTTGTTATTTTACTTGGATAATTTGTGAATTTTTTAGGATAAAAATTGTAGGGTTTATGTTAGGGTTTTTAATGATTTTGTCTAATTGAAGATTAATAAGATATGAAATTAGTTAAGTAAGTGTGTGTATTGTTTTATTTAGTAAGAAAAATCAATGCATTATGTTGTGTTGATTATGCTAGTGTTAGGGTTTTTATTGATTTTGCCTAATTGAAAATTAATTAGATATGAAATTAGTAAGTAAGTGTGTATATTGTTTTATTTAGTAATAAAAATCAATGAATTATGTTGTGTTGATTATGTTAGTGTTAGGGTTTTTATTGATTTTGCCTAATTAAAAATTAATAAGATATGAAATTAGTAAAGTAAGTATGTATATTGTTTTATTTAGTAATAAAAATCAATGAATTATGTTGTGTTGATTATGTTAATGTTAGGGTTAGGGTTTCAGGGTAAAGTTTATGATTTTTGTTAATTTTAGATTTTTAATGTAACTTTAATAATTTGATATATTGACAAATTAACATTGTATTTTATTGTGGTTTTTCATAGAAAATGTTTTATATAATGAGAATTTTATGTTATTATGGTGGTAAAATCATCGATAGTGATAATGATATCACTTATCATGGAGATTAAATTATTTAGCTTAATGTTAGACAATTCATTTGACAAATTAAAGAACTTAATATGTCCAGGAATTAGGTGGAATTTAGCCAAATTTAATGTTGATATTACTTAGAGGATGTTGGGGCCCATCCGAATCGTTATGTCGGTATGTTCAATACTAATGATATGAGTTTTAGTGTAATGATTATGTTGATCACCGCAAATGAATTATAAATATTAGAATTTTATTGGAGTACAAAACATAAAAGTTAAAAACTTTTCGAGTTTGGAGTTGACTTGAATCTCAAGTTATAATTAAAAAACTATAAAATTATCACACACAAAAAGTTGGTGATGCATTGAACCTAATATTAGTTTAAGAACAAATGTATATAGAATCTTAGTTGGATACTATAATAATTACTTATTATTATGATGAATCTGAACTATGTGATAAAGAATATGATTGTCATGTCGATATTGTGACTAGTAGTCGCGTATATAGTATTAGCACAATCTAGTGGTAACACATATATTACATAGACAACCACTATTTGTGTGTTATTGTGAGAATCATATTTTTAATTGTGCTAGTTTGGAAAATAAATTTTGCCACTGTGCTAATATGGAAAAAACTCGCCTCAAGCCTTAATTTTCTTTAACCACCAGCAGGCAAAACCATAATTTTTGGAGAAAATTTAATGATTTCGAAATTGAAATCTACCAAAAGGGAAGGCTAGGAAAGAGTGAAGATAACATATCTTTCAACCTGTGATCTTCGAGAATTCGAAAGCAGTGAAGCAAGAGCCAAGTATCTAGGAAGCATTGAGCTTCATTCCTCGAACTTTCTGCTTAGCATTATGTTATTGTTTATTTGATGTTGACCCTCCTTCCATATGGGGTTGCAACACCATTTTCTCCATTTGCAGTTTGTGCCTATACTGGTTTATCTCCCCCTTCCTGTGCCTCTTTCCTAATTTTCTGGACGCAGCCAATAATTGATTTTCTTGCTCAGGAATGTACGGGACTTGCTGCTATCTTGCATAATGGGCTCAAGTTTATCGAAACATTCAAGAGGGCGGGATAAACTAGTCTCCTTCTGATAGTTGATTGCATTGCTCTGATCCATGAATCCTCCATCCCTCTTGTATCTTCGGGATAATTCTATTGATGATTTATAATACCAACATAATTTTTTATAAATATTGATGGAATATTCTGTCGAGATTTATTCATGATTGTAGCTCTTTGTTCTCTTGTGGTAAAAAAAAAAACAAAGACCTGGTAGTTTACAGTTCTTCTAATCAGACACAGAACAATAAGCTTCAAGTTTGTAATTACACAAGGCTGCTTTCCAAATTATAACTTCACTTCCCCCCTGAAGTAATTAACGTTTACGTAAAAGCAATATTAATGTGGCTTCCCTGTCCTTAGAATCTATCCAGCTTAAGTTGAATCAAATCTAGCTTTTTATTATAAACAAGAAACTATGGTGATAAAATGAAGATAAAACTTGAGGTTTGAACCTTGATGGCTAAAAGGCGCATCCCCTTGATGATCATGCCAATTTCTAAGGTTTATGGTCATTTGCGTGGAAAAGTATTGCTGTAAAACAGAAATGAATGCACTACGTGGGTCAGCAACATTCCCAGTTTCATTTAGATCGTATGCATATCCTCAAATGCTGCAGTACTTACATTCTTCTTTAAATTTTGCTCTCCAGACATAACAGTCTAGGACTCAAACCGGAAATAATTTGCTGGGAATAATCCTTCCTCACGTCGTGCAACCCTAAAACTATACAAGCGAGCTCATATGAATATTCTAATGCATTTGCTTGATATATCCGAAAAGTTTTATCGTAAAAAAGGTTCAACTCTGTGAAGAACGGTAAAGGGCCTGACAGTGCAAGATCAAACGAGCTTTTTTTTAGCTTTTTGCATATTAAGCAAACGCTACTATTTTTTTAATGATCAAGTTATTGTACAATTAGTTTTAAGCTCTTTTAGTCTGACGTTGGATTATGATGAAAAGTTTCTGGCACCTTCTAAGAGCACGGTTCTGCAATGAGTTCGTTTTAATATCTAAATTAGGCCTATAAATTGTGTTTCAGAATTATTATTATCTTGTTCTTTTTATTTATTTTAAATATTATAATGTTAGTTGGATACTATTAACTATGTATTTCTATAATGAAATTGATTATTCACAAATTTATTCAGAGTTTTTCCGTTCATATTGTTCTATAAAGTTTAGAGAGTGTCGTAATATTAATTAAGACATGAAAAATCCTAACTTTCTATTTTTCATTATTGCATAAATTAATATATATATATATATATATATATATATATATATATATATATATATATATATATATATATATATATATATATAGTCACTCAAAAGGATCCTTAGCAGTGTTGTGTGAAAGTTTTTGAGCCTGGTGGGTAAGCATGAGCCATCACGCATCCATCACAATGATCATAGACAACTGAGTCGAGACAGTACTTGAGATAAAAAGAAAGACACAAGGACAACATTTCAATCCCAATGCTTTTGGTCTTTCTCAATGTTTTGGGTGTGGTATGTGGTTAAGTCAATAAAACGCATCTCTGTATATGGTTATGTAATTAGATTGATGATGTGTGTTGTAATGTGATTGGAACATATTTTTTTAATATAAAAAAATATTTAGACATTGTTATTATATTTTAGAAAAACAAAAAAAAATTTACTACTCGAGTTATAAGACTTCATTGAGTTCAATAAGCTTGCATCATTTAATTATATGAAAAAAAAAAAGATAATCACGATAAATAAAATAAAATGAATTAGACAAAAAAAAATACTAATTATGATAATTTACATAAAAAAACTCTTGTCAATATTTTTATAATCTTACTTTATAACAAAGTAAAAATTAAATAAAATTTAATAAAATAATATCTAAAATAAATTTTCAATTCGTCTAAGAATAAAAAAATTTGAAATAACCCTATAGAAAATAAATAAATAAAAAATATGAAGCTCAATTTCCAACTAACCCTATGTAAACAGATGAAATTGAAAAAAATCAATTTAAAACAAAATGAAAAAAAGGACTCGAGTTAACCTAAGTTAACTCGCAAAACCTATAACCTAGATCATGAGATCATAATAACCCTATTAAAAATAAATACAAATTTTAATCCCCAACCAACCTTGTATAGAAGGATAAAATTAAAAAAATTAATTTAAAAAAAGAATAAAAATTTTCCAATATCAACTCAGGTTAACTTTCCAAACTCGTAACTCAAATCATGAGACTGAGATTACCCTATAAAAGGTAAATAAAAAAAAATCACGAAACTCAATTCTCATCACGCTCTGCCTCCCATGATGGCACTTGCAAAGATGCTTTGAACTCCACCAAGGAAGGAGGAATTCTAAGATAGGAGGAAGCTGGAAGGGCTGCCACAGTGTGATGGCTTCCATCACATGTTGGTGCATGTTTTGCATGCGGTAACCAATTTCTCCTTGCTCATTCATTTTGTCCCTGGTCTTGCAAAATTGGGATGAACACTTGTTTGCGTTTCGAATTTGATCTCTGAAGCCTATAAAAAGGAAAGCGGAAAAAAAAGCATGAAGACCAATTCTTAATATCAGTCAAATGATAAATGATAAAATTGAGATAAAAATCATTAAACTGGTTATTGAAGGCAACACGGTCTTTTCACAAAGTTCATTTGTTATTATCATATTAATTAGGGATAACTCGGTCTTTTTACATTTCTAAAGCACAATAAAATGACTAACTTACCATGAAAACAACATTTTAAAACAATCATTTGGAGGTTTCTTGGTATTTTCAACCTAAATTGTTTTAGTTATAATCAAGTTAATTGAGGGGTAATTTGGTATGTTCATAAATATCAAATAAAATTAAAAAACCAGAAATGGCTAGCGCATGCATGCGCCACCATTTGAGAGGCGTCTGCAGTCTTCAAGCGATGCCTTACGGTGTCCCCTAACGACCAAAAATTCCTTTTTTTTTTTATGTCATTGGAATCGTTGTGGCTTCTTCTTCTTGTTGGGAAGGGCATGGCAGAAATGATAGGGAGCTTTGTCGCCAACGATACTTTCTTCTTCTTTTTCTCTTTTCTCTTTCCTTTCCTTGAAATTCACATAGGGCATTCAAAAGTTCAAAGGTGTCCTCTTATTTATTGAGATTTCAACTTTGATACATATTCTTTTAATTTTTAATTTTTGTTCTTAGCACTTTTATAAAATTTTGATTTGTATTCATTTTCATCTTTTAATCCCAAATTGTGATATGTTATTTTACCAATTTGCTTTTTATTCTTTTGATTGTTTATTTTAGTCCTTTTGTTAAATTGATTTTTCTTTTCATCACCCTTCAATCAAAAAATTTGTAGTTGTCCTCTAATTTATTTTTTATTTCAATTTTGATTTTCATTCTTTTTAAGTGTTATTTTTTTGTTTTGGATCCTTTTGTATATTTAATTTTTTTTTCAATTTCATCATTCAATATTTGATTAGTTGAAAATTGAGCTTTATAATATTTCTAGATATGGTGTTTTCAATCTAATGACCTATGTTATGAGTTTAAAAAGTTAACGTAGGCTAACATCGTTTTTTGTTTTTTTGTTTACTTATTTTTTTTTTAATTTCATCATTCGACATTGAGTTTTTTTAGAAGGCTTTGGAATTTCTTCATTTTTTTTTCTATTGTGTGTTCTTCTAATCTCATGACTTGGATTGTGATTTTAGCGGGTTAACCAAGTTTGGCTTGACCTTTATTACCAGGTTTCTCAAGCTAACTCGAGTTGAATCAGACCTTTTATTTTTTGTTTTACTCAATTTTATCCTTTTGTATTTAATTAGTTAGGAATTGTGCTATATTGTTTTTTTCTTTTTGAAAAAAAATATTTTTCAAGGTTAATGTGATCACTTTTTATTTATTTAATTCATTCATTGTCATTGTTTATAATTAAAATAAAATCAACTTATTTGACTCGATAATCATTCGTTGACTCGATCGGGTATATGACCCATGCCATAGATTTTTCTTCCTCTTTAAAATATAAATGCAACACCTTAACATATAATAAGAATCCAACCCCCTGATATACTGCAGGTCCACGTCTAGTGTTTAGTAATTTGAGACGGTTAACCTTTAGGAAGAACACCTAGTTGATAAGTTGGTGTATTGCTCATATTGTCACGCAAAGTTAAGGTTGTAAGAAAAATCTTTTCTTGGGAATTCACCAACGCAGACGGTCCGATTATAAAAACACAGTAAATGAAAGACTAAAACTAATATTAACGATATCTTTTTTATCCAACCTAGCTCCTCTCCTCTACAACCGTCACTATTCCAAACAGCTCAAGTCGTTATATAACCACCATAAAACCAAGGGCAAATCCATCATAAAAATAAAATAATTTTATGATGAGAAAGGAATAATTAATAATATTTTATTAGTTATTTCATATAATTTATTTTTAATAAATAAAAAATATAATAATAAAAAAATTCTAATAAAAGGTATTCTTATTATTTTTTATGGGTTATGGATTTTATTCTTCTTTTTTTTACTTGTGTCTGTCTGTTTCTTCAAAGTAAATTATATTGGATAACTAATAAGATGTCAGTAGTAATTTTCTATGTACCATAAAATTTTTCAAATAATTATCCAATTTAAATGAATTTGTTATATATACCAAAAAAAAAAAGAAAAAACTTAAAATTTAAGATCTAAAAACCGAAAACACATGACCATTTCCATAATCTTAGAAATACTTGTTGGGGAGGATGTGGAAGCTGGTGGGAGTGCGCGTCTGTTAAAGAATCATTCATACAAGTTTAGTCAAGTGGATTAATGCAACATGCCATTGTTATAATATCTCTGTGTTTTTAATTTTCTCGAAAGAGTTACCAAACACATGAAGTTTCTTGAGAGTTTACTTCAACCTTGCAATGGGGACAACAACGACTCGACGGGGTTGAGTGACAGTAATGATTCCAGATTTGGTGCAACCTCCGTGGTGAAGCATTGAGAGAGATGAGCACTCTTTCCAGAACCAGACTTTCCGATTATAACTATTAACTGCCACCGGGTTTTTCTTATTTTCTCTTCAGATTGCACTGAAGGCAAAGGATTCACCATTTACCGCAGTGCAGACCTGTAATTATTATTCTTAGTTATGGCCAAGCAAATATATATTTATATAAAGAAACAATATCGAGAGAAGTTTTGAAAGCGATGAGATTTTTACTTTGATCGATGTAATTTGGACCAGAAATTAACAACTAGAAATTGCTCATGAAATGAACTAACAAGACTTTCTTGTCCCTCCTGCGCTGGTTAGAATGGATTTGTTTTGAAATTTAGTAGTTATTTTTGTTTCGATTTTTAGGTTTGTGTAATTGGGAAAAAAAGTTTGAGTTTTTTTTTAATTTGCTCATGAAATGAACTAATTTTATTTTAATTTGTTGAGTTTTTTTTTTATCATGGATTTGAAAATTAAAAAAATATATTTAAACATGAAGAGAAGGATGTAAAAATTATAAGGGTATTTTGGTTATTAAAACAATTATAATGACAAACTTGTAATAATTTAGACTTTTTTTGTTTACCAATTTCATAGGTTTCTAATTTAATATATAAAGTGAAATCAATTATATAAATAATAAAATATAAAATGCAATTTTCAAAAGTACACAAGGAAAGTGTTACCTGGAAAGTTTTCACTACTTGTGTTTTTCTATTGCTATTAAGACTTAGAGTATGTTTGACAGTGTGGTAGCAGTTGCTTTTCAAATAACTTTTTATGCTAAAATGCATGCCGATGATTTTTTTTTAAAATTATTTTTGACATCAGCACATCAAAACGATCTAAAACATATAAATCATATTAAATTTTAGCAAAAAAAAAAAATTGAATTTTTTTGGAAACGCGGTTTGCACCGCGTTTCCAAACGGTTTCTAACTATTTTATCAACAAGTAAAAAAAATTAAATCCTAAGGAGTTAAATGATTAAAGTTAAATGATTTCAAAATGAAAACAATTAATATATAATGCATACTCCTATTATATGCATATTCAATAAACGACAAGTAATTTTTCTGATTTTTCAAATTCTTTTGAATGATAGTTCTTAACAATGTAGTTAAAATATTATTTACTATTTTAGTTTGATCATCTATTTATGAATGACAAGTAATAGAAAATAAAAATTTTGTTCCTAACTTGATTTACAAAAACTTCCAAAAATAACTAAGAAACTTAATATCACGATAAAAAACAATGCTTGTAAAAACCTGTGAAGCCGAATTATCTCTCTAACGAATAAATTCGCTATTTTAGTTGTATCATCAATTTTAAGATAAGATATAAAATGTGTTATCCTACAAAACCTAATTACAACCACAAAAATAGAATCCTTACCCGCTTTGACTGAGAAATACCTAAAATTGCCAAAATAATAAAATAAAATTTCTTACATGGTAGCTTCTGAACCTTATTGTAAGACCTTCTTAATGTCCATTTAACTTAAAATTTGAATCCAATATAGAGAAGGCCTCTGGAATCTTATGGTAAAATTTTAGTGTGATTCAACAGTCAAATAAAAAAATCATGCTTGTAAGAGTAAAACTATGCATTAGAAAATATAAGCCTCTAACTGCCAAAATTAATTAGCCCATGAAGTATATGGATTATGCTCTTCTTGTACATAGATTAAATTGACTAAGGTATGATTATTACTTATTGAATATGTAGCCTTCTTTAAATTCACATTGACCTAAATACTCTAAATAGACCTATTGAATGCATATTTTAGCTTTTTTGCCCTTGATAATATAATTGATTAATCTGGAACTTCTAATGGATTCTTTGGTTTAGTTTGAATCATATTAATGCATCATATTGTGAGGAAAATGGGTTTTTTGTTATTAGTTGTTCCAGATAGGAATTTATCATGTATGCAAGCCATTTAATGCATTAACACTGGTTCAAGTGTAAAGGTCTTGCACTAGCTAAAGCTGACATATGTATTGGTATTATTGGTCAAGGGCCACCACTTATAATTTTGACCAAATAGCCATTATTATAAAGGCTGCAGCTGACTAGCTTTGATATTGAATCTCAATATTGATTCAAAGTTGAGATGCTTGTTAAGCATGTTCGGTCTATCATTGAGTACATCTTTCACTTGACAATAACCATATTATTAAATGAGCTATTATTAGTCATATTCTCCATTTTAATATGGAGGGCATCAATATCGACTTAGAGAAATTAAACCTTTGGTAAAATAATTAACTCTTTCTAAGAGAATTGGTTAGTTTTATTTGAGTAGAAATCTAGCCGAGTTGATTATTAAATATGAAAGAGGAAATTTGCATACAAGGTTTGATAGGATACTAAGGAATATAATTGAGTTGATTGTCCAACCTAAATAGTGGTATGAGAATGCTCATGAGAAATGAGAGAAATGCCTAAAAGGACCATAGAAGTTCGTATTAGCAATGGTAACGGTGTGATTGGAGGTGTAAGTTGAACTTAAATACCCATTGCAATGATGATTGGTGGAAATTATGAGAATATAAAAGGTTTGGATTCTTTAGCATTTTTTTTTTCTATATTGATGTTAACAAGTGTATTGTTTGATCCTCGAAGACAAGATTCATGAGATTTTTATCCATGATGTTATTCTTAGTTTTTTATATTAGAGTTGATTAACATCTCTAGGATAAATTGTAAGAAAGTTAAATGATGAGAAAGATAAATTGTTGAAAATCTTCTATTGAAATTATATGTCAGAGTATATTAAAAAATTACAACAAATACATCCATTTAAATACTAATTTTTATTATGGTTCTAAAAAGTAGAAAAATAACAAACCTAGAGTCAGCTTTAAATAAAAAAAATCAATTATTACAACATTAACACTTGGTCTATCTTAACAAGGAAACAAAAATTCCAATACTAGAATAATGATTTTAATTTATTTTTTTAAGACTAATAAGGAAAATATTTTAGCTAGTGTACATGCAATTCATTCAGTTCATGATGTCTTCTAGCCCCACCAAGCATCTCTAAAATCTTGGTCATTTTAGCCCATGATTGCTAATTGTTATATTATTTAAAATATCAATCTTGGATTTGCTTATGTAAAATGCTCATTACCATGTTTTAACAAGATAATAATATACAATGTCTTTTTTTTTTCAATATAAACAAAAAGATAGGACTAACATGTGTTATGTCTATGGCAAGTTGGAGTGAGAAAAACAATAAAATAACCAATTAAACCATGAAAACTGATAAAAAAATTAACCAAAAAAACCAAATCGGGAAAAAAATTGAATGAACCAATTAAGAAACTTTAACAAATTAGTTCGATTCGGTTCGGTGTAGTTCAGTTTCGATTTCAAAAGCATGAACCAATTAAACCAGACCATACCAAACTAGTTCAACCAAAATTAAACCCTATTATAAAAAGCAAACATGTATAAAAATTTCTTTTTTTCTCCTCATGAACGCTATCTCCAAAATCAAGTTGCCTCATTTCTCCCTACTCTTTCCATCTCCCTACTTTCTTTATCTTCCTCTACCAAAACATCTCCTCCACTAGAAACCAACCAAACCAACTTCCATCACAAGGTCCCTCATATGAACAACCCACCCTCTCTCTTTCTATCGTTATAGCACGAAACAAAAACCATCAACATAGCCTGATTCGTTCCTAAGACCTTCTACCAATTAACCCGAACCAACATTTCCTCTCTTTTATCCACCAATCACAACTCAACCCACAACAACCCTATTGTTACTCGACTACCTTATCATAAACAAGACTTGTATGTGCTCCCTCCCTCCCTTTCAGCCGTCTTCTTTACTTTATTTTATTTGTGCATTTGTTGATTCTTTTTTTATTTTTATTCCTTTTCTGTTTGCTTTCAGGTTTTGAAACTTAATTCAAGATATTTTATTTTTTGGTGAGGAGGGGTTTACATAGAAAATAATCATGGATGGTATGGGAGCTCTGCTGCCTCTTGTCTTTTTTATTTTAATGTTTTAAAGATCTATGTGTCAAATAACCATCTCAAGCTATTAGGTGAGGTACAAAGATATGATTTATTTTATTCTCTAACACACCTCTTTAAGTTAAAGCCCTTTGGATTTGAAATTTGCATATGCCAACATTACCTTATGCTTAATTTTTATCAAATAAATGGAGATGGTGAGATTCGAACTTGTAACCGCTTGGTCATTAAGGCTTTGATACTATATCAAAAAACCAATTCAATCCAATAGCTTAAACTCTTAGGTGAGATTCCAAGATATGATTTATATTATTCTCTAACACTATGTATGACAAGAAGTACTTTGTTTATTTTTTTTTATATATTTTAGATGATAAAAATTCTTCATTGAATTGGTTAAAATCTTACGCTCAAATGAATTTAAAATTGATTTTGTAATCTTAGTGCAACTATTTGTGAGGGCAATGAATTTGTAATTGAAGTGTCATAATTTAAAGTTGAGCCTATTACCTTGTGATGGAAGGCTGGTTGTTGACAATTGCTATGCTCAAATGTCTTGTTAATTAATGGATGTGGATAACATATATAGAGTATTAAAGGGTGGGGTAGCTTCGGTTCATGAAATTCTTCTCCTTCCCTTGCGACATAGATTGTCAATCACCTTTCTTGTATCAAGGAAACCTGCATCAACTCTGCCAAAATCAAGTAATAGATTCTTGACACAGCTCAGCGTTTCAACCGTTACAAATCCTTCCATTTACTGCAGACATTATTCTCCCAGAATTATAGCAAATGTCCATATGCAAATCTTTCCATTTACTGCAGACATTACTCTCCCAGAATTATAGCAAATGTCCATATGTATTCACTGCCAAAAGCAGACTCTTCTCGTGTATATATTTTACTCAACATTGTAATGAAAGTTGTGAGGTTTTCCATCAATTTTGTAATCTGTTGTTTGTTCTTATATGGTATTAGAGCTTCATTCTCTCACGAGCAAACAGATCCTTCTCTAAACATGTCAGCCTCTACAAATCAAACAACAGAAATTCATCCAAACACTCACCCCATCTCTTCCACTGAAAATGCACTCATTGCTCTCACCATCTCAACACAAATCAATGAAAAATTGACGCCGTCCACCTTTCCTCAATGGAGAGCACAATTTGAAGCACTCCTCATTGGATATAATCTTCTTGACTACGTACATGGAGTTTCCCAATGTCCCTCCCCAGCTGGCACTTCTCTCATTAAGATGAACAAAACTCATTGGGTTCGTCAGGATAAGTTAATCCTGAGTGCTATTCTGGCTTCTACCTCATCTGCCATTACCCCTCTCATTGCCAGTTCCAAAACCTCCCATGAAGCTTGGAAAAAACTTCATCACATGTATGCCAGTAAATCCAGAACTCGTGCCATGCAACTCAAGGAAGAACTTACCTTGATTTAGTGAGGAAATCGCTCCATTCATGCTTACCTGCAAGCTGTGAAAGCCCTTGCTGATGAGATTGCACTCATCGATCATCCAATCTCTGATGATGATATTACCCTGTACATTCTTAATGGACTGGGTGCTGACTTCAGAGAAATTGCTGCCTCGATTAGGGCACGGGAAACATCTCTGACTTTCGAAGAGCTTCATGACATTCTTGTGGGGCATGACAGCTATCTGCGGCGTCTGGAATCTTCAACTCAGCAGCTTATTGCCTCTGCAAATTATTCTCACCATCACTAACAGCATAATGGCTCTTATGGTGGGTCTTATTCAAAGGGCCCTTATAAACCAAATGGGCACACTCGTTCTCAAACTTACAGTAAAACTACTCAAGGCTCATTCAAAGACAACCGGAGGCCTTCCACAACCAGGTATCCTTAGAGGCGTTACCAACCAAAATGTCAATTTTGTGACCAAATGGGCCATACAGCTAAGTCTTGCCCACAGCTTCATCGATCAGAAGTCACAGCCAACTGCACCTCTGCCTCTCAACCAGCAAATCAGAAATGGCTTCTTGATTCTGTTGCTTCCCATAACATTACTGGTGACTTGAAGAATTTATCTATTCACTCTGAATATGATGGCACTAATGAAGTTGTTATTGGTGATGGGTCAGGTTTGACAGTCTCCCATATTGGTTCCTTGACTTTAAAATCACCAAAACGGAAATTTATACTTCGTGATACTCTTTGTGTCCCTAATATTTGCAAAAATTTAATTTCTGTTCATCACTTTACCTCTCAAAATAATGTTTTTATTGAGTTTCACCCCTTTTATTTTCTTGTGAAGGATCAGACTACGGGGACGACATTACTAAGAGGAGCATGTGAAAGCGGCGTTTACCATTTTCCGAACTCAATGATGGGCTCTAATTCTAAAATTGTTGCAAATGTGTATGAACGTACCTCACTTGACGGGTAGCACAAACGTCTCGGTCATCCGTCCTTCAAAATTGTCAAAAATCTTATCAATCATTTTTCTCTTCCTGTAGCGCCCAATAAAATGCTCTCTATGTTCATCATGTTCTATCAATAAAGCTTATCAACTTCCTTTTCGACCTACTAGTTTTTAGAGTCATGCTCCCCTCGATATTATTTATACTGATGTGTGGGGACCTGCTCATTGTGTTGGTCTAGATGGTTCTCGCTATTATTTAATCTTCATTGACCATTACACAAAGTATATGTGGTTTTATCCCATTAATGCAAAATCTTGTGTTAAGAGCATCTTCCCCCAATTCAAACAGCTTGTTGAGAAACGATTTCAATCACAAATAAAAAGCCTTTACTCTGAAAATGGTGGCGAATACACAAGTCTCAAACCCTTTCTTTCTCTTCATGGGATTAGTCACTATACCACTACCCCTTATACACCCCAACAAAATGGTGTTTCCGAACGTCGGCATCGCCATCTAGTTGACACTGGTCTCACACTACTACACGATGCCAATTTCCCTCTCATATTGGCCACATGCTTTTCATACTGCCACATATCTCATTAATCGTCAGCCTACTCATCTCCTACAAAACAAATCACCATTTGAAAGTCTTTTTGGCAAAAAACCAAACTATCTTAAATTAAAATCTTTTGGGTGTATTTGTTATCCCTTACTCAAACCTTATAACACACATAAAATTCAGCCCAAATCCACTCCGTGTGTTTTCGTCGGGTATTCCTTAACCCAAAATGCCTATCGTTGTCTAGAACCCACAACAAATAGAATCTATCTCTCCAGGCATGTTCTCTTTGATGAGCACCGAATATTAGCCTCCTCTAGCTCTCATTTATCTTCATCCGTATCAACCCTTTCTTCTGCTGCCCCACCCGCATCCTCTGCTTCACCAGTGTTTTCAGAATCTGCCATCGCCATGGAATCATCTCCTCTAGGTAATCTCTCCTCCTCTTACTCTTTGGTTCCTTTACACTTTTCAAATAATTTCCCTATTTCATCGTTGTTAAATCCATGTGCAACTAAGCAAAACTGTGAGCCTGTACCTTCACCTTCCCCTATTTCAGCCCAAAATCACCCAGCTCTACTAGTGTCTCTTGCATCCCATCGTGTGTCTCCCTTAGTTCCCATAACCATCATACCACCACCATCAAACTGGACACATCCCATGACTACCCGATCCCTTAATAACATCTTCAAACCCAAACAAATCAATTCTGTCACCAGACACCCTCTCCCTCAAAGTCTCGAACCAACATGTGTTAACCAGGCTCTGTCCATGCCAAATTGGCGTGAAGCCATGTCTGATGAGCTCACTGCTCTTATGAGACATGGCACTTGGGACTTAGTTCCACCCCCAGCCGGTTGACGGCCTATCAGTTGTAAGTGGGTTTTTCGTGTCAAACGGACAACCACTGACACCATCGATCGCTTCAAAGCTCGGCTTGTTGACAAAGGCTTTCACCAACGCCCTGGGATTGATTATAAGGAAACCTTTAGTCCGGTTGTAAAACCTGCCACCATTCGGTTTGTGCTTACTGTTGCTATCATGCAAGGTTGGATTTTGAGGCAAATGGATGTTAACAATGCCTTTCTGCATGGTGAGCTTACTGAAACTGTATATATGAGTCAACCTCCAGGGTTCAAGGATCAGACGAACCCTCATCATATATGCAAGCTGTGTAAGGCCATTTATGGGCTTAAACAAGCCCCTCGGTCATGGTATTTAACACTCAATCATGCTTTTATTCAGCTTGGTTTTCATACTTCTAAGTCTGATTCCTCCTTATTCATTTATCACCATGGTTCTATTATGTGTTATATGTTGGTATATGTGGATGATCTTGTGCTTACTGGACATGATTCCAGCTTTGTCCAATCTCTTATTCAGCAGCTTGGTGATCAATTTTCGTTGAAAGATATGGGTTCTCTTAACTATTTTCTGGGCGTGGAAGTTGTCTCCACCTGTGCAGGTTTATTCTTGTCCCAACACCAATATATCCGTGACTTATTGTCTAAAACTAACATGGTTGGTGCCAAGGATGTCTCCACCCCTCTATCCACTAGCATATCGTTAAAACTAGATGATGGCACTGCCTCTGTTGATAGCAGTGATTTTCGACGCGTCCTTGGGAGTCTTCAATATCTCTCCCTCACCCGTCCTGATATTTCCTTTGCTGTTAACAAGTTATCCCAATTCATGCACAAGCCGACTACTACACACTGGACAGCAGTTAAACGCCTTCTTCGGTATCTGAAGCAAACGATCTTCCATGGTATTCACATTCAAAAAGCTACCACCTGGCATCTCACAACCTACTCTGATGCGGACTGGGCTGGCAACATCGATGATCGCACTTCCACCTCCGCCTATATCAGCTTTCTAGGCCACAATCCCATTTCCTGGAGTTCAAAAAAAACAACGTGCTCTTGCACGCTCATCTACAGAGGCTGAATATCGATCCTTAGCCAATGCAGTATCTGAAACAATGTGGTTGCTTAGTCTTCTCAGTGAACTTGGCTTTCCACTCAAAGCGCCACCTTCTCTGCTGTGTGACAATCTTGGCGCTACTCACCTCAGTTTTAATCCGGTTCACCACTCTAGAATGAAGCATATTCAGATTGATTTGCACTTTGTGCGTGACTTAGTTCAGAAGGGTTCACTTCACGTCAAGCATGTTCACACCCAGGATCAGCTTGCCGATTTGCTCACTAAACCTCTATCTTGGCAGCGTACTATGTTTCTCCGATCCAATATTGGCCTTACTGATGGGAGTCCTATCTTCCGGGGGCGTATTAAGAAACCTGCATCAACTCTGCCAAAATCAAGTAATAGATTCTTGACACAGCTCAGCGTTTCAACCGTTACAAATCCTTCCATTTACTGCAGACATTATTCTCCCAGAATTATAGCAAATGTCCATATGCAAATTTTTCCATTTACTGCAGACATTACTCTCCCAGAATTATAGCAAATGTCCATATGTATTCATTGCCAAAAGCAGACTCTTCTCGTGTATATATTTTACTCAACATTGTAATGAAAGTTGTGAGGTTTTCCATCAATTTTGTAATCTGTTGTTTGTTCTTATATCTTGCCTCTGATTTCCAAAGGGAATATATAGAGATAATTATGCAAAAATAAAAACCAGAAAAGAATTCAAAAAAGAGTGTTAATGGTCTTACGCAACAGATTTCCATGAAGAGGACTGGCTAATTCATCAACAAACATTTAGGCTTATAATTAATAAATTTTTTTTGAAAATTGAAACAAATTGCGCAAGGATCTGACTATTAAATGTCAATAAAATACCCCAAAAAAACTATATACAATAAATAGGTTTTTCTGATTTTTGATTTGAAAAAATTGAATCGAACTAGTCGTTTTGAATCAGTTGATCAGTTAGATTTGTTTTATTTTATAATTTAAAAATAAAAAATAAAAGTTTCTTAAATATGGAAAATGTTCACATGAGAAACATGAAAAGCTGGAAATGATTGTAATACTTATCATTTTGCTCAAACGTGGATCCAAATATTTATGAAAGAAAGCTAAACACTAGAAAAAAAATAAAAAAAATACAAATGAATCGTTGAATCATGTGTATTAAAAAGTACATTGACCACTCCATTACTTGGGATGCACTACTACGATTCATTTGTATTTTTATTATACTTTTTTCCTTGTTATATTTTATTAATATTAGATTATGTTAGATATGAGTTTGAAAATATAAAGGTGAATTACTAATGAATAATTGGGATGCTCTAAAGATATTTTATTTTCTTTGTGGATCCGAAAAAGTGAGAGATGGCTAAAAAAGTAGTTTTATTGCCAACTGAGAAATTAATCTTAATTATTGCAATTAATTAAAAGAACATATATCGGTGTAGAAAAAGAGGACATTATATTATAATTCTTTTCCCTCTTCCTTTGGGAAATTTATGGAACAATTAACAATCTGATTCTGGATTGATTTAGTTGTCCATTAAAAAAACACCCTCCATGGCATCTACTCTGCAATAGCAGTGAGTTTAGGCATGGAGCCAAGCGTGGGTGCATCGCGTGGCACCAACTGACCCTGTGCCATCACCAGCGACTTGTAGATCTCAATGATCATCTTCTCATCATACTCCTTGATTGGGCGGGCACCAATCCCATCGCCGTACCCTGCAGTTCCTATCGCCCTGGAATTAGCAAACCCAAGCATCATCTTCACGTAGGCATCCCGTAGCCAGACAAAAATCCTCTTCGGAGAAGACATTTTCAAGGCTTTAAGCTTCGGCTTGACCTTGATCCGCCAAGCAAACCTCCTCCTCCTCCTCGAAGTAGTGCTAACCGAACCCAGCTCCACCGGCCAACTCCTCCGAGTCCGACCTGACCCATTTATCCTCTCGTACCCTCTCCTGCTCCAGTATTCTTTCATCTTCGTGAATATCCTAGCAGAAACACCTTCCATACTCACACACACACACACACACACACACGCCTGTGTATATGTTTCCGGTTTTTTTTGGCTTCTCTTTACTTTTTTGCAGTTTATGTGAGAGAATTATGGGGCAGAGAGAGGAAGGAGGAGGGTCGTCGAAAGTTGTACACAAGTACACAACTTATATACCAATTAATTCTCTCACATAAACTGCGTAAAAATAAAGGATAAACCAAAAGAAATCAGAATCACACGTAGGGGTGTGTGTGTGTTTTTTGTTTTTTTATTATTTTTTTATTATAATCTTTTTAATGTTAAATGTATTATGTACATCTCGCGTACCTGAAACAGAAGATCTTGGCCCTTGGATTCTGGTTCGGTTCAGTTGATGTAAATAGTTGTCGTCCACACTGTTTCTAGTTACCTGTCTTATCCCAAATACCACTGTCTTTTCTTCAACCGAAGAAAGTTATCTGACGTGTTTGAAATTTTAATATTTTTTAAAATATTTTGTATTTGTAAATAAATTAAGATTTTATTTAGTAAAATTTATATCCATTCAAATTTTAATGTGATTAAATTAATGTTTGTTTTTACATTTTAAAAGTATTTTAAAAAAAATAAAATTTTTTATTTGCTTTAAATAAATAATTTTTTATATTTTTATATCATTTTAATACGCTGATATCAAAAATAATTTTTTAAAAATAAAAAATATTTTATTTTAATATAAAATAAAAAAATATTTTAAAAATCATTCGTAACCTAATTCAAGAGACGCTTTAAATACATGAGTACAAAAAGTTTTCATCAACTATAGACACAGTAAAGCGATATTTAATGGTGACCGTATTGAGGGATCTAAAGTCAGTGTAAAAGCGGCAGTCGCCATCTTTCTTTTTAATGGGAGCTAGGTCTGATGAGCCCCACTTTTAGCACGTCAAGGAATTGGTTTTCAATTTTAGCTTTTGTAGAAATAGTCATGGCTGTAGGGCCGCACCTTAACTGGCTCGGCGGCTTCCCTTGCCGGTGGGAGCTGTGCGGGTTTCTTGGAAACATCAGCATAGGCTTCTAGTCAGGGCTGCATGTCCTCTTGAACTTGTAGCTGATTTTCTTGCTCCGTTGTCTGCAAACAAAGTGCAAAAACCGAGCCTCCTTGCCTTATTTCTTTAGCAGTGGTTTTTAAGGGCGCAGATTGAATTGTCTGCGTATCCATGGCTTGTGAGATCGTAGCTTGATTATTCCATTGGATTTCCTTTGTCATTTGCTTCCAATTACAAATCAATGGTCCTGGTTGCTTCTGTTGGAAACAGATTGCAGAAACAAAAATGAAGAAGATTTGTATGAGATAATTGGTAGACCTCCAGAGCAATACAAAAGATGTCTTTTATTCTTCTTCTTTTCTTCAATACAAAAACAGAATGGAGGAGTACTCTGTATAACAAGGACGAATTTAATGAAATCTCTTCTATCTAAGAAAAACCAAGAGAACTCTGATTCATTAAAGCTAACAATTAATGACACTGAAAATTATAAATTAAACTTTAATACTCCCTCTTAATTTGTATTTTTCAAAAACTCCTTGAATTGTTGGAACTTTTTAACAAAGAATAGCTTTCGCAGATTAATTATTTGTATTGATAAACTTTAGTTGTATCTCTTTCTTGCTATCCGTGTCTTTGATAGCAAGAAAGAGATATAACAGTAAAATCAAGGACTTTTTACTGCTATTTAAAAAGAATACTTCTCAACCACACTAACTGACATACCACTTCATTTGTAGCAAAGTATTCTGCTTCTACAGAAAACAATGCTATAAAATTCTATTTCCTTGAGCATTATGAAATTATATTTGTTCCTAGACAAAACACATAACCATATTTATTATTCCTATCATCACAGCTTCCAGCCCAATCACAGTTAGAAAAACCAATCAACCTGTTATCTTCTTGTTTCTTGTACAGGATTCCATGATCCTTTTTTCCTTAAAGATATTGCAGGATTCCTTTTGTTGTTGCAAAATGAAGTCTACTAAGATCCTCCATAAATATGAAAATAATACTAATTAAAAACTGTATATCAGGTCTTGAATTTGAAAGATAGATTAAAGATCCAACAAGACTTCAAAAAATCTTTAAATCCACCTTAGCAACGTTATCATTCTGTTGTAACTTCTCATTTGCTGCCATAGAAGATCCTACTGGTTTACATTGTGACATGTTGAATTTCTTGAAAAGATCTGCAACTTACTTTTCTTATGAAATAAAAATTTTCCCTAGAGATTGCTTCACTTGAATGCCAATAAAATATCTCATCAACACAAGACTTGACATTTTGAATTCTTTCATTATAGCATTCTTGAATTCAACAACCATATCTTTACTTGTTCCTACATATATTAGATCATCAACATAGAGATAACTCATTGGAAAGTCTTTTTTTTTCCTCACATAGAGTGATGGTTCAGATTGACTTCTTTCAAATCCATTTTGATGAAAATACCTATCAATTTTGTTGTTCCATGCTCTTAGTTCTTGTTTTAATCCATAAAAAGCTTTATAAAGTCTGTAAACTTTTTCTTTTTTTCCTTTTAATTCATATCCTAGGGGCTGCTCAACATAGATTTCTTCTTGCAATTCTCTATTAAAAAATGCTAACTTAATATCAAGTTAAAAAACCTGCAATTGAAGTTATGCAGATAAGGCAATAACTATTCTGATTGTTTCCATCCTTGCAATAGGCATAAAGGTTTCTGTAAAATCAACTCCAGGCTGATGTGAGTAGCCTGTTGCAACAATTCTAGCCTTATGCTTCAGAATATTGTTATCCTCATTGTATTTGATCTTGAACACCCATTTTAAGCCCATTACCTTCTTGTTTTTTTTTTTGGAGATCAACTAACTTTCATGTTTGATTCTTTTTAATACTTATCTTCTTATTCGTAGCTTTCCTTCATTCTTCCTTTCTTACTACTTCTTTAAAATTTTAAGGTTCACCTGGAAAGAAAGCAACATGACAAGAGTTGTAAATGTTAGTTAATGGTTGAAATCTCTTTGGAGGATATCGTAGGATTCTTTTTGCTGCTGCAAAATAAAGTCTGTTAGGATCCTCCATAAATCTAGAAATAATACTAACTGAAAACAGTATATCAAGTTTTGAATTTGAGAGACAGATTAAAGATCCAACAAGACTTTGAAAAATTCGTGAATCCACCTTAGCAGCACTATCATTATTGAATATTAACATGGATATGCACACACAATTAATTAACTCTTCCCTCTCGTATTATTTAGTTTATATGTTCCACTATATAACTAATTTGTGTGTGTGTACACACACACACACACACACACACACATACTGGTTATGTAGTGGTTATAGAGGTCCAATGTAGGTAAGACTTTGGATGAAGCTAAACTTCATCCTTAGGATATGATTACATCAAATCAGAGTTACAACATGATTTAAACAGTGGAAGTATCAGTAACAGATTCTCTTGAATTTCCAGTAGTAGCATTATCCATTATATACCCCATTAAGATTGTGCTGCCATCAAGCAGACCAATCTTGCTACATAAATATCATGTTTTTTGTCGGGATAGAGGTTTGGTAAGCAAATCGGCTAACTGGTCTTGTGTGTGCACATGTCGAACTTAAAGGCGCCCTTGACTGACTAGATCACATACAAAATGAAGTTCAATCTGAATGTGTTTCATGCGCATGTGATTGATAGGATTGAAGCTCAGATATGTGGGACCAAGAATGTCACACAACAATGTTGGAGTCTGTGGAAATGAGAGACCAAGTTCAGTGAATAGGATCTGCAGCCACTAAGTTTCAGAGGCAGCATTTGCTAGTGCACGATATTTAGCTTTTATAGAAAAGTGAGCAATTGCTCTTTGTTTGTTTGATTTCCAAGAGATTGGTGTAACCCCGAGAAAATATATATAGGCAGAAATGGAGGTTCTGTCATTGAGGTTTCCAGCCAAGTCAGCATCAGAGAAAGTATTAAGGGCAAGAGTACCAACTTTAGAGATTTGAATGCCATGAAAGATGGTCTGCTTCAAATAACGCAGGAGATGTTTTGTTGCAATACAGTGATTTTGGGATGGTTTGTGTATGAATTGTGAAAGTTTGTTGATAACAAAGGAAATGTCTGGACGTGTGAATGAGAGATATTGAAGGCTCTCGATAATGCTGCGAAACTGAGAGCTATTCGTAGGTGTTGTGCCATCCTGTAAGTGAAGGGAGTGACTGGTTGAAAAGGGAGCAGAGACAACTTTAGCGCCCAACATATTTGCATGGGATAGATGTAACGCCCTGCACTTTCATATGTGATTATAGTTACTTTCCTACGATTTGGTACGTAAAAATACGGGTAATTTTTTTTTCCAATTCTCATATATAAGTTTACAAATTTCCACCGAAATTTCGGTAGAGTCTCCCCTATATCGGAAGGTCCCAAATTATCAACATATACCCTGTTTACACTTTTAATAACTTACATCTCGTAACTCAATCACAACCCAATCATCGTAGGTCTCAATCCCACAAACATCATCATCATCATCACAATCACAACATATATAACAAACATTGAACAACAAATATCATTTTTGAGGAATAAATAAGATAAACACGCATACATGAAACATGATTATATGAATTTCAAAATGAAGTTCATCTATTCAAGTTTAAACATCAATTATACAAATTAAGTTATATAAAAGTTGTAATATTACAAAATATAAGGGTATACTCCCTAGAATCTAGATTATAAAAAGTGAACATAAGCTAGGATCTACTCCTATCGTGCATGCGATGGTTTTGGAACAAAATACATATTATTGAAACATGAAAATCATAATAATATAGCAACACAAATATCCAACAATTTAAGAAGACAAACATACATTCATATTTTATTCACTTCTCCCTTCTGATTTTCATTAGAAACTCTCTCCTTTAATTACTAAAAATCGTTTCCACTTTCATTATCAACCTCCATTCAAGATTTCATAAGATCAACCATGATCATTTTCGCTTAACACATTACCGATACCAATTTCATGGTATTATCATCACCTCGTAAGAGTCAATGCAAGGTGATCCCCTTACCCAGGATCCTATATACACTAAATGTATACTAGCTAATACATGGTGATCCCCTTACCCGGGATCCTAACATACACTAAATGCATGCTAGTCAAAACATGCCGATTGATCCCCTTACTTTGGATCCTAACATACACTAAATATATGCTAGTCGAAACACATATTACACTTCTTATATTTTCATTGTTAGTGGTACTTCTATCACTTGGCAATGCACATAAGGGTAGTTCATCTTGAACACACACATACATTCAGAATACTATCCGAAATAACAATAACATTACACCAACTTCCATCATTTCACTTAATATTCAACGTTGCAAATTCACATCTCACATTATTAACATATTAAATTCTTGAATTTAACTAAAAAGCTTAGGTGAGGATCACTTACTTACAGGAGAAGCTCTATTCGTGCTCCCCTGCTGCTGCTGTTGCACCACACTGGTGGTCCCTCTTACAATCATAGGCTTATCTCATAATTTTTCCTCATTCAATGATATGTTTTATAATAATCATATCAATAGCTAATAGATCTTTCTTTCAATCATTTCTTTCTTTATATTTTAAAATTTTCTCATTACATTCATTAATGTTGTCATCCTTTATCCAACCATAGTTATCATTCCTTTCTTTATATTTGAACTATTACTATTTAAATCTTAAACTGTTATTATTTAACTATTACTGTCTAGACATTGAACTGTTACTGTCCAACCGTTACTGTCTTGATATTGAACTGTTACTATCCGACCTCTCCTCATATTTTTAACTATATTTAGAGTTATAAAGCTTCATTTCAAGCGAGATTGGTCTCGTTGGAAAGCTAAGACATGAGACTATATGTTCTCAAAAGCAGAAGAACCCATTTATACCCCTAGGATAGTCAAAATTGCTTATCAACTAATTAGTCCTACTGTTTTACAGAGTTAGTCATGACCTAGTCTCGGTTGGAGACCCATAACTGGAGTTCTACAGCTCCAAATCAAGCAAGACCAATTTTCTTAATTAAATAACATCCAAAATTATAATTACTATGAAGGAACCTGATCCTAATTCCCTCATCCTTCTACTCAAATTCTCTCTAAAAGTCAGGTGACAAATCTCTCCAGATTTATCAACCTTTCAATTTACACACAACATCCATAATTTAACTTTTTCTCTTTTATATCAACCCCTAGTCATATCACATACCATTTAAGAGTGTCAAAAATATCTTTTTAAGAGCCATTTTATCTTATTTATTTCAATCTTCCCTTTTAACGTCAAAATAAAACATTCTTATCGACTTTACAAACTTTCCGAACAATATTCTTCTAAACACAATCCTTGACATTTCAACATGTATTTTTTTTCATTTTAACACAATTAAACACACGTCATCAAGCTAAATATATCAAATTAAACATCCTTCCCCTTTGATGCATAATTGACCGAAAGTATGGTCTTAAGGAACCAAGAGTTCCCTTGTTCTTTTCATGCTAAGTTCATTGCTAAGTTCATTAAATTCATACACACATTCACATAAAGAAAACAACATATTATAATAAATTCATTAAGGAAAACCATAATTTCCCCATTTTTTCTCTTTGCTCTTTATATGGTCGGCTAACTTTCCTTGCCCCCACTCATGTGGCTGGCTTTTTATATCACTCTGAGTTGTCCTTAGAAATTAGGATAACAAGCACAATAACCTTATATATTTTTATTTTTATTTTTACTTTTGATTTTGGAGAGGTATTTACCCCCCTAAACATACACTTTAAAGGCTGTCACAGCAGACCCAAGGTCTCCTAAAAATTAATTCTCTCTAATGCTCAATTTCCATTTAATTTTAGGGTTGTTTTAGTTCACACAAAACCAATTTTGACAATAGTTTTAATCAACCATAAATAACAAATGAATAATATTTCAAACAATCTATACGGTCAAGTTATAATGCATTATTATGAGTATAACATATCCAAATATCAACTTCATCGAATGGTGAAATTTCCAGAAACATGGGTTTAACCAAACTGGCCTTAAATTTGCAGACCTACTATGTGAGAAGCACAACTTCTATACCAAGTGTTTGCTTCTAATCTCCACCGTTCAGAATCTAGATAGCATTGGAAAGAACAAAATATTCAAATTATAGCCCAATCCAATGGTGTCCAGAGGGGAAAATAGTTAGAGATGAAGACTATCCAGAAGTGTATTTTCCCTGAAATTTTCCTCCTGCGATATCTCTCAAGCGGAGACTGATATAGAAGATCCCTCCAGTGACAATATACGCAACAAGGAGGAGAACAACATATCCGAATATTGTTCAGATCCAATGGTGGAAGGTGGAGTTATAGCTATCGAATTTTTTGTCATCAATATGTCTTCTCTCCAACCTCTCTCTAAACTCTCTCTTGCTCTCGCAAGTCACTCCAAGAGAGAAAATAGAATGATATTTATAGTGTTATCATCTTGTTAATTGCACATTTATCCCCACCCTTTTTTATCATTTGTACATAAACTCATAACCTTCTGTTATTTGAATATTGACCTCTTTTGGTCTTACATATTCATTTTGTCCCCACAAATATTTTTCTTTTCAACAATTTAGTACTATATTCACTTTTCTTTTTATTAATTTCACTATTTTTATATTGATTTAGGTTTCTTTAATTTAATTTAACCCATTTTACTATTGGTTAAATTTCTCATATTTTAATAACTTAGAAAAATTATAACCTGGGGTTTACAATAGAAGATCATGAATGTAATTATGTTGTATTAGGAACAGACCAACATGGATTGGGATCACCTTGATTCCCAAAAAGAAATATAGATCGCCCAAGCCTTTTACGTGGAATTAGGTACTAAGGTGTCGAATGACATTGGTGATGAAGACTGGATTGTTGCCTGTAATGACCAAATCATCAATATAAACCAATAAATAACATTTGAGAGAGTCAGTCGAATAAATAAAGAGGGATGGATCCGCCTTGGATTGAAGAAAATGTAGATACGTGATAACGACCTTGAGAGTAGTAAACTAAGTTTTGGGAGCTTGTTTGAGACCATAAATGGCTTTCTAGAGGCGACACATATGATTTAGTTTTGATGGATCTTTGAACCCAGATAGTTGAAGCATAAAAAATATTTCGGAAAGATCACCATGTAAGAATGCGTTGTGGACATCCATCTATCATAAACTCCAGCCATGCATAACAGCAATGGACAGAATAGACCGAATGGTTGCAGGTTTAACTACAATGCTGAATGTATCTATATAATCTAAACCTGGTTGTTGATTATAACACTTGGCAACAAGGCGAGCCTTAAAACTATTAGTGGAACCATCAGGATGATGCTTTACCTAAAAAACTCATTTACACCCCACTGGTTTTAAGGAAGCAGAGTACGGAACTAATTCCTAAGTGTCATGACGCATTAAGGTTGTAAGTTCAGAGCACATGGCTTCCCGCCACTGTGGATTGGAAAGAACTTGAGTGACACTAGACGATTCGATGGTCTTAGGGAAGGGGTGTTTAGTCACAAGGTTGAGTTGTTTTGGTTTAAAAATATTATTCATGTACCTGGTGATCATAGGTTAAACACGGGATGTTGATGCAACAGGAGCAGAGTCATTGGTTTGAGGATGGTTAAGGGGGAAGGAAAAGGCAAGATAGAAGGTGAGGGATTGCATGTTGATTGTGCTTGAGGATGTGATATGAACTGAGATGAAGAGGATGGAAAGGCTGAGATATTACCTGAAGGAGAAGCAGCAATGGTAGTGTCACTTTCCTGTGGAACTAATGGAGATGTGGATGAAGACACAGTGGTTAATGGTGGGCATTGGACAATAACAAAAAGAAGAGAGGGGGAGGGGGGCAATTACTGCAAGGACACATCAGGTGGGATTGGAGGAACATGCTGGTTTTCATCAAATAGAACATTATAGGAGAGAAATAATTTGTTAGTGGTGACATCTAAGCATTTGTATGCATTTTAAGTTTGAGAATAGCCTAGAAAAACACAAGGGCGAGATTTTAACTAAAGTTTGTTAGTGTTGTATGGAAGAGTGAGAGGGTAGCAAATACATTGAAATTTTCTTAGTTTAAGGTAATTTAGATGCTGACCAAAAAGATATTCAAAAGAAGGTTGATTCTGCAAGAGAGGGGCAGGATGACGATTAATGAGATATGAGGCTGTGTGAAACGCATATGGCCAGTAGGATTGATCAAGTTTGGCATCATGAAGTAATGTAAGACTTGTTTCAACAAGATGCCTTATCCCACTAGTTAAGAAAATTGATCGTAAAGTAATGAATTCGCCACCATTATCAGCATAGAGCAACTTTATCTTTGTTTGAAGCCGTGTTTCAATGAATTTTTTGAAATGTGGAATGATTATTGAGACATCAGACTTTTTAACCATTGGATAGAACTAGATGTATTTGTTAAAATGATCTACAAAGATGACATAATAGTGAGAACCATCAATGTCAATGGAAGAGGCAGGTCCCCACACATCAGTGCAAATTAAATCAAGTGGAGCCTCACTCATGAGACTATTTTGACAAAAAAGAAGTTGATGTGCTCTATTGATAGAGCAAAAATTACATAAGGAATAGAGTTTGGAAGATGAAACTAGAAGAAAAAAAATTCTTGACTAGATGAGCAACTATTTTGTGAGAAGGATGTCCAAAACGTTTATGCCAGCCATCAATGGAAGTTCTTTCAAGAGCTAAAGCAAGAAATTTAGAAAAGGGTGACACCATTGCTTTCGGGAAGGCGTATACACCATTGCTACTTGTTTCTCTTAGTAGAATCACCCCTATGTGTTTGTCCTTCACCAAAAAATAGAGAGGATGAAGTTCAACAAAAACATCATTGTGTTTTGTGAGATGGTGAACTAAGATTAAATTTTTACACAGATATGGAATACACAGTGCATCAAGTAAACAAAAAATTTTCTTAGGAAATTGTAAGGATAAAGAGCCAGTGTGAGAAATTGACGAACCTGAACCATCGCCTAAAATTACTTCGTCAGTGCCATCATATTCTGAGTGTGTAGTGAGATTTGCAAGATCACTTGTAATATTGTGAGAATCCCCTGAGTCAAGGAGCCAAGGTTTTTCCATGGCACTAGATGTTTGAGTGGAGTTGATCGTGGTAGTGTTGGAGTTGAATTGAGAACAGGTCTTTGTGGTATGTCCCAAGTGGTCACATATTTGGCATCAGGGTTGATAGCGATGATTTAATCTATTTGGCTGGTTGGATTCATAAGATGTCCCAAGTGGTCACATATTTGGCATCAGGGTTAATAACGATGATTTAATTTATTTGGCTGGTTAGATCCATAAGAGGCCCAAATATTTTCTGGCGGATAAGTTGGAGAACAAGGTTGGTCATGTGAGATCCATCAATTTTTAAGGGTTTTAATTGGGGAATGGTATTGACCATTGGTTTTGTTGAAACACTTGGTGGAGTAACTACCGTGTGGATTCTACTTTATACAAGTTGTGTAATTTGCAGAGACTACTAGCTGCTAAGTTGCAACTTCTATGAGAAACAGGTAAGTTTTATGACCTATTAAAAGATCTTGTAATTCTTCAAAAGTCAGGGTATTCTCTTATGCGCGAATGGGGGCAATAATCTCTCTGAAGTCGGCTCCCAGTCCATGAAGGATATGGAGCGTAAGATCATCATCCGAGAGTTAGGGGTGAGCAAAAAAACCGAGAAACCTAGAACACCGAGAAAAAAATAACCAAAAAAACCGAACCGAAAAAAACCGTTTAAATTGATTATTTTTTTTGTAAAAATTTTCGGTCCGATTCAGTTTCGGTTTCTGAAACCTGAAACCGGCAAAACCCCAATAGAACCGAACCAGTTTGGTTTAAGGAGTACTATAAATACAAGGAAAAAAACACATTCTAAAAATAATTAACCTTAGACACTCTCCAGCGACTCCTTGCAGCCGTTCCCTCAATCCTCACGGTCACACCTCACACAATTCACACTTTCACTCACTCTGCATCAAAACCAAGTTAATCCATCTTCAATTCTTCATCCATATCCCTCTCCGGCTCTCCCACACTATCTTCATCTTCAAAACTAACAACCTAGCCAATTAGCCACATCTATTTTCCACACGGCCACGAGTTGCATGACACACACCACCCCGGCACACCGAACCTCCAAAGTCCAAAACTAGCAAACCAGTCCCTTTCTCTTTCACACCCGACCTTGAATCGTGTCCCAACTCACACCAGGTATGATTTCTTTTTTTTATCAATCTCTATTTTTATTTTTTTAACATATGCTTTGTGATTCTGTGTATTTGTTGGTTTTTTTTTTAACACCAGAGTCCAAATCTAGCAAACTAGTCCCTCCCTCTTTCACACCCGACCTTGAATCGTGTCCCAACTCACACCAGGTATGATTTCTTTTTTTTTGTCAATCTCTGTTTTTATTTTTTTAACATATGCTTTGTGATTCTGTGCATTTGTTGGTTGATTTTTTTTTTTACACCAGAGTCCAAATCTAGCAAACCAATCCCTCCCTCTTTCATACCCGACCTTGAATCGTGTCCCAACTCACACCAGGTATGATTTTTTTTTCTGTCAATTTCTGTTTTTATTTTTTTTAACATATGTTTTGTGATTCTGTGTATTTGTTGGTTGATTTTTTTTCAACACCAGAGTTTGAGCATTCTGTGTATTATGGTTGATTTTTTCAACACAAATCTATTGTTATGTGTAGTGTGTATTCTATGATTAGCATAGGGATGATTTTTATTTGTGCATTCTATGTATTTTGTATGATTTTGTTTTTGTGTGTTCTATGTAGTGTGTAATGTGTATTTTGGGTAAAGCCCTGCATTGCCATTTATTCATTTTTGTGTAATGTGATTCTGTATCCTATATTTTGTCATTAATTTCATTCATTTTATCATTAATTACATGAATAATTCTGATTAACATAATGGATATTTAAAATTCTGTCACTAATCGTTGATTTTTTCTGATTATCATTGGAAAACTAATTAATGACTAAATATCGGATTCGTAACAGAACTAGTGGAGACTGAATTACTAGGAGATCAATATTTGATTGCTGGAAAGACTTACGCTTGATAGTGAACTTATTGTTATAAAAATCTGTTGCTATTTCCTGAAATGACTAAGAATCTGTTGCTTTTATAATATAGGATGTAAATCTGTTCCTATTGCATCTCGAAATAAACTGTTAATCAGAATTTCAAGGACAATTTGATGGTGTGAAATGTGAATTTGAGACTTAGGCTTGGTAGATGGCAGTGAACTTAGGATTGACAGATGTTTTGGCTGATATTACTTTCCTTTTTTTTTTTGTTTTTGCCTGACATTTAAGTTTCTATTAGTTTGATAGTTTCTTTCAATTTTATTACATTTAAGTCTATTATAAATTATGGGTTTTTAATATATTAGAAGCTTGATAAATTCCAACTGATATTAGAAGCTTGAAAAATGATTTTGAAACCTATGAAAACCTTGAGTCAGGTAATTGTTTTTTAGAAACTTGCACCTTTTATTTTGTAATTTATTAATTAAATTGTTTGCAATCATCTAACATGTCTAATTTTTTTTTGTAGAATTTGGTGGAAAGTTACATGTAGCATTGGATTATAATTAGTTCAGAAGTTACTTTGATGGTAAAATACTACTTTTTATTTTTACATATTCTAATTTATTTTATCATGTTATAATTTTAGATCTTGATTTCCAGGTTTTGATGTCAATGGTATTACGGAATCAAAGTGCAATGTTCTTGTCATCTTGATGTGCTTTTTGGTTGGAATGTTATGCACAATAAAGATTTATATTTTTTGCATGAAGTGTTTTATTTTTTATGACAATGTTATTTGTTGTTTTTTTTTAAGCCCTTTTAAAGGCAATGCTTTGTAGTTTAAATTTAAATATAGTGTGTGTTTTATTTAAACTTTGATGCAGGAGAGGAGTCTAAAACACAAATATTAGAAAGACTTGCAACATATTAAACACATTATTAGCACTAATAATTTAATATAAATGAATATTTAGTGACAAAAAATATTAAATATATTATAGAATTTTGTAACAAAATTAGATAATATTTACATTAATTACAAGCCCATTAGAAAACCCATTAGAAAACCCATTAGAAAGCCTAAAAAACCTAAAAAAAACCCAAGAAAACACTAATACAGGTTTTCTGGTTTTTCTGTTAAAAAAACTGAACCGAACTGAACCAGTTTTGGTCAGTTTGAACCGGTTCCGGTTCGGTTCCAGTTTGAATTTTTTAGTTTTTCAAATTTTGATTTTGGTTAGTTTTTAGATAAAAACTGAACCGGACCGAATTTGCTCACCCCTACCGAGAGTGGTTGATTGATAATGGCAATTTCATTTGCCAACGTCTTCACAGTATGCAAATAGTCGGTGATTGTTCTGTTTCCTCATTGAATTAAAGTAAGCTCCTTCTTGAGCTGCATGACTCTAGTTCTGAACTGGCTAGCATAAAGGGTGTAAAGTTTTTGCCAGGCTTGTTGAGATGTTTTTGGAGTAGCTATTAGAGGGGTGATCTTTGGCAATGTAGAGGCTAGGATGGTGTTGAGGATGAGTTTGTCTTGTCGAACCCAATGTGTTTTATTTGGGTTTGCAAAGGAACTGATATCAATTGAAGGGTAGGGAATGTCGTCGTTTACGTAATCAAGCAGGTCGTAGCCAATTAGTTGTTCTTCAAATTGAGCACGCCATTGCGGGAAGGTGGACGGAGTTAATTTTTTGTTGATTTGTGCAGTGATATTTAGAGCAATGAAAGATTTTCCAGATTCAGAGGAGGGGAATGTGTTGGGACTAAGATTTTGGCTTTGATGTGAAGATGAAGACATGATCATATTTGAATTGTTCTCGTTGGAGATTTGTGGATTTGATACCATATTGAATATTAACACTAATATGCACACACAATTAATTAACTCTTCCCTCTCGTATTATTTAGTTTACATGTTCTATATATATATATTGGTTATACACTGGTTATAGAAGTTCAATATAGGTAGGACTTTGGATGAAGCTAATAGGATAGGATTACATCAAATCATAGTTACAGTAGGATTTAATAACGGAAGTATCGGTAACAAATTCTTGGTTATACACTGGTTATAGAAGTTCAGTATAGGTAGGACTTTGGATGAAGCTAATAGGATAGGATTACATCAAATCATAGTTGCAGTAGGATTTAACAATGGAAGTATCGGTACCAAATTCTCTTGAATTTCCAGCAGTAACATTATCCATTATAATCATTGTGTTGTAACTTCTCATTTGCTATCATAGGAGATCCTACTAGTTTATATTATAACATATTGAATTTCTTAAAAAGAAATGCAACATACTTTTCTTGTAAAATAAAAATTTTCCCTGGAGATTGCTTCACTTGAATACCAAGAAAATATCTTATCAATCCAAGATCTGACATTTTGAATTCTTTCATCACAGCATTTTTGAATTTTGCAACCATATCTTTATTTGTTTTTGTATTTATTATATCATCAATATAGAGACAACTTATTGGAATGTCTTCTCCCTTTTTCCTCACATAGAGTGATGGTTCAGATTGACTTCTTTCAAATCCATTTTGATGAAAATACATATCAATTTTGTTGTTCCATGCTCTTAATGTCTGTTTTAATCCATAAGGAGCTTTATAAAGTCTGTAAACTTTTTCTTCTTTTCCTTTTAATTTATATCTTGGGGGTTGCTCAACATAGACTTCTTCCTGCAATTCTCCATTAAGAAATGTTGACTTAACATCAAGTTGAAAAACATGCAATTGAAGTTTTACAGATAAGGCAAGAACTGTTCTAATAGTTTCCATTTTGAGAAGAAGAATTGGAAACATCAGACTGCTTTAGAGCTTCAAGTTACTCTAGTGTTGTTGATTTTAGATTGACTGTATTTTCCCATTTCCAAGTTGCATATTCATAAAAAATAACATGTAGAAAGAAGTAATTGATCCTTTTTAGGATTGAAGAGTCGAAAGCCTTTTGATTCATCATTATAGCCAATGAAGATAAGTTTCTCCTTTTTTCATCAAACTTGTCTCTGTTTTGAGAAGGAATAAGAGCATATAACTGATCTCAGGCTTTTGTTTATGTCATGATTCAAATGGAGTTTGATTTCAGACTTTCTTTATTAGAGATCTATTAAGAATGTAAGTTGCAATATTGATAGTTTTAGCCTAAAACTTATTAGGAAGTCCTTTCCCTTTTAACATGCTTCTTGTCATTTCTTTAATAGTTTTATTCTTCCTTTCTACAACTCTATTCTGCTGAAGAGTATGTTGGACAGTAAGTTGTCTTTGAACACCATTCTCTTTGCAATAATCAAGAATAGGCTTGTAAATAAATTCTCATCCACAATATGTCCTTAGAGTCTTCATCTAGCACTAATTTTGTTTTTCTACAAGAGCTTTGAATTACAGAAAAATAAAGAATGCTTCTGATTTTTTATCAAAAAAATAAATTCATATCATTCTAGAATAGTTATCAACAAATAGTAAGAAATATCTCTTGTTACTTATAGATGGAGTTCGAGTAGGGCCATAAATATGTGCATGGACTAATTAAAGAGGTGCATTGGCTCTCCAAGCTGTCTTTAAAATGGAAGACCAAAAACCACATTCTTATGCTTTTAAAATTTGGAAGCCATTGTAATTCAGATGCCCATATCTTAAATGCCAAAGATGAGATTGATTAACATGTTCACTTCTGAAAGCAACATTATGGAGTGATTTCATGTTCAAAGAAAAAATATTATTAGAATTCATCTTGACAATAACTATTCTCTTATTTATTTTCTTATTATAAATCTCACATTATTCTTCATAAAAAATCAGCTTATAACCTTTTCTCATCATTTATCCTACACTCAACGGATTTTGAAAATACATCATAAATAAATTTTTTATTATCTTCATTGGAGTGGATTGCAACATCACCTCTTCTTTTGATTTCCACCCTCTTATTATCACCAAGTTCAATATGAGAAAAATAAGCTTCATAAAGAGTTTCAAAGTTTGAGCAATCACTAGTGATACGATGACTATAGCTACTATCAAGATACCAGTCTTCTTTTCTTTTGTGTTCTACATTCATGCAGGAATAGAACAACTAATCTTCTTCCTTTGAAAAGTTTGTTGCATTGTTCTCTTTATCGCCATTTGCCTATTCTTAGTGCTAATAGTTTCTATCAGAATGTGAGGAATTTTTTCATCTAGTACATTTGAAGAAACAATCTCGACTTTTATGACCAATTCTTTTACAAATAAAGCAATATGAATTGATGTTTCCTCTTAGCAGAAAGAGTGTTCTTCCTCTTCCTCTGCTTCTATCTCTGCCTCTACTACGATTTTGACTCTCACTTGCTCTTCCGCATGTTTTTTTTCTGAAAAATAATCTTCCTCCTCTCTAATCTTGATGAAATCTTGTTGCTTTTCTATCAGAAAAATTTGCTTTGATCCGAAATGCCTACTTCATTGGTTATTTGCTATACTGGTTTACTCTTTCTTCATGTACTTCAAGAAATCCTATCAATTCATAAATTGTAAGCCTTGATAGATCTTTTGTTTTTTCAATAACAACAACTATATGCTCAATTTTTTATGGGAAACTTCTAAGAGTCTTCTCTATAACTTTTTTATCAGAAAAATTGTCTTCATAACTTTATATTTGATTGATGATTTTAATGGTTTTTGAAGAGAAATCTTTAACAAACTCATTATCCTTCATTGTAAGATTTTTAAATTCTCTTCATAGATTTTACAGCCAAATGGAGATAGCTTTTTGATAACCCTGGAATTTATTTTTCAAAATCTCTCATGCTTCTCTTGCCTTCTTAATAGAGGAAATTCTAGGATAAATTGATTTGCTTACTCCCTGCTGAATTATTCTTAAGGCAGATGCATTTCTTTGCATATTCTGCTTATATTCTTTTGTATTTTTTTCTGTCCAGGATGAAGAAGATCATGTCTAGGGTGGTTCTTCAAACCCCTGTTCAACTAATGTCCAAAATAGTCTCCCTGTGAGAACTCCATTATTCACAATGCTCTCCATCAAAGATAGGAATCTATGTTGTTGTATAGGAGAAAGTAGAGTTACTTGATGAAGAAGCCATAAGAATAAACTAGCTCTGATACCAAATCCGTTGGAAACAGATTGCAAAAACAGAAATGAAGAAGATTTGTATAAGATATAATTGGTAGAGCTGCAGCTAAATACCAAAAATATTTTTTATTTTTCTTCTTTTAATTCTTCAATATAAAAATAGAATGGAAAAGGACTTTATATAACAAGAACTAATTTAATAAAATCTAGGAATACATAAACTTCCTCAATCTTAATCAAGAGAACTTTGACTCATTAAAACTAACAATTAATGAAATTGAAAATTACAAATTACACTTTAACAACTTCACCCATTGTATTCCCAATACTACATCTAAGCCTATTAACAACAAAGAGTTTAATGTTAGGGAGAACGGAATACCTTGAAGCAGTACAAGCACATGTTCATCCATGGACTCGGTTGCCCAACCTTTCAAACTCCTTCTGATAGTCCCGCAGAGAACCCAAGTACTGTCTCTCCCGTTAGAGCGCTTTGTCAAAGTCCTCACATTCTGTAGGTCCAAAGCGAGCCCATAACTCTTCCTTCAAAGATTGTCAAGTCACCGTTCTGCCTTCTTCCTGATAAGCTCGTCGTAGCCACTGCCACCACTGGTTGGCCTCCCCTTCCAGGTGGAATGAAGCTAAAGACACCTTCTTCTTCTTTTAGCAGTCCCTTGAAATTCAAAGCATTGCTCCACGCGGTTGAACCACTCAGTAGGGTCATCACCAGAGTATTTAGAAAACTTTAGTTTCGCCATTTTGGATGAGAATATTTGTCGACTTCCCTCTGTCTCTTCCTGATTTCCCTCCCTGTTGATGTAGGAGTACATCTCGGTTCTAGTTGTTGTGACTGGATCCTTCTTTGTTAGGGAGAAAAGCTTCTGGTAGTTTGTGAATGGTTTCTTCCGGCTGTTACAGCTTGTCTGCTACACCCAGCTCTACGTTGCATGGAGCTTGGGCTTCCGTACTCTACATGAACATCGTGGCTCGTTATCATCCTGTTCTCGCTGAACAACCTTGTAGAAATCAATCGAAGAAAATGGCATTTACCATACCCAAACAAAGCGTATCTTTTTTGAATAATGTAAGATGATGAGTAATTGGAGCAATCTGCTGAAATAGAACCTGTCTAGAGGACTAAAACATGTTGTGTTCTTGAAACTAAAAGGCATCTTGAAAAAACCCATTGTTTCCTCAATTTTTTTCCAAGAAAAAAAAATCTTCAATCGACTTGGTACTTCTTGATTTTATGGTTATACAAGTAAGAAATACACTAAGCAAAACGCAGGAGTGATTTTATTGTGGCGCTGGCTAGCACAAGCCATTAATCAACTAAAAATGATCAAAACAAGAACCACCACAGCCAGAAAAGCAGTTCTCACTACCATGATTCTCAAAACAGAAAGAAGGATAAAAACAGTACAATGTTGAAGAACGATTTGCAAACCAGAAACAGTTAGCCATATTTTTAACGAAATGCAAACTGGCAGGCAGCAGAAACTATGATATATATAAAAAAGCAAACATAATAATATTACTAATCAGTAATCATAACAATAATAGTAATTGACTTAACATTTCCTTCTCCTAATAATTACTACAAATCAAATACTGGGATTTTCCTCTAATCACCACTGGTAACTAAGATCCGCCACCGATGTGCATTACTTCTCATGGGCCCTTGAATTGGAAGAACTTCCAGCCTTCAAATCTTTCCTCTTCATAGGCGTCGAATTTTTCAGCTTCTTGAACCCTTCTGGTGTCTTCACCTGGCTCAATCTCTTCATTTTTCCAGCCTTCACTTCCTTTTTACCCTTCTTGAGAACCTCAGGTGTCTTAACCTGACTAAGCCTCTTGGTCTGGACACCTTTCTCTGATATCTTCTTGGCAGCCTTCTTTTCCGAGGTGGTCAAGGCCCTCTTGGAAACACCCTTGTTTTTCTGGGTCCCTTTGATATCCAGCTCCAGCTTCTCGGTTGAAGAGATCTTGTACGAATTCTTGCATTTTACAAGCCTTTCAGATGTCACAAACTTCTTCAACTGGACAGACAGAACTTTCTTAAAGCTTGAAGGCAGAGAAGACTTCTTGTACTTTTCCTCAATGAACCTTGCAATCGCAGGTTGGCTCGATCCTTTCCTGTCCTTCAGTGTTGTTATTGCTTCAGTTATCATCTGCATTTGCAAAACAACAGAACCATAAGTTAAAAACTAAGAAAAAAAACAAGAGAGAAACGAAATCTCACAGACAGAACAGAGGACCTCGAAATATGGAGGGAGGGCAGAGGGGGGTTTGCTTGTTGTGGTGTTCTTTTTCGGAACGGAGGCAGTTGGTTTCGCCATGTCTGATGAGAGGGAAAGTGGGGGAGAAATTAAGAAGAAGGATTATATGGGCAAAAGAATCGTGGGTTATCCACAAAAACGGATATGGTTGATGGGGTCGTGTGATCGTGGATCCAGGCCGAAGTACACTGTGTAATTTCCTTGCTGTTGTCCAAAAAGGCACGATGGCACCTTTTTTTCAAGATTTCAAATTCGACCCTCTGATTGCTTGCTGGTTGTAATAATTCTTGCCATGCGGAAAATAATTTATTCATTTTTTATTCATAAGATAACAAGGACCCAATCAATTAATCAATCCAAGTTCAAACTTGAATTTGTTTTTACCCTATATAAGAAGGAACATATCGTGTAGTTTGAGTTGCCACCGCTACCCTTTCCAATGGTGTTTTGTATTTTTATCATGGTTTTGGATATGCGAGGGATGCCGTATCGAACAAAGTAAATGATGGATATCACTAGAATACAAGTGAGGGGTATTGTTACTAAACTAGATTGGTGTCTCGTGAATCTTTTTAATATAAAAAAAGGATGTTAAGATGACATTGATGTTTAAAATAAAAATTAAGAAAAATTTGAGATTTCAGTCATTGATTTTGGTTTAATAAGTTGAATTAATTTAATAATATAATTAAAAAAATAATGACAGTAAATAAACTAAACTAGACAATAATTTAAGGTAAAAAATAAATGTTTGACGATATTATAAAAAAATAACCTTTCATTATTCTTAAAAGGTCTTCATGTTCTTATTTGTTAATAAAAAAAATTTCAAACAGAATAAGATAACCTCATAGAAAAAACAATGAAGTTCAATTCCTAGCAAATCAAAAATTAAAAATAAAATCAATTTAAAAAAGAATAAAAACCGACCTGAGTCCACTCAAGTCAGCATGCCAAATCAGCAACCTAATCATAAGACCATGATAACTCAAGTAAAAAGCAAATTAAAAAAAACTGTGAAGCACAATTCTCAAACCAACATAATGTTGAAGAGCGAATATGAAAAAAAAAATCTTTTAAAAAAACAACGAAAAAAAGACTCGAGACCAAAATAACTCAAATAAAGAAAAGTGAAAAAAATCACGAAGTTCAATCCTCAACCAATCAAATATTGAATGATAAAATAAAAAAAACATTTAGAAAAAAGACCTAAGAAACCAAATTCAACTTGGACTAATCTTTCAAACTCGTGACTCAAGTTATAAGCTCGGAATTACCTCATAGAGGAAAAACTTGAGATATATCTCAAAGCAAAATTGTCAATCAACTAAATGATAAGGGATAAAATTAAAAAAAAATCAATAAAAAAATGATGTAAAATAAAACAAATAGCAATTAAAAAATTAAGGATTAAATTTGACATAAAAATATAATGAAACCAAATGTTAAGGAATAAAATTGAAAAAACAATCATTCAAAACAAAAGTCAATCAAAAGAACAAGCACCAAACTTGATACAAAAAAATAACAAAACACCTTTTGATTTTATCTGCCTAGTACAAATCTCAACAAGAGAAGAGAGAAATGGAGAGGGGAAGAAAGAAAATGTTGTCGGAGTCTCACTACATACACATTTTGGACCATCAAAATGAGCTCGGTGTGCCACTTTCAACTCAATCACAAATGGGGATGTTACGATAACAAACAAAGATGCTAGAGCATAACGATTTTGACACGTATGCGCTAACAAAATTGTTTCGTCTATCCTTTTTAGTCTCCAAAATTATTCTAGCATCAAATTGAATCCCTTAAACCTTATTTGTTTTAGATTAATAAAATTAAAATTTATTTTGCAAAGTCGGGTATCAAATGCTTGTCTGAAGATTTTTCATCACATCATAGGATTCCGATACATTGAAAAACTAAAAATCAAGGAACAAAAAAAAAGGTTGAATCTCTTACATGCTCGTGATGTTTAGAAGAAAATGGGGGTCAAAACTTGTCTAGTATTCATATTCAATTCTCATTGCTTTAATTTAAATTAATTTTTTCAAATCAAGCATAAAAGGAGAGTCGATTTTCTTTCTTGACACCATTAATAGCCAATACCAAGCTAAACAAAACAAATAATCAAACCAATCCCAAATTAATCTAATGCTGAATGATCTAACCACAAAAAAAAAGCCATAAAAAGAAAGGACTAAGAAAAACAAGATGAAACATTATTCAAATTCACAGTATTTCCTCTCATACATCTCTTAGCTCTTTTAATTTTCTTTCATGTAAAATATTACCATTGGTTAAAAGTGTTAGGCCAACAAAGTACTCAAAAAAGAAAAAGATGAAACATTGTTCAAATCCATAGCATTTCCTCTCATACATCACTAAGTTCTTTTAAAAAAACAATTATGTAAAATATTACGATTACCTAAAAGCGTGGCACCAACTTTGCATAAAACATTTGCACTTGTAGAGAGAATATATCAATAAAAAAAACATAGAAAAAATATATGTGTTCGTGGTGTGTGACACAACATTTTTTAATTTTAGGGACTGAAAAAAAAATAAATGTCGGGAGTCATCAATTATTTGATATATTATGATATATTATTTTTTTTATTTTGTTAAAATTTGTGTACCGTCACAAAAATATATATATATATTAAGAGACATCAATTATTTACTGTGCACCAAGACACAATTTACTATGGATTCGAATAGTAAAAATATCATTTTTTCATTGTTTAATAAACTCAAGTAACATGGTTTTAGATGTACAAAGGTATTTTCAATGGGATTTATTTATCATTATTATATTAATTAGGGTTAAATAAGTTCTTTTGCATTTTAAATGAACAATATAATAACTTTCATACCCTTGGAAGTTAAAAAATTAAAGCTTGGTATAGGGGTTTTTTGGTATTTTTAACCTTCAAATACAGAGTTAAAGACCATATTACCTTTACATCTCTAAAAAAAAAAAATTGACAGTTAGGGTCAATTGGGTTTTTGAACATATATGAAAATCATTAAAAATAAAAAAAATTCTTGTTGTGTGCTAGGAGACGTCTGCGCTATTTGGACGGCCCGTGCGGCGCCTCCCAGTGTTCAAATGTCACCTTTCGCCATTGGAAGTAGCGTGTTATCCTTTACACGGTGATATGATATGTGTAAACGACGAAGGTGTGGTTGATTGCCGGTGAATTTTTTTTTTCCTCCCTCTTTTATCTCTCCACATCGTGTTGAGCCCTCTAAAATCAAATATGTCCTCCCTAGACATTTTGTTTCATTTAATTTTTTTTATCCAATTTTTTTATCTAATTTAGTCCTTGATTATTTTCTTTGCTTTAAGTTTTATATCAAGATTAGTCTTATGACTCGAGTAATTGATTTCAAAGATTATCTCGATTTAACATTAGTATTGTTTGAGGTTATTTTTATTTTTTTTCAACTTCATCATTGGATATTAGGCCTTGAGCTTCATTATTTGTTTCACTTTTTTTTTGTAGGGTTATTTTAATCTCATATCCCTGATTGCGAGATATTGGAGTTAACTTGAGTTTACTCGAGTTTTTTTTTTTTTTGCGTTTTTTTTTTTGAAATTGATTATTATTTTTTATTTTATCCTTTGACATTAAGTTATTGACCTTGAAGATATGTTTTTCCTTATTTTTTATGGGGATATCTTAGGTTGCTAGTTGGTAAAGTTAACTTAGGTTAACTCGGGTTTGTTTTGACTTTTTTTTTTCAAATTTAACTTTGATCTTTTTTTTTCTAGATTTTTTTTTAAAAAATATTTTTTATCCCGATCTCATATTGCGAGTCACGAGTTAGTCAAGTTACCCCGGGGTGACTCAAGTTTTTTTTACATCATTAATTTTTTTTTCAATTATATTCTTTGACATTAGGTTATTAGGCCTTGAGATTTGTGAATTTTTTTTTTTGCTTTCTTTTATGTGTGGTTATCACGAATCACGAGTTCGTCGGGCTAATCTAGGTTTACTTGGTTTCTTTTTTTGACCTTTTTTTTATATATATAACTTCAATCCTTTTTCTAGTTTTTTTTTTAACAATTTATTTTTCTATCACGATCTTATGACACGGATCACTAGTTAGCTAAGTTAACCCGAGTTTTTTCTCTAGTGTTTTTTTTAATTTATTCCTTTGACATTAAGATACTATTTGTTATTGCGGCAAGACCGCACTTTTGAAGAAAATTGATTTTTTAAAATTATTTTTTAATGTTTATAAAATTTTTTTTAAAAAAAAACATTATTTTAATGTATTAAAAAAATTTAAAAAAAAAACATTATCTTCATACACATTACCTAAATTATCAAATTATCGCGTGTGATTTAAAAAGAAAAAAAATTCCCCGGGCGTCACATTTGTTTTTACTTTAAAAAGGTATGATACGCCGCGGGCCACACCTATCTAGTAACAGTACCTATGCGATCTTGTTGCGGTTACTTGCAGCTGGTCCGAAAGTGTTGACGTGGCAATAGCATGTCGTGCCTTGCTGTATATTACGTGTCATTTTTTAAGTTACCTTTTCTTTGTATGTCCATTGTGGGAGAGGCACCTGGAAGCATGCAGAAACTTCCTTCCTGCTTCTGCCACTTTAAGGAAATAGGACATCATCCTGTCCGTCCGGTTTAGGCGTCCAATCATAATTTTCTTAACAAATAATACGGTAAAAAATCTATTTAAAAAAGCGCAGTTAAAAATTTATTTAAAATAATAATACAGTTTGAAGAGTTGTCACATCCAATTTCTTAAGGGAAAAAAAATGGTGAGTGCAATTTTATTATTTTTTAAAATCTATTTTAAATTTTGAATTTAAGAAATAAATATTTAACTGTGCTTCTATTTTTAAATATAATATTTATTTATTTTTAAAAAATAATATTTAAAAAATAAATAAATAAATATTGATCTTAATAGTTAGTACCTGGCCAGCAGGAAATCTTTATTCCTAATCATTTGGGCATTGGCAGACATGTTGTAATTTGGCAGCCATGAAAGATTGTCTGCCTACACAGGAACTTGGATTTAACAGCCACCACAACACGAATCTGATGTGAAGAGAAATCATTGTTTGTATTCATGTAAGTGCTTGATATTTTGCAATTTTACACTCAGCAATTCCCCACCTCCATCAGAAAATATTGAATTTTGATGGGGTTAAAGCTTACAAGCAATTGGAAAGCTACTATGGATAAAAATGCTTTCCTTCATCTTTCTTGTACCAAGCACAGACCGACCCACAAGATAAAGCCATCAAGAGTATGGCAGCCTGTTCTTCCTCTCCCAGTTTTCTCTTCCAATCTTCCTGAAACATCCCATCTCTTTTAAACCCCATCAAATCAAGAGTCAATGAAACTCCTAGCTTGCTACTATTGCTACCCTTAGCCATCTTCTCTCTGCTGCGCTCCGGTCCTCCTTTGTCCAAGCCAAGAAGAGCCCTCCTCTTCTTCCTCTGTCTGATCCCACACGCATTGCACAGTGTCTGCAAACAAGATTGGATATCATTAATAAAGCTAGTCAGAATCACAATATAGAAACTTAGTACTTGATAAAGAAGATGATTATTGCAAAATGAATAATCATACACACACCCTGGGACCAGCTGGGCCACCTCGCCAACATGGGGTTCTTGTTGTTTGGCAATCTGTGCATCTTCTTTTGATCTCATTACACTTGCTTGGATGAGTATTATCCATGTCCTCTGACTCTGGTCCCTGTTTAAATAAACCGATGGCATTGAGTAAGAAGTAAACAGGGTAACAGTCATCACCAAAATTAAACAAAGAAAAAGATGAGGTATGCAAGAAGAATAAGATCACTTACTTTTGTGCGCAAATCCATGATTATTACAAAAAGGTTATGCCAGGGACTGAAGACAAGGACTTCAAAGTAAGTGAACTTGAACAGACATGAGAAAAAGATAGAAGAGAGATGGGTGTCTCAATTCAAAGAAACCTAAAGCGAGGGGAGGAACAACATTCTCATCAGGAATTGAAGGAGAGATATAAATGCAGAGAGGTGTGTTAATAGAAAAGAAGGAGAGGAAACAGAGCAATAGGAGTAGAGGTTGGTAGATAGAGTAACAGCTGCCACTTTCAAGAATCAAGGCGGCTAGTTTTGTTTTTTCTTGTTTTTTTTTTTTTTTTTTCTTTTAGGGGTTTGCAACCCTAATTCGAATCTCCCTTAATTGACGGAAATACCCATATGCGGTTCATTCTAGGAACCTAACCCACTACTCCATTTCATTTTTGTTGGAAAATTTAGGATTTAATTAATTAATGAGCTAAGAACCTTAGGTATTATCGTCATGGAAATATTTTATCACTTACTTTTATTTTGAGTTTTGGTGTTATTTATTTGTATGTATTTAAAAAAAATAATAAGTATGCATTAAATGAGTAAATCTCGTTGATAGATATCATAAATTTAATGTTCGAAATAGAAATGATTAGGTGAAGATTTTTCAGTTCCTTATATAGGGATAAAATCCTGGTTCTCATGTCAATTCTAGGATTTTTTTTTTCTCTTTTTAATTTGGTTAGAGTCGTAGTTTTTAGACTCAGCCCGATCCAAGATCCAGGTTTTGGATTTTGACTGGGTCGCCCGGGTCAATTTATTTATTTTTTAAATTAAAACGATGTCGTTCTAGTATAAAGAAACAAAAGTCAACGGGTTACAACCGGTTTTTTGATCGGGTCTTGTCGAATTTACCTGATCACACCGAGGTTTTTTTTTTTTTTTTTTCTTTTTTTCATTCTAGTTTAAATTTAGCTTTGAATTAACTGGATTCTAAATCAACCCATTTTATGCAAATGGGATCCCTTACATTGACCACACAATTTTCTTGTCGGACCCCAAGCAAGAGATTGTTCGAAATCCGAGGCGTAGGCCACACAATCTAATCTGTGTATATATATGGTAAATGGATTATGACATGTTGTTAGGATGAAAACGCCGTTGTTTAAATGATATTTCATGAAAATTAACTTATTTTTATTTAAAATTAATTTTTTTTAATATTTTAAAATTATTTTAATATACTGATATAAAAAAATAACATTCTTCAAACACCCTGAAACAGAATCAAGAGGAGAGGAGCCTTTTGTCTCTTAAGAGTTGTGAATGAGCAATGAAAAACAAATGAAGTTATGGTAAGGCTTGAGGTAGCGATTAAAAAAGAGAAAAAGATGCAAGAAGAGACAAAACCCAGCCCAAAGATTCTGGACCAGACACAGACAGCCAACCATGCCTAGGAGCTTTCTGGTCCCCAGCCACATAAAAGGAAAGGAACATCCTGTGCTGTAAGTTAAAATTGCACTAATCTAAACTCTAAACTCCAAACAGAGCTGACTAGTGACTATAAATTAATAATGCTGGTGCTTTTTGCTGATTTTCCTCCATCATGGATACCTCAATAATCTTCGGCTTTACCAATAATTACTGTATGATTGAGCCATGAGACTGAACTCCACTCGTAGCATAAAAAAAGGACCGACTTTTGAAGCATCGAGAGTTCACCACCAATGCAAAGGGTGGCAGAGAGCTGCATGTTCCTCGATAACACGGAATCATGTCTGGAACTGTTCAGAGATAAGAATTTAATAAGGCGCGTAGCAGAGACTAGCAGGATATGCAGACTCTACATGGCAGATTTTACCAGTCTAAAATACTACAATTGTGGATAGCAAGCTCATCAGGGACACGTTCTTGAGATTCAAATTCTCAGTACATCATGACTACAGGATTCAAATTGCGTGGACTGTCTTTTGGAATGCAAGAGTAAAAACACTATATAATGGCAGCAAAATAAAATCAATGGATTTCACTGCTCCAGCCTTGGGGCATTATTTATTCAACTGCTCCAGCCTTGGGGCATTATTTATTCAACTGCTCCAGCCTTGGCATTATTTACATCAAATCAATAAGTCAGACCATCTAAAGTCGAATGGAGAGAGTCTTTAGTACAAATAAAATATGTGCAATACTAGATATGCCGAGCAAATTATCAGACGCTTCTTCCATTCAGTGCTTCAACTTATCCCTCCGTCCAAGTTTAGAGCAAAGATCAGCAAGGAAAGCGAAGAGAGCACCCATTAGGCACATTGACCATGAAAATAGGAACACTGCCCAGTCCTGGAGGTTTTTCTTTGGAAAATGCCCCCTGTCTGAGATGAGCAATGCCCTATATACGGCTTCAGTTACGGCATAGGCCGTGACAGGATCAGATTCTTCTGCGAGAAATCCATATTCTGTGAGGCAAACAATGTCATACACCCCGTTTGTCTCTGATATTCCTAGACGCTCGCATAATCTGATCCTGATGTCGATCCGCTGTTCGGTTGTCAACAAGTCACCATGTGTCAGGATCAACATAGGATTCTCATCTGTGAGCAAAATGGAGCCAACACAAAAAGTTCAGGATTTACTATGAATGTACAGTGTACGCACAACCAAATGAACCAGCCTCTGTGTCTATGGCAATGCTTTATTCATTGCAGCATAGTTATGTTAAACATGCATGATTAAAAAAATACTCAAACAAGGGTAGGATCAGAAAAATAAACGCAATAAAGCTCTGATGCAAGCAGGCAAGAACAAGGAAAACTGCAGAATGAATTGGAACTCTTCTGAGTCAAGACTCGGGGGGGAAATGATTGAAATATCTTGACTATCGACACCATCTGGAAAAGATTTTTGCATATTCAAATAAGTAATGAATGGAATGGTATTCAACATCTGTCAGTCTACTAATGGTGACTAGTTGTACTCGAATACAAGGGAAAAAACAAAATTCTCTTTCTATTGTGATGTATTATCGAGAGATTCGTCAAGAGACTCAAGATCCCCGTCAGCTGCAGGAGTCAAAGTTTAGAGCCCATAAATAACCACAATATCTTTAGCAAGTCCAGTTGCTTCAAGTATATCGAGATCTTCATCTTTTTGCATTTGCTACCCAAGAAATCTCAAGACTTTAATATTAAATTAACAAGAACACCCTTGTTTTTACTTGATAATAATATAAATATTTTAGGTAACTAGTCTACGTACTATATATTTGTCAAGAAACCAATTTAAACACTTTTATATATTTCGATAACTTTAATCAATTTTATGACGTTAAATTTATTATTTGATTCATTTCAATATTTCAGTTTTAAACTTAGATAATACTTGTGTTGATATTAAAAATCCAATATTAATAATTTTTATTTTTAATCAAATACAAGAATCAAATTCCATCAAAACATCTAATCATTCCTGCAACAAACACCCTCTGGAAGATGAAATTGATGGTAAAGAGTAAGGCTTACTGCAATTTCTCAAAGCAGGGGAGTGGAAGAGCTCTATAGTGGCCTCTAATGGCTTGGAATCACTAGCTTTTAAAGCTTTATAAACCTCTGCTATGTTAACCACCACCATTGAGAAATTCACTGTCCTTTGCACAAACTTTGAAGATGGCCTTAGACCAGCAGCTTCTGCATCATCTTCCAGCAGTACATCATCACCTGATCTCAAGCACAGCTGGTTATGGTGTACCCCATCACTCATCCAACTTGACAATTCCTCAAGAGCATCCCCGATTTTACCATAACTAAACCCTCTAGAATCGTACACACAAAACCCACCTTGCAACGATCTCATTACATTGTGCTCTTCCATGTACATGGTGGTGTATTTGGAAGCACAGCCTACATACACGAAGTCAAATTAGTTCTAATGCTACTAGAAAATGTTTCTTAGTCCACAGTTATTAACCCTTTGGAGTGTAAATGCAAACTCATGGCTGTGCCATGCTCTGCACAATAAACTTACCAGAAGAAGTTTGAGCAAAAGGTATGAGTCCAGACCGACCAAGAACACTGTACATAAGGTTGACAAGTGAGCTCTTGCCTGAGCCAGAGAAACCCACCAGGAGAATAGTGATTACTGGTGGAATGTCCATTTCTTCCTTCTTGATACCTCCTGTGGGCACCCAGAAATCACCTGAACGATACATTTGTAGCCTGTATCTGACCTCATTGAGCCCTTCATGAGAAATCAAAGCCAGTCTCTCCAACTCTCTAAGAACTCTGACCCTTGGAGTAAGGCTTGCAATGTTTGGGATGTCAGACTTAAGCCTAACACATTCATCAAACTTTGCTGCTGATCTCCACCAACAGTAACCCAGACGTGACAGTTGGTTTTCATCTTCATCATTGGAAGAGTGTTGGCTCTTCATGCCTTTGTTTCAGCTCTTGAACTTCAGCAAAAAAACGGTGGGACTGATATTTTACAAGGCATATTGAAATCGAACAATTTGATTTTACCATGAAGGCACCGTTGCGAAAGACAGATCGGAAAAACAAAGGGATAAAGATAATCTCTCACGGCCACAAGGCTTGTCCAAATGAGTACTGTTTTGGTTACGGGCTGTACACCAGTTGGATGCTGCGAAGAGGCTATTTCCAGGCTCTTTCTTTCACCTGTGGAGTAGCTCGAGAGCTAGCATCCCATATTTACCGAAATACCCACGTTTCTGCCGTTCATGAGAACCAAAAGATTTGCTAGACAGAAAGGCCCTGTCTTGGTGCAAAATGATGTGCTGACATCGCTAAAGAACAAAGGGTAGACGTTCCTTCTCTAGTCCAATCAACCAAGTCGTTTTCAGCCTATACCTTTTTGGTGCACAACTAAGCTCACGCGCTGCGGATTAGATGAATTTCGAATTAGTTTTTTCATTAACATTAAAAAGAACATATTTGAGTGCTGTTAATGTTTTTAAATAGGAAAAAAAATTAATTGAGTTAATTTGGTTTTATTTATTGACTTAATGGTTTTAAATGAAACTCAATAATATTCAATAATCGATAAAAATATAATTTGATTAAAAAAATTTACAATAATATATTTAAAAAAAATAATTAAGACAATAATATATTAAATCAACATGAATTTACTTATCAAATCCATAATTTAAGAACCATGATAACCTCATACAAAACAAATCAAAATAAATTATAAAACTTAATTTTTAAATAATCTATATTAAATGATGTAATTATAAAAAAATAATTAGAAAATAATCTAAAAACAACCTAAATCAACCTAAGTTAATTTGTCAAGCTCATAACTCATGTCATAAGATCAAGATAAACCTTATATAAAGTAAATTGAAAAATATCATGAAACGTAATTTCTAATCAAACCAATGTTGAATGATGAAATTAAAAATAAAAATCAATTAAAAAAAGATACAAAACATAACCTAAGCCAGCCCATGTTAACTCGTCAAAACCATGACCTAGATCATAAAACCGGGATAATCTCATAGAAAAAAATTGAAAAAATAACTAAAGTCAACCTAGATTAATATGTCAAACTTGTAACCTAAGTTATTAGATTATAATAACCCCATAAAAAATAAATCAAGATAAATTATAAATCTTAGTTCTCAATCAAATTATTATTGAATGATAAATTTTTTTAAAAAAACATAATAAAACAATCTAATTTTACCTATATTAACTCGCAAAACTCGTAATTCAAGTCATGAGACTAAAATAACTTCATAGAAAGCAAATCAAAACAAATCATGAAACTTAATTTTTAATTAACTAAATGTTAAATGATGAAATTAAAAAAATATATCAATTAAAAAAAATTAAAATCAATCAAGTTAATCTGTCAAGTTCATGATATAAATCATGAGACAATAATAGTCAAAGAGAAAGCAAAATGCAACAACAAATCATCCAACTCGATCTCTAGTAAATAAATAAAAAAATTCAGAATTAATCTATTAAATTTAACATACAAGTCATAACAAAAAAAAAAATTATAATAAATAATGATACTTGATTTCTAATAAATTTTAAAAGAAAAAAAAAACATGGATTAAAAAAAATATTACAATAACTGCACATGCCTGTGCCATTTTACATTATCGCGAAGATTATGTCAATAATTGAGCAGCCATGCAGACAAGGCTAGTTAAGAAAATTGTACATGCTGGGTTTGTTAAATGCACTTGTTTGCTTATGTTAAACACACATGCCTGCTAGTGTGTTAAAACCAAATGCAACCTGAGCACAGTGCGCAAGGGATATCATTTTTCTTTAGATGAAAGAAAATTATGAGAAGTATATCATAGACCTCAACAATCATGACAGCAACAGCACAGATGAGAACCGTATGTATGAGGGCATAATAAAAGTTTTACTCATGAAGCAGAAAGCAATAACAGTAAAATTTATATAAAAAATTCTTCATTTTTGTTTCACAGTCAACAAAAATCCCACCTCGAAACTGATAATTGATGCATTTTCTAGTTTCTTCTAATCGGAATGACAATTTTGAGATTCCAAACTGATATGAAACGACCTTAAAAAGAAGGAACAAATAGCATGTGTTGTAGTTTCTTCCTATCATTGCTCTAAATTATAAAACAGACGGATGATGTAAGCTGTGATGAGCAGCTCCATCCTTGTGATATGGTAAACTAGGGCATGCAAAATAATGCCCAGCAAAAGGAAAAGAAGAAAAAGAAGAAAAAAAATAAAGACTCAAAACTTTCTGTACTCTCCACCAGCAATGGCAATTCTTGGCTTCACAAACCTATTTTAAAACCTCTGTGAAAGAGAATCTCTTCGACCACATCCGAATATGAACCAGAGAAGGATCCGTTGGCATTTGACTTCCCTACCCAAAAAGAAAAAAACAACATTCATCGATTGAAACCTGGACTCTCAGCTTCATTCCACCATCAACTTAGGTCCTGCTGGCACAGAAAAGGTGACACAGTACAAATTAACCTTTGCAGCAAATTATGGTGTTAAAATATAGAAAAAGGGATGAAGGAAATAATCCAATCACTATAATAAAATTGAAGGAACAAAGAAAAATTGCAATGAAATGTAGAGTTTTAGAATAATGTTAATTTCCTCTCAATGATACTATATGATGTTTTACGAATTAGAGAGAAGCATTCAACTGCAAACATCACTCACAACTACATATATATGTTTCAAAATTTCATTCAGATATTGAAACAGATATGTAGTTTATACGTGATATAAGCGCATAAAAAGTTAAGACCTCCCCAGCATGCGTAGAAACCACACCAAATGGGAGCCCATGACAGGTAAACTGATAACCAAAATCCACATGCTTGCCCATTCCCCACCAGCTACTTGGGAAATGTCAAACCTCAATTAATGAAAAAATTATCAATAGAAATTACAAGCACAAACAAGCAATCCCTATTAAGCAGGAATTGCATAGTCTCAGGTGAAATGTCAACTGCTGCTTGTAAAGAGAAATAGCACCTCTACTTACAAACTAGGTGAGAGAAGTTGCATACCTTAACTGAAATTAAATCCGTTAGAAGGAACAGGAACTCCGGTCCCACCAAACTGAAATCCAGATTGGGAAGCATCACCAGGAGGAAATGCCTCAAGGTCATCACCATCCTCCACACAATACGTCTCCAAAATCTTCACTGCTTTCTCATATATTTCATTGTTGTCATGACTCTGAAGGTTCTCAATCTTTTCTAAACCCTCAACATCTTCAATCATTTGGGTGTACAGATTTGCATTTCCTGTGCTGCCCAAATTCTTTTCAGCTTCCCCAACCTTTAGAATGTTCTCTAGACCATCTAAGCAAACTGTGACAATTCTAGGGTCGGGACAAATCAAAAGATCACATAATGGCTTGATGCATCCCTGGTTCACCAGAAACCTACAATGCACAAATATAATTGAATCTCTTAGCTACCAATAAATCAAATTATCTAATCAGTGGAGAAGAATATCATTGAAGAGAAAATACTTACTTGATTTGTTCATGGCTTCCACCCGATGATGCATTTGAAATTGCCCAAGCAGCTTCTTTCTTGATCTCAAATTCAGCATTTTGAAGCAGTTGGACAAGAGGACCAATAATACCTGCTTCAAGTACCGCCTGTGCAGTTTGGAAATGCAATGCCCATTACGACAAATAGGTGATAAACATCTAATAGAAAGTTGAAAGGTTTTTTAGATTATCTGTAGCTGTCCTCAACATATCGTCACTTGGAAACAATTGAAGGATGTATATAAGTGTTCTATTGTAAAACAAACTGAGGGTCCATAAAACAATCATCAACACAGCCTTTCAAAGCAATCGGACCAGGGGACAAATAACACCAGCTTTAACTATGGCCTACATACATTAAGATATAAACTCAAACGGAGTCCATTTTACCAGATGGACTCGAAAATAGTATGAATAAATGGCCATGACAAACTCTGTAGACTCCCCTATCCCTCAAATATCTCAAATTTATAATAGTCAGTAGATTGGAGACGTTATCACAAAATTTAAAGGACATACTAAACAAATTTCAGCCAAACCATCGATACACTGATGACATAAGAGAATAGACAGGCTCACCTGTATCTGATTTACATTTCCAGCTGTGACGTTTGAGATTGTCCAGCATGCTTCCTTCTTGATGCTCTTCTTGTAATTATTTGTCAGTAAGTTCAAAAGGCATGGGAGAGCTTGATGGTTTATCATACACTGGGATCAGGAATATCATAAAGCATTACATCATTGACTCAGAATATAACAATTTCAAGTCATGCAAACATGACACACACACAACACATCATACCAACAAGGCATCCTGCAGATATCATCAGACAATCAATTGAAGAAAGCTGAAAACTATAAATCATATCATCTTAAGGAATTCTAAATTAAATTTTTATTGTTCCCTTTTTCTCCTCTCTATGTTTATTTGGATAAGTTGTTTTGAGTTCTCACATTTCATAGTTGCATATAGTAACAGGCAGCGGGGTGTCTTACATGTCTTTCAGCTTTTCAAATCTCTAAAATTTTATTTCTCAATAGGTTCCAATTTTTTTTCCCGATTAACATGCAAGATTATCAATTCTGCTAAGACGCAAACGTAGACTTCATCTCTACCAAAAATCATTATTTGTTCAAGCATGTTTCTTTCAGAAATAGAAACAAAAAGTCACTTCCTTAAAAATTAAGGCACATCTGCACACATCTCAAAAAGAAAGTGAGAGGTGACTTCCATCAAACCATAGAATAACCTCCTAACAAGGATTAGACTACATTGTTGGGGGAGGAAACAATTTGATGTTTTGTAAATTTGGAAATTTTTTCGAATCTCAAACCACCTTCAAGTTGGTCTCAAGACAATTGGACCTTCACATATAGGAAGTTTCACTCGAGTCAATGATATTAAATAAAAAAGACCACTTACTACTCTGTACTGATTGGAAACTGGAAGAGGGTAGTAGTGGGTAATAGACACCATAAAACCTTTAGACTCGTCTATATCAGTTTCCATCTAATGAGGCATGACAAGTATCGACTTGATAAAATATGACAAATATTGGTTTCAAAACCTGAAAACCATAAGCAACAGCTGAAACTAACCCATTACAAGCTATCATAATTGGCGCAAAACAGCATGCCAAGTTGTGTGTGATAAGTTGTGAAATTGTAAAGAAAATGTCAACTAATGTAGAATAGTAGATTATGAACCAGCAAGAAGAAAAATGCATTCCCATCTATATATTTTCAACCTGTGCATCTAAAATGAGCAATGCCGGCACATATAAGTATTTCCACTTGCTAAGATCAGTACCACTGTCAGAGGAATGTGTAGTGTGGTTTTAACATAAACAAAGCTATGCGAATTATGAACTCGTGACAAAAACCATGGAAGAGAAACCAAACAGTAAGATGAATAAACGTGGGGATGGTGAAAGGGAGAGATAATTAGGAAAATAAAGGTACAAGTATAACCAATACCTGAGTCTGCATGTCATCTCCAGTAACAATATTTCCAACTGTACGTAGAGCAGGGATGAGCACTGTCGGAGATGGATGACTGGAAACAGAAAATGTAAAGAGCATTTAAACTTTCATAAGCAAATGCCAGAAAAAAAAAAAGGTCTAAAATATATGAAGAGCGAACTAAATTTAAATCTCACAGTAAAAGCTCGACAAGTCGGGGGCAGACACCAGCCTCGATAACAGCTTGGATTTTTTCATTGGATCCATCTGAGAGATACGACAGAGCCCAGCATGCATCTGTGAGGACTTCCTCATCATTTGAATGTATGAGACGCTCTAGAGCTGGGAGGGCAGGCTTTGTCTGCTCATTGAATTTCAACAGCACATATATTAGCAACAATTATCAAAGTGGGGAATAAAGTGTCGCAACTGCATTTAAGCAGTCCATCTTAGAAGTCAAACCTGGTCGAATAAAGGTTGGGGCTTGCCCCTGCAGAAGTTTGATAATGTCCAGGTTGCATTTCTTAACAATGAATGCTTTGCTTGTTCATTGAATTGCGCAAGCAAAGGCATCAAAGCCCCATGGCCAAGGACCAGATCACGGCATTTTGGTGAGTCACCAGCAACATTTCCTAATGCCCAAACAGCCTATAATCCCACCAAAATGTAAACTTATCATTACCGAACCAATCAAGGAATAATTACGATGTCCCATTGAGACATCACTAAAATGAAAACAAAATAAATTCCATAAAAGGGTAACATCGTCTACCTGTTCCCTGACATCATCAGCTGGAGAACTTAAGAGTTTGACAAAAATTGGGATTGCCCCATGGTCAATTACAACCCTGGTGTTTTCTGATGTCCCAGAAGCGATATTCGTGAGTGCCCACGCCGCCTCAAACTATACAAGACATTAAAACAAACGTTAGTTACAATAGTAATAATGAAGCCCGATACGAAATTGAGCGACATAGAGCAAGAACAAATTCAAACCTGAAGCTGTGGAAAATCATCCCTTGCAAGAAAATCAACGAAGCGGGGGACAACCCCTGATTGTATAACTTCATTGATCGGAGGAGAGCGTTCTATCGAGAGCAGCTTTCGGAAATGAGTAGTTCCCTCAAGCTGCGAATTCTTGTCCTCTGACCAAACACCAGCAATCATTGCCGGAAGAGTATCTAACTGCAATCAGATTAGATTAGCAAAACCATCATCTCCATTCAAACATGCTGATTGCTAAATAATTGACTGATCCACCTATTATTAAATCGAGAGAGAGAGAGAGAGAGTACCGGCTTATCAGAAGCGGAAGAAATGTTAAGAGAGGAGGTGACTTCTTGTTGTTGTTGTTGTTGAAGTTGTTGGGCCTGAAGTCCCTCTCGTCGCTTCTTAAGCAAGCTTTCTTCTCTCTTACTCTTTCGGATCTCCACCATGTTGTCCTCCCTCCTCCTCCTCCCTTCATCTGCATCCACCGCCACCTTGTATCTGTTCCTCCTCACCTCCACTCTCGCGTTCGGCCTCAACGACATGGCGTTTGGATTGTACTGTACTGTAACGTGGGTGTTTGTACAGTGAGGGAAGGGAAGAAGGGAGAGTAGTAAAGAGAGGGATTTGGAGGGGATTCTCAGATTTTTGTTTGAATAGACAGGAGGCAGAAGGATGGTTCTATTATAGAGCTTTTTCAACTACCGGTGCCTGTGAAAGAGGGCTTGGATTTTGTTTTTATTAACGACACCTGCCATTTGGTTTTTTGAATTTGAAGGAGAGGGAGTTCTAACGGATCTCCGCCGCCGTCTATCTTTATTCCTTTTCTACCCCCTGGATTATATTTTATTATTTCGTCTACAATAGGAATAAGTGAAAATAATAATGAAATTAAGAAACCCATAATATTTCTCAATTTAGATGGATGGAAAGGTAGTTAGAGGAGAATGGAAATTTAATTTACAATACATAAATAATTTTTTCATTGGGTGGGTGAAAATTCTCAATTAATAAAAAAAAATATATAATCTTTTTATTTATAATTGATATTTTATTAAATATATAAAAGTATCTAGTCTTATCATAAATATCATACAAGATTAAATATAAATAATCACAATATAAACCTAACATCAAATTTATTTTAAAAACAAATTATTTAAGAAGTATAAAACATAAAAACAAAAAATAATATATATAATTCAATTATTTAAGAAGTATAAAAAATAAAGACCAAGAAATATAAAGTAATTTATCATTTTTTTATTTAAATTACCGTTAAAAATAGTTGTAAATAACTTTAAATTGAATTAGTTCGATCATGAATAAAAGGATTTTAATTTACACAACTTTATAACCTAATAGCTTGTTTATAACACTATGAATTGAAATCAATTCTTGTGTTTTGAAAAAAATTTTAAGAGCATTGATATGAATTCTAAATAGAATTTAATTTATAAAAAATATATATATAATAACTTCTCTTAAAATTAACATAAAAATCAATATTTCAAGAATACCCTCCTCTTTTTTTCCTTTCAAAATCCCAACAGAGTAACTTTTATCTTATTAATAACTTTGTCTCTGCCACCCCCACCTTCTCTTTCCCTTCTCTTCTTCTAACTCCATCTTCTTTGACAGCACTGCTTTCTTCAACAAAACCAAGTCATGTAATTCTCTAGTTCCTGGCAAAACAACCAAGTAGCAGATGTGCTCGTCCATTGCAGTTTATGGACTTGTAGGATGATGCTGGTTAGAAAAAAAGATGGAAGATTTGCTTAGGATAGGAGATAGAGTAGAAGTAGAAGAGGTTTCATTGCAAGTGTAATTTGACAAAGTAGTAAACGGGCTTCGCTTGGACTCGTTTTTCTCCTCTCGTACTGTGATTCTTGCGGATCAACAAGTTCTTTTTCATCAACCTCTCTGAATTCTGTGCAGCTATTTGCAGGTATGTTTTGGCTATTGGTAGGATTTATGCCATACGTAACCTAGCTACAAGGTGGAAGTTCTTAGCTTTCGAGTTGAAACAGAAAAGCCTGGGATCCATCGCTCTGCAAGAAAAATTTAGGGATAATTAGGAGCTACAATGTCATGGAAAAGAATAGTTCTCTTGATTCAAGCATTTTTCTAAGAACAGATAGAAAATTTGAGGAAGAAATTAAGTTGATTATGAAGTTAGAAGATCTTCTTACGATATATTTTACAAAGAAAAACTGAAGTTTTTATCGTCTTTTGTTGGTCAGGTTTGAAAATATTTACTTGGTACTTTAATCATAAAATAAGGGTGATATATATATATATATATAAACATAGGATCCCATTTGAGACAAGATAAGGGTGAAAGAAAATCTTTCACTTGCCTCGACTTGAAACAAATGATTATATATTTTGTGTGCAAACTTTTTCAATTATTCTTATTTAAATACTTGTAATTTTATTTTTTTTATTTGAATGTATAAAATCTTAATATATATATATTTTTTCTAATTCAAGTTCTTATGTCAGTTTTGTTGTTGCTAAAATGGTTGTTAAATCAACACTTCATATGCTACAATGTCTCACTAAATATGCTTAAACTTTCAATTTATTTGTATTTATTGCATATATATTTTTTTTATATTTGGGCTGCAAGTGGATTGAATGTTATACTTGTTAATATAAGGCTACGTATTAGAAAAAATATATATATATCCTACATCAATCTCCCTAAATTAGAAAGAACTCATTCTTGAGTTCAAATTATTATTGTTTCAATCGATTAGATATCCACTCAAAAGTTGTCAACCTTTTACATGCTCATTGTTTCTATTAAAAACATCATACCTGTTAGCAACATGTTTATACAGAGACTCCAAGTCATATGTAACACTAAAGACAATATGTTTTCCTTGTTGGTCGGCCTAAGTTTTTTTAATTCTTCACTAGACATACCATATCGAAATCTCATAACCTAGCATTGAATTTAAAATCCAATGTAATGTTATTGTCATCAACAACAATTAGGAAGTTCTCTTCTGGCAACACATCTTTATTAACAACATCAAAACCACCTTGAAAATTTTCAAGCATCAATTTTAGACACTTGATTGTCAGCAATGAACAATAGGTTAGTCTATTGATTTCTTTGTAGTTGAAAATATCTACTATTTCAATATCTTCAAACTTCGCTCTGAAGAACTCTTTTGAAATATCAAAGAACTATTTATTTTCATGAGAGAATCATTATAGATCATAACTTATAAATTTTTTAGGATTTTTACAACCCTTAAGTTCACTGACATATTAAGTTTATTCCTTTGTCAAATTTTGGTAGTTGATTTCAATCTACAAAATAACTAGAATCATAAAAAAAAATTAGTTTCAATATAACATTTGCCCCAATCAATAAGCCATTTCCTTTGCTCATACCTCTGAAAATAAGTTTTCAAAGCTAATTATGAATCTGTGATCACTCTTTGATGATCCTCTTATTTTCTCTTATTTATCTTTGCTAATTAATAAGATAATTATTTAACTTACCTCTACAATATTATCATCGTTAAGTAACAAATCAATTTTGTGATATATCTTTTTATGTTTTCTATTACCAATTATTGAATGTCTTTTTTTCAAGAGAAAACCTCCATATTTTCTCTTGCACAAGCACATCCTATTTTATAATATATTTTTGCCATGGTTATTCAATAACAGATAATAACTAATAACTAGGAACCGTTGGGCTCTAAGATCAATTGATGCAAATGAAACAACATGAAAAAGATGATAAACATTAAAAGACAAAATAAAATGAAAAGAGTCATAAAAAAACCTTAATTTGAATTTTTATTACTCATTATTTTATCTAATCAAAACTCAATATTATAGATCTTATAAGCTTATTCAAACCTCGATGGCTATGAAATTTTAATCATATAGGAAACAGAGTCTCTAGAATCTCCTAGCAAAGTTTTGTCTCGATCTAGCAATTTGATAAAAAATTATGTATATCAGCTAAGGTTGAACGTTAGGAAAAAAAATCTCTTTAATCAATAGCTTGTAGGTGGTTGTTAATGGAGTTAAATCTAATAAATTTTGAGGGGTTAGTGCCTAGTTGATCCACATATAATTCCTTTAACCATATTTTTTAAACGAATTAAAGTCAATCCAAATTGATCTTGTATGAGATTTACCACACAAAAAATATGGTTATTTTTTAAATGATTTATGTCATCAAATGTACACATTCCAAATTTCATTCTAATAAAAAAATGTAGGTTTCAACTATCTAAGTCACTTAAAATAGAATAGATACACAAAATAGATGGTTTGCAATTTAGATCTAATAATCAACGAGTGAAGAAGCCAGTTGTTCTCAGTGATCCTAAAATAAGGAAAAAAGTAGAGTCGGTTGAAGTAAAGTTTTAATGTTTAAAAAAGGAGGAGTTGAAAATTAAATTCAACTTTTCCATTATTTTCATATATGTAATATTATTAAAAAAAAAAGGTTTGACTCCAAGTTGTTTAAGAATAATGGTGTTGAGTTTCTCAACCCTTTGACTTAGGATTAATTAGTTTTATTTTGTAATAGAGGCAAAGGAAGTGATATAACTTAATGGTATAATGTCAAGGGAAGTGATATAACTTAATGGTATAATGTCTCCTTGACATGATGGAAGTCATCAATTCGAACCTCAAGTCAATTATAAAATAAAATAAAGGCATATAAAAAAAGATCTCTCTAGTATGATTAGAAGCAAAGAGCAGGCATAAGACCATTTAGTAATATTCCATATCCCACTACACTTTTTCTAACCTGACTCAAATGGATTAGATTAGAAATCAAATTCAACAATCCTTGACACACTTATTTGTTCTATCTATTGTTACTTTAAAAACAACGATTAACTTCTTAGCAATTAAATGTAACTCTATAAAATTTTGTATAATCAGGAAGAGTTACATTTCTTTATCCCTATGGGAAAGAAGAATATGAAATATAAAAGAAAATATCAATCAAACCAATCACAAGAATACCAATTATAGTGTCGATCAGCCAAAAAAAAATCATTCCCTAATAATCTTCCTTTTAGCCAATCCCTTTTTTGACCTTAATACAAAACTAAAGTTGGTGAGCAAAGAATCTTAAATACTGTACAATTTCTCTTTCTAAAAAAAATAAAATTAATTAGGATAAAAAATACTTATTACTTGAGGAAATTGATGTCTCTTTAAGATATGACTTAATTCATATTAAAGTAAAGGCTAAGAACTGCAAAGGTAGTCCATAAATTGGTGGGGTGGATAGATAATTGGTGATCCAACCCCTTCCCATTTCAAAAATATAGTGCAACTTTTTTTTTTATCTGATAGCTAGACTAAATCAAGTTAATAATTGGCAAGGTCTCATATAGTGCAAATAAAAAACATAAAAATAAATTTGTATAATTTTGGAGTAATTTTTTTCGCTTTCAAAATAAAAGGTGCATAAAAGACATGTCTCCATAAACAATATTTTTTATTTTTTATCCTTACAATATTCTTGTAAAAAAAATTTAATTACAAAATTATTCAATTAAAATATATAAGGATAAAAATAATTATTATCATATTTTTAAAATTCAATCCAAAGGTCGACTTGGGATAAGGTTAGAGTCACAAGTTGAGAGAGTTAATCTAGATCAACCAATTTTTTTAAAAGGATCAAAATTCAAAACAATATTTTTTTAACTAAAAAAGTTTTTTAAAATCCAACAGATTTTTAACCTAGATTTTGATCGGGTTAACTTGCATGTTTTATTAGATTAGGCTAGGTCAATCATTTTTTTATTTTTTCTTAAACCTGAACCAGTTTAAAACCCGGGTTGGTTGAGTCCAATTTGACCTGTAAAGTTAGTTCAGGTTTTATAATTAGAGTTATTATACTACCAATAAATTTAATATTCAATATAAACTAAAGTAAATAAAAAAATACTATCTAATTATTATTTTTAAATATGTAATTTACTTTTTTCAATTTTATCTTTTAACATTTAGTTGATTTGGAATTGGGCTTCATAAATGCTTTTCATTTTGCTTTCTATAAAGTTATTCTGGTTTCATTACTTGGGTTATGAGTTTGACAAGTTAACCCGAGTTGAATCGGATTATTTTTTATCTTTTTATTTTTATTTTTTCTAAAACATTAGGATTGCTTATCCCAAGTTGTAAGTTAACCTGAGTTTTTTTTGTTCTTTTTTAGTTTTTTTTTTCAATTTTATCCTTCAACATTTATTTATTTAGAATTAGGCTTCATTTCTCTTTTGCTTTTTATGAGGTTATCCTAATCTTATTATCTGAATAATGAATTTGGTTGGTTAACCTAAGTTGACTTGAGTTTTTTTTATTGTTTTTTTTTATATATTTTTCCAATGTCATCCTTTAATATTGGATTGATTAAGAATTGAGTTTCATAATTTGTTTCGATTTGCTTTTTATGGAGCTATCCCAGTCACATGACTAGGGTTGCAACTTTAACATGTTAACCTGAGTTATTTGTTGTTTGGTCTATTTTTTTAATTGATTTTTTTTTAATTTCAACATTCAACATTGGTTTAATTGAGAATTGAGTTTTATATTTGGTTTTCATTTGCTTTCTATAGGGTTATCTTACTCTCATGATTCAGATCGCGGATTTGACAAGTTAATCTGGGTCGATCTAATATGTTTCCATCTCAATAATTTTTTTTAAAAAAACATGTCATCTTGAAATTTTTTTAATAAAACTACATTTAACAGTTATTTGGTTTGTCTTTGGACTTGTCAAGTTGATTAGGTTATATCGTGTCAACACCTACACGATTTAATTTTTTTTCTACTAGAAAACAAGTTAGTAACACCTATATTTTTTTCACGTTAAAAAAATTGATTTAACCTGCAGCGTAGCATGTGCAATGATCCAATAAACAATTAAAAAGAATCATGGTGTAGCTAAAAACAGATGGCTAGGTTAAGCATCATGAACATTTCAAATGCATCAATATTTTTTATAGGCTTAGCCAACATGTAGAAAATGGTAAGTTTCTTAAGCATGCGCCTGGCTTTCCTTGAAATTTAAACCTTCAATCAACTGCTCCTTTAGGTTTTGAACCATCTACTTGAGTCGTGGATTAAAGTATCATCTCATCTCAAATAAGATATGCAACACTCTCTCTTTCTCCTCACCCTGTGACATCAAAGAATCCTACATTAAAATCATTGATTCTTGATCTAGAATTTGCTTGTTGTAAATACAAATTAAGATAGTGAAGTTAAGATTTTTTTTTTGAATTTTTTGGGAGAAAAAAAGGAAAAGGAAAGGATTGTTTAATTTATTGTAAATACAAATTGATATCTGAATATTTTTCTAAAAGTAAAAAATCTCATATCAAAACCAAATTAGTGTTTTGATTTATGGTGTTTGTGTTATATTATATTTGATTTATGAGTTGTTTATGTAGGGATAAGGAACAAATTCAAGACAGAATGAATTATTGCATGATTTATGGGATTTTTTTGTTTGTTGCTTAAAAACACTAATTTAATTTTGATTTGGGTTCGTAATCTTTGTTCATCAAGTGAAGAGAAAAAAAAATTGTATATAAAAAGAGATAAATCGTGTTTAAAGAAAGAAATTCTATATTTTTGATAAATTATATGTGTGTTTGGCTTGGTTATTTTATCATATTTAATTTTGTTTTTGTAAATCTAGGAAGTAAATTGTAATTTTTTAAACTATAACAATTAATTACCAATATAATCCAATTATAGGATGCTAAAATAATTTTCTTAATTTTAAATTCAAATCCATAATGGAGTTCATTAGAAAACAAAACTCATTGTCATTTAATTGTTTTTGCTATTGCTTATTATCAATACCAACTTTATGTACAATAAAGAAAATTTATAACAATTAAATCCACCAAGACTTTGTATTTTTTATGGAATAAAAAATTATCATATATAATGCCTTTACCAACATCCACAATCCTTAATTTACTAATTTTTGTTCTAAAATCCATATTTTCTAATTAAAATTTACCACCTTCCCTGCTTTACTTTTCTTGTTACATTGTTAAAAAAACAATTAAAAAATAACATGAAATTGATGAAATAATCAAGTTATAAACATATATAATAATACTTGGACTAACTATATGGTTTTGAAAACCACAAGGACTCGTAACAATAACCAAGTTATGATTAATTAATTTCACATTGGACATGCATCCTTGTTGGAACAAACTATTTTAGATGGGGCCAAGCATGCTCACCTTGATATCTTCCGCTACAACTAACCAATAAAGCACAAAAAAGTTAAATTGAAGAATAAAATATCAAGAAGAAGATAAAAGAGTGAGTATCAAATTAAGACGATGGAGCACAAGCTATCTTCCATGGCAAAAACCTTTACTCCTTCACCAATTAAAAAACTCTCTCATTTAGCTCAAAGAAGAAACACTGTCAACCTTGCAGAAGGATTCCCTAATGATGATGTATGTAAAAAAAATCAGTTTGTTTGGGTCACGACCATACAAAGTAAAATAAAAGCCACTCTGTTTGTGGCCTAAATAGATTAAAATAAAATACCACTTTGTTTAGGTTATGACCCAAACAAAGTGAAATGAAAAACACTTCTCCATTTTCACCTATGCAGATCACCCTACTTTCAAACTCATGCACATTAAATCATTTCTCCTTACTTTACGAATACATGCATGCAATAAAAGGAAATGGGGAAAGAAATGTTAACAAAGCTCACTTGTCATGAAAAAAAAAAGATATGATAAAAGGGAAAAGAAAATATGAAAGAAAGAATTAGTCACTAAAGACACATTGAAGATCCATTTTTGACACTACCAGTACTATTAAAAAGATCTCGACGATACAATTTTGAAAAATACATTGGAAGACCACCAGAAATGGTTAAAGTAGGCCATATATACTACTTAAATGGCCCAAACAACCATTCACCATTTTGTGCCCGTTTGGGCTTTAACCTAAAAGACCACTCACCTTTTATGGTAGTTTCGGCCAACATCCAAACACCCACTCACCCTTTCCGGCGTTCTCCCCCTCTCTCTTTCGCATCCTTACTTCCATATTTTTCTTTCACATGTTTTATCTTCTCTTTTCTTTCACCATTAAGCACACACCTATATTTTTAATCTCTAAGGATTGAGAACACGATGTCACATTGCCCATTGTATATAATATTTTTAAACTAACATATTCTTCAATATATTTTATACAAGTACATAATTTTATACAAGGTTAACATCACCTTTACTAGCTAATGGTGGACAATGCAAACATGCACCACATTTAATGTAAATCAGACACCTTATTTCTCTTCCAATATTTATTTCTATCTAACATGATGCGTGTTTACACTATTTATCACTGGTTAGAAAAGATGGCACCAACCCATCTTTTTCTCTTTCCTTATCGTTTCCACCTTTTTCTCTCACGCAATCTCTCTCCCCTTTTCTCTCACCATTATGCATACACCTATAATTCTTTAGTCTTTGAGGAGTCAAAACATAATGTCATACTATCTATTGCATTTAATATTTTAAATTAACATATTCTATGATATTTTATCTGCAAATACATATTTTATGCTAGGTTGACACTGTATTTTTTATCCAATGATGGACATTCATAATTGTCTCACATTCCTCGAGCTCTTACTACCCCTCTGACCATCACACGGACTGCGATGCTTGCTACTAGGGGCGGAGCTAGGATTATTTGTTAGGGGTGGCCAAAAATAATATAACAATATATATAATATTTGTTTTAATTTATTATACATGAGTTGTAAAAAAACCCTGCATTATTTAGTTTTATTCAAATAACTTATTACAAACATATAATGACCTTTGTATAAGGTAAAAGGTTTGGAGCAATACCGAATTCAGTCAAAGCAATGAAGTTAATTCCATCGTCATGATGTATCCATCACTTTAATGTTGTTGGTCTTTATACCTATCAAATATAAACATACAAAGTATAAAAGAAACATTAGCTAAAGTGAAGCATTATTTATGTTTGATAAACTTTGAAATAAAATAAAAAATAATAAAGAATAATTCTTACATATTTATTTTAATTGTGCTCGTTGTTATTTCATAGAATAGAAATCATCGATTATCATATCAATTGTGAATCTTTCAGCAATTTCTTTTTCTATGTAGACAATCAAATAATTTGTAAGAAAATCATCCTCCATCCGATTACGAAGTCTTGTTTTAACAATCTTCATCGCTGAGAAAGCTCGTTCAGTAGTTGCTGTCGAAACAGAAAGAGTCAAAATAAGTCGAATCAACCTGTCAACTAGTGGATAAATTGTTGATTTTCCTGTTTCAACCAGTCCTTGACATAAATCAGCAATCGATGACATGCTCTTTAACTTTGGATGATTGGGTACATCAAGCTCATAATGCTGCAACTGAAGTCTCAAATGAATTTTTTCTTGGTCAAAAAAATCTTGAGGATAGAACTTGTCAACAAGTAAGCATATATCTTCAACATTGAATAATTTATAGCTATTTCTAGGATCTAAAGTTGTGCTCAACTGAAGAAGCTCGATTGCCTACTCATTGAATCTATTATTTAGCTCTTGCAATTGTTGATCAATGATAGCTGTAAATATATCAACTCGGTAGTGATGTTCAACTGTTACTAATTTTTGTTTACGACGAGATCGTCCCACACTAGAAAAACAAGCATCCATATCAGGAACTTTAATGTCTTGATGCTTACAAAATGATGTCACTTCTTCTAAAAGAGTTTTCCAACCATCATCTCTTAACTTCTGAATTAAAGTCTTTGTGGTAGTCACTAAATGCATAGCATTTAAAATGTCTTGAGATTTTTGTTGTAGAGCTTGGCAAAGCATATCAGTAATTCCCATAACATCCTTCATTATATGTAAGATGAGTGCAAAATCAAATGACATTAGCAACTTAAATGAAAAAGTCGTATCACCACGTTGAGAATAAGTAGATCCATCTAAAACAATGTTTTCAAGAACCAAGCAAGTTGCCCCATACATTTTTATCAAACTGTAAATTGATTTGAAGTGCGAACTCCATCTGCTATCTCCAGGTCGTTGCAAACCACCAACTTGATTAACTCCTTTACCCGTTTCAATCTCACCAATATCAACTAAATGTTCAATTGTAGATGCTTGAAAAGCCCGTAATTTATCATTACGCTTACAAGAAGCACTAACAATGTTAATAATAAAAATCAAATTCTGAAAGAAAGTGTGAACATCAGATATTTTTCTAGCTGCAGCAATAAGAGCCAATTGTAATTGATGAGCTAAACAATGTACATAATATGCATAAAGGGCAATCATTAATGAATAAAGCTTGCAAACCATTCCACTCTCCACGCATATTACTGGCACCATCATACCCTTGACCCCTAATATTTTGAACATCCAGATTATGATGAGATAAAACAAAGGAAATATCTTCCTTAAAAGTTACAATAGTTGTATCTTTGACATGAACTATATCCAAAAATCGTTCTCGTATAAATCCACTTCTATCAACAAACCTAATAACAAGGGTCATTTGCTCTCTTCTAGATTCATCTCGAGCTTCATTAACAATTAAACAAAATCTTGCATCACCAATCTCATGACGAATTGAAGACTGAACATTTCTAGCAAAAACATGCAAAATTTCTTTTTGAATTTGATGTGAGGTGTATTTAGCATTTTGTGGAGTATTACCCAAAACAAGAGCACCTATTTGTTCATTGTATGATGCTAAAAGTTCCATCATTTCAAGAAAATTACCTCGGTTTTTTTTATTCTGGACGTTCATCATGCCCTCTAAAAGCACATGCTTGAAATGTGAGCCAACGAACAATATCTATTGAAGCTTTAATATGCAATCAATTATTCTGAATTTCTTGAGTAGTTTGCCTCTTGACTACCTTCTTAATATGACATGACTGATTTTTCAAATTTTCCAAGCACCTGGTAGCAAATCTAATGAGACTGAAATCCTTTAACAGTAAATGTGTCTGATCCTGGCTTTCCAGATGGTTTACTTGGAAATAAATAGCAAGGGAAACAAAATGCAGTATTTTTCTCTGAATATTCAAGCCACGGATAACTTTTGAACCAATGAGACTGAAATCGACGAGGATGTTTATTACCAGTTAGCAGATATTTAGACATCAAAGGTTGATATGGCCCCAAATTAATGTATGCCCTTCGAATTTCATCTTGTTGATTAACCGGGTATTCCCAAATTTGAGGACGATTGCTTGGATCTCTAATTAAATGAGCAATATCGATTCTAGTAAGAGGTTGCTCACTAATCAGCGCAGGTTCTTTGTAAACTGAAGCACATAGAGGCTACTCAACCATAACTTCAACATTATTTGGAGTTGGTTCACTAGGTTGTGAGTTGTCAATATTTTTCCTTTTTTTTCAAAAAAAGAATCAATTCTTCTTATTTTGTTCATGGTTCAACCTAAAATCAAAACATATATAGTGAGAAAAAATTGATAATTTTGGTGGCTCTGCTAAAAACAAAACATAAAAAAAATTCATGCATAATTAAAACAAACTAATAAAATATATCTAATCAATTAGAAAAAAAAATTACTATAACAAAAATTCAAAAAACAATTGTTAGAACTAGCAAATTTGAAAAAAAAAGCAAAAATTATAAAATTATAAAAAAATCTTATTAAATTCTTAACAAACATCTCAAAACAAAATAAAAATATATTTTAAATTTAAGTTATCAATATCCAATTACGTACCTTGTTTTGTTTACTGAGAAATAAATCAAATAATACTCTGCTTTAATCTTTCCGCACAAAAATTCTGTTTATGATCTTTATTCTTGTTTTTGTTTTGATAGGCTGCGTTCGACTTGTAACAATTTATATCAAGGTTGTACTTTGTAGCCTATAGGGAGAGAAAAGACAAGAAACACATTCATCACTTTGTAACCTATTACTTTCCACGTAGGCATTTTTTATCACAATCCATTAATTAATTACACAAAGTTGGTGGGCTGTGGGACCATTCTTTTCAGCCTTTTGTTCTCTTCACCCGGCAGGTATCCACAGTCTTAGTACCTATTAATTCACACTTTTGTTTTACCCCTAAAAAAAAAAAATCTTGCAAGGGCCCGGGCCCCTGCTTGCCTCCCCTTCACTCCGCCCCTAGTTGCTACTATTAGAGGAAAATAATTTGTGCAATATCCATCTCCTATGAAAAATAGTTCAAACACAAGAAACCTTAACAAGTTCCGTCTTTTTCATCATGACCATTGGTGTGACACTAAAGAATGTCACACTCTGAAAAATAAGATAAAAAGATTGATCGCCAGAGATTACCTTCACCAGTTCATGAAAAAAAAGAACTTAAGAATAAAAGTAAGGAAGTCTAGACACTTGATGTTCTACCTAAAATCAAATACTCCTCGAATTAACTTCAAGAATTGTATCTTTATTTTATTAGTTTTTCAATAAAAATAGTATTTTTTTTCATATTTCCAATGTCTCTAAAAAGAAATCTCCATTAAAATCTTTAAATATGTTTCTCTGAAAGTCTCTACGATGAGATTTTCATAACTCTAAACATGTCACTATGAAAATCTTCATGGCAAGATCTCTGTATCTCTAAATGTGTCTCCATTAAAATCTCTAGGGCGAGATCCCCGTGTCACCAAATATGTCTCAATTGAATCTTGATACGTGTCTCCAATATTTCTAAAAGGATCAGAGATCCTTCTACACATCTTCTTAACCACTTGTCTTCAAAAAAATCAAGGATCTTTCTCCACTCTATATGACAACTAAAAAAAAACTTCCTCGTGTTCTAAGCACTTACACATACCATATTACTTACTTTTAAACTCATTTCTTATTACTATATTACTTCTTTTAACAAAGTAAGACAACTAAATTATTCTCTCTCTTACATAAACATTGACAAAAAATTACAAGAAGTCTGTCACAATACAAAACAAAAGGTAACATCACATGTATAAAATGAGTAAGTTTTCTTCTCTCATTTCTACTAGTTAAAGTCTTTCAAACATGTTTATTTAAAAGATTTAGGAGGCAAATGATGTTACATGTTAAAAAAATTAGTATGGTTAAGCCATGACCCAAAAAAATTGAAATAAAAAGCCTAAATGGAGTGAAATGAAAAACACTTCTCCACTTTCACCCAATGCATTCCACCCCATTTTCACACCTATGCACATTAATTCACTCCATGCACTTCTCCTCACTTTATGCATTCATGCATGCAAGAGATGGAAATGAGACTAGAAATGTTAACACGAACTAACTTAGTATAGGAAAGGGAGAGAGGAGAGAGAAAAAAAAGGAAAGAAAGAATAAATCATCAAGGACAAATCGAAACTCTATTTTTAACACCACTAGTATCGTTGAAAATATCTCATCGATATAATTTCAAAAATAATTTGAAAGACCACAAGAAGTGCCAAGAATGGGCTCCATGTCTCGCTTAAAGATAGTGATGCACCCACTAGAATGGCTCGTGCACTCATACACACATATATGATCATTTGAGATTTAACCCAAATGACCACCCACCTTTTGTGTGACTATTTTGGCCAAAGCCCAAAAGCCACCCACCTTTTATGGTTGTTTGATCCAACACCCAAATGACCTCTTACTTTCTTTCTTTTTTGGAGTTTGAGCCTATACCCAAACAACTTCTCACCCTTTCCAACGCTCTCCCTCTCTTTATCACTCCCACTTTTTTCCCTCACACATTCTCTCTCCTCTTTTTTCTCACCATTACACACATCTAATTTTGTTTACTCCTCAAGGATTCAAAATGCGGCGCCGCATCGCTCATCATACATAATATTCTTAAAATGACTTATTCTTTGATATATTCTTTGTAAGTGCATATTTTTATACATGAATGACACTATCTTTTATAGTTAATGATGGACACTGCAAATACACACTACATTCAATACAAATCAAGCACCTTATATTTCAACCAATATTTATTTTTAGCTAATATATTACTAACATTTACTAAATATTTTGTCAATAATATGCCATACACTATTTCAAATAATGAACACCAATTTTTTCACCTATTAATTTTTATACAACTCTCAAAATAAAATGACGTAAACAAGATTTATAAATATTTTATATCAATAGATAAATAAAATAATTTCTCGATTATCACATTCTGAGCATTAAAGAGATAAAAAGTCAAAATCTATGTGTGAATCATCATGCCATCCGGCATAGATTAGATCCGTTTATTGAATCCAACAACTTGGTTATGTTGGGCTGCCGGGGAGCAGGCTAGTCAAGTATTTGAGGTGAGGTAGCAATACCATAGCACCTGCCCGGTCTTCAACTGAGAAACACTGGCTCCGAGGCTACTGGAAGGGAAAGGAATATAAAGGAGAAGGAGAACGAACCCCTTCTTCTTCACAATCCCTTTTCACTTTCCAATTAAGAAGAAGAAGAAACGACAGCACTACCTTCAACCTCATAATCCAACGCACCACCACCAGCTCAACGCCTCCTTTCTCTCGAAGTTTTTCGTGGCCTTGCCATCGCCGTAATCAAGATCAATTTCTTCACAGGTTTTTTTTCCCCTTACAGCCCATGATTTTAGTTGATGATGCTGGAGGAGCTTTTCCTTGTATCAATCACTCTCCGGGGTTTGGCGTGACGCTTTCTGATTTTGTGATGCCCTTTTTCCTCTTTGTTGTTGGTGTCTCCATCAGTTTAGTTTTTAAGGGAACAAATTTCTCTTCATTATCAGGTTAAACAGGTGCTTCTTTCTTTCCTTTCACGTAGCTCTTCTGCACAATTGAATTTGATAACATTTTCTTGAGCTAAATTTTTTTTTCAGAGTCATAATTAAACGACAATAAGTTCAAGTCTCTTTAACTCAAGGCTGTTGAGGAGATACGAAGTCCTAATAGGGCTCAAGCAAAATTTAGACCGAAGGTTCAAAACTCATTTAACAAGCTTTTCTGTCTGCGTCAGACTGCCATCTTTCTCCATTTTGAAGTCTAGGAAGAAACTGGACTAGAGGACCATTTTCTGTGGTGATTTCTTGTACTATAATCATGATGTTGGATTCAAGAATAGCATGATGTTATAAGAATTTTTCTTCCATTTTGGCATCTGGAAGGGCTTTGTACTTTGAAGCTTGCTCCCATCACCAGGTCCAGTCATTTTAGCTCGCAAAAGTTGAAAGGAAATACAAGTGACTCCCATTGTGTCAAAGTACATCCCTATTGGATCAAAACTCGAGGGCAGAAAAAAAAAGGGTTTACTTATTGCTCAACCATAAACTGAATGCTGGATTAGATGTTTTATACATATTGGTGGCAAAGTAAATTTAATTAGAAAGATCGTTAATTTAATGATTTTGATGATAAAGTTTATAGTACATCACTTTTAATTTTCCGAGATTGCTTTTGCAGGATGGTCGCTTTCTGGCTGTATGGCCTTTATGATCCAGACTGGGAATTTGAAGTTCCAAGCACACATCTGTTTGGTTACAAATCTGGTACTAAAACTGTGAGTTGAATTGTACGATTTCTACCAGTTCATCTACCATGTAAAGATCGCATTATCCATATGTAAAAGTTTGGTTATATCAGCAAAGATGCTGATGTGACTATTTTCTCTTTTCTCAACCTGCCATGTCACATGAATGATTAGTTTTTATCGTCTCTGGGATTGGACTTTCTTTGGTTCAGCTTTGTTAGTGGGCCATTCTTCACTAGAAACATGTTTTCTGTTGATTTATCAACCATTTTCTGCTCAAACAAGGTCCCTTTTCTCCATTGCTGTTTGCTTTCTTTTCTTTGTTTTTTTTTTTTTTTGACTTGTCATATAAAATTCTCTTGCCAAGAGAATCCAGACTACAAGAAAATAGTTTTGAATCTGTTTTTGTGGAATACATAATGGACGTCTTGTTTGATTTCTGGACATCAGTGCGGCTGTCTTTGATCTCTTTCTTTTCATTCAGTTTTTGCCCCCAACTGAAACCATGCCCGATGAAACTATCTGAACAGTGTCACAACTTTTTAATATATTGAACTGCAATCAAGTAACAAAGGTATCCAGAAAACTGTCAAACAAGACCTGACAGCTAAGCTGGTGCATTCGGTTGACTGCCCTTTCTTTATCGTTAAACAACCAGATGACTGTTTAGCATTTGCCTGAACTCCATTTTCAAAAGACAGCAAAATAAAACTTGATTTTCTTTCATCAGAATATACTTATGGTTTATCAGCTATTACCATTTTTTTTCCAATGGAATTCTTGCTATTGTCAAGCTTTAATCCTATTATTCTCCCTCTGGTTTATGGAACTGACTTAAACCACTGTATCTTGTTTTATAGGTGAATTGTGGAGTGAAGGGAAGTCTTGAACCTCCTTGTAATGCAGTTGGCCTGATTGATCGATTTTTTCTTGGTGAGCATCCTCTATATCAGCACCCTGTGTATAGAAGAACAATGGTGATGTTCTGAGGTACTCTCTAACACATAACAATTACATTGTTTTCATAGCAATGTAGTGTTAATTCTCCTGACTATAGACCTCCAGTACCAGATTCACCTGGTTGGTTCCTTGCTCCATTTGACTCCAAGGGCATCTTGAGGTCAGATAAACTGCAATGCTTTCTCTTGCTCCATATTCTTATGAATCACCAGATTATTTTCTCCATTATAATAACGTACATTAAAGCCAAGTGCCTATTTCAGATGCTTTCACTGTACTAATGTATAGTGATACAGCTCTTAGCATGTCAGCAAATAATCAGCTCCTTTTTTTTTTCCCAGTTTTGAAAAACTTTACATGGGTTCCTTGTTTTGTGCCAATTATCATTTAGGTTTCCCAAATTTAATAATTTATCAATGAGGTCCCTTAAGTATCACATATATTTCAATGGAGTCCGGTCATCAACTTTGGTTAATATTTTATATCATTTTATGCACTAAAACAAGACTGGATTGATGAGAATTTGACATTTTTAGATGAAAGACCTAATAGAAAAATGTGTTGACACTCAAAAAATGAAACTGATAAATAGATAGATTTAGATGAATTTAAGAATTAGTTATTAAGTTAGGAAAGAAAATTAAATGCTCTGATGTTTATCAACTGCATGGAGGACAAATAAATTATACTAATATATTAAAATATAGAAATATCCATAGCAACTTGAGGGTGTCATTCTAATTGATTGCAAAAATTGAAGTAAAATTATCTGCTGAAATAGCGTTTCATTTACATAATCTTCTGACACCAAAAAAAAGAAGAAGCTTTTGTGTCAATGACAAACTTTAGTGTTGATTTCTTTTCTTAACAATCTTTTCAGTTTCTTGATGGCTTCTTATAACATGTTTTCTTGGATTGCAGTTTGGTCATATACTTGTTCATTTTAAGGTATGACACATCTTGTTCTATAATCTATAGTGCTTCTATGGGTACCTTTTGTTCTTTTACTATGTGCATGGTGCACCAATTTGTGTCAACAATATGGTTTGATGGACTCGGATAACAATATTTATCTTTCTTGTTTGCTGCAGGGCCACATGCAGAGGCTGTATTTGTGGTCGGCGTGTTCTTTCACTGTACATTACTGGATATGTGTTAAAACTTCTCGGTAGATTTCCTATTTTAAATATTCATTTAACATCAATGATTTCTACCAGGATCCTCTCCTTTTCCGTTAAGTAATATTTGGGAATATTTCAGGTGCTCCTTTTTATAAACCATTATATATGTTGAGCTATGTGTGCATTACAGCGAAAGCATCAGGCTTGGCTTTAATGATTATCTTTTACATAATAAGTTTATCATCCGCTTACTACCTAATAAAAAAATTCTAGCGTTGCACTTGGTAGTTCTCTGGTTATTCAGAAAAACTTATGATATTAAATTTATATACGATGCGCTTGCTTTCTTGTGTTCAACAAGGAGATCTTATTGACTCATATCACTTAGCCTGAGCTATTCATACAATTTAATTGGGTTAAAATCACGGAAATTATGATAATATAGAAACAGGCGGTTTCTTCTTGACATGTTTATGGACTGAAAGCTTCAGCTTAGTTTTAGTGGGGTTTTGTCTGTTCTGATCTATACTTGCTTTCAATACATTGACATGGCTTACTTGTTATCCATTTACCACCAACATGGCAAAATAAGTAGGTCTACAGAGCTTGATTTATCTTGTTATAATGTCTGAGCATCTTCTTTACCTAAAATTTCATTGAACATGGTAAATTATGTTCCAGTGTAGAGCTTTGGAATTATCATGGCTTTTGAGGTTGGGGAAGAAATAGTCTTACGAGGATATAGCAAATCTCCCTGCCATCTATAGGGGATTGGCTAGATCTTAACTTGGATTATTGTTGGGATGGTTTACAACATTAGAGTTTTTATCTGTTTATATCCATACTCTTGTTAGATACACTGACATGGCTTGCTTCCCATCACATGAAGATGTTGTAACTTACAACTCTCAGTCCCATTGTTTTGTCATCCCCTTTTCTTTTCTTTCCCACTTTTGTGCAGTGGAGAGATTTTGAAAAGATTGAGAGACTAAAGGAGATTGGCATGAAAGAATCATTTCAATTCAACCATATTTTATGCAGGCTGATGTCTAACATTTTAGAAAACCCTCAATGGTACTTCAGTGGATGGGAATGAATGCACTCATCATTTATGCATTGGCTGCATGTGACCTTTTCACAGCAGCCATTCAAGGTTTCTATTGGGGTTCACCGGAAAACAACTTGGTATGACTGTTTCCTACTTGGCTGCTAGTCCTGTTCTGAGTTATTCCTTCTCCACCCAATCTCTCCCCCAAATAAATATTTGTTAGTGTAATGGCTGGCGTTCTGCTTTTTGGTGCAAGTTTCTGCACTATGTGAACAAATGCAGAGGCGTATGCTCCCGTGCACACACTGATAGAGGATCCACCTACATGTTTAAAACTATTATTATTACACAATCTTTCAACCATTGATTTTCTGCAGTCGAATGGCTGATACCAACGGTTGATTTTCTGCAGTCGAATGGCTGATACAATGTCATACCTCATATACAATTACCGCTTACAACTAAATATGACATGCAGGTTACTGTTAAAACATACTACTATATTAGAACATACCACAGTTACTGTTGCTTCTCACTATTTCATTCTTCCCCTTCAGATCTATAGTTTGCTGAACCTATAGTCAATGTTCTGAATGTTTTTGTGCTTGCAACTAAATATGACATGCAGGTTGATGGCACATAATCGCTGTTGCAAGCCATGTTCCATTCAAAGAAATGGAGCACCTGAGTTTTTGTACCAGTGGTGATTTTATTTTGAAGGGCATGAATGCGAGACTGCATAGTATTGTAGATACTGCTTGTTCCCTGTGAAAGACTAAATTATACATTGTTATTCCTGCAACAGTGTCTTTTAAACGATGATCAAGAGTCAGGATCAATTTAGTCTTGAGATTATTTGCGTCATCTTTCCACTTTAATTCTTAGTTGCAACATAAAGACGTACAATTAAAGAAAAAGGAAAAAAGAAGATCATCACTCAAAGGTGTTCCGGATAGGGAAAAAGGCATTGGATTGTTTCAACCTTACTCATTCCTTAGAGCTGGAAAAAAAAGATAAGGTAAAATACGAAGGCAAGCCCTGTTCGGTGGCTTTCCTGTATTCACAGGGGGCGGCAGAGAATCAACATTAGCCCAAAAGTGTTAGCTTTGACTAGTGATTAATCATAGCAAATTGCCAAGCGTGTATTGATATTTATCTAACCTCCACCCGCAGGAGGATTTCGAGTTCCTAGTCCTGAAAAATATTATTGCGGGGTGCCTTCTTGTCTTCGCCAAAAAGGCAAGCGAGAGGCAGCCACAATAATGCCATAATGGTTGATTGTGCAGATCACAGACTAACGGTTTTGTTTCTTCCTTTTCAAGATAAGTATCACTTCTTCTTTGCTAAAAGAGTTCTGCCATGGAGTCATCTTTCGGCCATAAAAAACTTTGCCAGCTTCAGATTCCACCAGGCAAGATCACAAAAAGTTTTATGCTCACTTGTAACCCTTTCTTTTCTAACTCGTATATAATCACTCGCCTTGTATTCCACACACCTTGTAGAGCCTACAGCCTCGCGAAACTCCTTCCCACTCTTCAAGGAAGCGATTAGACGAGAGAGAGAGAGATGGCAACTGAAAAGGCAGATGTAGAGGTTTCTAACACCAACAACGACGGCATCCAGAATACCTCAACGCAAACCTCAGTTAACAGCGAGACACCGACATCAGCTGTCCCGCGCTTTGGAAAAGCGCTAGCACACAGAGCCCTCTATGGTTCAAGCAGCCGCCATGGTGGAAGTCGAAAGGCCAGATCCAGTGATGTGAAAACATTACCGAGTAGGCTAAGCAAGGTCTCACTAGCTGATGACACAGAAAATAGGGAATGAGGGCTTTACTGTACTGATCCTGTGCTAAATTTCTGTGTAATGGGATATCGTAGAATTCGTAACATTCCAAACCAATGTACAACTCTGATGCTTAATAGATATCAGTAGATAAATATTAGTTTCTATTATTCTCTAACAACCAGCCACATAGTCTAACATCAGTCAAGGAGCCGAGATCACCAAATCCCTTGCAAGGAAAAACTATCTGTGGCCACACTTGCCCCTTCTCTTCCCCTCCATGAAAGCAATACTGAAAACCAGAATCCACCAGTACTCTGTATCAGCAGTATCCATAAATGCATACAACACCGAACGACAATATCGGTTCCCTCTCTGCGTTCAAACAGGTTTTCAGCACCAATGGTTGACAAGGCAAATGCATGGCAATCGACATCATCATCCATTTGAATTCCATGATTCGGCTATTGCAAAACATCAGTGTGGTCATGTTATCACCACTTCTCACAGGAGTGGACAAGGGTCAAGCATCCGTGAAGTGCCTCAAGAAACCATTGTGCATTGAGTTTGAAAATGACGAGTAGAGAGAGCATAACACAAAAGAATCCCATCTTTGAATACATGCTGTATTTACTTGATAACCTGGTTTGTGTTTAGAATCACCCAAGGTAGATCATCCACCAGCCAAATCCATAAAAGAATAAACTACTGAACCAATATCGATCATAAGCAGCTCAGATCAGCAACGCACAATTCAGATCACAAAAAAATATGGGAAACCTGACAAGACCTTATACTGCTGGATTTGCGGTCGTTCAAGCCTTGACATAAGCCCTGTCACCATACTCTGACCTGTAGGGTAGTTTAACTAGCACATAAAGAAAACACAAATTCTTCAATAACATTCCCATCCAATGAGAGAGAACCATAACACCAGGTTTTCCAGATTATAAAACCAATCAATTGCAGGGAATATATCACACGCTGACCATTCCAGCCTCTTTATTGGATACATGCAACTAGTTTCTTTTTCCCCTCAATTCCAGCTACTTTCAAAGAAAGATCCATGCATGACAAGAACTAGCCTAAGAAAGAACTAAATCACTGTTGATTTGACCAGCCCAGTTTCTGATGTGATTTATCAAGCTCATTCCAGAGTAGGACGAATTCTATTTTACTAGCTCAAATAAACGGAACTACGCTTGGCAACCATAAAAAACCATCAGCAACAACTACTAGAAATGGATTTTTTTTATAAAAAAAAAACAAAAAAAACACTATCAATCTAATTGAAACATTTAGTTTGCTCCAAATATGGAGTCCAATTTTTTTTTCCTCCACAAATGACATCATATGCAACACCAGGTTGGCATCTGATGCAAAAGAGGTGGGTAATTCTGTGCTCAACTCTATCAGAGATTAGGAATATGATTATTCAGCTTGCATGATATGACAATAATAGGCTTCTCGATTTTTCTAATATTTGATAGAATGCTAACTAGTTCTCTATACAGAAGAAGCGGAACAAAATTTGCAGGAAAAATTATGAACTGCTGGTGTTAATCTGACAGCATAGGGCTGCCTACTACTATTACTTCACGCATCTATCAATCTCCAGAAACTTACCTACAGAAATCCTAGTCCATCTCCATTCAAATCACCACCTTCCATCATTGGACAATCAGTTGCATCATGTCCATACTGTCCACAGCAAGGCACAGAGCAACGCCTACGTTTCCTGAAGATATTAATGCCGTCTCTTAGTCTTCTCTCTTTCATCTTTCCCAAAGTTAAAGGTTCATGAGAATTTCCATCAGCAAAACCATGGACAAATCCATCAGAATCTTCAACCTCTGGAAGTATCAATGAGTCAGATGGACTATTATAGCCAATATCATTACAACCATGTCCTGGCCTAGGAAATTCCTTGATACGAGATAACACCTCAGCAACTTGATCACAAGCAACATCAAGACGTTCTTCTGTCTCTATTGATTCTGTAAGAAGTGTCGAAACCATGGACTGTAATAACTGAACCTTTTCTGCATGTTCTTCTGAAGTAAAAGTCTGGAAGGGCTTGGTCAAAGAAGTACTGACATCACGCCAACGAACAGGTAGATATCGATCCGGAATGTGAAAGCAGTTGTTTGTTGATAGAACACGGAGAACATGTCTACAAAGAATTCCTGAAAACTCAAACAAATGGCAGCTACAGCTAATGAATTCATCATGAGGAATCCAAATAACTTTGCACCCTCCATCCATATCAGTATGGATTCTCACGATGAAATAACTCTCATCCACCATTAGTGATGCATATTGTGGAGCCAACACAAGCTCTTCTTGTAGTTTATTAAAGGCATAAGGTGTTAGAACAGTTGCAGCATGAGATTCAATTGGAGATCCCATTTTAAGGGAGATTTTATGAACCTTTCTTTGCATCTTTTGTCTTGGTCCTGGTTCCTTGAATTCAACAGCAGCAGCTACCTGAAAAGAGAAGGTTAAAATAACAAAATCTGACAACATTAAGCATGAGTATAAGAGAAAAGGTTGTACATCTCCTACCTGCTCCACAAAGTTATCAAGGGACTGAGCATTCAAAACCCGCTGGATATAAGCATTTATGGACTCTGACTGAAATGTACTGGTCATTCCAGCAAAAAAGTAGCACCTCAAGTATGGCAGTGCCCAAAACGTGCGCAATGCAAATAAACTGATGATGTGCTTATTTCCATGCATTCCATATGCATCAACCATGTTTCTCCATCCAATTTCAAAATCCTCCACTGACTGCAAACCATAAAGCCGGTGGAATTCAGCCTTCCATTTATCATACTGTGATCCAAGAGGAACAGAAAACCAATCAGAGAACTTTGCAATGATATGCCATATGCAAAAGGCATGCTTGGTCCCTGGCATTTCAACAGAAATGGCTTCTTTAAGCCACATATTTTGATCAGTTAATATAGTTTCTGGGGCCTTTCCATCCATGAACTCCAAGAACGTCTGTCATAAAAATTTGAAGGAGGAAACAGCTAAGAAATGGTTATGAGACATATTCAAATGCTTCAAGAAAAAATGCATAACCAAATTTCAATAGTTGGGACTGAAGCTTTCTTGAGTTGTATGGTGAAACTGTTGGTCTTTAAGATGGCATACAAAAGTTGGATGCATGAGGCAATGGTATTGTCTTCAAGAGGATGGATCAAAGAAAATAAATGCAAGAAAATCCTAATTGAACTCTGTTGTGGAAAAAAAATTAAATGTACTTGCTATCAATTATTCTAAAGATGATATCCAGACTTGGGAGAAAAAGAAACAAGACAGTGGTTTTTAGATTGAAAAAAAAACAGCATAAGAAAACAATCCTGAAGAAGTGAGAGAAAGGGCAATAAAAAACTGTCTTGTGCGGCTCATGTAGCAGGGATTTACAATGTACTAGATGCATATTACATTGGAAACGAATGGCAATTAACTCATTTATGAAACGAAATAAATTGAATTTTTTGAATGAGGTCATAAAGGATTAAAGGAAAATGTGTTTGCAGGTGTTACTTGTTTGGCAAGATTTATTACTAAATTCATGTACCTGTAGCTTTCACACAACCCTTCATCACTATGTAGCTTACTTGACCTCAGGCTGAATGCATGAGAGCTATGGTCGAACAAAAAGGGGATTGGATTGGTTTGAATGATTGATTATAATGATGTCCCATGCATGAAAGTTACAACATTGCAAAAGATCCCACACCTAAAGCAATGCTACACAGCTCCTTACCTTCAATGCCCAGGAAAAAGACTCTGTATTTTCATCCCGCAGGAGCACACAACCAAAGAAACAATTAGTTCCATGATTGTCCACCCCAATCCAAATCCCTAGAATCATGTCATAGGTATCCAAACGGTGTGTTGTGTCAAAAATTATGGAATCTCCAAAGGCCTCATATGATTGAATAGATGAAGCATATGACCAAGCAATTTGCTCCAAGCGTTTATTTGCATCAATGTGGAAGTTGTACTTGAAGTTGGGATCATTGTCCTTCTTGTATTTGCACATTTCAAGAAGGTCAATAGCATCATTATCTCGATTAACATTCCTAAAAGATTGTAACAGGTTTCTGACATCTATTTCTGTGAATGGTAAGCAGCCAAGTTTAACACCCTTCTCTAGTTCCATTAACCTCAACATTTGTCGAACTGACATGCCAGCTTTTGCATACATGCAAATCCGACTTTTTTCATCTGCAGACATGGTGCAATAAGCAGGAAGTAGCTGTACTTCATTTGATTTCAGAAGTTCATGGTTGTGGAAGTTGTTAAAACCAGTTATACGCCATTCAGGAACATCAAAATCAGCTCTTTTAACTATTCGCATGTATGCTTGGCATCCACATCGAGATGATTTTCGATTTCTTTGCAGCTTTCCATCATCCGAAGCTTTTATCTGAGGATAGCCACCACGATGGCATGTGAAATCCCTTCTTGTGATTCCCCTACCTACACCATCTTTTCCTCGAGTGCGGTGGCGTCTGATTGAAAAGCCACATTGCTTTGCAAAACTGCAATAAAATTCATATGCAGCATCTTGGGAAACAAATCTCTGGCCAATAAAAGGGACAAGGTTAACAGAAGTTTGCCGTGACAAAATTGTGTCCTCTGGCACTTCCTCCACAGTTCCAATATCGTCTGGGCATGAATCCATGCCACTTTCAGAAGTTTCTTTCACTACATCTGTTAATCCGGACATTATTTCCATAGTAGATAAATGATATTGTAGATACAAGAGACCTGCACAGAATTTTTACAACTTTAAGAATTAAAACAGTTTCTTTTCATACATTTAATAGAAATGAATTTTTATACCTTTTTTTTTTTAGTGTTTGCAATATTTTTCTCTTATTTCCTCATTTTGGAAAGATGAAAATAAATTTTTTTAATACTTTTAACGCTGAAAAATGTTCCTCCCTGACAAGAGCTATTCTCATCGGTTGTTTTACATTGAGAAAATTTGCATTTTCTAACCATTAAACCCAACATATTTTTCGACTATTCTATACCAAAAAATACTAATACTCATGATGTTATAAACCAATATCAGGATTTTTTCGAGGCAGGAATCTCCAACATTAGCTGAGGGCTACATCGAGAATACAAATGCATGTTCTCCTAGATTTGTCGAAGAATTTAATAAGCGACCAACATCATATATGAAATGCAACCACTTCCATCTCATGCATTAAGTTAATGCAAATGCATCATTATAAGTTGTTGGCAAGCTCAAACAACATAATTTTTTTTATGCTTCTGCTTAAGCAAATTTCATAGTGCGGCAAACTTAAAAACACATTCTCATTTTCATAGCCATCAACACGGAAATGTCATTTCTAAACAATTTTTCACCAAATTCTACAGTGCAGACCTCCACTACTCATTAAAAAAACCCTAAAATTCTACCAATCTTTTACACACTTCCACTTTAACCACAGGTTTCGACTCCCATGCATGATCCAATCCAAATTTGAACAAAATCATCAAAGTTAAACAATACAATCACAGTGATCACACGCAAAACTAATAAAATGCATGAAATTGAAATCTCGAGAAAAAAAAAACAGAAGATTTCATACCTATCAAATTGAATTGAAAATTAAAGATTTGAGTTCTGGAGAGACGATGTTGCTGCTTTTGAACTGGCGGGTAGCTTCAACTGGAGAGAGTTAATGCGCACACCTGGAAGACGATAGGTTAAATTGAATCCACAAGCTATCGTGCGCAGTGAGAGGCACCGGTTACCGAGTCACTTTGTTGATTTTCAGCCATTGGATTCCTTTAATGGTTTTTGGGAATTTGGTGTGATCAATCCGTTGTGACCGACAGATATTTTCAGTTCCTGAATCAACGGCCAAAGTGAGAAGTGGGCCGCGAAAACAAATCAGCGTATGTTAGCCAGTCATTCATCTGTGTAGCGCTAAATTGCGCGGAAGTTATGGTTACCGTTAGCAAGTAAAGGAAGTTAAGTCAGATAAGATGCGCCAGAAGGTGAGAGCCGGAGATGGGCTGGGCCTTTTGAGAGATAACTGGACCATGCATAAAAAGGCTTTCACATGCAAAATTATGTTTGGTTGACGGCTTGTGAGGTGTGGAGAGGGGATTCTGAAATGACCACACGAATTATAATTACAAAAACAACTCATAGGCATCAGTATATTGGTTGTCAATTCCATTTTATTTTGCTAAAATATTCTATATCAATTTAAAAAATAAAAAAAAATAAAATAATTTTTATTTTATTTTAAATATCGATCCATTCCAGATTTTTCGGTTAAATTTCGATTAGAATATTCCGGTTTCATTCCACATGTTCCGTTTCACTCTTAAAAAGCCATTGAATCAAATTGAACCTTGTTCAATTTAATTAATTAAACCATCCAAGTATAAAAAGCTCTTTTCCATTACTATTTTCAATAACAATGATATGCTAGATATTATATCAAACATTCTTACATTAAAAAAACCCGCTAAGGAGTGCGAGCCAATATGCTAGATATTATATTGTTACATAAATGTTATTTTTTAAATATTTTTCTTTAAAAGTATGTTGAGATAATATATTTTTTTATTTTTTTAAAATTGATATTTTATATCATCACATGAAAATAAAACAAAAACATCAAAAAAATATTAATTTGAAGTAAAGAAAAAAAATAAAAGATTTTCAATTTTTTTTAAAAGTATTTTTGAAACGTAAACACAAATATATTTTAATAAGAAAATTCAACCCAACATGTAAAGATAAAAAATTATCATTACCTAACTTTTGAATAATAAAAAAAGTCACATCAATTTATTTCCTCTTTATAGTACGAAAAAAAAATTCAATAAGAGAGAAGAAAAGAAATTTAAAGAGCAAAAAATATAAAATTTCAAAATATTTTAAAAGGAAAAAAATTTAAAGGGAAAGAGATTAGTTGTCGGTGTATTGGGCGCTGCTCTGTTATACATTATTAATGGTGCTATTGTAGAAAATATTTTATATGAAGATAGTGATGGTGCAAATACATTTCGTGCTTTTAACCCAATTCAAACATTTTTACATTAGAAAAAAAATATTATTGACCCGCTGAGGAGCGCAGACCAATATGCTAGCTATTATATTTTTACGTAAACGTTATTTTTAAAATGTTATTTTTTATATCATCACTTTAAAATAAAATAAAAACATAAAAAATATCAATTTGAAGTAAAGAAAAAATTCAAAAAAAAATCAAATTTTTTTAAAATTATTTTTGAAACTAAAAAATAAACATGCTTTAATAAAAAAAATCAACGCAACCTAATGACAAAAAATTATTATCACCCAACTTTTGTACAATATAAAAAAAGTCACATCAATTTATTTCCTTTTACAATATGAAAAAAAAATAAGAGAAGAAGAAAAATTTAAAGACAAATTTTTTTTTGAAAATATCTTTAAAGGAAAAAAAATTAAAAAGAAATAGATTAGTTGTCGGTGTATTGGGCGCTGCTATGTTATGCACTATTCATGGTGCTATTGCAGAAAATACTTTATTTGAAGATGGTGAAGGTGCATATATATTTCATGCTTTTAACCCAACTTAATCATTTTTATATTAGAAAAAAAATTGTTATTGATTTGCTAAAAAGAGCGGGCCAATATGTTAGCTATTATATTATTACGTAAATGTTATTTTTAAAATAATTTTCTTTAAAAATATATTGAGATAATTTTTTTTATTTTCTAAAATTTATTTTACATATCATCACATCAAAATAAAACAAAAACATCAAAAAAGAATTAATGGAAGTAAAGAAAAAATAAAATAGAATTCAAAATTTTTAAACACATTTTTGAAACTAAAAATAACATGTTTTAATAAGAAAATTCAATCCAGCCTGAAAATGACAAAAACTTATCATTGCCCAACTTTTGTACAATATAAAAAAAGTCACATCAATTTATTTTCTCTTACCATATGAGAAAAAATTAATAAGACAAAAGAAAAAAAATTAAGGAGGAAAAAAATAAAATTGAAAATATTTTAAATGGAAAGAAATTAGAGGGAAATAAATTAGTTATTGGTGTATTGGAAGTTGCTTTATTATGCGCTATTCATGGTGCTACTGTAGAAAATACTTTATTTGAAGATGGTGCAAACATTCCGTATTTTTAACCCAACTCAAGCATTTTTACATTAGAAAAAAATTGTTATTGACTCGCTGAAGAGCGCAGACCAATATACTAGTTGTTATATTATTATGTAAATGTTATTTTTTAAAATTAATTTTTTATATCATCACATCAAAATAAAACAAAAACATCAAAAATATTAATTTGAAATAAAGAAAAAAATAAAAATAATTTAATTTTATTTAAAAGTATTTTTGAAATACAAAAACAAACATACTTTAATAAGATAATTACACCCAACCGTAAATGACAAAAACGTATCATCATCCAACTTTTGTACAATATAAAAAAAAGTCACATCAATTTGTTTCTTCTGTATAGTTTGAAAAACAAAATTCAATAAGAGAAAAGAAAAAAAATTAAAGAAGAAAAAAAATAAAATTAGAAATATCTTAAAAGGAAAAAAAATTAAAGGAAAAAAAATTAGTTATTGGTGTATTGAGCACTGCTTTGTTATACGTTATTCATGATGCTACTATAAAAAATACTTTATTTGAAGATGGTAATGATGCAAATACATTCCATGCTTTTAACATAACTCAAGCATTTATACATTAGAAAAAACAATTGTTATTGATCCACTGAGGAGCGTGTGCTAATATGCTAGCTATTATATTTTTACGTAAACGTTATTTTAAAAATATTTTTCTTTAAAAATATATTGAGATAATATATATTTTTTTATTTTTAAAATTGATTTTTTTATATCATCACATCAAAATAAAACAAAAACATCAAAAAAATATTAATTTGAAGTAAATAAAAAAATAGAAAAAATTTCAATTTTTTTTAAAAGTATTTTTAAAATGCAAAAACAAACATGCTTTAATAAGAAAATTCAACCCAACTTGAGATGACAATAAAATTATCATCACTCAACTTTTGTATAATATTAAAAAAGTCACATCAATTTATTTTCTCTTTACCGTATGAAAAAAAATTAATTAAAAGAAAAGAAAAAAAATCTAAAGAGACAAAAAATAAAATTGAAAATATCTAGTGGCCCAGTCGAACCTAATAGCATTGAATCTGGCTGCCCAGCCAAACCCAAGATCGATAGGTGTGGCTGAAAACCAGATCAAATAACGTTTGGTTTGGCTGCCCAACAAGACCCAAGATCAATGGGTCTCGTTGCGAGCCAGACCCAACAATACTTTTTGAGTAATTAACAGAAAAGACAACGCCCGACAGGTGCTACACTATCGTTCATAGTGCAAACATTCTATGTCTATAGTGTAGTCCACAGTGTAATAAGTTTATGTTCACGGTACTATTTTTTTAAATATTGTTTCAAAAATATATTGAGATAACATTTTTTTTATTTTTTAACATTGATTTTTTATATCATCACATCAAAATAATACACAAACATAAAAAAAAAATTATTTTGAATTCAAGAAAAAAATAAAAAAATTTCAATTTTTTAAAGCATTTTTGAACAGCACATGCTTTAATAAGAAAATTCAACCCAACTTCAAATGAAAAAAATATTATCATCACCCAATTTTTGTATAATATAAAAAAATTCTCATCAATTTATTTCCTCTTTACCGTATGAAAAAAAATAAGAGAAAAGAAAAAAGATCTAAAGAGACAAAAAAATAAAATTGAAAATATTTAGTGGCCCAGCCAGACCCAATAACATTAGGTCTGGGTGCCCAACCACAACCAATATCGGTGGGTCTGACTTAAAGCCGAACCGAGTAAAACTTTTTTACTAATAAACATAAAAAGTAATGCTCTCTCAAGTGCTACATTGTCATCCAGTGCAAACATTTTATATCTACAGTGTAGTTTACAATGCAATGAATTTATATTCATAATACTTGTACATTGTTTTTTTCATATTTTTTAAATCACAGTATAATATGTATATGTATTTTATAAAATGTTTTAAATATGATCTCTGAACTGGTAGTTAACAAAATTTAGGATTAATGCGTGTCTTTGTTAAAAATATAAGAAAATAAAAAGCTAAAAGTTATGATTTTTTAAAGAAATAGATGGTTGATATTTTTAATAGAAAAATTACCCTTATTATCTTATAATTTGATTATTTTATTTTATTTTATTTTTAAAAAATTACAATTTACATTCTAAAATTTATAAGCATATAATACTTTATATTCTCGCTATAATTTACTAAAAAATAAAAAAAATATCTGATTACTTAAAAGATTTCCATTACATTTCATGTAATAACTAAAAAGCCACTTCTTAAATGTAAAAATAACAAAAACACCATAAAACTTAGAATTACTGAAATTACAAAATCACCATAATTATGAGATTGCCATATTTTGGTGTCGGGCCTTTGTCAAATGTGTGGTGCGCTTTATATCGGTATCTCCCTCCACGTCCTTCTCCCTCCTGCATTAGAACAAATAACAGAGAATTTACTAAGTCTGTTTGAGATAATAATTATGGTTGATATTTAAAAATATATTAAAATAATATTTTTTTATTTTTTAAATTTATTTTAACATTAGTACATTAAAACGATGTAAAAATATCAAAAAAATATTAACTTGAAACAAAGAAAAAACATAAATTTATTTTAAATATTTTTAAAAATATTTTTAAAACATAAAAACAAACAAAATAAACAAAAAAAAACAGTGTCAATACACCAGCCATCCAGTAGAACATGGAACACAAAAATTTGGTTAGAAAAAGCCCAGGTAAACAACACTCACTTTATTTTTAAAGATAATTCTTCATCAAGGTTACGTTTACATGAATGAATCCATATATTTGCAGGGAAAATTAAAAAAATGGGATGAACTACAATCTCCATCAAGTGGATCTCCTTGTCATGAAGACTGGTGAAAAAAACAGCTCGAAATTGAAGGAAACAGTGAAATTAGCTGCATATTCAACTATATAATTAAATGCTCTTTATTTGATGGATTTGGTAACCACCTCCTCACAAAAGCCTTTGCACTGATCTTCCGTTGATTTGTTTGTACAAGACCATCACATCAATAGAAACCTAGAGAGTAGAATTTAATATTCACTTTAGTAGCGTCAACCCATAACAGCCATTGCCACCACAACCTGTCTCCGTCGAAACCCACAACCTCTATTCTCTCCACCGCACAACAACCTCTCTCTCTCTCTCTCTCTCTCCCCCCCAAATCGACACATTTGAATGCAAAATAAAAATAGTTGGATTGGAGATACCTGAAAGAGATTTGAAGCAACGACTGTAAATTTGGTTGAAAAGTTGTTGTTTTGGTGGTGCAAGAATGGAGTTGGATAGCCATAATTTCCCTTTTGTTTCAAAGCCACACACCACCATTTCCATTACTGTATCCAGAAGATGGAGAATTTTTTTTTGTTTCTTAGGTTTTTGAAACAATAGAGGAAGCAATCCTCACCCAGTCTAAGATGGGGTTTACTAATAGTCAACTAACCACATTACATTTAAGAATCCAATTGGCATAAAAAGTACGCAGTATATAGGATCCCAGTCAGAACAATTCCAACCTTTGATGAGAACTGGTTGGTGGCTGAATGTTAACGAAGTTAGAACGACATCCTCAAATTCAACATCAGAATGTTAGCTCCTTGGAATAATAAAAGAATAATAGTTCTTGTTTTCATCGATATGACTTTATTTTCATAAATTATCATATCTTAAAACTTTTTGTTGGGTTTCGAGATACATTCTTCTGTATCTTTGTAAATACACCTGGGTTAAGTGAGCATGATCCTACAAAATCCACCATTGAGTGTGGTCTTTAGATTCATTTTAAATATAATCAACGAAGACAAGATAATGCCTAATTCCTCATTTACCATTCTATTTATCCAATACTCGGTATTTTAAATACATAATGTCACTGCCAATTTGGTTTCCGAAGGTACGGATGCAACAAAATTGTTTGCCTTGTATTCTTTTTCACCACCAAGAACTATGAACAAGACAACCTTATCACGGCTTTATTTGTGGGTTCTGCAAGAAGCGGTTAGGAGACCGGAATTATTGGCGGTGGGGGCTATGATAACCTGTGCAATTCACATCAGATGGTGATCGGTGTCTTTACAGATGATGATCATGCATGCCTTTGAACTGAGCCCATACGCTAAGCTCACGAAATCAAGTCCTGTCTTGTTATGGTCGCACCCGCGCGTGAACCCTTACGGTGTTAGCAATTATCATCCGCTTTACAGACATGCATTTTAGCCATCATTGAAAAGACAAGGGGAAGAGGGCCCTGGAATATTGAACTTCCTGTGCTCACGTATGGACACAAATCACTTGAACTACGGAATTTGGTTCAAGACACATGCCCCTGTATAATCACAAATTGATAGCCAGTATAGGCATTGCCAATGAATGGTAGCCTCCCTCTTAAGTAAAAACATGATCATCTTCTTCTTTTTTTGATTAGCATGATCACTAATAATCTGATAGAATCTGGAATGAAGCCTAAGATATCATCTCAAGTCGCAAAGCAAGGATTTTTTGGTGAGATATGATAGAAACGAATTAATAGAACGTGTAAAGCTGACCATACCATAAAAAAGATCGATTCACAGCCATTCGTAAGGGTCTTAGTGCTGCCCCATTAAATGCATAGCGGAGGCTCCTTCTGACAAGAACTAGCTATATACATGTAGGGTCTTACAAGGATTCTGCAATCTTGCATGGTATAATCTTGTAACACTTTCTTGTCCCCACAAAAATTAAGGTGTGCTGTCACTGGTGTATCATCTTTTCCAACCAATGTTCAATTCCCGATGAGCTGAACTGCCGATGAGAAGTGGCCTTTAACTCTTGGCACTTCTATCTGTTTAGTGATATCACCTTCACAATCAAGTAGAAAGTGAAAGCCTGACCTACAGTTAAAACGAGAGTACGGAAACCATTGTCACATTGACTCGAATTGTTTGTAATTCATGGAGCATGAGCAACAGAGCCCTTACAGTACCAAAAATAAAAAATGAAGTAGTGCCCTACCTGGGGGTAAGTTGAGAGTTTAAAAAAGATTAAATTTCCCTTTACCTTATTAAAGTATACGAGTTTCTATCAATTTATTTTGGAATTTTATTTTTCAATTACACACGTAGGATTAATATATTTCAAATTCAATCATTAACTTTTGTTTTAATTTTATATTTGATTTTGTAGTTCGTTAAGTTCAATTAAATATATGATTTAAGTTCTCAAATTATCACATATATTAAGATTTCAAGTGACAATATTGTAATGTTTTATCAATAAAAACTTGATACACAAATGTGGAAATATTGTATTTTGCATTTACCAGCATTTTGAATAAATTTTTGATCTTATTAAAGGCTAAACTACATCTAAAAAAACTATAAAATTGACAACACCTTTTGCTTCTAAATGGTTAATAATAGAGACGAATCATCTTTCTACTTCTAAGATTTAATCCGTTTAATTTAAAACTAGAAGCTGTTTTATATAGTGAGTTTAATTTAATTCGTTTCTAAGATTTTTAGAAGTAGAAAAATGTATTTGTTTTAAAAGCCTTTTTCTCAGCATCCACAGAGAATCTTTTAATTACAGTGTGATTATATATATAAAAGATCATGAGAAAATGTGTTTTTGATGCATTTCAACCATTCACCCCCCTTATTTTTTCTTTTATTGACATCTTTTCTAAAATAAAAAGAAAAATTAAAAATTAAATTAAAAAAGAAGCATCAACTAAAACACAAAACAAGAAAAGAGAGACTAAAGTGATTTGATTACTTGCTCAACAAGTAATTCGGGGAAAATGAGAAGGGAAAAAAAAAAAGAAACCTTAGCCACCATTGAAAAAGAACAAAAAAAAAACCTGAAGAGGGAGAGATGGTCTATGCATATAAACTAGAAAGAGAGAGGGGGGGGGAAGAAGAACATTATTCATCTTCTCTCACCTTTCTTTAAAAAGAAGAAGAAGAAGAGCCAAATAAACCTTAACCGTCATATCCTCCCTCCACACCAGCACCATCTGCAGCCACCATTGTTGAAGCCCCCAACAAAACAGTAGCGTCGTTGACAACCAAACAACATCTTTTTATCAAAAATTATCTCATTGATTTCTCTTCCAACCTCTATTTTTGACAAGACAACCACCATTCTCTTTGTCTCTAAACCTCCTACAAAACCCCTCCATCAATTGAAGTCTTTTGCATGATTAGAAATCGAGGAGAAAAAAACTACCACTGAAACTTCTCTCCTTGATTTATCTCTCTTTTGACCTCTAAACAAGGCATCACCACCACTATTTTTCTCTTCTTGATGAGTACTACACAATCATATAAGCCATGTAACTCATGACCTTTGTATGAGCAAATATGGAAAAAAAAAACAAGAAATAGTAGAGAGAGAAACACAAAGATCAAAACTTTAGCTACTTAATTTAATTTCCCTCCACAAGTACTGGTGGGTGACACCACCAATATAGGAATGAAAAAGGGGAAGAGGCGCACCTAACGGGCTAGTCCACGTGCCTCCCAACCTTACATGTCAAGTGCAACGATGCGCAAACTGTGATAGCCCTCTCCAGTACGTGGCTTGCATGCATTGCCATTGTTGCCACTATTTCAACCCTTTTTGGTCCACCTTAGCCACTTCAGAATCTGTACATACTATTGAGAATTTCTTGAGTTGTTTTTGGATTTAATTTTAAAAAATATTTAACCCTTTATTGATTTTATTTGATAATTTTTTAAAAATGAGAAAAAGTTAAGAGGTCTACATTTACCTGGCAGTTAACCTCTAAATAGAGGTCATTAGATAAAATGTGAGAGAGTAGGGAGTATTTTTCCTTTCCAACATGATTTTAAAAAAAAGTTATGGCAAATTAGCATCAGAGAAAAAATAAATAGAAAATAACATAATTTCACAAAAATCAAATGTGATATTTTAAAATACCATATTTAGAAAGTGTGGCATTTTAATTTTAGAAAAGAGAAGAGAAAAAAAGAAGAAACAAGAAATGAGACCTGAAGTCATATTAAAGCTCTGATAATGACACCTCCAATATTATAAAAAAATATCTTGATTAGACGAATCCAACGACATCAATAAAAGTTATTAACGGTGATTAAAGATAGTGAGTTGCTCACTTTCCTTTGTATAGCAAATGTGACAACTTTGGTCACCATTGGTAACCTTCTTTAATGTTATTATATTCATCTTATCGAGATTTTTCCAATAGTATTAAGGATGTCATCATCAAAGTTTTGATGTGTTTCTGAGATCTCATTTTTTTTCTTTTATTTTCTCTACTTTTTAATCTCTCCTCTCTCTTAAAACTAAGATACTGCACTTTCCAAGTATGATATTTTAAAATACCACATTTGAGTGAGATTTGTATCAAACTATGTTATTTTTCAAAAAACAATTTCACATATGTCGTCGTTCCATTTTTATTAAATATGTTAATTTTAAAAACAATTGGGAAAGAAGTGAAACAAAATCTTTTAAAAAAGAAAAAATTGAAGTTTATGCCATCAATACTTGAAATCCAACTTTCATCTTTCCTTAATTTTACACATATCCAATGAATGAATGAATCCGGCCATAATATATTATTTGTTATTTTATTTTTAATGTTAATGTTAATTTAACATAAATTAATCTCATCATTGCATATAATTTTTACGTACATATCAAACATTGTAATATTTTACGCTTCAATATATATCTTTCTCACATCCTTAATACTCAAATTTAATTTTTAATCACATTAAATATAACCTCTTAACATGTCAAAAATAGATTATACTAATGTAAAATATATTGTAATGTTAGTAACTTGATATAAGTTTATATATAATATTTAAAATTACTAATTGATCTTTAAAAGTATCTTAATTGAGATTATGTTGATTAATTTTGTATTTGTAGATATACAAACTTAAATATACTATGTAAACTTACACAATTGGCATTATAATACAAAAATACAATTGTATATACTCTTTGTGAAGTCATGAAAACTTTAGGATTGAATTAGGATTTTCATAGTTGTGTTTTTAGCTAAAGTGTGTGGGCTTGAATATAGACTCCAACTCTAAGCTTAGTTGTTCCTACAAAACAAGTTTCCTATCAAAATAATAGACCCTCCAATACTCTAGTCAATAAATATAGAAGAAAAAAAATATTATACATGAAAGGAAAATAAAATGAAGATCCTAGGGAGTGTGTGATAGTTGAATGAATTGGTGTGTGTAGTTCTTAAATAAACTTGAATGATTTGAATGTTTACTTGGTGACTTAAGGTATTTATATACCTTGGCCTATGCCAATTTAGTTCATGGAGAGTGGTATAATGATGAAGAATGCCTGAAAAGTTAATTCATTAGTTGTTATATTTGTTGTGCCATTCTTGGAGAAGGTTGGTGTTCATTATTGGTTATGGTGACTTGTTTTGTCTTTGATAAAAATGATGGTGCTTCTACTCTGCCCAAATAATTTGGTATATGATATGAGTACTAGTGGGTGGTTTGGAGATACGCTATTTAAAATAAGTGTACTTATGGATGGTATGTGATACTACTCTAACTTCTCATAACTTAAAAAAAAAAGACATTGAGGTGTGTGCCCAAGGCAAGGATGTTGGATAACCTATAAGAATCAGTGTCGGTGAGACTATTTAAGCCTAGCTCAAATAGCTAGGATTTTAAAAAAAAAATAATTATGCATCATCATTTTCTCTCCCAAGTATTTTTAATAATAATGTTTTAAATACTTAATCAGCAAAAGTAGGAGGAAAAAAACATTTACTATTTTATACATGTCATTTTACCTTCTCATGGTTTTTGTTAACATGCCTTCTTGTGGAATTTGTTAATGTGTCTTTAAGAGATATGAAAGTTTGATGAGTTTGCATATTGCTCTTGTTATAGATAACATTATTATTTAGAAAGTGAAGAATGCTTCACAATCATGAAAGCAGTGGTGTTTTCATCCTTTTCATCTTAGGTGTGTGTGTGTGTGTGTGTGTGTGTTCGCCCGTGTTTTTTAGATGGCGCATGTAGCGCCCGAACAGCACTGAAAGCCACCTTCTGAGGCAGTGTTCAATGCGCCTCACCACCCTTATTACGATGGTGAGGCGAGTGTGCCGAGATGGCACACGAGAGGAGCTCTAGTTAGGGGTTTTCCCTCCCTCCCTCATTCTCCTCTCTCCTCTTAGAAAACTATGCTGGCCATTGTAAAAAAAAAAGTTTATTTGTTTGTTTGTTAAGTCAAATTAAGTCATCTTTTTTTTATTGCAATTTATTTGGCCTCAAAACATGTATTGAGTTAATTTGTTTTTTCAATTCCATCCATTCACACTTTATTTTTATATCAAATTTGATCCTTATTCTTTTAATTACAATGTAGTTGGTCTTGAATCATTTATCAAGTTTTTTTTTCTTTCAAATTTATTCCTTTACACTTAATTTTTATATTAGATTTGGTACTCGTTCTTTAATTGTGATGTATTTGGTCTTGAGTCCTTTATTGAATTAGTTTGTTTTTAAATTTCATTCCTTGAATTTTTATTTTAATATCAAATATGGTCATCACTTTTTTTATTGTTATTTGTAGTTGTTGTTATCATTTTCTTGATTAAAATTGTTTTTCAATTTCATTCGTTATGATTTAGTCTTGTTTTAGTATTGTTTCAAATTTGATTCTCTTTCTTTTTAAATCTATATTTTTTAAATCATTTTTTTTTCAAGTTTATCCCTAATTATTTTGGCTGGTTAGGAATTTTACATTGTTATTTTTCAAGTTTAACTTTTATGCTGTGACTTGACCTCATCATCCATATCACAAGGTCTGAAGGTTGGGCCAGGTTAGCTTCAATCACTTTTTAAAAATCTCATTTATCATCGTTGAGTTCATTGGAAATTGATATTCTTTGTTTATTTTATTTGTTTTGGATTCATTTGTTAATTTAATTTTTTTTTATTTTGCCCTTCAATTCAAATTTTTTTGTTTGTCCTCTCAATTTGTTTTTGTAAATGAAGTCCTTATTTTCTTAATTGTTATTTCTTTACCCTTTAATTTTTTTTATTTCATCATTCAACATTTTATTTATTAGGATTTGGTCTCCTAGGTTTTTCCCATTGTTTATAGGGCCCACTCAAAAGTCAATATGGGACAATTATCGGGTCACATGTCGAGTGAGTTAACTCGAGTTAACATAAGTAAACCAAATCCTTTTGTTTTATTAAAAATAATCAAAATGATACCATTTTGAAAATAAAAAGAAAGGAAAATAGTCAACAAGTTTTGACTGGATTATTCCCAGGTTAACCAAAACATGGATCAACATGGGTTTTTGATCATCTTACACTTAATCAATTCTCTTCCAATTTATTTTGAAATTCGGCCCGAGCTAAGCTAAGAGTCACCTGGGTCACGGGTCAACCTGTTAGGTTGAGCCAAGTTTTAAAATAGTCATTTTCCAGATGCGATGCTTCTAGTTTAGTAAGTACCTAGGGTCATGGGTATCAAAAGTTTACATGGGTTAATGTTGTTTTCTTTCCCGATTACATCCTTTGAAGTTATTCATTTTAAAAAAAGAGCTTTGTTACTTTTTTCGGTTTTTTTTTCAATCAGGTTATCGCTATCTCATGATTTAGATGAGAGATTTATTTGGGTGACCCAACTTTTTTTTTATGTTGCTTTTTTTATCCTTTTTTATTTTGTCCTTTAAAATTCAATTTTTTTTAAAAGTAAACCTTTTTTTTTTCCTATTTTGCCTTCTATTAGATAATCATGTGCGCATAATCCTACTTGGAGGTTTTGACAACCTCACTTGGTTTTGTTGGTGCTTAGTTTTTTAGTATTTGTTTTTTACTGATTTTTTTCTCGATTTCATCCTTCTGCATTTTGATTCCTGAGGATTAACGATCATTATTTTTTTTAGTTCTCTTTCTATGATGTAGGGTCATGGATTTTTTTTCATTCTTTAAAATACAATAACAACACTTAAACACCATTTTTTTACATTACAAAAAACATTGATCTAACCTCCGACAAAACACAAGCAATCTATCTAGTTTCTTAGCAAAAGTGAACCCTACCTTGGTAATAAGAAAAGTAATATGAATCTTCACTCACCATCACCATCAATTTTAAAATTAAATATATTATCGTGTTTTTTTATTTTTGTTAGATGTATATATTTTTAGATTAAAATTTAATTAACAATGGTATAATGAATGCTCTGGACCTTTTTTTAAAAAAGAAAGATAGCAAACCTAAAATCATATAATAGTCATATTAAAACGCATCATTATCATTAAAAGAAACCATTAAAAATAACATCTAATTAACCATCCTCAAAGAGAAAAAAAACTTTGATATTAATTTTCCTTATAGGGCATATGTTTTTTTAACTCTATACCGGAATATATATATATATATATATATATATATATATATATATATATATATATATTTGCACCATTAAAAATTACTAAAACAATAATTACTCTAACAATTCACCGTTAGTCTTAATTAATTTGTGCATGTATTGAAGAAAAATATATGGATATGATCCCTTCATCTAGTTTTTGAACAATTTAACATTAATTATTGATATGGGTCTAATATGTGTTAGACACGTGTCCTCTTATGGTATATTATAAAAATTAATGGTAAAAAATAACTACCTCAGAACCTGGAAAATTAGTATTGGTTTCGGTTAATACTCTTACCATCATTCTGGTTCGGCTTACAATTTTTTACCTTGCATGGAGCTGCTTGTCTTCTTTGTAAGAATCTCAACCTTTTCTTATTCTAAGTTTAGTTTATCTACATGTTTTCTTGTGTTTTAAATTAAAAAATATTATTTGTTATGCTTTTTAGCTTGAATTATAGTTTTGCCCACTTAGATGCCCTTAGATGCACGAAAGCTAACGATGTGTGTCGAAGTGAGATGATGTGAGTTTGAGTTTTTTTAGAGGTATAACCTATTTAAACATTACGCACATCTCACTAAAAGCTATAAAATACAAGCTTTTTGAATTTTTTATTTTATTTTTGTAGATCCCACCATAAAAACCTAAATTCACCTCACCTGATTATCAATACTGGTAATTGTAAGAATATAGTGTCAGCGAAAGTCCTAGAGAAGTTGCAGATTAAAATAGAAAAACACTCTATACCTTACAAACTGAAATGATTAAATGAAGACAACAAATTTGTTTTCTATAGGCAAGAAAACTTTTGATAATTTTTGGTGTGAAGTGATGGTTATGGATGCATATTATATATTATTGGGCAAATCATAACAATATAAAATTAATGCCATGCATGATGGAAGACATAAGATATATACCTTCAGTATAAAAAGAAAATTTATCGTACTGAAGATTAGAAGGTAGGAGGAAACTATTGAAGAATAGGGTAAAAAAAGTTAATTTTATTCAGATTCATGAATGAAGAGAGAGAAAAAAAAGAATAAAGAAAAGAAGAATGAGGTGAAGAGTTTGAATAAGAAGAGTATGGGTTTGATGTTGAATAAATCATTGACAATCAATAGTGGTTTTGTCAAGATCAAAGGTGTTTCGAGAATTAATTTTTAACCTATTTTATCTCTAGTCGATTGCATGTTAGAGGCCCAAAACTAGTCGATGACAACAACATCAAAATTACTAAAACTCAAGGACAAGTTCTTTCTAATCCAAGAAAAATATTATAGTACAGTTTGTGAAGATTGTGGGTTCTAAGAAGTTTTATAAGGATCTACCTCAAACGAACTATGTGAATTGTCTAAAAGATGCTTTCATAGACTAGTCAAATAGTATTGAGCCCAAGAGAAGACATAATTACACTAAACTAGTGGTCGTGGCTAAAAGAGGTCATATCAAAATATTTGATTGATGGGTTGGGCTCAAATTTTTTACATGAGGTTCCCGAGGTCTAGTTTCATAGAAGAACCACTACATTGTTAATCTGACGTCCAGGTCTCTTGAAATGAGGCTCAAAAGATCTTATTTGAGCTAATATTGTTATTTTTTTCTTGATTTTCTCATATTTCTTATATTATTTTGGATTTTATGTTATTTTCCTTTATGTTTTAGGATTCGTATTTTTTTTCTAGTTTAGGTCAATTTTTCTAGCCTATAAAAGGTACTGTAAACTTTTTTAGGAGATAAACTTGGTCTGATTAATATTTCATAAATAAAATAAAGATTTAGAGTTCTTTGTTTTTAACCCTAAATTGGCGTATTTTATGTCTTTCTATACTTGCAGATATCTTGTTGTATTTCTAGTACTTGCATCATATACTAGGATAACATGACTAGAAAAAAAAACATATATATTTTTAGAGTTTATTTCTATTGAATAATTATTTTAATCTAAAACTTTAAATTATTAGATAAAGTTTAATATATAATTCTATACCACCATCCAACATAATCCAACTAAATCACTTGAAACTTGCACATGTATATAATTATTATATTTTTAATTTTATTAATTTAATTAGAAAAATAAAAATAAAAAAAAAAAAAAAATTAGTTGTTTATAATTTTAATACCATATTAAAATCTATCTCGATCCTAAAATTTAAAGTTCTTAATTAAATTTGATATTACTTTTTAATGTGTTTGAAATGTAATTAAAACGGTACCTCTTTAAACTAGCATTGGAATCCTTAAAAGAAAAAAAATATAACGATCAACTTTCTGTCACGCAGTGAAAACCATCGGAGCCAACAATCATTGTATAAGATCACCTTCGCTAATTGCCGGCTGAAACTCCATATTATTCATTACAATTTTCTCTAAAATATCCTGACTATGTTAGTACTGTAATTAATATTCTTATAATTTCGAGAATTAGAATCACTATTTCCCTATAAATAGGGTGCGTATATACTTTCATTAATGCACATGAAATTCCAGTACTCTAGACACATGGCAGAGTGTTCAACCCCATTCCAACAATCCGACCAGAAGACCACCTCAAAACTGAAGCTTTTTGGTTTTCCGATGACTGAGCAAGATGATGAAATCCTATCAAAAACTGAAAATAGTTTAGAAAACAGGAAATTCGAGTGCCATTTCTGCCACCGAGCTTTCGCCAACTCACAAGCACTGGGAGGCCATCAAAATGCTCACAAAAGAGAGCGACAAAGAGCAAGACGTAACCACTACCTTCGTGACCGACGCTTCATGGCAGCTGCACCAGTTGTTTGCTCACATGCTGTCAAATTACCACCCTCCAGATTAATTACTAGCAACAATATTACGGCTGCTGCTGCTAAATTTAGGCCCCAATTAGCTAGTGATTACCCATCGCAGCCCTTGTTGTTTCTACCATCTTCTCCTGACCATCACTTTCCTTCTCGAATTTACATCGCACAACCATTACATGCTGCTGCTTCAGCTCCATCTTTTATTCAAGCACTTCCTGGTAAATTATGTTCCAAAGATGACGATGTAGGGGTTGATCTCTGTCTCAAACTTACTCCCTCCGGTTAGATCACATCGATTGAGTGTTTAATTGTATGTGGAACATTGAAATTTCGTCTTTCCATGGAAAGATTTTTTATGTTTGTGAGTTTGATCTTTGGTGCAAAAGCTCAATGCCGCTATACGTGCATGTTCCATTTTGCTCTATTTTAATTAGTTGCTGCTAATCATTCATGCCAAGAGTCATTTTTGCCTAGCTGCCACCGTAACAGATCAACAATGAAGCTAGTTAATTTATGTCTGCTGCTAAGCCTATATGAGCAAGCAAAAAATGCTTCAGTAGGAGAAAAGCGTCCATTTCCTTTTCCTTTTCTTTTTTGATGAATTAAAGGATTCATTTCAACACTTAATTTCAGTACGATTTATTATTTTTTTATGAACGTGATCTGATTCTAATGCCATAGAAGCTTAATTTCAACACTTAAATTATTCAAATCCGCGAGGTTTATTTTTTCTCTTTTCTTTCGAATAGGCACGAGCTCAATTGGTGATTTGTTGATTAGCTTGGATTGGTGGAACATTTTTTTTTATCAAATAATATTATTTTAAGTTTTTTTTAAAAATAAAAGGATAAAATGACCTGAGTTGATTTTTTAATCCATAACATAAGCCCGACTCACAAAAACTCGACTTCTTATTTTCTATTATATATTTTTTTAGTATTGGATAAAGAAAGAAAATGAAAAAAAGAAAAAAGATTGGATAAAGAAAGAAAATGAAAAATCAAATCATTTTTCTCTCCCCTCATTGCTATCAACCTTTTCTCACTATACTAGTAGCCCACCTCTCTGATTAGCTGTCCGCCAATACTAAAAACCAACATGCACAGCCTCATCTTCATGCAACCATCGCCATCAACAAATCCCCGGTGAACCTCCGTTACATTCACACACCACCACCATAATTGAACCTTCACATCATCATCGTCCATCCTCATCTTTTATTCCATCAAATTAACACCATCATTAACCATCGTGGTCATCTCTATATATCATCATCCTCACCAGCAACCTTCCCCTCATCAACCACCATAAAATCTTTATTTTCTCCTTTTCTATTCAGCAAAACCACTGACAACGTACCATGCTAGTACCTTTAGCAGTTGCGTCCTCCACCGATCAGCCACATCAGCCACCTTTCACATCCAAACAAACACCACCAAGAAAGCATTTATAACCATGCCAACACCAAACCTAACTCCACTTTTCACTTAGTCAACACTAAACCAAGCAACAAACAACAACCCACATCACACGTTAGACACAGTTACTCGAAACCCTCACCACTATGTTTACCACCACAAATCCAAAACCCATATAATTAACAGCAACACAACACCAATAATCCAGTTAAAACTCCAGCAACAAACAAAAACATTAACAACCCCAACAATATAGAAAGAAAAAAGAGAATCCAAAGCTAAAGCTAGCTTGATCTCCTTCGTTGGTTGGCAGTGAACAACATTGCATGTATCAATGCGTAAAACATGTCAGGATGTTGTCAATCCAATGCATGACATGCCGTGAGCCCACTTCTTGGTAATAGTTCCAACACATGATCCCACTCTTTGGCATAATTTTATATATATTAAAGAATAATATATATAATATCTTAAAATTTTATCTAATATCTTAAATTATTAAGTTGAGCTAATTCTTTGATATGATATCAGAGCATTAATGACTAAGCGGTCACGAGTTCGAATCACATTATTTCTATTTATTTGATAAAAATTAAGCATAATGTAATATGGATCTATGCAAATTCCAAGCTCAAAGGGTTTTCACTTAAAGGGAGGTGTTAGAGAATAATATAAATCATATCTTGGGACCTCACCTTACAACTTAAGCTATTGAGTTGAGCTGGTTCTTTGACACACATGAGTGTTTTTTTTATCATGAATATGGATTATACCTTATTTTGAGTACTATTTTAATATATTTATACATATTGTAATATTTAAAGTGATGAGACCCATGTCATTGCATGGAAACCTCAAGGGTATGAAGCCGCTAATGATTTATTTTTAGAGAAGAAATTAGGTTCAAAACAATACCATGCGATAGGTTTGGGAGATGTTTTTGTGATTGTGTTTGCGATGCCTTATACAATTGAATTGTTGTTTGATGATGTTGTTATATTAATATGTGTTTTAATTTATGTTTGCTTGCTTTTGGCAATAAATCTCATGAGTGCATCTCATATCTTTTTTAGCAATAAATTTCGGTAAACAAATGGAATGAGTATTTGCATAAGCATTTGGTAGTCATGACTATTTATTCCATGCAATATGTCATTCTCCAAATTCACCAATCTAAATATGTTCGAAACATATCCATTACAAAAAATACAAACTCTTAAGTTATTGGTAGACAAGTAATTGTGCATTCTTGTCTAAAATAAAGCTAGTTTTGGACTTTGCGATCTATGACCTATCATAAACCAACTCCATATTGATAAAACAAAGGTAAATCCATTCTAAACTTCATGTTTTCCTTTGTTTTAACTTTCATGTCCATCACTATGTTAAAAATGTTTTCAAACATGTTCTTTTTTATATGTTTGACATTTAGATTATGACGGAGGAGATTAGTCTTTCATTAAAGAAGTTCCAAGAAAATACTTTGTTTAACCCAGTTACGGGTCACACAAAAATAGGAAAGTGCTTACCAAATTAAAAACCAAACACAATGTCTTTATACAACCAGACCATGTCACACAATTCTTCACCAGACAGTACTGGTAGTGCAACATCCCTTTCAACTCTACCTATAAAGAAGTCATTGATGTTCTTTCTGTACTTGTGATCAGTTGACAAAACATTTAGTGGCAATCAAAAAACGATGTTTTTATCATTATTTGTTTAGGTGAAGGCCTTATTATTTTTCATACAGTATGGACATGCTAATTTTTTATACGTGCTCTAACCAGAAACTATCTCATATACAAGAAAATCATTGATAATCCACATCAAAGCTACCTTCATCTGAAAATTTTATTTCATCAAGACATCAAATATTAAAGTCTCGAATGACTACAACTGTCTTCACTCATCAATCAATGATCGATGACAAACATCTATATTTATACTCGGACTATTAGGACCAGATATGATCGTAGATAAGAACATGAACTTTAGCTTGATGCACATTCTTATTGTTAAGTTGTATATCGTGAGTATTACCGGCTAACAAGAACATAGTGCAAAAAATGACCCAAATGGATTAAATTTAACTGTACATAACCCAACACATATGTTTTGTGGTTCTATTGAAAACTAAAAATGCACCATATTAAACTGTTTTCAGGTTTCACCATCGAAAGGGCGCACCATAACTCCATCTACAGTATCATATAAATGATGTCATGTCATGTGCTTAGCAGTATTTGGAGACATAAATAACATTTACAGTCTAGAAATGATTGTGAAGTATCTAAGTTTTCTATGTGTGACAAGAGTCATTTCCATGCCATTTCTGGGTTGGGTTTATACTAAGCATGCCCACATGCTCTGTAATCGGTTAAATCTGTATATTCTATGCACTACAACATGCACAAGTTTGGACATATGTTAGTTTTCTGGTATCCTAGGTAAAGGGGTTTTATCATGAATTTAGCAGTATAAAAGTTCTCTTTTAACCTATTTCCTTCAAGTAAAATTCTTCACGCTCATTCAAAGATTCTATCATAACAAGCCTCGCTCAACTCATGATCTGACTTAATGGTGAACACCTATGCACCGGTCAATAATTTACTGTAATTTATGAACCCATCCCATAATGATTCGTCAGAATCTTTCAAAAGATCAAAAAATATGATTATGTTTGCATTTGGTTCTTCATCTATGATTGAACATTCACCTACATCACCGCAATTCATTTTCATTGCATCCATAACCATACTCTTATAATTATTATTATTATCATCTATAACTTCATACACGTTAACTATAACTAAAAGTTGACCCAACCATTAATTTTACCATGGTTTTATAAGGAACATATGGTTCTCTGTGTGTAAACCGACACAAGTATTTCTCCATAAACCTTTTTTTTTTTTGTAGAGATGCATTGTAACAATATCTGGATTGAGAAACGTTTTTATTTTTACACCTCTTACTTAGACATCTAATATTATCTCCACTAATATTTCTCAAATTAGATAGTGTGTATTTAATAAAACCCTCAACTCCATTACAATAACCTATTTTGCGCTACCCTTTAGGTGAAACTATCATATAAAAATAATCACCCATTACTTATATAAAACCTATATAGAATATTGATGACAACATGTATTAATTAATAATGTTAACAAAATAAATTATCGGTGCCCAACTAATTAGTTATCATTGGTTTAACTAAAACTTATTCAATCTATTTTAATAGTACCCTTAAATCATTATCAATTTTATATAAAAATTCAAAGTCCTCTAAATTTATCAAAATTTTCAACTTAATAGTAAAATTGATAAAATGTGAAACATGCCCATTAAATAAGACATTTTTTGTTTCATTATAAAACACCTAAGTTACAAAATCAAACTCAATTTCATCAAATGACAAACAAATGTAATTTTTCAAAATCTCAAACAAACCCTAACATGTACAAATCATACATTCATACAATAAATTTCTATGGTAAAAAGCTTTCAAGGAACCAATTCAACCCAAAAGTTTAAGTTGTTAGGTGAGATCCAAGGATATGATTTATATTATTCTCTAACACACCCCTTCAAGTGAAAGCCCTTTGGGCTTGAAACTTGCACAGGCCCACATTACCTTGTGCTTAATTTTTTATCAGATAAATAAGGATGGTGAGATTCAAACTCGAGACCACTTGGTCATCAAGGCTCTGATACCATGTCAAGGAACCAATTCAACCCAAAAGCTTAAGCTGTTAGGTGAGGTCCGAGGATATGATTTATATTATTCTCTAACAAAGGCTATAAAACAAGTAAATACACAAACAAACTACATATACTAGATCAAAATACCAAAAACTTAACATTTTAAAATGGATTACAACAAAAAAAAAAGGTAATTTTGATTGCTTGATGTGGCGAATCTTCAAAAAAATTTAGTCAGAATAGGGATGTTGATAGACTAAGTGTTCGGGTAGCTGGATTTGTAATGATGGGAGCTTGAATTTTGATAAAATATGAGGGTGTTGTGTGCTGATTTCAGTAGTAGCAGCAGAGGAAGAAGAAGAAGAAGAAACATGGGAGGGTAAGAGAGGGGGTTGTCTATCAGGTTATAACTTAAATTTTAATGAGAGATTCACTGATGGGTATTAGCAACGGGTATATTTCCTCGGTAATTCAATTTGTAATAATGACACATTATTTTTTTATTATTATTCCTTCATTTTCAATTGTATTTTCCATAGTAGTTACTGACAAAAAAATTTCATCGGTGTATATCTAAAGAAATAGTGAGGATATATTTTGTTAGTAAAAGTCATTATAATTTACTAATGAGTTTTTTTCCATCAGTATTTATATTTGTATTTGATAATTTTTTAGTAGTGATCATAGAATTTTTGCTTGAAGAAAACCATCTCCGAATCCAGAGAGGGATTCATAAAATGGAAGCAAAATGGTTTTTTTTATATTATTAATAGTTTTCTCTTCTCAATCTGAAGCACTTAGAATTCTGATAGGAAAATCATAATTCTTCTCGATCTTCTTTCTTTCTATTTATTTTTACCTAGAGTGAATTTTGTAAACCAATTCTGATCGGAAAATCACATTTCTTCTTGATCTTCTTTCTATTTATTTATTTTACCTAGAGTGAATTTTGTAAACCAGGAGTTCAACCATCAAAGTATTCGCTGATTTTTATGGTTTTAGAGCCTTAATATACACACACCAAGAACGCCCTCGCTCAGGGTGCGAAAAAACTGACATTTTTCTCTAGTTCTCGCCAGAGTAATCTGGGCCAATTAAGGAGCCTCGGTGGCTAATCCATATTTCCAAGATTCCAGAGTAATCACATTTCTTCTTGATCTTCTTTCTATTTAGTTATTTTACCTAGAAGGTTTACCGAATGATATTGTTTTTCAAGATTGTTGAAATAACATGGTTTAAGAAAACTCTGGAGCTGCCGTACGCATTTTTAAGCTTTTAGATCTATGATCTGATATCGCGGGCATAAAACTTCTTATGAGTAAAAAATTTCAGTATCAAACTCTGATGTTTCACGCCCAAAAAAGAATAAAACGAATATTGAACAAGACGTGTGTGTGTAAGACAAGAAATCATGTTCTTGAGCAATTTGAATCTCTAGAACAAAACTATGTTTATTCATTAAAGAAAAGTCTGGATCCTTGCCTAAGCTTCAAACAAAATTTCAACAGTTATATATCCCCTCTTCTTCCAATTCATAATTAACTTATACCCAAATTACAGGAAAACGGAAAAATTAATAAAATGTAAAAAAAAAAAAGGACACATGACAAATATTGTTTGTCTTCATTGAATAAAAATCTAAAATACAAAAACACTAAAGTAAAAATCATAAAAACCAGATAATGTTTTTCAAATATTAAACAACCCAGTTGTTTCGCCCTTTACCTGAGAATCTGAGATGAAACGAGCATACATGGAAGCAAACAAATTGTAGTTTCAGTTTAATGACCTCAGTAACTCTTGTGTTGAAGCTTCATTTGGTCGTAAAATTTAGCAATGAACTGCTCAGCCTTCATGTCTATCGTTTCGTCCCCATATTTATCATCATAATAACTATCCTCATCCCCATCCTCATCTTCATCACTCATATCAATTAGAAGATCTAGAAGATTTTGCGCCGATGCGTATTGGCTAGTTTGGCCCGACGAGGATGACGCTATGCTTTTTGGGGCCGGTGAATAAGATGGGGTAAACACCTCTAAATATTGCTCAACAACATCCACGGAAGCCGCCGGAGGTGTAACTTTTGATTCTTCATCAACCGCCGTGGATGTTACAGGTGCCGGTGTGGCCTCGATGCGTTGTTGGTTGCTGTGAACGTGCAAAGGACGCATGAAAGACAAGTACTTCTTCCACTTTGAAGCAACATCTGTCTGGACAGATTTTGATTTGCCAGATCTTAGAGACAGCATGTACATGGCCACCCTAAGGATGTGCATTGCACTGCGTCGCTTTTTCTTCTTGGTCTTTGGGACACCATCTTGATGGTTGTTGACAGCACTGACAATATCAATGACGGCGTCTGATTTATGTTCCATTAATTAATTAGAGGAAGCGAAAAGTAACTGCCAATCTCTAGGGCTCTTCCCTGCAAAGAGCAGGGGGAGAAATGGTGACTCTTAAGAAAGAAAGCAAATATGGAACGCATGCATTTATATGTGCTCTTATGACCCTGAGGTGGTCATTTATTTATAATTAAATATAGCCACTAATTTAGGGAGGTAGCCATTTAACCAAGAATTTAGGGAGGTTAAGCGCGGAATACTCCCTAATGCTTGTTTGAATTCTACAATTATATAATATGCATGCACAAAAATTAGTGTGATGGGTTGTATACAACTCACAGATACCCCTCGTGATGCATTAATCAGTATAGTTTGCCCGTTACAAAAACTCCATCTTGAAATTTAGCTGCGGAGAATATATTAAATTTCCCTACTTTCTACGCCCATCCCTTTTAATAATTACCAATGACATGCATGTTGGAGTTTGTGGTCTGCAAGTACGTACTTGCTTCTTCTTCTTCTTTTTTCTTTTTTTTTTCTTGAGAGAGAGAGAGAGAGAGAGAGAGAGATGGGGTTTTGTTTTGTAGATTTAAAGATTAGAATTTAAAGTGATTGAATTAATTTTGAGTAATCTTCAGAAAAAACTGACCTTCGTATAGTTACTACATGGATACTATCTTTCATAATCTAACAGTAGCTTAGTGTAGTAGAATACGATTGCTGTAATTAATTCCTTAGACTCCTCACTGTATAAGGGCAAAAAGAACGATGGTACTTGTTGATCTTAACCAATTTTTTTTTCCTTTAAATATGAATTTAGGTTCATTCCTTTTTGAGGAAATGAGCCCACAACCTTCCCATGCATTAAGGGAGGAATGTTCCTATTAGTGAAGCTAGTGCGTTATTCATGCTGATCTTACTCAATTTGAGCAATCATTTAACATTGTATTTGACCAAATGGAATACAGTGGAGAAATAGATTATTATTAAGGCCTGTTTGTTTGCTGAAAAGTAATTTCCTTTTAGAAAGTGAATTTCAGGAAAGTAAATTATTTTCTGATGTTTGGTGGTGTGATGAAAAATAAATTGGAAAACACTTTCTAGTATTTGGTTATGTCATGAAAAATATTGAGCTGGAAAATAACTTATTCATGTTTTATTTTTTTCAAGTTTATTAAAATAATGAGGAACAAATCTTACAAATTAAAAAGTTGAATGAGAATGAAATTGAAAAAATAATAATTTCATAAATTATCTCAGATAAAATAAATAATAATCAAAATAATAGAGATTAAATCTAAAAAATAAAAAAAATTAAAAGATGAAGAAATTAAAATAATAATAACTAACATTTCGTAAATTATTTCAAATAAAATAAGTAACAATCAAAAGAATGAGGACCAAATTTGATAGATAAAAAATTTCAATTAAAAAATGATAAGGAAAAAGCAAATAACAATTATAAAAATGAGGACCAAACTTCATATAAAAATTAAATTCGAAGGGATGAAATTGAAAAACAAACATTCAAAACAAATTATATATAGCAATCAAAAGTTTAAGAACCAAATTTGATATAATCAGCAAATAATATGACAATACTAAATTTTTCACAATTTCCAGAAATTGTTTTCCGTCCAAAATAAAAGGAAAACACTTTCCTGAAAACCAAGCCAAATTTTTCTTTGACTGGAAAGTGTTTTCCGTTGACCAACTTTCCTAATGGCAAACAAACACAGGAAAGTTTGAAAAGTGGTTTCCCGAAAACCACTTTCCGAGAAATAAATACCCCCTAAGTAATTTATTTGTGATACGTTTTGGGTTGGATTACATTTTTCTTGAATATAAAAGAAATGTTCAGATATTGTTAATGTTTTTATTTTCTAGCAAACAAAATTTAACTTGTTTGATAATTGACTCGATATAACTCAGTTGAATATGTGATTTTAAAAGCAAACCCATTAAAAATAAAGTTTAACTAAAAAAAATTTAAGATAACATTTTTTTTAATATTAAGATAACAATATATTGCATTGACTTGGGTTAACCCGAGTTTTCATGTCAAATCCAAGACTCGAGTTAATTATGAGAATATGATAACTCAATAAAAAAATCAAAATAAATTATGAAGTCTAATTCTCAATCAAATAAATGTTGAAGAATAAAATTGAAAAAATAAAAAGACCCGAATTAACCAGAACACGCAACCCGGGTCACAAGACCGAGATAACCTCATGAAAAGAAAATCAATAATAAAACAATCAATTAAAAAAGAACATAAAAAAAGACTGGAGTCAATCCACCAAACCCGTGACCCGGGTCATCAGACTAAGATAATCTCATAGAAAGAAAAAAAAAATAACCTGAGTTAACTCGGGTTAACCGATTAAATCCATGACTTTGGTCATGAGACTAAGACCCTTAGAGAGAAAATCAAAACAAATTATGAGGTTGAATTCTCAATCGTTCTTGTCGAACCAAATATTAAATGATTAAATTTATAAAAATCTTAATTAAAAAATAACACAAAAAATAAGTCAAGTGAACTCGGGTTAACCTGTTAAGCATTATTCATGGTTCATGAGGCCAAGATAATTTAATAAAAAGCAAACCAAAAAAAATTATGAAACGTAATTCTCAATCAAATACAATATTAATTATTAAATGATGAAATTGGAAAAAAAAAGTCAATGAAAAAAAACTAAGTCAATTGGGTTAACCAGTCAAACCTGTAACCCGAGTCATGAAACGAGGACAATCCAATAAAAAGAAAAACCAATGTTGAAGAACCTATGACCTGGGTCATGAGACCGAGATAACCTTTTAGAAAGAAAAAAAACAACCCAATTTAACTGTGGTTAAAATGCCAAAACCGACAACCTTGATCATGAGACCAAGATATCCCCATAGAAATTAAGCAAATTAAAACATATTATGAAGCTTAATTTTCAATCATCCCAGTATTGAATAATAAAATTGAAAAAAAATCAATTAAAATAAGGCACAAAAAACCACTCAAGTCTACTTAAGTTAACCTTTTAAACACTATTTTCAAGTCATGAGATCGAAATAACATAATAGAAAATAAACAAAACAAATCATGAAGTCTAATTTATAATCAATCTAATATTAAATAATAAAATTGAAAAGAAAAAAGTGAATTAGAAAGAAGAAAAAAACTTGAATCAATAGGGTTAACTTGCAAAACCCGCAATTTATGTCATAAGAGTATGATAACTCAATAAAAAATATTAAAGAATAAAATTTTAAAAAAAAAACATTGATTTAAAAAGAAAAAAAACAAAATACTATTTCAATAAATAAATACAATAAAACCTCCTTCGAGCAGAGGTTCTAACCACTAACCAACTTGCCAAATGGAATCCTAGATATCAAAAAAGAAAGAAAAAAGAAGAAACTTTTCCAATCGCAGTGCTCGCGGTCATGTAATTTGTATGTGATGGACTCCTGTTTGCTAATATACGTTTCTTTCTTTTATTTCAAATCCTCTTGCATTATTACCGTCCAGTTCCAGCATAGAAACTGGAGTAGTTAGCTGAAATTTGTATGGAAAAAACACATCACTGCCTGTTCGATCAGTAGCCTCTCTTTTCTTTTTTGAAATCTCTCAGACACATCTCTGTAACTCAGTCAATTAGACCTTAGCAGAGGAAGATGCGCGACTTCTTCTTCTGTCATGGCGCAAGGCGACGTGCAAGCATTACTTTAGGCAAACAAGTCGTCAGGATCTATTTCTAGAAAACAAACCTAAAAAACCAGTCCATCGGCTCACATTCATTTGCCACCGCCAGTTTCTCTCGGTGGTTGAACTGGTCTTCTCCGATACCCAACAAGCAATTGCTTTTGCTTTTGCTTTTGCTTTTGCTTTGCATGTACTAAAATTATCTATACACGTTTTTCATGAAAATTAGTGACCCTGAAACATGGGTTCATAAAATCGGTGCAACTTTTATTATGTTGTTGGGTGTGTATATATATATGGTCATAGAAGGAGAAACTATACAACTCATCTCTGACATAGCTAGGTTTTTTTAGATATTATTCTCCGGTTGTTCCAGTCCATTTATTGTTATTGTTCCTGTAAATATAATATTTAAATAATCCTAACATGTTATGCAAAGCAAATATCATATAATTATTTGGTTTTCCATTATTTTCTCCATCCCTCTATCTTAATATATATTGATTTGAAGTTTCTGCTTTTGAAAATATATTTTACTTGAAGACATACATAACTGGAAAGAAGCCATGGTTTACGTGAAGCAATGATTCATGCTTACTTAATTTGGAATATTGGGTATCATCATGCACGTAAATGATTTGGAATATTCAATTTAAATTAAGACTAACCAGTTAGTACGAAGGATCAAATACCATAAAACAAAGATAAAAAAAATATGTGTGCGCGTTTGATCGACATAAATGCCTCTCAAAAGAGAACGCATTTCATCACTTTTTGGAAAATGGGTTAAATAATCTCATTTTGTGTGCATACAAATTTAACTCCCTTTTTTTTTTAATTACATTGTTACTTTTATAATATACTTCTTTTTTTACTTTGTCTCTCTTCTCTTCGTTTAGAAATTATATTTTATATCTTAGATCAATTTAGATTTTTCAAATTAAACAAAAAGACTAAACTACCTTTATATATAATATATTAAAAACACTATAAACAAAAAATTAGTTAAATAAAAAAAATCTTCTAACATTATTTCTTTCTCTCCTCTCCCCAAATACAAAATCAACCAAAATAAAACCTGGATTTTGATGGATCATTTATGCAAAAAGTTGTTTTTATTTCAATTATGGACTAAGTTGTTTCATTTGTTATAGCCATGATAGATGTTCTTGCTAGTTATCTTGGTGTGCATTATTGGTAGCCGATATTGGTGGTCGAAGGGTGGAGTTGTTATCGATAATAAGTGTAGAGAGGGAAGTTATCGGTGGCGCCTATTGTGAAGTGAAAGAGGGTGCCTAGCCTTTTTTTGGTTGGGTGGCTAAAATTGGTTTATGTTGTTGATAGTGTAGTAGTCTACGGCGGTTTTAGGTTGAAAAGATGGTTAATGATGGATGTTTGGTGGCTCAGTTTTAAGGAAGAAGACTTGAATTTTTTTTTCTTTTATTTTTCTTCTTTTTTTTACTACACTTTTTCTTCAAATTTTACTCTCATTTTTTTTGCATGCTTTCTCTCTATCAACGGCAGCGGGTAGAGTTTATTTGACTCACCCTCCTTTTCTCTTTGGAATTTTTTCATATGGCTAGGGTGTCTTTTTGTAGGCACCTTGGATAGGTTTTTTTTTTGTCTTTTTGTTCTCTAATTTTTATTCTTCCCTTAATAGTGGCTAGGGTTTGTTTTTACGTTTCTTCCCTTCTCTAAAAAATATATCATCTTTTCTCTCAATACAATGCTTCTAGTATTGGTTTGAATCTCGATGACACATACTCCAACTTCTTAGTATTGGTTTAAAATCCAACGATTCAAGATAACAGTTCTGAATGGGTATAGAGAAATTTTATGAGAGCTCTTTAGGACCCAAACATGAAAGTCTTGTGATGGCAGGGTTCAATGCAAACTCGCTAGAGCCTTGCTGAGAACAAAAGCAGAGAAAAGATTTACTTGATAAAAGAGTTAAATTTCCTAGCGATGTAGTTAAATTTATTTTTTTTAGGATTTGACTAAAGATGTCCTTCCTTAGGATCATTCTCAAGAAAATATTGTTTTGAGATAATTTTAAAAAAAATCATATAGCTCAATAGTTTTAAAAGTTAATTGACAAATGATTTCATGATCTTAATTTCTAGTTGTTTACTTTTTTTGCTTGGAGTTATACTAGATCTTTAGAGCACGCTAAGTTGTGGTTAGATCATTTTTTTTAAAGAAAAAAAACAGATAAATGATTGGAGTTATACTACTAACATGTTTTCTAGTAAAAAAACCAAAAACATGCAAAGCTTAACTTAATGTGACTCGATTGACTTGGTGAATCCAAAGAAAATTTGGACAACCAGAAAAAATGATAATAAAAATAAATGTTTGTAAAATCAAGCACCAATAAAATGATGGGATATTTATTTGGGACCACAATAACTCCATATAATGCAAAAGAAAATAAAACATGAAGAAGATTAAGAAGGATCTTTAAGTCCCCCCGATTAAGACTATTTTTGTAGGTACTCAAGCTTTCATTATAAATCTGGAGTTTCTTAGATTAAGAAGAAGAAAATCAAGCACTTGAACATATTAATTAACCACTATCTCAAATATTAAATAACCTCGTATTTACATATCTTAGATTTTGAGACATCATCAATAGTTATTTGTATATGTTTATGATTATTTTGGCTAGTTTATTTGTAAAAGGAAAGAAAGGGTTTGTTTGTAAAAAGAAAAAAAGAAACATAAAGCTAGTCATAAACGTTGTTACTCATTATACATCTAGCATATGATTTCTATATGAAGGTATGGGCTTGATCGTTTGTCAATGTACACAAAATGTTTGTATGGAAAGTCCCTTTCTAGGATTCAATTAACACACAAGCAAGAGACACCACGAATGATGCAGCACAATCGTTGAATACAGTGTCATTGGCAAGCCCTGTCATGGTTGTTTTTGCATAAAGTCTCAAACATATGTGTAGCAACAATACTTGAGATAGGTAGCTAGCTAGCTAGTCTCATAATCGTTGGATCATAATGTAATGATCAACGCCATGTATACTCGTTAAATAGAGTTAGCCATAACAACTTAAGGTGAAGTTTGAATTTATAAGCACACCAACTAAAATGTCACCAATATCGTAATTACTCGATCTTATTTAAAAATATTAAAATGCACAGTTGGCATAATTTTGAAACATGCATTATAACTATCTTGAAAAAATCATTTGAAGGGATGTTTCTTCAGTTTTCCTCAACAAATTAATGACATTTTTTTTGTTATGAATACGATCTGTATAATTTGATTGATAAATATTAACATATACTTAGCTAATTATTAGATTTGCTATGAGAAGAAAATTGGGAATGAAAATATTAATTGGATAAAATTAAAGGAATAAAAGATGTAAAAAGGGTGAAGTGTTGAAGGTTTTTGTAGAGAGAAAAAATATGAGAATTAGTAGATCTCATTAACTTAAATTAATTAAACATAGTTATGAAAAAATTGAATAATACTATATAAAGTGCCCTTAAATTCAAGAAAAAAAATGAATCGTCTTTTTTTGCACTTTTCATTTTTTTTCTTTTTAGATTTAAGGTTTCCCTACTGTATGTTTTTCAATTTTGAATGTAAGGTGAAAACAAAAGAAAAGGTGGTGGGTTTCAATTTAAAAAGGAAAAAAAACAAAGAAATGCATAAAAGGCAAAACCATTTTCTATTGGAAGTTTATTTAACCCTTTCTTATTATGGCATTAAAACTCTCATAATCTAATCTTCAAATACTCATATCAATGTTTACGCTTTTGGTTTTAATGATAATCGTGCTTCTAAGATTATATCTCATTAGTTGGATTTGAATTTTCATATATCCTATCAGTGTACTTAAAGAGATTTTTATAAAATATAGTGTTTACAAACAATTTATATTAATTTTTTATACAAACTAATTTTGCAAAGTGAAATGTAAATCTCAAGTATACAAATGATTAGTTAAAAAAGAAAAGAATGATTATCAAATGCTTCTTCTTCTTTTCTTTTCTTTTCTTCTCTTTTTTTTTTTTTTTTTGCAACTTTTTAGAATCCAAGCCTCATGATAATGTACAATAAATTGGCTAATTATGATAATTTTAATGGGCGTGTGTGTGTGTGTGTATGTCTATATATATATATATATATATATATATAAAGATGAGAAATTGAACATAAGATGGTGCGGAGAAAAGCTAAAAGTTTGAATTCATTTGAACATGCCTAGTTTGCTTCTGGTATGACAAACTATAATATAGGAACCACACATTAAGAAAAAAAGTGTCGTCGTCACTCTAATTTTACATGTTACTCTTTTCTTCTTTTTTTTCTAGGTGAAGGTTAGTATTTGTAAGGCCCATCACCCATGGCTTATAAACAATGGTCCAGCCAGCTTGTTCTCTCCAACCATCCACCTAGGTGATTGTCGTGAGCCCCTGTGATTTGTGAATACAAGCTTCCTGATGATAACAGTTCAGCTAGCTAAAATGTAGCCATTATCTACGAAGTGCAGATTTCAAACCCCAACTTCGCTTGTGGCTCGTCCTTTCATTTCGATCCAAAAACAAAACAAAAACTCCCCTTGTGGCTAGCTACAATAAAATATTGCTTGTTACCTGCTACTCCTATATTTATTAGCTCAAGATATCATGGTCAGACCATATCAAACATAAACCTAAAATATGAAACTCTAGAAAGCAGTTTGATGAATTCTTTGAAATTTCAGGATTGGATTAGGCTTTCAATGCTTATTTCTTAGGTTGAAGTGTGAGCTAAAATGTAGACTTTATCTTTGGCCTTGGTTGTCGCTACAAAAACAAGTCTCATGTCAAAATAAAAAAACCTATGATGTTTAAGGTAGTAAATATAAGAGGAGAAAATAATAAACAGGGAGTACGTGTTTGTTAAATGAATTGGTGTGAAATCCTTGGATGAGCTAGCTCAAATGGCTTGAACTTACTTGGATTGGCTTTAAATTTTAACTAATGACCAGAGGTATTTATAGACCTTGATCACGTCAACTTACTTCGTGGAGTATGAAAGGTGGTGTTGTAGATACCACGTGGTGCATGAAGTTACGAGTTTCTTATGATGAGTGAAATAATGATGGAAAACGACCTTATGGTTAGTGGACAAAAATTATTACCATTAGTGGAGAGATTAGTGTCTGTCATTGATTTGTGGTTCTTGTTCTACCATTAGTAGAGAGGTTAGTGTTTTTACTCTACATAGAGAATTTATGTGAACATAAATGTCTAAGTGTGCACCTGTGGGTGGTGTATGATGCTGCTTTCACTTCTTAGAAACTCAAAAATACATTGAAATGTATGCTTGAGCAAAAGAACAAAAAGGTAGGAGACCTGTCTGGTTTGGATGATTGTGTCCAAGAACGGATATAATTTTATCCAAACATGGACAAACTTCTTTTTTTTTAGTTTTGTGCACTATTATTTGCCTCTCAAGTCTTTTAAATGATCATGTTTGAAAAACTTAACCAACATAAGTAGAAGGAAAAAAACACTTATTATTTTATGCATGCCATATGACCTTCTCATGGTTTTTATTAATATAAATACTCGTGAGTTTTGTTAATGTTCCTACAAGAGAGAGGAGAGTTCAATGATTGTGTTTAATTCTCTTGAAGTTGAGAGCATTAATATTTAGAAAATGAAGAATGCTTTGTGATCATGGGATTTGTGTTAAAGTATTGTGTAAGGAAACAATGCATATATATATTTTTGTTTGAAATATGGATATTTTAATGGAGACAAAGAGATCTTATATTGGATATTTTATTAGAGACATTAACAATTTATCTAGAGACATGGAGATCTTATCATATAGATTTTATTAGAGATTTGGAGAATTGAAGATCTTGCAATAAATATTTTATTGAAGACATAAATACTTGTTTAGAGATATGGATAATCCATTTGGAGATATGGAGATTCCATTGAAGATATAGAGATGCACTACTATTTTTATTGAAAAGTTTAAAAGATTTTCTCGTGTAAGTAGAGATATAGTTTTTGGAAATTATCATATATCGGATAATGCATCATAAAGATCTTTTCTTGTTTGTTTGGGTTGCACTTCCTTCCTTACAAATTATTATAGGCGATCATTGATGATTAGCCCTTCTATCTTTTTTTTAAGGCATGACATTCCTCAGTATCATGACCATGATCTTAGTGAAAATGACAAAACTTGTTAGAGTTCCTTGTATTCGTGTCATTCTTTATATAAAGTGGGTATCATATGAATTTTCTTTTCCTTAATGACAGCCAATACCTCAGCATGTGTGGTGATTTGAAATGTGGTCATGAGCTTAGAGAGTTTTAGGTAATAACAAATGGATCATTTGGTACTTTTATTAGATGCCCTAGTAGGTGATTGATAGTACTGGAGAGATTCTGCTCTTCGTGGCTGGAAACGAGGGCGTTCTTATCTGGTCACACTAGTTTTCTCTACTCGAATATGGTTTTTCATGGTCTATTTCATGTTGATGAGAGTTATGTTAGGGAAAATATACAGTTGTTCCCATAAAAAATAGTTATAGACTCCACTGATCAAAACTTTAGTGGTAATGGTTCGAGTAGGTTCTCCACGTTAAGAATTTCCTTATTAAACCTCTAGAGATATACTATGTTACTCTTATTTTCTCATTGTATGATGGTGAATGGCTCATTAATGCTCTTTTTAGTTAAAATGTTACTAGTATTGGAGCGGGAGATGATCTTAACAAAGAGGTTATGAAAGCTAAGGATGGAGTCATGCTCAAAGCTATAATACCATACTCAAGCATATCCATAAAATGTTATCTGGAGGATTTTGCACATAGTATTACTCTTTTATGTTATAAGCTATATGATGTTTCTCATATTTTATATATGCATTATTGGATTTATAATATAATCATAGTTGTCTTAGTTGAGCTTCTTAAAGACATAATTTTTTAATAAATAAATGTAACACTCCATGAAAAAATGAGAATGTCTCACTTGGTGAAGGTGGTGTTCATTCTTAGAAGCTCATGCGATTATTGATCTCTTGATTCATGGTTTATGTTTGGATTGATGTTAATTTATTTGAATTGGCATGAAATTTGAATATAATTTCGTGAAATTAATAAGATTTATTTTGATTTTTTGCATTGTTCAGTTTTGAGTTGATGAATGATAATTTGTCTTAAGTTGAAATCGTGGTTAAAATAAATTTGATAAAAGCATGTTATTTGTGTTTGTCGAACATAACCTTAGTTTAATTTTAAAAAAAAATTCAAGTTTTTGAAAGATCATCTTACACTTAATTTCAAGTTCCCCATATTTTTCCTTACCCCATCAAAAAAACTAAGACAACTATGATGGCCAAGTTTCTCAAAAAAAAATCATATTAACTTAAATAATAAATATATACAAGGCATGATTTAGCATCTTTAAATACAAAAATTCAAGAAAAATACTTTATTGATATATTTGCATGTTTTTTGGATTTAATAACCATTTTATGAAATCCATGAGAACTTGGCTTACATTTTAAAAATAACAAAAAATATTATCTTGTTTGTTTGAATATTAAGGATTACAAACTTATACATAAGATGTATTTCCAATATTAAAAGAAAAATGCAAAAAATATATTTTTGACATTAGAATGGTTAGGTTTTAACTTGATAAGATAAGATCTTCTTACCAAGAAGAACTTTTTTAAAATCTTACATATACTAATGGTTAGAAAATATAACAATACCTTAGTTTATATCAGACAAACAAATAATACAGCATACTTTAAATAAGATGTACTAGGAGTGATACGTCATCCCTATAAACAATCAGTCTTCTTATTCGAACTCTAAGACCAGTTAGGATTTCTAATGATCAAAATACGAAGTGATGACTCTATTCTTTTTTTATTGATAAGAAACAAGAATATTTCAATTTTTTTTCCATCCATCACCACCGTGATCCCGCTCCTAGAGAACGATCGTTGAGACGTCACACATGTGCAATAAAAAGTGTGAAGTTATTTTTATATAGCTACAATAGCATCATTATGTATTTTCATCGGAAGAGTGATTTGTTGAATATTTAGAGGAGCTGAAGTGTCTGTGGTAGGGAGGTCAATCACTCTCCTATAACCTATAATTTCTAAGTCGTCAATCATGGAAAGGAATTTTTGAAAAAAAAATGTAAAAAGGGAATGAATGAATTAGGTTTTATTCAATTTTCCATAAATAGTGCCACTAGTGAAATTATGAAAAATTCATGATTGTATTGAGCTTTTCATGATTGTATTGAGCTAAGGTATATATATGTTCTTGGATGTAGGTTTTGTCTTTGGTTTTGATTGTTCTCACAAAAACCAGTCTTGTATCGTTATAAATTAGAATCCTTTACTGTTTAAATTAGTAAATATAGAAAAAAAAAATTATATATAGCGAAAAACTTTGGGAGTGTGTTTGTTAAATGAATTGGTGTGAATGACTTAGATGAGCTTGAATGGCTTAAACTTGCTTGGCTTGAACGTTAGCTTGTTGCCAAATTCTCAACCACTTATGTTTGAGCTTTCGGACACTGAAAACAATATTTTCGAAAATTGTTGAATGTGACAGTTTAAAAATGCATGTCGTCTTGCCCATGGACCTCGCTTATTAGTAATTAGCCAGCAGTATTGAGTTCAAATTGTCAAAAAATACTGACCCAGAAGAGGTTACTGATCTGCTGTGTCCTGACAAATCACACCTACACAAGTAACTGGATTGCACTATTTGGTATATTTGACCAAACAATGAATGAAATGGGCTGTCCAGCATTAATTCTGTGATTAGAAACCCTTAAGCTTAAATTTGCTCGAATCAGACCTAATTAACCCGCGCCCCAACGAAGCAAGAGCAGCATGAAGCCGAGTGGTATCCAAGTCAGTTCCTTAACTTCAGTGACCCGATCAAGTTGTTTATAACTTGGAACTTTGGAATTAATTCCTGTTGATTATTACAAGATTTTTTTCATATAAAAATGCACTGTCTTTGTTGTTATGTGCTTCAGAAAATACTTGGCATTTTCAACCTCATCATTTGCGGGTTCGGTAGTGATTAATCAATATTTACACGCTAGAAAACGATATCAAATGATTAGCACAGCTAGAAAATTAAACACGGTTTAGCCGCAGTACTCAGCTGCAGGTCCCATGAAGAAAAAGAAATTAATTAGTTAGCTAATAAATACAAATCAACATCTCTCTCTCTCTCTCTCTCTCTCTCTCTCTCTCGCTTCTTAAGGATTTTTAAAACCAAAAATTAAGCAAAACGTTTACTTGTACAAAGTCGTTAACCTTTTGTGAGAGATTTCTCCTTTCTTACTACAGAAGCAAGACAAAAACATGCCAACCAGAAAATGTGCTGATTTCACGTTACATGGGACCCTCCAACACTCAACCATCGCCCGCTTCTTTTTACCCTTTCATAGTGAAGTCTAACCACTGCTACGAAGTTACTTGGAAAGATACTAATTAACTTAATTTTACCAGAAAATAAAACATTAGCTGTAACATTCATTACAATATTGACAGTACTTCACATATTATTTAGAATTTCAAGAATTCTTTAGAAAAACTGTCAAAATAATTTATCATAATTGTATTTACTACTTAAAACTTGACTGAAATCATGATGCAAGAGAAAAACACCATGTTTGTTGAGAATAAAAAAAAAAAAAAAATTCGTCTAAAGAAAGTTAAAGATTTCTTACGAGCAATGTTTCAAATTCCAAATTCCCAAAACCGTATAAAAATATAGCGGCCGATGACGGTTGTTGAGTGTTAGGACAATGGCATGGGTTAGATTTGGAATTAACTAAAACTCCAGCTTGAAGCCCCCGCGGACAACCTCTTTCCCACATGTCTTCGTTGCCCACAGCTCACATTTCAACGCCAGCTGCGTTCGGCTTTCCAAGGAAAATGATAAACAACTCTCTCTCTCTCAGCACACCGCGTCTAAAAAACACCCAACGCATATAAATGAGCCATCGTCGCCATTTTCATTCAGCAAAAGAAAATATCAAATAGAAACAGTTTTTTGTATCAGAAAGCTTTCACTACCAACAGAACCTTCAATCTCGACCTCAGTCTCTTTTCACGCACAATATATAGCTACTTTTTGCTACTGAACTAGATCTGAAAATGCTGAAGAAAAATGGCAATGATGTTGCTCATAGAGCATGGAACATCCTGCGCCTAGCATTGTTGTGGGCAAGAAAAGGTGGTGTTTTCAAGAGGCGTTTGATAATGGATCATCTACGAGTTGTGCGTAGGTTTCTTAAAAGCCTGGGACAACATACTCCTCGCAGGCGCCAGCTATATTATGGAGAGCACGAACTCTCTTTCGACAAGACCCCCATTTTCCACGTCAAGATGCATCGCCCAGCCTCCATGCGATTCAACATCCCTTGCATAACCCCACAGGTTGATTTTGACTACGATTTTGATGGTGAAGTTTGCGAAGATGATATTCAGCAAGATGGATCAGTTTATGAGTGCTATGATGGAATGAGGAGGAGTTTCTTATTAAAAGGTGGAGATGAAGAAGAATACGAAACTTGTGAAGAGAAAATTCCAGCAGAGGAAGAAGGGATTGATATGAGAGCGGAGGAGTTCATAGCTAAGTTCCGCCAGCAAATGAGGCTTCAAAGACAGATCTCGTATCTACAGTACCATGAAACACCCAAAAAAGGAACAAGTGGATGATCTCAGACATCCACTGTCTTCTGAATAATTCTCTACAACGTTTTTGGTTGCCTTTGTTGTTAGCGGATTTAGCAGTTTCAGGACTTTTTTCTTTTTTGTGAAAGAGGCGTTGCTAAACTTCCACTGATTTTTGAATAATTATGCTTGTATCATCGTGCTTGCATTTTATTTTTGAATAGATATTTCAAGAAGAAAAAAAGATGAAGATGCTCCATTGACTCCGAAATTCGAAAAGATGTATGCAAATATATACATCGTGAGATATGGATCAAGTACAGACAGTGCGCAGGGACAGACTTTTTTAAACTTACTGGAATCGGCCTTACGCGCGAGACCATAAGATTTCCTGTCATGGTACGTAGGCACCGTTTGGGAACGCGGCTGCGGCTGCGTTTTTAAAAAATTTAAAATTTTTTTTTTTTATTAAAATTTAATATGGTTTGCACGTTTTGGATCGTTTTGATGTGCTGATGTCAAAAATAAATTTTAAAAAATAAAAAAAATCATTGGCATGCATTTTAGCACGAAAAGTTATTTGAAAAGCACCCGCAACCACACTGCCAAACACGCTCGTAGTCTGTTACTTGAGTTCATCAAGCAGAAAAAAAAGCTAAAAATATAGATGTAGAAGTAAACAATTTCAACCAAAATTTGTTGTGTAAATTTTGTTGAGCAGTAAAAGATTAACACAGATATTTAAAATATTTTATTATATATATATATATATAAGATGTTATAAATAAAATTAATTAATAATATAATGTCATGTGATATTAGAAAAAAATTTAGATCGAAACCTAAACACTCCTTAAGAAACAATTACTAGTTAATTTCTTTGAAATTCTTCACCCTTGGGCTTTATTAGTCCTTTTAAGAAGGGAGTAATTAAGTTGTTATGCTCTCTGTAAAGTCAATAATGCTGCGAGACTAAATTCACTCATATTGCGATCTGTTTAGCTAAAATTAATTTTAAATTTCTTTATTTTTTAAAAAATATTTTGATATGTTAATATAAAAAATAATTTTAAAATATATTATTTTTGTGGAAAATAAAAACTAAAAAAAGAAGTAGGAAACTGAAATTGAAAAATAAAAAACATTCTATATTACTAAAAACTCCCTATGATTCTCTCTTATTCCTTTTTTTGTGGTTGATTATATTTGTTAAATATAAACTATTAAGCAATCGTGGATTTTTTAAAACAAAATATGAGAAGATTTTGACATATGACAATCATAATAAAGAAAATTATAAAATTACAAGGCTACCCTTGTGCTTGACATAACAAAACAATTATGCATTAGCTGGAAATTTCGAATAAATTGCCCTTGTGGTTTTACATAAATGGCACCTTAGGGTTGCGCGATTGAATCGGAAAGCTCCAAAGCCTCCAACTTTTGAATTTGAAACAGCTAAGAGCCGTTGGAGTTGAGAAACACACGTAGAGAGAATGGTGGATAGCAGGATAAAAAATGTCTCTGCAGCATTTTCGTGGGCAGATGAGGTAGAGAGAGAAGAGGAAGAACAAGCTCGATTTCAGGAGCACCACAAGCAGAAGCCAGACCCTTTTGGCTCTGCCAGGCCCAGAGAAGTTGTTCTCCTGGAAAAGGGAATTGATTGGAGAAAACTCGACATCCATCTTCAACAACCTTCTCACAAAAGGTACTAATGTCTTCCTGTTTACTGGTACTCAAAAGTCAAGACTTGAAAGATTGGAGGAAAATAAACTCTTAACCTTTTCTTGTTTTCTCTTCTCTTATTTGGAGATTAGAACCGATCCGATTAGTTTTGACATCTGTAAGATTTGCATATGGGGATTTTAATGGCTAAAATATTTGAGTTCTGTTTCAATGCCCGTAGCTTGATAACCATTCAGTGTAATCATAATTATTATACAGGCAGCTGGATCCTCCTTATGGGAAGCAATGCAAGAAAAACATCCCTGCCTTTGCTGCTCCAGGCATCGACAGGATACCTTCAGTTACCCCAAGCAAGAGCCTAAAAACTGAACTGGAAGATGCAAATTCGGAGCTGAAAAGAAGCGAAATTTTGCGGGTTCCTTTGACCACAGAGAGCCAGATTCCTGCAACAGTCGTACCTCCTCTAAGATATCCACCTAAAAATGTCATTCCTAGTTTGTCCGAGTCTGGCTTTCATTATTATCTACAGGAATTAGACAAAGGGCAGCAAGGTTTTCAAAGCAAGATGCCCCTAAAGCCTGGGAAAGAGAATACATTTCATCAGCAAGTGCCACAGAGGGATCGCTGCTTTCAGAACTTGAATCAGGGGAGCCACACTCACCCTCACTATCATCGACAAATATTGCAAGCTGAGCAAAGGAGCCAGATGGAGGATAAAATAAGTTTCAGACTGTGGCAATCGGATGGTAGTGGCAAGAACTTGAGGAAACCAGCAGCTAGTAGATTACAGCTAGATTCAGATTCCGCTACTGAGAACCCTGGCAAAAACCTTCAAGGAAATGATGCAGTTAGGCTGGGGGTTAGGCAGAATTTGACAAAATCCTCTTGTCCTGGAGGTACAAACATCAAACAGAAGAATGGCGTGGAAAGATCCGTTGCTAAGAGATCAAGCGGAACAAAATTCAATGTGATGGTGCAGGTAAGAAAAAGGCGGGGGAACTAAGTGAGGAACACATGAAACTAGCTGTGAGAAAGGGTATGAAAAAAGCAGGGGAAATCTCGATTATTCAGTGTTTGCTATCAGTAATAAATCAATCGTCCCAATAACAAAAGCACTTCAATTGTATTATTAGCAGAGCATTACAAACCACCATTGATTTGGGCTCGATTACTCACCTAAATTTTAAGATTTTGAAAAGGTGACCTGGAAATTCTCTCTTTTTTTTAGAATACCCAGCAACTTTTCAGAAAATAAAATAGCACAAATGATAAAGGCATTGTCAAGTGAGGAGCGGTCATCAGCCATGGATTACATTGAGTCTACAAATGTAAGATTTTTTGTCCCACCATCTGTCTTGGCACTAAGATTTTTGGCAGCTCATGTGACAGGAATAAAGAAAAGCCGTTAATCTCTATATCTCTCATCTCCGCATGCACGTACATGTTTAAACATGTGGTAGTATTTTAGTGATAGCTCACTCCTTCACCATGTACAACCTCACCAATGCGATATGCCTTATGTTGTCCCTCCTCAAGAATTCTGCGAGATGCTTCCTCGGTCATGACCAGAACCATCCCAATGCCCATGTTAAAAGTCCGACTCATCTCAGCATCTTCTATTCTTCCAGCCTGAAATAAGAAAACAATAGAAAAGGAAATAAATACCACCGCATCTCTATTTTTATTTACAACAAACATAACCTCCAAGATCTACCAGTTAATCAAATTAAATACTCACAAGTTATTGGGTCAATCTAACATCATAATCCAGCATTTATATGTAAAACACAATTTACCTCTTGGATCCATTTGAAAAGGGTTGGGACTTCCCATGAATCCTTGTATATAAAAGCTCCAAGGCCTTTCGGGAAAACTCTTGGTATGTTATCTGTAAAACCGCCTCCAGTGATGTGAGCTATGCCCTTTACACCGCCCTTGCTAATCAAATCAAGCACCTTTTTGAAGAGGAACAATTTTCTTTTAGCATAAAAATGTAGTCAATTCAACGATGTTAATCATAAACGTGAGAGGGAAACAAAACTTGAATGAAACCTGCTTGACATAGATAGAAGTTGGAGCCATAAGAGCTTCACCCAAAGTAACACTTCCACCAGGAAGTTGGTCATTCAAAGACAAGCCACTCTGAGCTAGAACCCTACAAAAATAGACAAGCATTCATCAATTAATAAGAATATTCAATGCAGGGAACTAAAAAGATCATACCGCTGTAAACAGGCATCAATGATGTTTTAATGCATGGAGAAACAAATAAGAATTCCTCAAACCAACACCAACCTTCTTACAAGAGAGAAACCATTGGAATGGACTCCACTCGATGGCAAACCAATGAGAACATCCCCGGCCACAATGTTTTTCCCATCAATCACTGATTCCTTTTTTACAATGCCAACAGCAAACCCGCTAAGGTCATACTCACCTTCTGCATAGAAACCTGGCATCTCTGCAGTCTGGAAGGAATTTAACAAAACCATTGAGGTCGAAGGAGAGTTGTAAGTGTTGGTGAAATTATGATCACATGTAGAGGGAGGAATACGAGTCCACTAAGACTTTTAGTGTCAGCAAATTTGACCTCATAGCATGCATTAGGTAGGTCTATTCCTCAGATAGCACGACCATAATAGGACAAAATAAAGCAAATGAATAGAGAATTTCCATAATTATCTACTTATATAAGTTACCATGCCATATCCTCTTACATGATGCAACACACATACATCTAGCCTCTGACCATCCCTAGCCTAACAGACAATCTCTTCCAAACCAGCATCTTATTTTGTCAAACAAAAATTATCCCTTCAACTGTAGACGATTTCTTTGTTGCTGACGATTGTTCATGAAAAGATAATTGGGCACTTGCTATTTCAGATGAATATTTCAAGAACTCTCTAGAGTACGACCATTTCACATGAGGCAGAAACTTGTGATGGATCAAGACAGGCCAAATGTACTTAATAGGATAGTTCAATGCAAACCCATCTTTCATATACAAAGATTCAGCAACACCATATTGGTAATTGCCACTATTGTGTTAAATGACTGCAATAACCTTGTTACTGCAAAAATAAAAGCTACGGTGACTACAACAACGTCAATCTTCAGATGCAGCATTACACGATGCACTGAAAGGTAGACATCCACCAGTAAAATATAAAGAAAGAATACCTCTCCCCCTAAAAGAGTGCAGTCCGATTGTTGACAACCATCAACTATGCCTTTAATGACCTAAATCAAAAGAGCAGGAAAATCTTATTCAGCTGAAGTTTTATTTTTTTTTGCACAGATACCATATTAACTCAGTAAACCAAGCAATTATCAATACCTTTTCAGCAAGGTCAACATCAAGGCGGCTTGTAGCATAGTAATCAAGAAAAAACAAGGGCTTTGCACCGGAAGTAACAATATCGTTTACACTCATAGCAACCTGCAGCAGGAGAAGTGAATTAGGAAGCAAATCAACAGCAGCAAAATGCATATAACAAGATTTATCCAGACTTTACCAGATCAATTCCAATGGTTTCATGGATTCCAGTTTCAAATGCAAGCTTTAGCTTAGTCCCTACACCATCCGTACCTGCAACTAGGTACGAATCCCCTGTGTGCAAAAACTTTAATCAGCACAATAACAAAACACACACAAGGACAAAAAAAAAGGTCTTAGCATCACTCTATCCCCCCAGTTCCCAGTGCGTAGGCCTAGCCTATAAGGAGAACAAAAAATTTAGCATGAAAACAATCTGTAGCCTCATAGATTTTTCACAATCAATTAAGTTCACAACCAAGACCAGAGAGAGCCATAAGCGAAGGGGGAAATCTAAAAGAAAGCATACCAAGAGGGAAAAGACCACCAAAACCACCAATCCCAGGAGCCATCTTTGCAATTCGCCGAACAAGCTCAGACCCAGCATCTATATCCACCCCAGCATCCTTGTATGTAAGTCCTCCACCAGCCCCATCACCGCTTTTGCTGCTATTTTCCTTGGACATCGAACTATTGCTTGTAGCTCTCACTGAAAGAAGCGGAAATCTATCGGAAAAGCGATTAAATGTGCATCTTCCTATGGGTTGTTGAGTGGCCAAGGGTTTATTAGAAGAGGGTCTGATTGAAGCTGCAATCGCACGCGATAGCTCAGTGTTTGATGCTATGCTAGTAGTAGCCATGGGAATGATGGGGGGAGAACCTAAACTGGGGAGGTTGAGGCTCACCTGTATTGGTGGAGCTATAGGAAGTGGAGGAGGCGCGGGAATTGGGAAAGCAGGGGTTAACGTAGGGCTTTTCAGATGTTGGATTGTTTTTATTTTATTTTTTTATTTTTTTTCTTTGGAGGTAACTGGTAAGGGCATTATAAGGCCTTTTAACTTTTTTTTCCTTCATAATTTTGTATCTAACTAGGTATGTAATTTTAGCATAAATAAATAAATAAATATCTAAGCTTTTAAAATTTATTTTAAAAAATTAATTATAAATTGAAATTGTGTCAATAAATATAAAAAATAAAATATCAATGTGTTTATTCAACTCATTTAGTTAAAGGTTTAATAATTTTTTTCTAACACAAAAGAATTAATATATAGATTTTATTAATATGTTTTTTACATAAAATAAAAAAACATAATTATAAATCAAAAAGTTGATACTTACATATAATAAAATATAATAAAAATTATATGTATTAATAAAAATATCTAAAATCTCAAGTTAATTTTTTACATAATTAGAAAATAAAATAATATTGCAATTGCTATAATGAAACACTATTTTTGTGCAGAATAAATTTTCAAAAACAAAAGGTGTAAAGAAAAAAATATTAAAAACAAATTACAAAAAAATAATAAATAAACAAAAAGAATGGTATAGATAGGCCAAGAGTAAAGAATAAAAAAAAATTTCAAAAAAATATAAAGAAAAAAAATACTAAAAATACATTAAAATCATGAATTTGGCATGCATGTTATAATTTTTTAAAAAAGATACCAGGTATACAGACTACTTCAATGTGTTTTCTTACATGAAAAATTAAAAGTAACATTTAAAAAGTCTATGCAATAATCTAACTAAATAAATTGATAATCATTTATGTAAATAATAAAAAAAGTCATTAACAATAACTTGATTATGTTTACTAAAAAAAATTTATTTAAATAAATAAAAGATAAGGACACCCTAAAAACTTATGGCTTAAACGATAAATACAAAACAAAAGTGACTAAATAAACCCACACCATAAAAGGCCGAACACATCAAAAACATATTAGGAACGGACATCTGCTAATATGATGGAAACATATAAAAAAAAGCCTCGAGTGAACCTCGCAACCAACCCGAGTGAACAAATCAAACACATGACTTAGGATATGAAAGTGGGACAACCCCATAAATAACAAAGCGAAAAAATACTGGAAAAAAAGATATTTGAAAAAAATACTTTAAAAAAGATCAAAGTCGATTCGAGTTAATCTTTTAGATCTATGACCTGGATCATGAGACCAGGGTGATCTCATTAAAGGCAAATCTGAAAAACAAAAAAGTAAGATTCTTAACCAAACAAATATTGAGGGGTGAAATTAAAGGGAAAAAATCAATCAAAAAAATAATGCAAAACAAAACAAATATCAATTAAAAAAATTAGGACTAAATTCGACATAAAAACCAACTGAAATTAAATACTAAGGGAAATTTAAATGAAGTTAAATATTTAGGGATGGAATTGAAAAAAAAAACAAATCGATTAAAAAAATGATTAAAAAATAACAATTAAAAGAATTGGCATCAAACTTGACATAAAAATTCAATGAAAAGAAATGTTAAAGGATGAAATTGAAGAAAAACATGTAAATCAAGAGAAAGATTGAAAACAAAAAAAATAACAATTAAAAGAATGAGGACCAAATTTAATAAAAAAAACTAACAAAATCAAACAACTAGGGATGAAATAGAAAATAAAATTCAATTAGAAAAAATCAATATAAATATATAAAAAATTGCAATTAAGAGAAGAAGAATTGAATCAAAAGAAACAAAAATTGAAGGGCTGGTATAAATTTTTCCATAACCTATATGTATTCTGATGAAGAAAGAGAAGGGAAAAAAAGAAATAAAAAACAAAGAAAAGCCAATTAGCACTAACCAAACCTCACTACTATAGACGCATTACTTAGAAAGGAAGGGAATGTCGAGATGTATAAAATGATGTGGTTAAAGCTTGATTTCAACCACCGTTGTCATTCGTACATATCAGCGAGTTTTTTATCTATACAAATCGAAAAGGCCCCTATGATTAAACAACAACAACAAAAACCCATGAAATTAAAACCAAACCCTTGAAGCCAAGGCTAAAATACTTGAATGACAAGGGTAATTGAGTAATTTAAGTGTTCATAAAATTATATATAAAAAAACAAAAATGTTCATAAGACTAAATAACATTAAAAAAAAACATTAGGAAATTACAATCAAGCATATGAAACCAAAGCTAACAAATTTGCATAGTAAGAGTACCTATATAATTCAACTATTCATGATAAAATTGAAATTATCATGGGATCCATGGACCAAATGTTCTATTGCTTGATTTTTAAGGGCAATACAATAATTGCATTTTTATTACAAAAGTAAAAAGATAGTATTGCCCCAAACAAATCAAGAATGATAAATTAACAGTGTGTATAGATTATTTTACCCCTCAAGTAAAACTTTAAAAATTTAAGAATAAAAGGTAAAAGGATAATTTTACTACAGCCCTAAACATACTTCAATGTGGATGGACTACAATAAAAAAATATATATAATTTACTATTTTACTTAATTAAAAATCAATCGCCTGAGTTTCTAACAATAAAATGTAATTTTTATAAAATATATTAAATATGTATTACCAGTAATGCTTTTGGAATGGAATGTTGTTTATTATATTTTTTGAAAAAAATATATTTTAAAATTAACCAACCTCCATAATTTGTACGTAATAATTGCATAGTTAATAACCTTAAATATTTAAAATTAAATAATATTAATTATTTTATTCTAAATAAATTAGCTCTTAACTTATATAAATTTTAACTAAATCATTCAGTCATATTTTGATTTTTTTTCTTATTTTTTATGATATATGTTTATTTTTCACATTTATTAAGCAATTTATTTAGTTTTAACACCAAAAAAAATTATTTTTAATTACATTTTTAATGGTAATTTTAATTCAAATAACATAGTAATAAATTATCAAACAATTAAAGTGATTCCACTCACAGCACAACATAGCAATTCATTACCAAACAATTTGATATGTTTAATTTTGTAAACATGATCTAAACTTTAATTTTTTATTTGATATAGTCTTAAATGGATATCTTGTGTGATATATTTGATGCAAAAGATCCCTTTTTCCGCTCTCTCCGCATTTTATCTTTAACCCTAATACTAAATAAAGAATCAAAATATATATATAAAAAAAAATACAAGAGAGAAATAGTGAAAACGGATCAAACCGTTTAAAAAAGTTAAAAAAGAGAGAAGAATCTCTCAATTGAAATTAGAGGTTACTTCTAATAGTTTTAATATAGACTTTTATACGTCGTGTATGTAAATTTTATTTTGTTCAATAATTTTAGTTTTGATACTAGATTTGGTGCTCATGCACGTTGTGGGCTGGATAAATTTTTTCTACATAAAAAATAGTGGTAGGATAAAAAAATTCAAGACTTGAGTTATTGATTCAGTTATTAATTTAAATAACATGAATAAAAAAATATAACAACAATAAATAAATTGAAAAAAATAAAAAGAATTATATTTAAGCTCATTCAAAATATTAAACAATCAAATATTGAAGGATAAAAATATAAAAAAACAAAAAGGCCTTGTTAAATTGGATAAACTCACAAACTCCGCGATTATAAGCATAAGATTGAGATAATGTCATGGAAAAAAAACAATTAAAAGAGTTTAAAGGATTAAATTGAAATAAATTAATTTTTAAAAAGGTAAAAAAAAAATCAATTCGTGTTTGGAACAAGTGATTATAGTCATGAACCTGAGAACCCCATAGAAGATAGAATGTAAAACAATAATAAAAAAAAATTAAAAATAAGGATACAAAATAAGAAAACATCAAGTTAAAAAAAAAAAAACTTAGATGAACCTTATAAACCTAATCTAATCTCTAAAGCTTGTACCTTATGAAATCCTGGATACGAGTTCAATTAAGAAGCATAATTATCAATCAATTTAATTTTAAATGATGAAATTATGAAAAAAAAACCTGCAAAAGTAAAACAAGATAGCAACAAAAAATGGTGATACAATTTGATAGAAAAAACCCAACGAAGATGAAATTATAAAGAAAGAAAATTAAAAATGTTCCCAAACAAAATAAATAACAATTAAAAGAATGAGAATCAAATTTAAAAGATTAAAAAATTCCAAGAGAAAAAAATTAGAAAACATTTGTAAATTGATAGATTATTTATAAATAAAAAAAATAGTAGGGGATGAAATTGAAACATATTTCTATTTTATAGATTATTCAAAATTAAAAAATAGTAATCAAAAGGACATTAATCAAATTTGAAGGAAAATTAAATTATAGGGGTTGATTTGAATTTTTAAAGGGATTAATAATGAATTCAAAATGAAAAGAGAGAAAAATTACAAAACACTATCATCGATGCAAAACCTAAGATGCATTTTGAGCACATGTCATCCCATTGAGTTGGGGGTGCTGAGACCTTTCAAATGCTACTGCAAAAGATAACATTTGATGGTTAAATAGCCTCATATATATCACCTAAACAACATGAGAGCAATCCACTCACTAGTGCGTGTATGGTACGTGCAAGAATATTTTTTACAAATATTTATTTTATAGTTAATTATAATAATGTCCATGACTAACATTCAATTTTTTTTAAAAAATTGTGAAATAACAAAAAAAACCTTCAATTAAAAGTTATATTGATTTTGCCTCTAAAAACAACAAAACAATTTTACTATTTTTTTTAAAAAAAGATCACAAAACCTCTTATTGAAAAACATTATATTTTTTTTATTGCAAAGTTAAATAAGTAATTTTACCATATAAAAAAAAAGTTAAAATGACTAACATGCCTCTATATAAGTTGCTGAAGATAATTATTTCAGGTCGAAAAAACTATTTTACCTCCAATGCTTAATTCGAATGTTTTTTTTTTTTTATCAGGAGCAAATTTATCACTTTAATATTTCAATTAACAATATTTTGTTTCTCAGTGTGCAATAACTTTCCTTCTCCCTTTAGTCTATTTTACAGGTAAGATTTTTCGGTTAATCCATGTTGCATTGAGACAGGGATTTTATTTCTTCTTTTTGCCAAGTTTATTTATTTTTTTTTAAAAAAAATTGAACGTAAAGACAATCGGTATGCTCTTTGTTACAAGTCGGATCAGAAATGTTTTTAGAACAAAAAAAAAGTGAAAACATTATAAACATGTTTTTTATCACCAGGGAATAAATTAATTACAAGCAAGAAAAATTAATAAATATATTTAATAAATAAAAAGAAACATATTATCAATAAATGTTAAAACTAATTGTTAACGTTAACTAAAAACAAAGTGTGTGTGTGTGTGTGTGTATATATATATATTAAAACATTTAATCTCATGTAGCAGGAAGCCTTTTAGAGTTTCTTTTATTAAATTAATGGCAGTAAAAATTTGTATAAGAAGAAAAATAATTTGGATTCCATTAAAAAAAATATTTCACAAAATATTATTCAATAACAATCAAAAGCAATAAAAATATATATAAAAAATAGATGATTTGAAATAATAATAAAAAACACATATCTCTAATTAAAACCCTTTACTAATGTTTTTCACTTTTTTCCCCCACTTCAATAATAAGAATATTTGTTTTTTAAACATTTCATCGTAATCATAAAACAAGTTTTAACTAGAAATGGTAATATAATGATTATTTTAACTCGTGAATGTATAATAGTATTATTAAACCTAACTCGGAAGGTCAATTTAAAAATTCTCTAACCTAGCTACTTGCTTGATCTAGATTTAAAATTATGTTAGGAGTTATTATAAATTTTATTAGATTTAATAATACGAACTCATTATCTTTAAATTTTATTAGATTTAATAATTTTATGTTTTAAAAATTATTTTTATCGAATTATGTGAGAATAAAATAAGTATGAACAAAAAAAGTCATTGAATAAGATTTAAGAAAACGTTATATAAAAAAAATGCTTGCTAATGTTTTAAAAAGATTGCCATAAAACTAAGTCAAAATTTAATGATATTTAATAAAACATCATCTTTAATATATTTTTTATTAATTAATTTTGATAAAATATAATTCAAAGAAAAGAAAAGAAAATAATGATTGAGACCCTAACAAATAAAGCTAGGCCTACGCGTTGTCCACTCTTTAAAAATCAAATCAAATAATGTGTCGTTTACTAGTGTAATATAATTTCCACTCACAGGTGGCTAGAAAGTCAACCTCTATTTCTTTTTGCTAAGAAAACTTATTAAATTTTTTTTTCACTTAAAACATTTAGAAAATATATTCGAAAAACTTAATAAATATATATCTAATCTTAAACCAACCTTTAATCAATAATAATAAAAAAACACTCTGATTCATAAAAAAATCTTAAGCCTCGATCTATATATTTTATTTTGTTAAAATGAAAAGATAAAAATATCTCAATAAAATTTTTCTTATTAAATAAAAATTATTGATAATAAACTCAATTTTTTTGTGGTTATTACACCGTAGCTAATTAGTTATCTTTTCTCTTCTTCCATTGTTTATAATGACACATTCTCTCTTATTTTTTAAATTGAGGTATTGAAACATGATAAAATAGGTACTAAAATTTTAAAATCCATGCTTCATGTGCTAAAAAGATGTTGCTTTTTTGTTTAAAGGTTTAATATGGTCCCAAATTTTCAATTATTTTTTAATAAAAAATTGCATTTTCTTTTGCTAATAGAGTATTAACTTAATGTTAGAATAATTTTAAAGACGTGAAAATAATATAGCAATCTATGTGAAATAAATTATTAATTTTAAATCTCAATAAAAATGTAACATGTAAAGATAAAAAATAAAGTTAGTGATGAAAATAAAATATACTTGAATAATAAAAAATAAAAAAATATGCATATTATTCTCTCCTCTGCTTTGAAATTCTGATAAGTTTATTTTAAAAAAAAATATTGAAAAGCTAAGATAAACAAATATCTAGTGTAGGTTTAATAATATGATATATGTGTTTTTTAAAAATATTTTTTAATTGAAAATATATCTAATAAAATTTTTAATTTTTTAATTTAATTATACTAAAACCATAAAAAAAATATTAATTTATTACAGATAGTTTGAAAGCAAGGTTGTTTTTTTAATTGTAATTTGAAAAGCAAATTTAACTAATAATATGTGGTTGCCATAAAAAAAAAAAAACGGACCCGAATTTTTGAGGTTCCATTGGCAGACGCTGTCGTTTGGCTCCAGGGTTTCAAGACTTCGTCCCCAAGCGATTCTTACCTCCATTTCTCCATAGCCGCCACAGCACTACTTGCAAAAAGCGAAGCGAATAATTAATAAGGGATGATACCCTCCTGCTTAAACCTACAGCTAACTCCACTCTTTCCCTCCCCATTTCTCTCCGTCAATCGACTCTCTCTGCTACCCTCTTCTACTTTCCCTGCCTTTGCTGGTTAGCCTTCTCTCTCCCTTTCGATTCCCTTTTTATTTTACTTCGTTTTATTTTTTCTTTAATTTTTTATTTATTGTGAAACAAAGACAGCGAAATCTAGAAGACTTGCTTTTGCAGCAACAAAGGCGCCATCAATTTCAACCATGGCAGCTGTAAGTCTATTTTGTAATTTCTTTAACCTAGAGCGGTGAATATTTCTTACAGTGTCTAATATTTTTAGAAGAAAATGCTCAGGAACAAGAGAATGCTGGAAATTTAAAGCGGAAATTAGCAAAATTATTTCAGTTATCACTTGAAGCAACAGTCCCAGGTGAGCCTGATATCGAGCCGCTGGTTGCTGCTTGCACTGCCAAATTTGGGGACTACCAATGGTACTACAAACAATTCTCTAGAATTATTCTTTTGCTGTAATTAGTTATAATATTTTAATTCCAAAATGATATGGTATTTACTGCAGTAATAATGCGATGGGCCTCTGGTCGAAAATCAAAGGCCGCCCAGGAATTGAATTCAGGGGACCCCCAGCAGTTGGACAGGTATGCTTTGGATTTTTTTTCCTTAAGTAAAATATTTCTGTTACTTTTTTTGAAAAAATAAACACGGACAGCTTTTCTGTTCTTGTATAATGATTTTCTTTTTTATTGTTTTTGACAGGCTATCATGAAAAATCTTCCTCAGTCTGAAATGATAGAATCATGCTCCGTGGCCGGTCCTGGATTTGTGAATGTTGTGTTGTCTAAAACTTGGATGGCTCAGGTGTTTGGAAATTGTCCATTTTTTTTTTTTGTTTTCATTGTTTTACATTTTGTGATCAATTTCAATTTAATTTTTTTTCTTTTTATTTTAATTTTTAGAATGTACATCTGCATTGTTGATATTGTATCAATGGTTCTGATATTACTGGCATAGATTACTTAGGTTAGTTTGTTGTGGCTGCAGAACATTCAAAAGATGCTAGTTGACGGTATTGAGACTTGGGCACCAAAACTTTCCATTAAGAGAGCCGTGGTTGACTTTTCCTCACCCAATATTGCTAAAGAAATGCATGTTGGCCATCTGAGGTCTACTATTATTGGTGACACTCTAGCAAGCATGCTTGAATTTTCAAACGTTGAAGTTCTTCGGCGAAACCATGTTGGTGATTGGGGGACACAGGTTAATTCTGATATCTGATACTTTGTAATCAATGTAATTTTATTTCCCATGCATTATAAAAGCTTCAGTGGTTCATCTATTTTCTATAACTGCGTGCACTTCATTAACTTATAGACTCTCTGTATCATTTATCTTTGATATATCTCATAGCAAATAACATGGATGACCTGTATGTTTTGTGGTACTGTTCTTGTAAGAACATTTTTTAAATAGATGTTGATGCTTTGAAGATTCTTATTATCTCCTTGGTTTCCATAGGACTCGACAATTTCTAATGTATACTGGTTTTGGCCCCTCTCCCAACAACATCTAGCTAACAAATTTGTTATGTGCTTTGCAGTTTGGTATGTTGATTGAATTCCTCTTTGAAAAATTTCCAAACTTTGAAGATGTTAATGAAACAGCCATTGGTGATTTACAGGTGATTCAAAACACTATAGATCTATCAATTATGAAAATTAGAGAGTTGAAGTGGGGTTTCCCTACCTTGCCTCTAGATACCAATGATTTATAGAACAATAAATCCCATGCTAGGAGTTGATGTGATAGTAACCTGACTGATGTCATGTTTAGGCTTTCTATAAGGAATCAAAACAGAGGTTCGATGTTGATGCAGAATTTAAGGATAGGGCACAAAAGGCAGTGGTTCGCCTTCAGGTAAATTGATCAAAATTGGCTTGAGGGATTCATAAGTTTGACATCTTGTGTTTTATCTTTGGAATCTGAAACTTCCTGATGTTTAAGCATTGAATTACATCCATTTGTACACAGAGTGGAGAACAAATGTACCGAAAAGCATGGACACAGATCTGTGACATTAGCAGGAGGGAGTTTGATCAGGTCTATCAACGACTTGGAGTTTACCTAGAGGAAAAGGTATATTTTAGCTTTTTGTGTAATGCTTCTGAGGGAAAGAAAGTCCATTAAGAGAACGATCACCAACATGAAACATTTTTAACTGCATGAACATTTAGCACAGGGTGATTTGGGATTATCTAGTTGCTGTTCATCCTACTTATTTAATCTCTATCAAGATTTGATGTAACATATACCATTTGCACACTCTTCCTTGTTTGCAGGGAGAAAGCTTTTACAATCCATATATTCCTGGAGTTATTGAAACACTAACCAATCAAGGATTAGTTGAAGAAAGCAAAGGTGCTCGTGTGATATTTATTGAAGGGATTAACATACCCCTTATTGTGGTGAAGAGTGATGGTGGTTACAATTATGCTTCTACTGATATGACTGCTCTATGGTTAGTATTTCCTACTTTGCTTATGAACTTCGTACATCTTTTTAGATAACCAATTCAATTTATTAATCATTGGAAATGTTGCATGTATATAGGTATCGCCTTAATGAAGAGAAAGCTGAGTGGATTATTTATGTTACTGATGTTGGCCAACAGCAACACTTTGATATGGTGTTCAAAGTATGTATCATTTGCATATCTTTTCTGGTGTATCATGTTTGATTTTGCTCTTAATTTCTTTGCGTTACTTTTTATTTACCTTATGCAAGTTCTTTTTTCCCTTTTCATCTGTTACCTCTAAATGTCAATTTTCATAACTGCTTATTCATTTCAAATTTTCCATGTGATGCTTCTTTAAATATTCAGGGTAGTGCTATTTTTAATTTGTGATTGGATGTAGGAGGTCTAACATTCTTTTGGCTACCTAATGCAGGCTGCCAAACGTGCAGGTTGGCTCCCAGCTGATGATAGGCAGTACCCTAAAGTTAGCCATGTTGGTTTTGGTCTTGTTCTTGGAGAAGATGGGAAACGATTTAGAACTCGCTCTACTGAAGTGGTTCGGTTAGCTGATTTACTTGATGAAGCCAAGACTCGCAGCAAAGCAGCACTTATCGAGCGTGGTATGATAACTTGAATGATCTTTGATGAACATGTGTCAAATTTATATGCTGCCTTGTAACACAGGTCTCTTTATCTTCCTTATATTTGTACATGGAGTGGTTCACCTCGTTTCATGATGAATTGCTTCCACTTGGCCTTTTTCTTAACTTTGAGAGTTTGAAGATGTGCTCTATATCCTTGACAGGTAAGGCTGCAGAATGGACTGAAGAGGAGCTTGAGCAAACTGCCGAAGCAGTTGGTTATGGTGCTGTGAAGTAAGCTGTATATTCTACCTTGGCTTGACTTTTCTTTAGAAGTCTATTTTGTCATCAGAATCATCATCACTGGTTGATTTGTTGGTGTCTGTTTTCTTACATGTGATGTGATTGAGAAACTTGGAGAAATAAGGGTTGGGGGCTATTGGAGAGAGAGTTCAGGAGTTGTGGTTGAGAATAATTAGATTTGATGGGAAAAAGATAAATATATGAATGAGAATCAATGGGACGAATTGAGAGTTATAACATGCTGAAGGAGCTCTGGCTGGAGGAAAGGCGCATTTAAAGTTCAGATAATTATGATGATATGGGGTTTTGAATGTGAATCAATGGGACGAATTGAGAGTTATAATAGTTCGAAGGAAACTATGTTTCACTTTGATTATTTGAGGGTTTTGGCATGTAACACCTATAAGCTATCATCACTGACAAAATGATATCATAATTATTAGGCCTGATTAGCTTGTGACTTGACTTTCAAATGATTAGAGCTTAGTTTTATTAGGTGTATCATGAGTTTCCGACCCAAGAAAAAATTAAGTTGCCAAATCTGAAAATTAGGTGAAACTGGCCAGCTCTATGTTTTTATGAGGCTGCATCATCCATAATCTCATGAAGAATAGTTATTATCAGTACCTGCTCGGATGGTTTTAGTCTCTGGAACTGAACTGGATTGCTATTTGTTCCATTTCCATTTACACCATTATTTTGTGGTTTGATTATATTTCAGAACTAGAATATCAATGCCTCTTTTGACAACGTTAAATCTTTAACATTTCATGGCAGGTATGCTGACCTTAAGAACAACAGATTGACCAATTACACATTTGATTTTGATCAAATGCTCAACGATAAGGTGAATATGCCATTTCTTGCTTGCTTGTTACTTTGTGAGTTGGTTATTATAGGGATGACTGCCTGTTGTTATTGAGGAATGAGGACCACTCCTGTCTCTCTCATTGTCATTGTATATTATTTATGATCACCCCTACCAGTACCTGTTTCTTACCTTTGAAAATTTATGCAGGGCAATACTGCTGTTTATTTGTTGTATGCACATGCTCGGATCTGTTCAATTATCAGGAAATCTGGTAAAGACACGGGGGAGCTGAAGAAGGTAAGTATTCAGTTTAGTTGAAAACTGTCTCACTGTTCCTGTTACTGTTGCATTTCAATATTCATAAGACATGTAAACATCTTTTTTTTCTTTCTGTGACGTGACAGTCCATGATTAATGCTCACTTGGAGTCTGTCACAAGACTTATTTTAGAAGCTACTTGTTGTAATCATTTTTGATCTTGGGTGTTTCGGCGCTACTAGTGCAATATTGAATCTTCTGATTGAGAATATATTTCAATGGTTGTGCTGCTTGCTAGTTTTCTGCTTAATCTGTTCACCCAAATTTCTTGCAAAACCAACAATTAGGTGGCCTTGTGTTTCTTATTTTGTTGCTTTCTTAAAAGTTTTTCATCACATGGGATGATGCAACTAGATAATTCTTGCCATGAGAGAAGTGGTGGTTAACAATCTCAACTTGTGGAGTTTGATGTTCTGTTTTGGTTCTCATATCTGTTCTGATTATGCAGACTGGGAAGATAGTGTTGGATCATTCTGATGAACGTGCGCTGGGGCTTCATTTGCTACAATTTGCTGAGGTGAGACAAGTTTTTATAGAACCAATCTGTCCTTTACCCTTTTTAACTTGCTTGCATTATATTGATTATCTTGCAAGTTTTGAGTGTATCAATTCATTTATAATGTCCTTTGCAGGTTGTTGAGGAGGCCTGTACTAACCTACTGCCAAATGTGCTGTGTGAATACCTCTATAATTTATCTGAAAACTACACAAGATTTTATTCCAATTGCCAGGTATGATTGAACAATGATTGGTCTTTATACCAATGTTAGAACTATGATTGTCAACGCTTCTGACATGCACTTGCTTGCTGTTCAATTGGATGGATGACATGGGATGAGTTAGCCATCTCAATGCTTGTACTAGTATACCATATCCTATGTTTTGTCTTCATTTCTCACATAAAAACACTAGCAGTATTGCTTGCTAAGTTAAAGGTTCTAATACATGATACTAATGGAAAATACAATCTCTGGAGATTTAAAAAATCTTTGTTGGAAAATTGTGCAGGTTGTTGGTTCAGCAGAAGAAACTAGTAGGCTCTTGTTATGTGAAGCAACGGCTGTGGTGATGAGGAAATGTTTTTTCCTTCTTGGTATTAAACCTGTTTACAAGATATAACATCACATGCCCATGATGAAGAGTTCTAATACACTTATAGCACGTTCAGAATTGTATTAGACCCTATTGGCATATTTTGTTGGACGAATTCAATGTGCAATTGATGAAGCATTAGGTTTTCGATTTATTCTAGCGAGCTGATTTTTCCTAACCTAAAAATAGGATGTCCTGCAATGAAACTTGGGTTAACTTTAGTAACATACGATCCATTATATGAAATCAAAAAACTTGTAAAAAAGAAAGTGAAAAAAAACTACAAAGCATCTAATTAAAAAATATAATTTTAAAAAAATATGATCTTGAAGAAAAAAGCTCTAGTGTTAACTTAACTATCTTAAAAAATTAAAATTTCAAATGTAGCTAGTAAAAAGTTAAATAAAAAAATCATAAAAAAACATAGAAAAAAAATGACAGAAAAGTTTAATAAAAAATTTGAGTTAATCTGAGTTGAATATAATAACCTATTCTTAATATAACCTAACATTAATAACTTGGTTTTGATATATTAATAACTTGTTTTCAATATAATCTAGTAGAAAGAATAGTATAAAAGTTACAACTTTTTATGAAAGAGCTCAAGAGTAAATAATTTAATGTTAAATGATAAAACTAAAAATAAATTAATATAAAAAAAAGAACTCAAGGGAAAAAAATACCAGGTTAATCTGAGTTAACTCGACTAAATCATCACTTGCAACACAACATTGAGATAAAAAAATTGGTCTTTCAAAAGGACATAGAAAAAAAACCCGAATAACTCAGGCTAACTTGACTAATAAGCACTCAGGATAACCTAATATAAAAAAAATAAAATTTTTTTCAAGGGTTAATAACTTAATACTAAATGATAAAATTAAAAAAAAATCAATTTCATAAAAAGAAACATCAAGGAAAAAAAATCTAAATCAATCCAGATTAACTCGACTAATCTGTTATCCAGGATATAAGATTAGGTTAACCCAACAAAAAAAAAATGAAACAAACAATGAAGCTAAGAACATAATAACTAAATGTCAAATGATAAATTAAAAAAAATATTTTTTAATAAATGATTTAAAAAAACCAAACTTAAATAGGGTCTAGATCATGAGATGTGGATTACCTAGCAAGAAGGCAATCATAAAAAAAAATAATTTATTTTTAAAGATGATATCTTTATTTTTTCTCTTAATTTTTTACCCTTTTTTGAAGTTTTGTTTTGTTATCTTTCTAGTGTGACTTGTTATTTTTACTTTCTTTGCATTTTGTTTTCTAATATATATATATATATATATATATATATATATATATATATATATATATATTAATTTCATCCTTCAATATTAAGTTTATTGGGGATTGAGTTATATAATATTTTAGTTTATTTTTATAAGGTTATCTCAAACTCATGATCTAATCCGCGAGTTTGACGAGTTAACTCAGTTGACTCGAGTTTTTTTTTTCCTGATTGACTTCCCCCCTCCTTTCAATTTTATCTTTCAATATTAGGTTAATAGAGAATTAGACTACATGATTTATTTCAGTCTATTTTCTATGAGGTTATCTCCTTTTCATGACTCGGGTCACGAGTTTGACAAGTTAACTCTGATTGACCCGAGTTGTTTTTTGTGTCTTTTTTTAATTGTGTTTTTTTTAAATTTTATTTTTCAACATTGAGTTTATTGAAAATTGAACTTCATAATTTTTTTGATTTACTTTCTATTGGGTTATTCTAGTTTATGACCGGATTATGATTTTAACAGGTTAACCAATGTTAATGCGGATCTTTTTTGGGTCTTTTTTAATATTTTTCAGTTTTATTCTTTAACATTGGATTTATTAGAAATTAAATTTTATAATTTATTTTAATTTGTTTTCTATAAGGTTATCATAATCTCATAACTTAGTATGCAAATTAAAAAGTTAACCCAATTTAATCCAATATATTGTTGTCTCAATGTTTATTAAAATATCTCATTTTAAATATTTATTTTGAATCAAATTATATTATTACCTGTTACCAAGACAACTAAGTTATATTGGATAAATTTCTTCATTATTTATTTTTTTTTATTAAAAAATCATTAATAAAATCCAAATATTTTTTTACATTAAAAAAACTTAATCTTACTCGCAGTATGATGCATGCCAATTATCTAGTCACGTCTAGACCTGATTTGATCTCCATAGATATATTCTACACGCTGATGTCATAAAATTCTCACATGTTGGGTTGTTCAGTGCCGAGCCTAACATAACCTTGAATCTTGTTTGTTTGTTTGTTTGTTTTTTTTTTTTTTTGATAAAAATGCTGTTTTTTTAATATATTAATTTTAAAAATAAATAAAAACTTTTTTAAATAATTTATTTAGAATATTTTTTTTAAATTATTTTGATATATTGATATTAAAAATAAATAAAAATTTATTTTAATTCATTTTAAAAAATAACTTATGTGGAATACACTTTTACGATGGGAGGTTATTCGTGGTCTTTCTTTCATCGAGTCTTGACCAAACCTTTTCACTTTCCTCGTTTATCTCTTATCTTTCGACATTAACTCCCAACGGTAACATAAACAAATGAAACATTTCCATCTTAAACGAGGTTAGAGATTTGAGTTAGAAGACAATATATATAATATAGCAGAAATTAATGGGTTCGGATTCGAACGCAGTCCCATCAGCATCAGCATCAGCATCAGCATCAGCATCGACATCGACATCGACATCAACACCATCGACACCAAATGGGAAGCGAAGTAGAGATCCTGAAGATGAGGTCTACCTTGACAATCTCCATTCTCACAAGCGTTACCTCAGTGAAGTTTGTTCCTTTCTTTTCTGTAATTCTCATATTTAGCAGTATGGGTTTTCTTTTCTTTAATTCTTTTGCTGACAACCGGCCACCCTTTCCCTTCCCTTGAGGCTCTTGAATTGGCTTTTATTTTAATCTTTCTCGTTATACTTTTTTAATTTTCTTCATCGTTTCTTTGGGGTTTAATTTTGGGCTGAAAAATTGTGAACTTTTTTGGTTGCAGATAATGGCATCTAGTTTGAATGGATTAACGGTCGGAGACCCACTCCAGGACAATCTTATGGAATCTCCTGCCAGGTCTGACACCATGTTTTTTGCCAGGTGATTTTTTTTTACTACTCGTAATACTAAAATGATAAAGTTTTCAAGTACTAATACTTTGGTTTTGGAACTTCTGTGCCGTTTCCTTAAATATTAGTCGATGGATTGCATAACCACTGTACTAAAATTACAACTTGATAAGTTCATATTTCCAGAAACAGGAAGTTGTCATTTGATAGCCTCATAATTTGAAGCTCTTTATAGATATCCTATACAAATCTGTGGATTATGGCAATAATCATTGATGGACTCAGGCTGCTGTTTTTATCCTCAAATCATTATACTGAGAGATGTTTGTTGACCGTGGTTTATAACAGTTTTGTGACTTAGAGTAAAGAGATTCCTTTTAAGTAAATACTGGTAGGAAATTTTCGGTAATGAAATTTGCAGTTTGCCTAGGGATTTGGCTGCATATTATCTACTATTTGCTTATGCAAAATCAAATCCCGGGGATTAGGTGCTGCGGTATGCTCTATGCAGTCTCTGTGATGGCAATAGAGGCATTACCCTTCATCCTGGCCTTCAAGTTGGACTCGAGGTTGATGTCTCTCATGTACTTTAATAGATTTGAGTCACCAAATTCTGTTCTTTTGGTTCAATAGCTCCAAGTGGAAAGTATTGTTTCATTGACCTGGGAACAAAGAAGTCTTTAAGGGGGTGGTCAAAAGCCAAATTGTCATAGAAATTGCTGTTTGAAGTTTTCGTAATCTGAAAAAAATGTGATTGATAGATCAAACCATTGGCTAGATAAAATAATTGATTTCATATTTAAATTGTTGGGGCCTGCTGTCACTACTGGTAAGCAGGGCTTGATTCATGTTCTTTTTTGGTAGATAATTTATTCGAAAGATTCGCTTCTACCTTGAATTGTGCCATGGGCTGATAAGACTCTTCATTTTTTGATCTGGCTGATTGAGAGGAAAACCATCTATTTTATTTTTATTTCGTTTTTAATACTTGTTCACTTTGTTTCCTCACATTTATCATTTCAGGGATGAAATGTCCTTGCAATATTCACCAATGTCAGAAGACTTTGATGACTCTAGATTTTGTGAGACCCCTATAAATGCTTGCTCGCCTCAATCTGAAAGTCTACCTGGCAGTCCAGTTTCTCCATATAGGTACCAAAGACCACTTTGTGGATTCTCTTCTGCTCCTTATAGCAGCTCTTTCTCTTCACATGGATGCAGTGTCACTTCTTCACAGCATCGTCAGCGAGGCTCAGATTCTGAGGGTCGGTTTCCGTCATCACCTAGTGATATATGCCACTCAGCTGACCTGAGGAGGGCTGCACTCCTGCGTTCTGTGCAGATGAGAACACAACCTACTGGTTCATCATCCTTTGAATTGCCATTTGGTTCAGGACAGGAGCCTGGATCAAACATGGAAGCTGAAGAGCGGCCATGCTCATATATGAAATCCTTGGTTGAAGAGAGGGAGTATCCACTCGAGGAGTGTTCTTCAATGAGCATCTCAGAACCTGAATTTAATGAAGAGAAGGCCTGTCGGGTTTTAAATATGAATATAAAAGGGAATGACTCTGGAGGTTAAATACTTTCGGATTTGTATTTGCAGACCCAACCACCAACTCCGACCGTATCTTGTGCACCTATACTGAAGTGGTTTAGAGTTACTTATCAGTGACTAGCTTGCCATGACAGATTTTGGTTAATAACCATATCATGGATCGCATTTGAGGCTCATGAGGTCCAATGCTGAATAGCACTTCCGGTTTTACTGCTGGCTGTTTCACTATCCTCCACCCTCTCTCCTCCAATGGGGGCCTCAGATTTGACTTATAAATTGCTGTGTAATATCTGGTGTATACATATTTGCTAGTGGCAAAATCTGGCCAAAGCTTAACTCATGAAGCTATTGACAAAATCTGGCCATAGCTTAGGTCAGTGCTGCTGTAACTTATGATGTTTACATTTTGTATTTGCGACACTCACCCTTTGCTCCGCGTTCCCTTCTTTTTGTCTTGGTTGTATAACAGTTTCGAGATTTTGATGAATTGCAATGCCATTGGCCATACAGGCTAGAACTGAAGCTTAAACTGTTACGTTGTCCATTTATTTGTCCATGTTTCAAAATCCAACATATATATATAAATATCTAAGATATATAGTGAATGAGATGGTGGTTAATTAATATGTTCAAGTATATGGATTTTATCTCTTTAATTTTAGGAATTTTAGGTTTATGATAGAAGCTTGAGTACATACAAAGACAATTCTAATCAAAGATATTTAAAGATCTTCTAATGATAAAATCAGTATATATGGAAAAGACAATAAATGACTTAAAAGAGTTTTAAATTTAAAAATAAAAATATTTATTCTTGAGTTCTAAATAAGTTAATATTTACGAAATAAAAAGTTATGAACCGTTTACCTAAATGGTTTAAGGGGTATTTATACCCCCTGAATCTTGTTGTTTTTAGAGAAAGGAAGGACTAGAAAGTTCTTTGCTTTCGATGGCATTAATGAGAAACAAATATCTCTTACATATTAATGAAACAATAAGTATAGTAAGTCCTTTAAGATATCTTATATACATATATGAGTATAAGAAAATCATTATATCAATACGAATGGTTATTCTAGATGGAAAGACATGATGGTTTATCATAAATTTAATACTTTTATTTTAGAGGATCATTTAGAATTGGATACATAGTCTTAGAATTTAATAATGGTAGAATCTAAATATTTTAGATCCAAATACTTTATCAAGACCCATACCCATACTGACTTAGACTTGACTGATTGTCAAGTACAAGTTTCTTGATCGCATGTTTATTAGACCTAGATTACCTTGAACTTGGCTAACTTCCATGCACAAATTCTTTGGGAGGGAAACGTTAAGATTTCTTGATTTCTTTTCTATTTATAAAAATCTTAATCATCCTGCATACCTTTTGTCTTGTTAAGTGATCATGCACTTAACACCCTACACAACATACATGTAGAGGCCGAATTTCTCCTTACTCTTTGACGCAATGTTAATACAGTCAATCTTGTCATTTATGCCATGTCAAGATCATACCCTAATGGTATGTTTGGTACAATAATATGATGTGATATAATCAAATGTGTGATGAAATGGGATCGTATGTTTTTATTTTGTTGCAAAACTTTTACTAATGTAATGGAGGCTTCGATGAAGTTTTATTTTAGTCTCTGTGATTAAACAAATTATTTTATATTTATTTACACCTGTTCCTTGCTAAACGCTGCGCGTGAACAGTCCATGGTGATGGTATCTGCCCGACCTCTTTCCACTGAATCAAGATCTCAAATCCACCAAAGCCCGCAACTCCAAACATCGCAGCGCAACTTGGGTTGAGCTCTCTACAGAGAAGGGATGATTTTAGGTGTAAACATCAATACGATCATCGCCAGTTAACAATGGCGAGGGCTTCCAAATTATTCCAGAACAGTCACAATTCATATAATAGCCAACAAGGAAGATCCATACAGGCTAAACTTGCAGAGCATAACTAAACTTCTCAAGATTCTTGATCATACGTTCAATCGATCACAACAGATCAATAGGCAGATATTCATTTGTCTGATGCGAGATTCATTTGAAAACTAGAAGTTTCTCCACTGAAAATAAAAGGTACGAAAGTAAAAATTAAGGCATCTAAATATACTTCACGAGCCAGTTAAGGTTTCTCAAAATCATTTCGTTATAATGAACCTGCTCAGTCTAAATCCAAGGGATACAGATTTTAACTGCGAGAAGAAGACTTGCCCAGATTACTTCAAAGTGAAGGTTGGGGTTGGGTAGCTGGATGATGTTTACCCCCAAAATATAGACGAGTGAAACAAAAGATCAGGAGATCAAGCAAAAGTTGATAGAATGTTCTTCTTCAGGGTGAATTCATCTGCCTTTGCCGGGCTTATTGACTGCACCATCAACAATAGAAAGGATATGATCAATTAACAGTCATCACAATTTTCACGTAATTACTCAAAACTCATTTTCTACTCATGCAAAAGTTCTTATCATGATCTGTCATCCAAACCTCCGAATTGGAGTTCTCTAAAATATCATGAAAGCCCTACGGTATGATTATGTATGATCTTATTATGAATATTGTTCATACTATAGCTGTTCGACTCCCTTTACAAACATGGCATGCTTCAACTAAGAGAGACAATCTAAAAATGTCAAAATATAGCTGTTTGACTCCTTTTACAAACATGGCATGCTTCAACTAAGAGAGACAATCTATCAATCTTACCTTTTCAAGCATTCGCTGCAGCCGCTCAATCTCATTCTTGGCATAATCAGCACCTTTCACCATACAAGCCTTGGCCGCCTTCAAATAAATCTTTCCATGCCTATAAACATGGAATAACATGTGGTTAAGTTTTCCATTCACTAGAGATTTAACAAGAATAAAGGAAGTCAATTGCAAAAGACATGACAGCTTTGAGTGATCTTGTAAGGATATCAATACAAGCCAAAATGAATTTTAAACACTAGCTGTGACCATGCCATGAAGTACCTTGCTGTGGAACCCTTGAGTTTCTCAACTTCCTCTTCAATTCGGGAAAAGACTGCTTTCTTCTCATCATCACCAGCAGCTATGAACTCTTTTACCAAGGCATCCAAACTTTCAACTATACCAGCCTATCAAGTACATAAACATAACACGATTAAAAGATTCAGTCAACAACAACAAAAGGATTAAACTTCCATATTTTGTGATAACTGACCTTGGAGGTCAGTTGTCCTTTACCATCGCGACTGGTTCCAGCCTTTTCATTGATGAAAGCAACAAAGTCATCCAAATCTCTCCCACCCTCGTACTCTTCCCCAGCTTTGTTTCCTTTTGGAAAGAACTTCAATGTAGGGAATCCACTTACTCCATACCTGAATGTAGCGTAGATCATTAGCAATGTCCACTCCTAATGTGGAGAACCCTTTTCACAAAAAAATAATTAGCTAACTGGAAAAGTTTGCCCTTACTTTTCAGCTAGATCCCTATATTTGTCAGCATCTAGATTGGCAACCACGACATCTTCCTCAGATTTAAATGCTGTGGCTACCTTTTCATAAGTCTGAAGGAACAAACCAGCAAATTCCAGATCGTCAAATTGTGCAGGAAAGACCCAGATAGAACCATGAACAACAATGGGCGCATGAACACGCACGCAATCACCCACTCATGTGATTTACAAACTTGCCTAGTATTTGGGCAAGTTAGCATTATGCCCACTTTTAAGTTGGATGTAATACATCCTTTAACTTAAAACCCTTCAAGGCTATATGTGTCAAACCATTAAAAGCTAAAAAATTAGACCTAAACTCTCTCCCAGATGTATAGTGTTCGATCATCTCTCTCTTTCTCCACCACATCCTTCTTATCTCACATTATGGCTTTTCACATATAACCTTACAGAAAATTAAAAAAACTCTTTCAATAGGCAAAAGAATCACATAAATAGACACAAGCTACAAAGAGCAAAGAGGCAAGAGAGAGAGAAGATAAGTGAAGAGGAGAGAGTTGGCTTTTATTTATTTGTTTATTTAGTGAATTGTACCCTTAAAAAAGTTTAAAAAATGACTTCAGGGATGATTTGTATCTAACAAAAATGGGAACAATGCTAGCCTGCCCAGATAATAAGCAGGTTAGCAAATCACATATTCCTACAAATGTGCATGCGCACGCATGCACACAAAATATAAAGGGAATGGAAGGAAGGAGCTGTACATACAGGAGCTAGGTTTTTGCAATGGCCACACCTGTAAGAAGTAGAAATTGTAAATCACCGACATATAACACCTTCAAGACTGAGATAAAGGGAGATTTAACAAAAACTCAAGATCACTATGGTTACTAACAGTGGTCAGCATACAAATGGATGGGAGCTTACCAGGGTGCGTAAAACTCAACCAAAACATCTTTGTTTTCATCCAAGACAATATCATTAAAATTATCAGCAGTTAGCACCACTACACTGGATGCAATTGCCGCTATCTTCACATTTGACCCTGTAAATAACAGCCCATGAGAAACCTCTAGTGTTTTTTTTCCAGTTCACATGATGCTGATGGCGAGATTACAGAAGTATTGCTTTTGTAAAACAATTCCTTGAAGATGCAATAAGTCAAAGACTATAGCAGATAGACCAGTTTTATCAGATACGCTTAGGGGAGAAGGGGGGATTAATTTAAAAAAAAGAAGAAAAAGCAGTACCTCCTTCATTATTGACAAACTCAGCTAGTGCTTCTGCGGTTCGTGGTCCTTCATACCTATTGTATATAAACCACAAATTCGCATTTCATGTAAAGCATTAAATTTGGACATTCTATCGGTGAAGTTTAATAAAATTCTCACTTTTTAGGTTCGAGCGATCCTTTAGGAAACCATTGAAGAGTTGGGTATCCAGAGACCCCATATTTGCTGCATACACCTTTATGCTCATCACAGTCCACCTGCACCACATCATCAACAATTTACACAGTGACGAAGTAAGGTGAGGTATCAATAAATCTCTGACAAAAACAGCAGCTCCTATTTTCCAGCAAGGATCAAAATAGTTATTTGCGTTGACCAATATGAAGAAAAAAACAATGAATAATAATAAGGCTGACCTTTCCGATCAAAACAGCCTTTGCCTTCTTAAAGCTGCTTCCAAGCTTCTCATATTCAGGAGCTAGCTTTTTACAGTGCCCACACCTATTACATTCAAAATTACAATTTCTTCCTTCTCACCAAATTCTTGAATGATCCCGCTAAAATTCATTAATCATTTCTTTAACTAATGGCTAATCACATGATTCGTAATAATATGAAAAAACTAGATTAATTAAAATAACAAAATCACAAACAGATCTATGGATCAACCAATCACGATCATTTCAGCATCTAAAGAACTAATCTCAGCTTAATAAAAACTAGGATGATTTGAGAGATCAACTAAGAATCACTGACCAAGGAGCGTAGAACTCAACGAGAGCGCCTCTGTCTTGACCGACTTCCTTCTCGAAGTTATCTTCTGTTAACACAACAACATCGTCCGCTAAGGCTGAAACGGCTAACAAAGCCATGGTGCCAAAGGCATACCAGATCTGATTATACCTCCCCATTTTCTTCCTCGTTTCTATTTTTCTCTGCTTTTTGTTTCTTGCTCTTAGCTCAAAGGGAATTAAAAGAGGTATTTATATGCCAATTCCTGCAGTAGGATTTTTTAAATGAGAGTTGATAGAGGAAAGGGAACCCCATTTATTTACCATGTGCTTTATCTGAGGTGGAACAATTTGATTTGTTGAAATGACGAACCGCAATGTCTTCTTTGAGTCGTACATGGTTGAATTTCTTGTTTTCCTAGGGTGACCTTTTTTTATTACATGGCAGGGTATGAGAGGTCGAAATGTTCAAATCCACGTACAATATTTTTTTTCTTTCCTTTTTACGAAAAATGATGCCTCGTTGATTCTGTTTTGAGAAGTACTGGATCATTGGCTCTCCAAACGGAAGAATGCCATCAAAATAACTTGGATTATTAGGAAAAATAAAAAAAAAACAAATAATTTATTTCAACTTATTAATTTTATAATCTGGATTATAAAATCAAAGCAATTTTATAGAAAATAAATTATAAAATTTAATTTTTAATCAATTTAATATTAAAAAATAAGATTAAAAAAAAAACAAAAACAACTCAAATTGATCTGATTAACACACAATCATGAGATTGAATTAACCTCATAGAAAGTAAATTAAATAATAAATCTGAGTCAACGCAGGTTAACTTGTTAAACCTCCTTAGTTTAGGTCATGAGATTAAAATAATTCTATATAAAAAAAATTAAAATAACTTATGAAACTCAATTTTTAGTAAACTCATGATTCTTGAATTATGAAATCGTAATAGCTTTACACCAAAATAAATCATCAAACTTAATTTTTAATCAACCAATGTTAAAAAATGACGTTAAAAATATATCAATTAAAAAAAATTAATTGAACCAGATTAATTTATTAAACTCAAAACATATGTTATAAAACTAAGATAACCTTATCAAAAGCAAATTCTAATAAATTATTAAACTCAATCTCCATCAAATCAAATATTAAAAAATAAAAATTTTAGATTTAATAAAAAAATTTAAAAATAATAAAAAATTATTATAATGAATAACAGAGGTAACTTAAAGAAAAAGCACCTTATCTTCTGAAAAAGGCTAATCTTAAGGGTCTCAAGATCACTTCCTGTTCAATTTTTGGAAACAGATAGAAAACTTATCTCCTTTCGCATTTTTTTTCCTTAAAAAGATAAAAATAAACGAACTATTATCACAACTTGATTTTGTTTTCAAGAACATAATAAAATAAATTTTGCAAATAGCACCCGTTCGTGAGGTATTTGATCCGATCATTGAAAAAACCTTTTTTTATTTTGCAATTATTGAATTGCAGCAAGCTCATTCCCCTTGAAGTTAAAACAAGGTGCAAAGGTTCTAAACATATTTACTGAATCATATGTTAGCCCATGCTGGAACGTAAAAAAAAAAAAAACACCCCTAACTGCAACAGGTCGATAGAATCTTATGCCCTGAATATATATATATATATATATATATATATATATATATATGGATGGAAAAATTGTTTCTCAACATCTCTGCTAGCAAAGGTCAATCTGCAGGTACAGAAAGAGGAAAAAAACACTCAGGTACACATATTGCCCTCAGAAAATGGAGCTACCATAAGCTTTTGATATAGCAGCCAAAACAAGAATTCTCTAGTTTGTGAACCTCCATCTAATAATGATTTTTTAACTGACCCTACCCTTCTCTCTCCTTTTCAATTTAGAGGATGAATATACCAGAATGTAAAAGCTCTAGTTAGTGTTTATTGCCGGTGCTCGGATGACTTTGAAGGTGCAGTAGCGCATGATACAGATACTCGAGGTCTTCTGCAAGCACTTGTGTCAGTGAAATTTGACTCTTCAACTCGTGTATTTTACCACTAACCTCCAACCCCAAGTGCAGTTCAGCATTGTTGTCGTTGTTTGTGACCACAGCAGTGGGCATTACAGTTTGCAAACAAGCTGACCATTTGCAGGCATCCACAATTGTTTGGTTCAACCTAACAGCACAATGAAGAAATATGCTATTTTGAGCTGTTTGATTAATAAAGAACATAACAACATCAAGATAAAGTAAATTTCATAACATACACAGGACACAGGAAAGTTGGTCTCAATTTAAAAACCTAATCAGATAATATATAGTGAACAAATAGTTTCTTTCCCATTATTAATTTGAAATCGCATTTTCCATTTCCATTTCCACTTCAACTTCTTATAACACACCAGAAAAGAAAGTTTATGAGTAGAGGAAATCTCCCTGTGAGAGGGAAAAGCGAAAGGACTATTTCGTTATGCACTATTACATAAAATAGTATTGCTCTAAAAAGCAAAGTTGTACTTCAACAAAATTAAATCATACATTTAAATGAAACAGTCACTATATAGTCCATTTAAACAGTAGTTTCATACACAACTATTTTGGGGGAAAAAAAACACCATTGTATAGTAGATTAGCTAAGGGCCGAGGCACAAGTTTCAAGAAATATGGGGGCAAATGTCTAAAAAAGGGGGCAAATTTTAACTTCTAAACAAATAAGGGTTGTTATGAATTTTTTGGAAAAACTAAGGGGAGAAATTGCCCCCCTTCTCTTGTCAAGTCCATTATACAATAATAGTTTGGTAGATGCAGCAACTGCAAAAGGTATCAGCATCATCTAAATTTTTCTCTTTAACATAGGGATTTCAGGGGAAAAAAAAAGGGAACAGAGAGGCAGAAAAGGGAAAAACTTGAGAAAATATTGAAGGACCCTGAACGAAAGGGGAAATGCTTATAATAACTTCAACTTCAGCCAGATGAAACTAAGGAATTGGTGCCCCCTCTGGGAGAAGATACCACGTCCAGTTTAAATAACAAACAGAACAGAAAACATGGCTTTATCTTCATGAAAGTGAGTGTTTCTTACCTTTTTTGTATCTTCTCTGTGTCTGATTTGTCCCTTATGCTAAATGAGGCATCCACGATATCTTTATCCCTCACCATCCCCTCCAAAGGACCACATGACATGCACAATGAGCGAATCAAAGAATCATCAGTTTCTGAGCTAACGTTACTAATTCTTAATGAAACAATATGTGGGACCTGTAGAGGAAGAATTGGAAGGTTGAAGTTCTCCAATGTAATCCTACCAACTGACACTGCTCTATTCCTTGATTCCACACTCTTCAAAACAAAAAATAAAAGTACAATAAATCAATCCTGGTCAAACACTCGTGTAATAAGGAGAAGAGAACCGAGCGAGAAACAGAAACAGGATAGGCTTTGGAATCATATTACATTCATTAACTACCTCAAATTCAATATCACAACAGTCGAGTCCATTTGGAACAGCCCTCATGGAAGCATTTGAGATCTTCCCAAAAGTTGACACTGCCTCTTTCAACCGGCGAAGATGGATAAGAGAAGGTACATTCTCAATAGTAACTGATGTAGAACTTTTGAAGTTGGATGCATTTTTCTTAGCAAGGTTAGAACAAGAGGCATCAGTGTTGTTCTCAGGTTTGAGATGTGGAGTTGAAGCGCAGTTATTCTGTTTCGAGAATGTGTTCACCAAATTCCTGATGCTTTCTGATGGCAAAGATGAAGCTTTTTTGGTATTGACACTATTCTGCTTCTTAAGCGAGGAATTAAGCTCAAGTCAAGTCACACTTGAAACTATTCAATTCAGTACAAACCAAGAGAGAAAGAGAGTCAGTTCTGATGGAAACATACCTTGGAAGCGCAGTTATTCTGTTTTGAGGCTGTGGCCGTCAACTTCTTGATGCTTTCTGGTGGCAAAGATGAAGGTTTTTTGGTACTGATACTTCTCTGCTTCTTGAGCGAGGAATTAAGCTCAAGTGAAGTCACACTCGAAATTATTCAATCCAGTACAAATAGAGAGAGAGAAAGAGAGTCAGTTCTGCAGAAACATACCGTGAAAGTTTCAGGCTTCTCTGTCATCAACATGGGAAATGTACCAACACTTTGTTCCACAGGCAGGCCCAACTCTGAGAAATCATCTTCTTCACCAGCACAGCTGTGTGTAGACCTAGTCAGACTTTCAATCCTCTCTAACTGAAAACTGGCGAATGGTCGAGCAGCAAAACATCTACCATCCACAGACCACTATAAATTCTCTAAATAATGAACAATCTTATTATCAGGTATGCAGAAATCCATGCCCAATCTGCTGCACAGTTGAGCTCCTAATAAATTTCAAAGTATAAGCAGGCCCCAAGTTATCACTAAGATAGCATGAATTTTCAGTTATCCAAAATCTATAGACTCGCGATACAGTGGCTGCTACTGTCCCAACTCAGATACAGAGGAAATTTTGCCTTTAAGCTGAATCTACATTAAATGCCCTAATCGATACAAAGATTGGTTCAGAACACTGAAGCTGAATCAACCACGACGAAGATACACAAATTCGTTCAGAATTCTGATAATTAAACAATTGAGAAAGCTAAAACCCTGATGGAATGAGTGGGTTCGGTAACACTATAACCAAACAAGTAGAAAATGTGTTTCGAGAAATTACCTGTCAAGCAAAGTGGAGCTTTTTGTTAGAGGATTTAAGCCGTATTCACCTGCTAAATAAATTCAATTCAAATCAAGTAATTGTTCTCCCTATTTCAAAACACAGGGTTAGGGTTTTGTAAGGAATAGCTATTACCAGTGAATAAAGGGAGTAGAGTAGCTCGTAATCTACTCTTCATCATTTTTCACAGACTGGTGAGGGAACCAGGAGGGATCCGGTGATTGGTAGCTTAGACTATGAAGGTAACGGCAACGTCTTGGCTTTCTCCCAGCTCTATCGGCATTTGCTTTTGAACCGACCCCGTGTGGATTTTTGTTTGCTGAGAGCATCTCAGATAGAAAATGCTATATAGCTAAATGAAAAAAATAGTTTTATAAATAGTATAAATATAGTTATTTTTTATTATTACATTCTAATAGTAAAAAACTACTTAAAAAAGATATTTATATTTTAATATATTTCATTTTAAATTAATTTTAATATAATTATATAACTAATTTAGATATTTTATATATAATATAATTATGATGTTATTAATTATATAATTAATATGAGTAATTTATAAAATTAATGAAGTAATATGAAAGTTATTTATATGAATATTTTTAATTTTAAGTTTTATATGTTATTGTTAAAAATTCAAACTTTGAAAAAATAACCGCTAACATAACCGCCAACATTTTAAAATTTAAAATTTAAAATTTTGAAAAAATAACCGCTAACATTCTAAGATTTTACAATTCGAAAAAATAATCCATCTATAAATATTCTCATATACCTTAACATTTTTTCTTATCATTTTCTTCTCTCCAATCTTTGTTATATTTCATTAAAATTCATCATGAATCATTCTAATTTTAATTTTTATGATGCTTTTGATTTTGATGATGACACTCTTGTGTTTACTTTTCAAGTTGCTACTGATGTGGTTGCTGAAGAAGAATCGAATAATCAAGGGCGGAGAACAGGGTATCGTGGCTCTATTCCTGGTCACAATATTGTCAATCGTAATAGAAAGGAAGGTGAGTTAAGGTTATATAATGATTATTTTGCAAAAAATCCTAAATTCACTGAAAGTCAATTTTGAAGAAGATTTAGGATGAGTCGTCGTCTTTTTCTTCGGATTGCAAATGCAGTGAAAGCTCATAATCCATATTTCAAACAAAGGATAGATGCTCTTGGTGTTCTTGGTATATCTTGCCTTCAAAAGGTAACTGCAGCTCACAGAATACTTGCATATGGTATTCCTGCAGATCTTACTGATGAATATCTTCGAATTGGAGAAACCACTGCGATAGAAAGTTTTAGAGCTTTCGTCAAAGCAATTGTAGAAGTTTTTGGTGATTGATATCTAAGGGCACCAAATGAGGCCGATATTTGTCGATTATTATCAATTGGAGAACAACGTAGATTTCCAGGGATGTTAGGGAGTATTAACTGTATGCAGTGAAAATGGGAGAAATGCTCAATTGCATGACATGAGATGTATACTGGTCATTGTCGTGAACCAACTATAATTCTAGAGGCGATGGCTTCACAAGATCTTTGGATATGGCATGCCTTTTTTGGAATGTCTGGATCATTAAATGATACTAATGTTTTTGATCGGTCACCTATCTTTGCTGCACTTGCTGAAGGTCGTACTGTTCCTGTCAATTATACAATTAATGGGCATGAATATATAATGAGATACTATTTAGCAGATGAGATTTATCCTAATTGGTCAACCTTTGTTAAGACAATCCCAATACCATTAGGAGCAAAGAGAAAATATTTTGCAAGTAAGCAAGAGTCTGCAAGAAAAGATGTGCAGCGGGCATTTGGGGTGCTCTAATCTCTTTTTGCAATTGTACGTGGACCTGTTTGATACTGGGATGAAAAAACGCTTGCATATATTATGAAAGCTTACATAATAATGCATAACATGATTATTGAGGATGAAGGAGCAATAAACCTTGAATTTGACCATGAACATGAAGTCAATTCCTTTATATCAGTGTCACATGATGAAATACCAAAACTACATGATTTTCTTCAAACTCATAATCAAATTAGGGATAGAGCAACTAGCTCTCAACTACAAGAAGATTTGATTGAATATTTATAGGAACAATATGGCAACAAGTAGAATCTTTAGATTTGAACTTCTTATGTTTTCATAATTTTCAAGTTTTTTATGTTTTTTTTTTCATTATGGTTGTTATCTTTTAAGTTAATTAATCCTACTTATTATTGTTAAGTGTTAGAGGAACTTCAAAAAAGTATTATGAATTGATATCAATTTCATAACAATATATTTAAAATAACCAAGAATTTTCTACATATTTAATTAAAAATACATTACATTACAATAAATCAATCAAAGTTAATTAAAAATTAAAACCCATCTTTTGCATAATTTCTAACTTTCTATTTTGAAAATACGTTGCAGAAATTGGATCCGAATTAGAAATATCCATTTTCATAATTTGTTCTTCTTTCTCAATCATGTCCAATTCTTGTTTCTCTTGACTTTGTTGAATCATCATGGCTTGTTGCTCTAACATAATTTTCCTGTCTTGTTTCTTCTGATCCTCAATTTCAACTAAAGCATCCCTGAATTGTTGTAAGAGATTCGTTATAGTTACATCCCCAACTTTATCTTTTCCTTGTCTACGTTTAAGTCGTTCCTTTGCAGCCTTCTAACCGATTGGTCTATCTTGATAAATCAATGGTTTACCATCTTCTCCTAAACTAACAGAATCAGGGGTAGATGGAGTTGATGAAGTCGGACTTGCATTGACATGACTTTTTTTGTTTCTTGTTTGACTTTTGATGTTGACTTGCACGCTCAAATTGCCATTTGGGTTCTTTTCTTAAGATAACCTAACAATGTTCTAGTTGAAATCGTTTGTCAACGCAAGAAGCATACATTTGCCGAGCATCATTAATCTGGTAAAAAAATAAATAAATTAAATAATGTTAAAATATGTGTTAAACAATTTAACATAGAAATGAATATTAACATTACCCTTGATTCTTCGGTCATTGCACTTTGCTGATGATTTTTAATTTGAGTAACAAATTTACCGACTTCTCTATTTATTTCTTGCCATCTACTTGAGATGTTTATTTGTGAACGATTATTCAAGTTTCCTCCATTCTCTACAAAGTAAGCATGTATGCGAGCCCAGAACTGTTTTGTTTGTTGTTCAACTCCTGTAATTGGATCATTGCTTGTATTTAGCCATGCAGAGACAAGTAAACAATCCTCCTCTAGTGAGAAATTTTTACTTCTTTGTGATTTTTTTGCCGAATGGACATTTAAATTCGAGCATGTTAAGTCATCAATTAATTGATTAGAATCACTTGGTTGAGAGAAAATATCTTCTGACTCACTCATAAGAAAGTTGGTAAAAGAGCTTGAAAAATTTGAATCCATCTACATTACAAAAAAAAAACTCAAGTTAAAATCTTATAAGAGAGTGTAAAAGAAGCTCACATTCAATGTCTAGCAATTTTATAGTTTTCATACATGCGAATTAATAATAAGCATTGCCTCCTACCTGTTCTAACATAACAATTTGACCATTTTTTGGAACTAAAAGAGAATCAATTTACTGGTTTAATTGCATTTTCAACAAGACAAAATATAATTGACCTTAAATTAAAACAGACAATCAAAAATAAATTTTAAATATGTCACTCTCTCTTTTTATCAATATCAACTACCATTATTAATTCCTCTCAATTTTATCAAAGATAACAACATAAATAAAAATTGTCTTCCTTAACCCATATTAAAAACATAAAATAATAAAGAAATAAAAATCATCACAAATATTAAATTAACAACAAAAAGTCTAAAAAATCAAGAGATATAAAAGAGAAAATAGAAAAAGCTTTTAAACAAGCATACCTTTTAATTTCAGTTAATTAACACAACCGATGTTAATAATTAACTGAAGAATAATTGATTCTTGTTTTTCTAAATTTGAGAGAAGGGTGAAATACAATACAAAATTTTAAAACTACAAGTTTTTTCTTCATGCATTTAGAGAAAATTTCTTCTATATTTAAAGAAAAAAAAAAGTTGTTGGCCAACGGCTATAAAAATAGCCGTTGGCCAACAATTATTATTTTGAACATTTCTACAATGAAATGTAGAAATAATTGCCAAGTAAACAAATAGCCAAAATAGTTATTTGTTTAGTTGCTCCGTTGGAATGTAAAAAGTGAAAGAATAAAAGCTAAAGTGCATTTGCCTTCTCATTTAGTTCGTGAGTTGGAGTTGCTCTGAGAATAGGTTTTATTTTAGCAAAATAAATTTTTTAAAATAAATTATTTTATGATATTTAATAATATCATAAAAAATAAATTGAAAAATAATTTTTTCACTATATTATAAAAAATAAATTAAAAATAACTTTTTAATTTTTAAATTTTATTTTTAAGTTTATTAAAAGAATAGGGATTAAAATTGTAGATAAAATTAAAATTAAAATTTTATAAATTATTTGAAATAAAATAAATAATAAAAAAATTTAAATTTTTTAAATTTTTATTTGTTGAGTATGAAAATAATTTATAAATATAGTACAAGTAAGTAATAAATGTCCAAATTTCTCTTGAATCCCAATTCCAATATGATCTCATTGCACCATTAGCCGGTCCATACTACACTTGAAAGAATATATTTTTCAAATGCAAAAGGTCAGTATCATCCCCTGAATTAGTAAATTAGAGGAAAGATTTTTTTGTGCAGAATAACAAGAGGCAAGTTAATCTCCCTAAATAGGAGATTCTAGTTATAAAATATATAAAGAAACATAATTAGAATTGAGATACAATTCAGAAAGAAAGATATCTAGAGTTTTTTTTATATATATTTTATAGATGATCCATCAGTGAGAACTATGATTAAGAATTGTTTGATCATTTTTCTTCAAGGAAAAGGGAAGACATAGGAAAAGGGAAGACATAATCAACTTGAATTCAAGACAAAATTCAAAATCTTAGTGAATGACTGAATTTTTTTTATAGGATCGTCTCTTACTGATTGAGAAAAGGTTAATTATTTTGGAGTTTCTAACTAATTATTAAGAAAACTAAGGATTTTAAAATAGATACTGATTTATTAAAAAATTTGAGTACTGAGTTAGTTATATTTAAAGAAAGATAGACACCACCCTAATATATTTTTTTATATAAAATGCTATCGTTGTCCGTGTTTTTTTAAAATTATTCAATGTTATAAAATTTTGAATTTATTTATAATTTATTCATTTAAAACTTGACATCAATCCTTAAGAAAAAAAGACTCATAGAAAATTGATGTTAATCCCAAAAATTAAAGATTTTACCGATTTGAATTTTCAATAAAATCTTTATGTTAATCCTCACGAATAAGAGATTTTGTCAATTTTTGAACAACCATTCGGACAAGCACCAACTTCACACTCAAAACTTGACTTTATGCATACAAATGACAAATAAGAAGTCTGTGCATGTGCATAGCTTGAAGATACGTCATGAAAGCGGCATGCTATGTGATTTATACACAAAGGAAATAAAGCCGAAGGAACTAAGTCCTAAGCATGCATATAAAAAACTTTGTTGAGGGTAAAAACGGGAGTTGCAGTTTTGGCATTGTGAACATTCAGACAACCTACATTCAGAATCTAAACACATTAAGGCCATACTACGGGCATTCCCAGGGACTCTTGTTCTTTCAAAACACAGCAGAAGCTAAAGTTCCTCTCATTCTGGCAACAACAGCCCCCTGTTTTCCTGCTTGAAAGCTAAAACAGGAAACGAACCTCGTTAACTGAGCAATGTTTTCACATGATTTCAAACAAAAGAACATGGCAAAGAGCCAAAGATCAAAGCTTCATAGCAAACCCAATAGTTAATGCCATGACCGAAACCAAAGAGCGAAAGAGATTCGTCTTCTTTCTTACATAACTACACCCACAGACCAACTGGTTTGTGTTCTTTTATTGCTGTTTTTTTACATGTACACTTCATTCAGCACACAAAGAGGAAAGGACCGGACCTCTTGCCCATTTTGTTTTTTAAAGACAAACTCATGCTACAGCATACTCAGGGCATCTCCAATGGGAGAACTAAAAATAAAATAAAATTAAAAAAAAAAAGTATTTTTTTAGTTTTTCTTTCCTGATCTTGCTGCTCGGAAGAGCTAAAATGACTTTTCCGTTTTTTCTTTCATGATTGATCAAATAAATCGAGGTTCTTAAAGATGATCTCTCTTGTAGTTGTTTCCTTCATCACTTGGTCTTCTATATTTTATAGCTAGCTAGTAGCTGTAATATTGATAAGATTAGTTCTTCATGCGGATGCCCAACCGACCATTTGAGCAGTGATGTCTCCCCCGGCCCCTGTTGCTTGCACTTTGATACCTTCGTTTGGTAAAATAGGTAGCTATGGGAAGGGAAGTGGAAGTGGAACATAGAGCATGCAGTTAATTAAGACATTGCAATTTACTACAGTACAATGTTCATGAAAATCGTTTGGTAAGTATTATTTGATCATTCATAATAATGTGTGTGCTATGGGATGTAAGAAAGATGTAGTTTTTGCTATTCTTACAGTCGTTCATGGGTATCATAGAGTTAAACTATATATTTAACTATCTACTCTGCATTTATGTTGTTGTATGTCTAAATTGATCATGAGATTTAACAATTAAACAAAAATAAAATAGTGAAAACACTGATGAAATTACCGATGAATATGTTTATTATATCAGCAATTTCACACTTATTTATTAGTAAAGATACAAAAGATTTGGGTATTTTTTATAAAATTTGATTTTTTAACGTGAATTATCTATCGATATTTTATCAAAAAAATCTCACGACGAACAAATTCCTATTGAAAATTCCTTGGAGTTTTTTAAATCTCTAGTAATGAACGGAGGCAAAATAAAAATAGAATTAAATTATAGGAGGTTTGATATAATTCTTCACGCAGCAATGGCATGCATGCTTGGTGCAAGGGGAACTGTCTATCGAGTAAACGTCGACGAAGATGGGCCGTGCCTCTGGAGGCTTTTAGTACACGGACCATTATATGCCGATCTTCCTTTCTGATTTCTTGATGTTAATTTTTTTTTTTTTTGGATCAAATGGTTGGTAGATATTTAAACACTAGTAATTATTTTTGAAAATATTTTTTATTTAAAAATATATTAAAATAATATTTTTTATTTTTTAAAAAATTATTTTTAATATCAGCGCATTAAAATAATATAAAAATATTAAAAATATATTAATTTGAAAAAAAAAATAAATTTTTTAAATTTTTTTTAAAATATAAAAACAAATAGAAAGAAATCAACTATGCTAACATGCTTGATCATTTTACAAATCATGTGGATTATAGAAATTAGAGTATTCTTGTCACAAGGAAATTTTTTTTTTAATGTTAAATTTTTTTTTTGGCTCGAATGGTTGGTAGATATTTAAACACTAGTGATTATTTTTTAAAATATTTTTTATTTAAAAATATATTAAAATAATAATTTTTATTTTTTAAAAAACTATTTTTAATATCAGTGCATTAAAATAATATAAAAATATTAAAAATATATTAATTTGAAATAAAAAAAATAAAAAAAATTTAAATTTTTTTTAAATATTTTTAAAATATAAAAACAAATAGAAAGAAATCAACTATCGTAACATGCTTGATCATTTTACAAATCATGTGGATTATAGAAATTAAAGTATTCTTGTCACAAGGAAATTCTTTTTATAAATTCGAGATTCTTGTCACATATTGATATTGCACATCATGATTTTGGAATTAATGTTCTAACAAATGGTGGGAGCATAGTCACCTTATCGATGACCCCAGATAGCTTCTTATCCTCTGGGTCAATTCTATTTATTTATTTTTATATTTAAAAAATTTAAATATTTTTTTTAAAATTAATAATTTTTGATATATTTTGGATCATTTTGATGCGTTGATATAAAAAATAATTTTAAAAAAATAAAAAATATTATTTTAATAACTTTCGAATAAGAAATACTTTAAAAAGAAACCGAAATCATACTTTCAAATACTCATGGAATGTGCAAATTATGATTTTTCTTGTTTGGTATTGCATTTTAAATGGGGGTTGGGTAAATTTTAAAACTTTTTTGTTTAAAATTATATATTTTTATATTTTTGAATTGTTTTGATGTACTAATATAAAAAATAATTTAAAAAAATAAAAAATATATTATTTTAATATATTTTTAAGTAAAAAAAACTTTAAAAAACAACAACTATATATATTAATGAAACAGTTACAGGGGTGATTCTCTTAAGTTGATGTTCAGCCATCAAATTATTCGTCCAAAAAATACATATATTTTATCTCCTACGCTCCCTTGGTGAATTTGTGAAGGCTAGCAAGCACTGTATATCTAGCAAAGTCTTGCCGAACGCAGCTATATCCATGTTAACTTATTAGGTGAATTTGGCAAATCCACCACTCTAAATTAATTAAGATATAGTCAAAGTTTCCAAAGCATGTCGTATATCATTAACTTACTTTAAAAATGTATAATTAAACAATAGCATTATATATAGTTATAGAAAAAACAAAGAACTTCTTTTATATATATATATATATATATATATATATATATATCCAGCCATTAATTTTCATCAAGGATTTTCTCTTCTCAAATTACGTATACAGGTAGACAAATCCCCGAACATTTATTCAAATTAATTATCTAATCTCTCAAATCTAAAAATATAAAACTTTCATATAAAAGGAAAATCATACCTACAATAATCAGATCTAATAATATATTTAAGTGATATTTGATTATAAGAAATTAATAAACAAAAAGACAAGAGAAATATCATCCTTACAAAAGAATTCACGAAAATTAAGAAAGGGGATTGATAGGGTGGTGAGCTTAATTGTGTTATGTGGGTACTTTCGTTACAATCGCTCTCAAAAGTCAAAATTAAGCTCTCAGCTTAATTTATTGCTGGAGGTTGACCAAAAAAATTAGGAAAAGACAATTTGTATTAATGACTAAGTATTTGCCTAACTACTTTAATTTGCTCGCATTAAATTTGAGTCGAAGATCACTTCAATGTCAGCCTTGCGAGGTTTATGATTTCAATATCGACTTCAAGAAGTTGATTTAATATATATATATATATATATATATATATATATATATATATATATAGTTAGTTAGTTAGTTAAAGAAATATGTTATATTCCTTGATTTTTGAGGAAAAAAACTTAATAGCTTTTATATGGGGAAAAAAATCACTTCAATATCTCTTGGGAGACAAGGTTTATTTAATTTTGCAGCCAATTTTCCGTAGCTATACTGTATGTGGTCTATTCTGATTTCTCTTCTATTGGAGGATTTTTTTCTTTTTTCTTCTTTATTTTTTTATTATTATTATTAAGTACCCATCTTTCATATGCGGTGTTAACTTTGAGGTATTTAAGTTAATTGATTAGGTTTTAGATTTATTTTTTAAAGATTATTGATTCGAGTTTTGTAAATTTTAAAATCACTAGAAATTTACATAATTATTAATTTTAAAACTCGTATAATTAGTTAAGATGAATATATATATATATATATATATATATATATAGTTATTATCATACAGATAAATTACAGATCGATATGTGAGTGCGATAAAACTGATAGAAAAATTGAAAGAAGAAGAAGGCTAGCTAATAATACAATCAAATGCATAAAAGTCTTGTAGGATTTAAGTCAGAATATTCAATATATTTTTCCAAAATTAAATAAAAAAATTGAATTTATTTAATTGAAGCCGATATGTTTATTAATCTAAGTAAATTATACCGGTTCTTATTTTTAATTAGTTCCGGCCGAAAATATACATACATACATATATATATATATATATATATATATATATATATATATATATATATATATCTTAAAACAAATGTTTTTTTTTCTCTAGTTAACAACTAATCAACCAAGAGCTCGGTTTCCTAAGAGCTAGCTGCTGCTCTTGCATCCTGATATTTTGCAAACAGAAATAGGAAATCAAACCAACCGAGAATTAATGCTGTCTGCTAGCTAGCTATATAGTATAATCAATCTTTTCGGTAGACTAACAGGAAATCAAGAGAGAAGCCACGCAGCCATGGCATTTTGCTTCTCATAGTCCAGTGCCTCTTCCTCCCCACTCCACCTGATCGCTCTCCCACAACCAAGATAGCACGTTGTCTTCTTGAATGAAATGATCTCCTCCTCCTTCGACATGTCCTCCCATCACATCATCCCAGATCCAATCATCAAAACCTGATCTACTTATTGAAGAACACGAGTGCCACTCACCACTCTCTCCATTTGAGCTCAAATAACCAATGGAGTCATACAGTGTTTTGTTTGGACTTAAAACCCCATTTTCTCTCTCTTCACTGGGAACCACGAGACCATCTTGTCGCTCCTCATTTAATGTCGAACCCCCATTTGGATCCAGCCACTCCTTGTCCGTAACCTCATCAAAACACAGTGTTTTGTCAATGCCTTGATAGAATGGCCCTGAGCTATCATTATCTATCTTGCCAACACTAGGGCACAACATTGAATTCCCACTTGTAATTTCGTCACTTTGGCTTACGACCAGGGTTGCTTTCTCCCCACTTGAACCCACCATTCCACTTCCAGTTTCTGGATAGGGACTTGGCATAACGAGGTCCATTTGTTCCTTATCATCTTCACATGGATCCCATATTACCTTATCATTGATTGCACTTGACAAGGTTTCTTTCTCTATTGCTGGTGTCTGCAGCAATTGCATGTCTTCAATGTTTGAATTATGGCAATTACTGGTATTGTTTTCCATGAGAGGTTTCTTTGTCGACGCCCTGGTGACATCTTTTGGAGTGTGGCTATTTTTGTTTTTCTTTACTGCAAATCTACCTGCTCGACCTCCTTTTCCTTTGGTTAACACGCTCTCCTTGGCTGTTTCCGTGATCAATGGTAGACTTTCACTTGCAGACCTTCTAAAACTGTGGATCCTTCTGCTCAGATGAGAATTCCAGTAGTTCTTTATCTCATTGTCCGTTCTTCCTGGTAAGTAACTGGCTATCAAAGACCATCTGAAGCCATCGAAATAATTAGCGATGAACATTAAATGCCATATTCCCATACAAATAAAATAAAATAAAATAAAAAAGTGGTGACCCACCATGCTCCTTTATGGTGGGAAAGAAAACAACGTCATCAAAATAACAAAACTGTGTGATCACGAATCATCCAAAAATTTAGCTGGGGATCTTTCATTTATAAAATTTTCTCTAAACAAATCCAATGTGTAGTGACTAGAGAGCAGGAGAAACGTCCCCAGTTCCGTTGGTCATGGTTTCCTCGTATATATACCCTTAAGAAGTAAGTCGTCTCCATAACTCTATCGGCATGTTGTCTTATCTCTATCCCTTTTATATATATATATATATATATATATATATATATATTATTAATTACATAACATGTTTAAATTAATGTTAAGATCAATATTTCTATAGAACAACTGATATAACCATGGATTGCAAATAAATAGCATACCTTGAGAAGAAATGATGAAAATATAAGTATATATATAAAAGATTTAGAGCATGACAGTAATTAACCTGCAATGAACATGACATAGATAGCTTATGAAAGTATAAAAAAGAAACGATAACGCTAGCTAGCATCAGTAACGGGCTGCATAATGGTCGATATCATCGAGATGCTTGCAAAATGTCATATCGATTTAAGAACATATTAAACACACACAGCGGGTGGGTCAAACTCCGTCGTTAACAGCCTGTTCTTTAAAACCATGTTAAACACATCTATGACCAGTAGAGGGTAGCTAAATAGCATCGGCCAACAGGGGCAGGACAAGTTCGATCAGAAGAGATTAACATTTAATTAATTAAACTCACCAAACCCCTCCCGAACGAAGCTAGCTAGGGATAGTCACTGACTAATTAGTAATTAATTAACCCATATATATACATATATATAACACTAAGTGAAGCTTCTGCTAGCTGTCATCTCTTAATTATTAATTAAATCACAGCGTCTTGCAATTAACCTTGACTCGGTTCCCAACTCCGTAGAGATCTCAATCTAGCTACCTGAGTCTGTTTCACTCACCGTTTGTTTCCCTTTCATCTTGAACATACACTTTGTAATTATGCAATTCTTTAGCTACTTTTTTTCCTTTTTTTTATGACCAATGGATATACATTACTGGGAATTCTTAAATGATTTGGCGTAATCTCATTTTTTTTGTTTAATATATAGTTACTACAGCACATGAATTATGAAAAAAGTCATAAAAATCTTAAATACTCGAGTAAATAAAAAAAAGACGTGTGGAAAACATATATTTCTTAGATATATTCTTTCTTTTTCGTAGCAAAGGCTGTGATGATTCCAGTCACCTAATTAGGCATTTACAACATTGTTTTTTTCTAGTTCACTGCGCCAAGGCAGGCACGGCCATTTTTCTCGGTGGCCTGCGTATCATAGCAAAAAATATTAGAGGTTTGATTTAAGTTCACTTTGCCTTTGAAATGAATATCGCACGGGTAGCATATGACTATTTCTCCAAAGAAGCTTTTTTTTTTTTTTTCTTTTTCTTGACAGCAATTTAATTTAGAGTTAAAAAAATGTTGTTGTTTAGTGGCCATCATTCCAGTTCTTTCCCAACTAATTTACTCACTGAACATTTATGAAGGGAGATTCCAAAGCTGTCAGGAGAGGAAGTGAAAGAAAAATAGAAAGGTAAAGCAAAGAAAAAAAGCAGGAAGGAGGAAGGAGGACCAAGAAGTTGAAATAACTAATGAAGGAAAATGCTGCCCTAATAATGCACTTACCTGTTGCCCAAAGAAGAATGCAATTGCACGATGATCTCTTCCTCCTCAGTCGATATGTTTCCTCTCTTCAGATCAGCTCTCAAATAGTTAATCCATCTCAGTCTGCAACTCTTCCCACACCTCAGTAACCCTTCAAAATGACAAAATAAAATGAAAACAAATCCCATGAAAAAAGTCAACAACATGCTCTATGTAACATTGCATTCAATTTCAAAAGAAACAAGCTCGCAACCCATAACGAGCGACGTTCTTTTGAACAAGCAAGTATACCTGCATTCTTGGGCATTGACCTCCAAGACCCTTCTCCATTAGCTTGAATATACTTGGCCAATTTCTCATCCTCTTCTGCAGTCCACCTCCCTTTCTTCAAGCCCACTTTTTCACAACAAGGTGCCCTTCCCATTCTGTCTCTAGTGAGAAAGGGCTGTTGCTACAGATTATAGTGCGCAACTTTTGGTGTAGAAGAAAAAAAGTGTAACTTTGTATTATATAGCCAGGTGGGCCAAGTAGGATAGGTTCTTTTTATAGACGAGTGAAATGTTAAATTTGTGGCGGCAGACTTTACAAGGAGAGGGACAGCGAGGGTGGGGGGCTAGTGCTGTACATAGATCTGTGGTGGTTAGTTGGGCCACGAGAGCAACAAAATAACAACACATTCGTGGCATATCTCCACCGTCCAGAACCTGGTGCATCTTCACGTTGATGCCCCTTGCACAACTGTAGAACCCATGATAGCTATAACCTATGGTTTACCTACTTGTAGTTAAAATTATGATAGAATTTATTTTTAAAATTTTTAAATTTTAAAAATTTATTTTTAGCATTAATATATTCAAATAATTAATTTAAAATAAAAAAATTAATTTGAAAGAAATGCTTTGAATCATTCTTTAGGATTTTTTTCTTTCAAACGAAATATATATACATTAAATCTTTTATCTTCATAGAGTGTTAAAGTCTAACAATATTTTTTTTTATTTTGCTCCCTTTTTTTATATATATAGTTTTTTTAGTAGTTTGAATTATTAAATTCCTTGGACCATGTACTTAATGCTTCCAATTCCTTTTTATATCTTAATCTTATTCGATACATGTTAGGAGATTTATTTTGGGTGTTTTGCTGAAGAGAACATGGAAATGAGATTTTTTTTTGACGTGAGTGTTTAGGCCAACTTGCGCGCACCTCAACTAATCCTACAGGCCCTAAAGTTAACAACCATGTAAGCCTTCAGTGGCTCTAAGGTTTGTGGGGATCGAACTGATGACTTCTAGGGAACAAACTCAAGGCCTGACCAATTAAGCTACACCCCTCAGGATTTTAGAAAAATTACATTGAGCTAGCATTGACAAACCCCATGTCCATTATATGTCTATATATGCTTTGTTTCTGCAATACTGTTTTGTTGGGAAGTATGTGAACATATGAGTTGACGATGAATCCCACTTGATGTTAGGAAATCTTCAAATTGCCCAGATATGTACTCTCCCTCATTCTTAGTTTGAATTTGTTTGATTTTGCAAGAAAGTAAGTTTTTAGCAAGTAGTTTAAAAGGAATGAAGCAAGAGAAAACTTCAAATGAATCTAGAGTAATCGTCAATGAAAGAAACATAATAATGACTCTCATCATTAAACACAACTGGTGATATCCATACGTCTGAATGAATAAGATCAAAAGGAAATTCATAGACTCTGACTAAGAGAATAAAAGGTGACTGAGTACTCTTGTCTAGCTAGCCTGTAAGACGAGCAAACAAAATCACAAGGAGTAGTGTCGATGATGGGAAGATTAAAGGAATTGGTTACACTTTTGGTGACTTGAAGAGACAGATGGCCAAGATGAGCGTGTCACACATCAATAAAAGTTTTAATTCCTACAAATGAAATAAGGGATCGAGTTTTATTTGCAAATTAGAAGACACGCAAATGAGATATAGTCCTTCTTCACTTCGCCCTTCTAGTAGTGTGCATTCTGTTTTGCGATCTTTTGTTGAATAAAATGAGAGAAGTAGGAAAACAGATAACAAGATGATATATTATTTTGCAGAACTGAGTTGCTATATATAGGCAAGTTAGTTAAATAAAAATAGGAACTAACAATTACATTTATTATTCTAGCCTAGATTTGCTCCTAAACAGACTTCTAAGAATAGGAAAGCACTATTGAAACTAAACAATCTGCAGAAGAATCGATAAACAGAGCTGACTTGGTCAGTTATTTTACATGCCTAGTGTTGTAGTTTTAACATCCCTTCTCAACATCAGCGTCTTTTCTATTAACCATCCTGAGCTAATGACAAAAAACTTTCAAACTTAGTGCCACTCAAGCTTTTTGTAAACAAATTTGCAACTTGATCTTTTGTGTTAACATGTTTCAACTCAATTTCTTCTTGCAGAACCTTCTCTGATAAAATGATAATGCACTTCTATGTGCTTAGTTCTTGTATGAAAGACTGGATTTTCAACCAAATGTATTGCTGATTAGTTATCACAATACAATGTAACTGCTACCTTTATTGGCTGACATAGATCTTTAACTAGAGTCTTGTATCGTTCTTCTTTGAGAATAGCTTGGTAAATGTATCCCAAGATTTTTTGGCATCCCTTATATGCTCGAGCATATCATCGTCAATTGTTGTCTTCAAAGTGAATAATGATTTGCCCACTTTTATCTTCCACTTCCTCAACGTACCACGTGTGTCTTCTGCTTCTAGTTGTAAAGTTTCACTTCCATTAACAACCTTTTACAAATCTTGAACTTGCATGTAGGACATCATACATGTAGACCAAGTGTTGTAGTTAGTATGGTTTTTTAATTCTGCCAATAACTTACAGATCACCCATTTTACAAACAGAAAAAAAAATACACAATAATATAACGCCCATGATTGTGAGGCTCTAATATCAAACTGTTGAATAAAATGAGAGAAGTAGGAAAATAGAGAACAAAATGATATATTATTTTGCAGAATTGGGTTGCTTTATATAGGCAAGTCAGTTGCATAAAACTAGGAACTAACAGTTACATTCATTATTCTAGCCACAAAATCCTAAACAGACTTCTAAGAATAGAAAAACAATATTGAAACTAAATAATGTGTAGAAGAACCGATAAACAGAGCTGACTTGGTTAGTTATTTTGCATGACTGGTGTTGTAGTTTTAACATCCTTCACATAATAAGGTGCTGGGGAAGCTATATCACTAATGTCATTGGTGATATGCCTATTTGCCCCACTATCAGCCAACCAGGTAATTTCTTCCAACAGAGAGTTTAAGGGAGCTACCATGACAGTAAATTAAGTGGGAGGATGCTGATCTAGGCAGTTAAAGTCAAACTCGTGGAAGAAAACTAAGACAATGTGGTTAATTTTCCTTTGGCGAATTTGACAGGCATAGGGATTAAGAACTTCACCATTTGAATTTTGATTTTTTATGAATGGTTGAAAATCCCCTTGCAATTGAGATTGACGAACCATCATAGCAAAGTTGCCTATCAAATAGTTCAAGGTTGATGAGTTAAATTTAATGAAAATATTAAATAATTTTTCATGATTTATATATTTTTTGTTATGTTTAAAAAGATTTTCATAAAGTGAAGTCGTTATGCCATGAAATTTCTGAGTTGGATCCACAAACTCCCCATTCATGAAACCAGGATGAAAAGAATTGTTATCCATGGTTTGAGATCTAAATACAAGGGTTTCATTACTATAGTACATGGATGGCAAGATCAACCATCACTTGTTGAGTTTGAAAATTTGCTTGCTGATCAAGAAGTTTTAGCTAAGCAAATGGGAGGAGCCTCACTAAAGAGTGAAGAGGAAGCACTCTACGCCAACAAAGGCAACGATAATTTCAAGCAGTATGGAAATGGTGGATTTAAAAAGCACAATGACAAGATTAAAAATTGTCAAGGTGCAAGATGTAGTTGTGAAATGGGAGGTTGGAAAAATCAGGGTAAGAATAAGAAATTTAAAGGAAAATGTTACAATTACGGAAAGAAAGGTCATATAGCAAAATTTTGTACGTTGCGAACAAAGTTCATGGAGAGTAATGCTGTTACTTCTAAATTAAAAACGAATGGGATGTTAAGGCATTATTTATTATAGAAGAAGAAGATGATGAGTTAGCCTTTACAACAACAATATCTAATCAAATCAACTATGAGAAAGATTGGATAGTTGACTCTGGTTGCTTTAATCATATGACTAGAGATAAAGAGAAGCTACAAAATTTGACAGAATATAAGGAAAAACATGTAGTGGTAACAACCAATAACTCAAAATTACCAATAAGTCACGTTAGTAATACAATGGTCTCTAACCATTACAGTGATAATAAGGTATCACTTCAGAAAGTCTATCATGTTCTAGGTATGAAAAAAAAACCTTCTTTTTGTATCACAATTAACATCTTCAAGGCATTTTGTTTTGTTCGGTCCACAAGATGTGAGAGTATATCACAATCTTGATATTGCAAAAGAACCACTAATAAAAGGGCAGAGACTAAAGTCAGTCTATATAATATCTGCAATAACTGCATACATAGACAAGACAAAAAAAACAAGACAACAGACTTATAACATATGCGTTTGAGTCATGTTAGTTATTCTAAACTAGCTGTAATGATGAAGAAGTCGATGTTGAAGCGACTTCCTCAACTTGAAGTAAGAACAGACATAATATGTGCACGATACCAGTATAAGAAAGATCATCAGTTGTCGTATAAAGAGTCCAAGTTTAAAGCTAAGAAACCACTAGAATTAGTCAACTCCGATGTTTTTTGACCTGTAAAGCAAGCTTTTATCAGTGGGATGAGACACATGGTGACTTTTATTAATGATTTTTCAAGGTATGTGTGGGTTTATTTTCAAAAAGAGAAATCTAAAACCTTCTCAAAATTCCAAGAGTTTAAAAGTGCAGTAGAAGCAAAGATTGGTGAGAAAATTCATTCTTTACACACAGACAACGAGGGAGAGTACACATCAGACGAGTTCTCTAATTTTCTACTGGATTATCGAATACATCATCAATTCACAATTGCCAACACTCCACAACAAAATGGCATCGCAGAAAGAAAAAACAGACACCTCACAGAACTCTGCCACAATATACTCTATGCAAAGAATGTTTCAGGATGTTTTTAGGCAGAAATAATGAAAATTGCCTTTTATATGATCAATAGGCTTCCTTAACAACAATTATGTTTCCTTTCACCTTTTGAAAAAATATGGAACATGAAACCTGCAGTTAGTTATTTTCGTGTTTTTAGATGTTTATGCTACATGTTTGTTCCTAATCATTTACGTAACAAGATTGATAAGAAAGTTGTGAAGTGCATTTTTGTGGGATATGACAGTCAAAGAAAAAGGTGGAAATGTTGTGATGCTTTAACTAGGAAGTGCTACACATCACGAAATGTGGTGTTTGATGAAGCATCCTCATGGTGATCCTCAGAAAAGGAGACATTACCAAATTCAGATTCTTTTCAGTTTATCCAGCTTTAACTGGATTTAGGTGAATGAGAAGTTTCAGATGATGGCATAGCACAATGTTCTTGGTGAATAGGTGTGTATGAACAACCAAGTGAATAAAGAAATCCTAGCAGAACAGAGGAACCAAGACGATCAACAAGAATTAAGAGGTCAAATCCTAAATATATCAATACTGCTATAACAGAAGAAGAAGAAGACACAACAGAACCTGAGACATTTACAGAAGCACATCTCAGTTTGGAGTGGAATAAAGCCATAGAAGAGGAATTTGCTGCCTTAGAACGAAATCAGACTTGGGACCTTGTACCAAAACCAAAAGATGTGAAGCCTATTTCTTGCAAATGAGTTTACAAACTAAAACATCACACAAATGGATTAATTGAAAGATATAAAGCATGTTTGGTAACTCGAGGTTTCTATCAACAATATGGGCTGGACTATGATGAAATGTTTAGTCTAGTTGTAAAGATTACAACTGTCAGAGTCTTACTTGCACTTGTAGCTAACAAAGGTTGGAATCTATGGCAAATGAATGTGAAGAATGCGTTCTTACATGGAGAGTTGGATCGAGAAATCTACATGAACCAACCGATGGGATTTTTGAGTCAAGATCATCCTGAATATGTCTATAAGTTACGAAAGACGCTCTATGGATTAAAACAAACACCAAGAGCCTGGCGTGGTAAAATTGCTGAATTTCTAATTTATAGTGGCTATTCAGTGACATCTGCAGATTGTAACGTGTTTGTCAAATCAGTTTAACACAAAGCTAGCTATTGTGCTAGTATATGTTGATGACTTAATCATAAAAGGAGATTGTGAAGAAGAAATTCTCCTAATAAAGCAAAATTTATCAGTTCGCTTTCAAATGAAAGAGCTCGGGCAACTCAAACATTTTTTTGGTCTAGAGATTGATTATACTCATGAAGGGCTGGTTCTTAATCAGAAAAGATACTCTAGAGATTTATTGAAGAAGTTTGGAATGGTTAATTGCAAACCAATCTCGACACCAATGAAAGCAAATGCAAAAGTTTGTGCTCTCGAAGGGAAGGATTTAGAAGATGCAACAATGTATAGATAATTGGTAGGCAGTTTGATTTACTTAACTTTAAGTAGACCATATATTTCTCATGCAATTGGTGTGATGAGTTGATACATGTAAAATCCAAAGAAATTTCATTTAGAAGCAGTTTGGTGAATTTTAAGATATATAAAGGGCACACTCGATGATGACATTCTTTATAAGAAGGATGGAGACTGCAAACTAGTTGGTTTTTGTTAGGGGTGATCAAAAAACCCGATAAACCGAGAAAAAAAAATTAACTGAAAAAACCAAACTGAAAAAAAAACCGATTAGAATATTTTAAAAAAATTCTGGTTCAGTTCGGTTTCAGTTTTATAAGGCAAAAACTGACTAACCCAAACCGAACCGAACCGGTTCAAAAAAAGGTACTATAAATAGAAAAAATAATTTGCCCCCTTAGTAACCCTAGCTACCAGCAACCCCCTCTCCCTCTCCCTAGACTTAGAAACACAAAATGACAGAGATCCAAAACAACCAGCAGAGATCTAAAACAACCAGCCAATCATATAGACATCTTTAATCTTGTCAACATTCTTTTAAATGAATGCATAGAAGATAAGATGTTTAGCTTATCTTGTCAATATTTTTTTTGATATTTTTTATATAATAAAAGCATGGGTTTTGTTTTTCAGCTTCTGGGTATTCTTTTAAATGTAGAGAAGATATGATTTATCTGTATAAGAAGATTTGGGGTTTTGATTTTAAAAAATCGGGTTTGGATTTTTGGCATTTGGGTATTTGAAAAATATAGGAAAAACCATGTTTATTTTGCAAGAATTTAGGGTTTTGATTTATAGCAGAGTTTTGGATTTGAGATGTTGATTTTATTTTTATTTTTTTATTGAATAAGTGGTGTTGATTTTTAGCTTTTGGTTGTTTGTACAATGTAGGGAAAACAACATTTGTGAAAAGGCATCTTATTGGCGAGTTCGAGAAGAAATATGAGCGTATAGGTTTTCTTGGTTTTTTGAAATCAAGAACCGGACCGGACTGGACCGAAACCGGTCGGTTTGACTCGGTTTCGGTTCGGTTTTGTTTTTTGTTGAAAAAAACCGGTTTGGTTATTTTTTATAGGTAAAAACCGAACCGAACCGAACCGAAAATGATTACTCCTGGTTTTTGTGATGCTGACTATGCAAGTGATCATGATACTCGACGCTCAACTACCGGGTATGTCTTTATGCTTGAATGGGGAGTAATCTCTTGGTGCAACAAAAGACAACCAACTTTGTCCTTATCAACGACGGAAGTAGAATACCAAGCTACAATAATGGCAACACAAGTGAGCATTTGGCTCATATGATTATTGAATATAAAAGCATGTTAATTGATGAAATTATATATAAAAAATTATACATAAATTAGGTTTTTTATGATAGTGGAGAAAAGCTTGACTGATAACTGTTTGAGTTATTTGCAAAAAAAAAAAAAAAATTTAAAATAAAAATATTTTAATGCTCAAGTCAATAAATGTATGTATATAAAAAAAATATTAGAAATAAAAAAAATAAAATGAAAATTAGAGTGTATATCTAGTCTAAAATTTGTATGGTATAGAATCGAATCGAGCAAATCTTAAAATATTCCTTTTGAAGTTTTAGTAATAGAAAGGTCTATTTAAATTAATATTTTTAATAATTTATTTTATATGTTTATTCATTAGAAAACTTTAATTCGTTTAATCATTTCTCGTTAATAATCCTCCTTAAAGAAAGAATGGCGTTAACTCTCAAATATTAAAATAAAAAGAAAAGGAAAAAAAGAATTGGGTTCACCGGATGCAAGCAATTACGAATATAAATTGGCAGTTCGCCGCCGCCATGAATCGCTGATCGTTGAAAATCAGATTTGCAAAGATGGCCTCAAATGGAAGGGCCGGGATGTTCTTAGGCCTTACCCATATCTCTCAATCCTTTTCTCATTTCATTCATTACAGATAAAGGTTAAAGGCTAAAAGGCCCAATTCTTATTGGACCTGTGCCCATTTCCATGACTCCTTTCTTGTTAAAAGTAGCGACGTCGTTTACAGCTATACCTTCAGTCAGCTCTCTCCAGGTGGGTGCCGTGTGTAGCTGGCTAGGCTGCACCATGACCAAAGAAACAAAACGAGGCAGAGACTCACGTGTCAGTACTTCATTGGTTTGAGCAACCTAGAGCCTCCTCTCATTGGTTAGTTTGAAGAGAGAACACGTCGCCAAAGCGTCATGTTTTTTAGCGTTTTGGTTTAACTTCCACCACGCCATGCAGTCTCTCCCTGGAACACAAACATTATAGCATAGCAAGAGATCTTGTATTCTTTGTGACGATTCGAGAGAGAGAGGGCGTGTGTTCAGAGACGACAAGTCATTCAACATTGCTCAGCTTTGGCAGAAATCAATCATCAGCAAACCCTAGTGGCTTTTAGTTAAGTTTTGGAGAGATCCACCAATTCTCTCTCCTCCTCCTGCCATCTTGTAATCTTCTCTTCTGAACAATGGCCAACAAGCTCTTATTCTTATTATGCGTGGTGGCTCTATCACACTACGCTCTCGTAGCCATTGCAGGGTGCGCATCTCTTAATCTCTCGCTCTTTCACGCTTACGGCTTATTATTAGAGCGTTGGATTTGCTGATTAATAATAGTGGGTGCAGGAAGAGCTATTACGAAGTGTTGCAAGTGCCGAAAGGCGCGTCGGACGAACAGATCAAAAGAGCGTATAGAAAGCTAGCTTTGAAGTATCATCCTGATAAGAATCAGGGAAATGAAGAGGCTAATTTGCGATTTGCTGAGATTAGCAATGGTATATTTCTTCTTCTTCTTAATTTACTTACTATTTTTTTTTTATGTTTATCGATAATCTGATTGATGTGTTGGGTGGGTAAATTAATTGTTCAGCGTATGAGGTGTTATCGGATAGTGAGAAGAGGAATATATACGACAGGCATGGTGAAGAGGGACTTAAGCAACATATGGCTAGTGGAGGCAGAGGTGGAGGAGGAGGAATGAATTTTCAAGACATTTTTAGCCAGTATGTTCAATTCTTCTTTTCCAATAACTGCTTGCTCACTTCTTCAATGTTTGTTTTAAAATGGCATGATGCTCATGCATTTCGCTCAACTTTAATCAACAAAGGGTTACAAGATCTTGCAAACATTTTGTTGCATTCTAGTTTTGTTATGAGGTTAGGATCTTTGCTATATTTAGATTTAATGTTCCTTTTGTTGTACTCTGATCTTCAATGTTCCTTTCGCTGTACTCTGGCTTGCCCGCAGCCATTCATTATTCTTATCCTGGTTGTGCCTGCATAAACTGCTGTTTAGTTGTGCTGGTCAGCTATCGCTGTCTGAAAACTAAGGCTACCATCGTACTCATGCACAAGTGGAGAGTGTTAGTGCTGAATGTTTTTCTTTGAAATTAGTGGGTCTGTTATGCGTACATAAAAATTCCATTTCACTTGAGTTTTAGTAGATAACGACATTTCTGCTAATTTAGTAATATGGTTTTGTGTTGTGCATTTATTTGTGCATAACCATCAATTTTTTTCCTTTTAAATCCTAATGTCAAAATCTCATATTTCTGACCAAATGGTGCTTCTAGATTTTTTGGCGGAGGTCAGATGGAAGAGGAAGAGAAAATCGTGAAGGGTGATGATGTAATTGTAGAATTGGATGCAACACTGGAAGACCTGTACATGGGTGGGTCACTGAAGGTGAGGGACGCTTAAATCTGTAATTGAACATTCTTGTTGTAGAAATTGAATTCCATTGGTTAATACAAACACATTTTTTGGAGGTCCTGTAAACCCTACGTGATGCAATAGTTAAACATTTGCTTTTAGCCTTTCAAATGGGAACTTGCATGTTGTTTGGTGGGATAAGGCTTAGTTGAGTCAAGTCGTTAACTATTGAGTTTCAAGCTCAAGCAGCAGTCTTTGAGATACATTTCGTACTCTACTCATTTTCAGAAAATTGCCAATATGCTATGTAATAGAATGCAGTCAAAGTAGATCATTGCAGTATGTGTTACCAAACTTAGGATTTCATGATATGTTTGGTAAATGTAATGAAATGTAGTGGTAAAAGAAAGCATGAAAGTCTTTCTTACATTACATTTCATGCTGCCAAACCTAGCCTTTTTAGCGTGCGAGAATTGTTTGCATTAGCATCGATTGATGCATCTGGACCATGCATGCAATACCCCTATCTCTCATGCTCATGCAAGGAGACTATTTTGCATGCATGGTCCAATTGTGACAGTCGCCACTGATGCTAGCACTTCTCTTAATGAATATGCAATATGGGAATGTTTTTGTGGAAACATAGTGAGTATGAGCAAACATAACTTTAAGTTGCGGCAATTATATGATTATGTTAGTGTCTTGTGTTCTTCTTGGAAGCTAGCACGGAAAACACGAGCTAAGGGGACAAATTTGTGTATGCGTGTGTGCATTTACTTGCTGCTGTAATCAACAAAAGTTCGGGTCATATCTGTTTTTATTTTCTATTTTGCCCGAGAGAAGTAGAAATTTATTGCAGTAAGATTTTCGATTGGTTTGTTTTTGAGCTTGACTTCTTTTTTTTAACCCATCAGGTTTGGAGGGAAAAAAATGTTATAAAGCCAGCCCCTGGCAAAAGACGCTGTAACTGCAGAAATGAAGTTTACCACAAGCAAATTGGTCCAGGAATGTTTCAACAGATGACAGAGCAGGTATACTATGACTCAACAATCCTGTTGTACAAGTTCCGATGGATCTTGTTTGAAATTATTTATAAGTAATATAGTACTTGGAGTATATTGACCCCTTGTTGGTTTGAATGTTTAGTTTCACCCAACTCCAGTACTGTAAGATTTCTCTCTATCCGTCACACTTCCTATTATTTTTCTTTCAGGTCTGTGAACAATGCCAAAATGTCAAGCATGAAAGGGAGGGATATTTTCTTACAGTTGATATTGAGAAAGGGATGCAAGATGGACAAGTAAGCTCCCTGCATCATTATGCTTAAGATACTTAAATATTGCTTTCAGATAGAAATTTTTGTTTCCTTTGCTGTATCATTATGAAAGCTGTCATCAACTTTTTCTTTTTAAATGGTTACTGCCTATCTTTTATGGAAGTTATGTATATACAGTGATAGTAAATTAATGTCTAGCTACGAGTAGCATGCATGACCTTAATCGGTCCTTTGTTTTGGCTTTCCATATTCTGTTTCCATTGCATTTTAAAGAATGCTTCTTGTTTGTGTGCCTCACATGGGCAATTTCTTTAGATTCCTTAATTGACTTGCCTATTTGGGGATGATGATAATCAATTAGAACCCTCAACTGTTATTTGGAACATTATCAAGCATGGAATTGTGGGTACAATACGCCATTGTCCTACTTGCCATCTGAATATGCATTTAACATGTGTGCAATCTGCAGATTTATTGGTCATATGTTATGCAATTTCAAAATCCATGGAAAATTATTCTCTCACAATTTGGGTGGCAAACTATAACTCTCATTGTTAGATCCGCAATTATGTTTCTTGTCATAATTCTTCCTAATTATTAATCTCATGTCAGATATTTGGATATGATTTTTGCCAAGAATATTTACAGCTGGGATGGTATTCATCATTAGTTATTGGTTGTACGGGAATCCTTATTTATGCCATTGTCATGTCTTTTAAGCATAATGTTACTGTGCATGTTACAGGAGGTGGTTTTTTATGAAGACGGCGAGCCTGTAATTGATGGAGAGCCTGGAGATTTGAAGGTTAGTTTAAACACAGTTGTGAAGTGGTTTCATTACCGCTGCTGCTGCTACTGTTGTTTCTATTCTTGAAACAAAAAATAATTTTATCATGCTTCTGGCAGTTCCGAATTCGGACAGCACCCCATGACGTCTTCAGAAGAGAAGGCAATGACTTGCATACTACTGTCACCATAACACTGGTAAATTTTGTGATGATTGACGTATCCTTCACACACACCCCCTTCTTTTCCTTTAAATGCTCTATGAGATGAGTTCTGCTTCCACCGCTGAGTTGAATTTATGAACCTTTATTTTTCATCAGGTTCAAGCTCTTGTTGGTTTCAAGAAGACCGTTAAACATCTTGATGAACATTTGGTGGACATTAGCTCGAAGGTAAGTTTCACATGTTCTTTATAGTTCTGTGTTTGTTAATAGATACTTGACTTCGTAGGTCAGAGGGTTAAGAAACAGCAATGACATGTAAATTGTGTTCAGGGAATCACTAAACCCAAGGAAGTAAGAAGGTTCAAGGGGGAGGGAATGCCACTGCATTTTAGCACAAAGAACGGTGATCTTTACATCACGTTTGAGGTTCTTTTCCCCGCGTCACTATCTGAAGACCAGAAGACAAAGATCAAGGAAGTTCTTGGCTAGGCTGTAGAAATTAGTTTCTTTCGCGTCCTAAACTGTTCAAAATTGTAAAATGGCATTATGTAGAAAATCGGAAAGCGGCATGGTTTTTGTTTCTTACACTTTGTTGAGGAGTAGCATACATACTATTTGTTTCTTACACTTTGGGTACTGTTTTTTGCCCATCTAAGCTAAAATCTCCCTTGTTTCTTAATGGATTGTTAGTGAAAAGTGCAATACAAGGCCAAATCAAATTAAAGATGAATTGCTTTGTTATAAAATTTTAAAATACATGCAAAGTATTTTTGTACTTTTTTGCATTCTTTTTTTGTATGGATTACTGAAACAAAAATTTATAAAGTGCTCGAGATACAAGGAAATAATTTGTTTTTGCAATGCTCAAAATGCCACAGTGGTTTTTTTTTAAAGTACTTGGCCACAAAAAAAGATTAATGGGACACTAATGTTTCTCGATATTCTTTTTTATCGAAGGACGGCTATGGTTCTTTTTTATCAAAGGATGGCTAAGCTATATATTATGCAGCATACACACACACAAAACAAAAGTAGAATGATTCATGTCCCCTCCCAACACAAAGATGCATCATATAATCCCTGGTAGTTGAAGAAGAGTGCTACCTTTTGTCTTGCCAAAGTTAAAGGCGGCATTCCTAGCATAAAGAGCAAGAGAGAGTTGATGGGCATGCCTTGCACTGATATTCATCACTAAGTAGAGGGTATAGCCAGGATTCCATACAAACCAGACACGTATGTACTGATATTTTTTCAACTTTAATGCGAATGATTTGGGTAAAGCCTGTTATGTTATTTGCATAGAGATTCATGGAGACGGGTGTGAGAAAATATTAGATAAAAGGCTTACTTTAAAAGGGTTTCAAAAAGATTTAGGATGTTAAATTATGTACTTTTTTTTTTTTTTGATTATCGTGGGTGTCCGGGCCAGCTTGCGCGCACCTCGACTAATCCCACGGACCCTGAAGTTAACGACCATGTAAGCCTCAGTGGCCATCATATGAGCAGTCATAAGGTTTGAACCTGAGACCTAAGAGGGAGCAAACCCCTTAGTCACAAGCTCTTACCACTAGACCACCACCTAGATGGTTAAATTATGTACTTTTAATAGCACTAATTGTGTAATGGGATAAATTCAATCAAATCAATGCCCATAAAATAAATTGAAAAAGAAGTAATTGAGTAACATTCCTTATACATGAAGAGTTAGTAATTTGATGTGTGCACAAATATGTACAAGATTTGATTTGATATTTACAATAAAAATATTAAAAATGTTCTAAAATAATTTAAAAATGAATCATTGAAAGTATGCTAAAAATATTATTAGATACCTATAAAAAAAATAAGAATTACAAGTTGACTTAAAGACATACTGATCACTTTGAGGTGGTTGGTTATTCAAACTCAAATTTTGCTGGTTGTATAGACATAAAAAAATCTATTTCAAGATTTATTTTTCTTCTTGTTGAAGAAATTGTATCTTAGAGAAGTATTAAGCAAATTATTATTGTTTCATCTACTATGAAAGCAAAATTTATTGCAAGCTATGAAGCAATGACATGCAATTTGTTTAAGAAATTTTATTTATGGTCTTAAAGTTATCAATTTCATATCAAGACTATTAATAATATATTATGATAATTCGGCTATAGTTTTCTTCTCTATGAATAATAATAGTGGAAGTCAAAACAAGCATATCAACACAAAGTATTTCATTGTGTGAGGAAAAGTGAACGAACATGAAGTGTTCATTAAGCACATTGTCACTAAGCTAATGATTGCAGATCCCATGACTAAAACATTATCGGTAACAATATAGAAATCATCTGAATAGTATGGGTTTAGCTAACTCATTTGATGTTTGACTTTATTTTTTTCAGTTGATTATCTAAACATTTTTCTTTTTGTTATTCTTAGAGACTAAAATGATGTTTTGTGCACACAAAGTATTATTTTCTATGTCTATCATGATATATAAAGTTGGGCCCAAATGACTTATTGAAAGTTCATTTATAAAATTTATTTCATTATCAAGTGCTCATTTTGAGGATGCAATATCTTGTAATACATAAAAGGAAATACTTGATTATAAAGTGTGACCGTTATGATTCATATGTTGTATTCTTGATTTAAATGTGAGTGTTTTCACTTACTATATATCTTGAATTCTATAAAGATATTGTAAATTTTCAAGTGATATCAAATAAGAAGTGGTAGAATATTAGAAAAATATCTTTGAGATTATCCATATATCATGTAGATTTTAAATTAAGCGACAATTAAAACTTAACGTTCATTGGACTGGCCAAGAACATCCATGATAAATTTCTGAACAATTACTACAATGCTATTAATTTTCAGCGGTGTTATATATTTTGCGTATTAAAATTATTTTACAGTGGTCACAGTATCTGTCTACTTCAGTCACTCGCAACAGCAGGCCACAAAGGAGGCTGGTGCAATTACGAGCCCACACTGTTGTTGCCATGGCTTGTGGTTTTGACATAAATACATTTGATTCTAGTGAGAAACATGTGCTGAATTTACTTTTATTTGGGTGGTGGCAATTGTTATATGCCACTACTTTTAGGTGTCGATGAGTCGGAGCGCATGCATGATGAAGCAGCTCGATCGAGTATGGCATTAGTATTTGGAGCTAGGATCGGATTTTGGAGTCTTGATCTCGGGTTGTGTGACCGGTTCACCACCAGAAAAGAGGGTTGTTTTTCTTTTAATATATATGACTGTAATTTTGGCTATTTTATGAAATTTAAATCACCAACCTCAGTCCAAACCATCCATTTTACAGTGAGTGAGTGGTGAGAGTGCGTACAGACAGCAACACTTACATTTGGGTCATCGCCAAAACCACACATCATGCGCTGCACTGTTGCATCCATGTATCCATCCATCAAAAAGAGAGAAAAAAGATAGCTTGAAAAACATCGAAAGTCGATTCAGTCACTTACACTGTTGTCTTGCTGAAAGATTCCTCGCTTATGCTTACAGTAAGCTTCCAGAGGCTGTGAAGAATGGACCCTCCTCCCCTCCTTTTGGTTTCGATGCACTAGATCTGGTGTAAGTTGCTTATCTATCTGCCTGCGATATATATATATATATATATATATATATATGAACATGTCCATTCTAACAAAAAAACAAAGGTGCAGGAAATGTTACTATTCATGTCGGAGTGGGGTTGGGATGGCGGAGGTCGAGACCGGCGTCCTGAGATTAGGCCAATAGTAAGCTTTGTCCCAGCAAGACTGTGATCATGCACAGGCGTCGGCCCTGGGCTTTTTTAATCCTCTTGTTTTTGCATTTTAGTAAATGTTATTATAATAATGATAATGGAATTTTTTTTAATTATTCGAAGGCACTATAATAGCTATAAAAAACTTTTATTTATTATGTTATTATAATAAATGTTATTACTCATCAATTTAATTAATTAATCATCTCGTGATTTCAATAATTTCAGTATAATGGTACAATTACAACTTAAAAATTGTATTATTATCTTTAAGAAATAAAGTAAACGCATTTATTTTCAATAAATTAGTGTTATGGTACAATTACAACTTAAAAAGTATATTATTATTTTTAAAAATAAAATAAACACATTTATTTTATAATAAGTAAATGATTATGAATTGTAGTTAAGTAAATCTAATGTACAGTAAAAAATTATACAACCCTCCCTCTCTAATTTTGCTAATTGCTCTGTAACTATAAGAATTATGAATATAGAATGATTTTTGGATTTTGAAACGTCGGAATATGAATTAATATGGGATCAATCCTCTGTGCCAGAAAGAAGGAAAACAGCAGGGAATATTAATCCTCAATCCCACTTTTCGTTTTCTCAGAGTGGCGATTTTCTTACAGTCTGCGTGAAATGGAACCGAGAAATAATTAACTTCGCGTTTGGGACGTGGTTTCTGAGTTGTCCATGGGAAAAGCAAAGCTATTGCCCTTCATATGCTCTCACCAGTCACCACCACCTTGCATAAATTTTAGCACAGAGAAAAGGAATATTTACGAGGAGCTTCTCTATTCCCACTGCTAACACAAGAAGTCAAGAACAGGAGGTGAAGGTCATGGCGATCTTGGATGTATAGGCTGTAGAATTAGATCATTGCACCCTAGAACGTTGGAATATTAATTCCCTTTCTTTGAACGATTCACCCTTGTCGGCAGTGCACTGTTTTCCCCTCTGATTGAGCTACCATCCCAGCTCACGTACGCTTGTAACTGTTTCATTTAACTGTGCGCTATCGATTCACACAGTAGCTACAGCCTTCCCGAATTTCTGCATTTAAGAAGATTGATATCACCACCAGTCTAATCTAGTTATAAATCCGCGATGCCGTTTATTGCTGGATGTCTTGCGATATTAATTTTGGAGTATGCATACATAAATCAACCATATGATATTTTATATTGTAACTCGATGCTTGCTGTGTTTTGTAAGCTAGCAAGATGAGCTCACAGACAAGGAAGAATCCTAGGCTCGTGGGGATTCATATAATGGACTGATCTTCTGTCCAAAAGTAACCAAGGAAAGCCATCATCAGAGCTAGGAGTGAGGCACACCTAAAGGTAGAGGAACTGCTTTCCAGCTCTCTAAGCTCAAATGGACTCACCATGTCCACAACACCTTACGACTCTCAACAACCACTATTAGGGTCTTTGCCTAGTCCGATGTGGGACGCACACCATAATGAATATTATGAGCTCCAATAAGTCAGAGGTAGCACCACATATCATTTTCTTGGCACGCACTTAATTTTTTATTACAACATTCAAACTCGTATGTTTAGGTATGACTTGTTGCTTTTCCTGATTTTCTTATTAATAATTATTTTCATCAACTTGTTTTTTTAATAGATATCAATTTTGTTTTCTATATTTTTTATTACAACACTCAAACTCGTATGTTTATGCATGAATTGTTATTGTGCATTTTTCATCAACTTGTTTTCTCAATGGATACCAACTTTTCTCATTAATCACTTATAAGGACCAACTTTATCATCAATGGTATAACGAGACACAACAACTAATAAACATATGAGGAAAAGTAATCACGTTTTATGAGGTCACAGCTCCCCTCTCCATGAGGTAAACTCATGTGGCCAAGGTGTATTATTAGATAAATAGACAAGTCAACTCCATTTATAATTTTCATTCATAAGAAGAACCATAAGAGATCACAAAACACAAGTTCATCCAAGAATAAATATATATTCTCCCACGTACTTCACTTTCATATACATTATTATTTTTTAAAATTTACTAACTTAGATATTAAAGGTTATTTTATTCTAATAAAGATTTTTTTTAGGAGAGCATTGACTGATCTAACATAGTCACCCCATTGACACATCAATCATGCCAAATACATTTACCCTTGTTTTCCCATCAAACAATTGTAAAAAGACCTAGATTCAATGTCTTCATCGTACACACACACACAAGCTAGGTTTAAAAAACCTACAAATAATAATATATGTTTTTGTTACTCAAAATATAAAACACATAAGTTTTTCCAAGTGAAACATGCATGGAGAAAAAAATTGATGATGATAAGAGAAATTTCAAAAACATGAAAAAGATATATCCAAAAAAGTAGTTATAAGTAAGAGGTTTTTTTGGAAAATTAGCATATTTAAAAAAAAATGGGAAACTAGCACAAATAGAAAAGGATTCTGGAAAATAACATAATTTGGTAAAAATCACAATTACTGAGTGCAATATTTTAATTTTAGGAGAAAGGAAAGAGAAAGAAAAGGGAAAAAAAAAAAAAGAACCTTTGAAGCACACCAAAGCTCCAATAATGTTATCCCTGGTACCATTAGAATAATCTCATCAAGATAAATTTACAGATACAAAGAAAGGTCATCAATAGTGGTTCCATATGCTCCGCTCAAAAACAAATAAGTCACTTGTTATCTTTGGACAATTTAAAAAAAAAACTAGTGCTAGTGTACCAAATTTTTTTCCAAACTATGCTAGTAAGGAAAAACACCCTACTTAAGACAATTTGAAGATTATGTTTTCCAATACCCTAGATGAAAAAAATCATATATGAACATTGATCTAATTTTCCTTTTTTTTTATGGAGATATTTTTCTACATTTGAAAACAAACCTATTATTTTTCTGGAAGAAAAATATTTTTTTGGTTGTCTCTAACCATAAAAATTTCTCTTCTTAAATACACGACAATCTTTTAGACCACTATATGTTTGACAATATTTCTCATATCATAAATATTTTAAAACTCAAAATTATTTTGCCATGATAAATAGGTAATTTTCATTCTATTATCATCAATAAAACTAGAGATTTTTTTTAAGGATACCAAAAAAGGTCACCAATGATAGTTAGAGTGGCCTATTGTTGTATATGCCGTGTAATCAATTGGTTGGTTACACTTGGCATTATTTTTATTCTTATAAATGTATATTTATTATTAATAAAGGCTTTATTTATTTTTAATAACTATTTTTGTTTAATTAATGAATATAATATTTGATTATTGAATTTAAATTAAGGATAAAGTCTTTACGACAAAAATATTTTGCAAAAACAATTATAGAATGGTTATAATTATGAGACTCCTAATGCATCAAAATATTGTTCCTAAATGTTCATAGTCAATGTTTTATTAAGACCAGATATTAATTAGAATCATTGAGACAAATATATATATATATATATATATATATTTCGTATAAGTGGTGTTGAAATCAAATATAATATAATTTGATAGAGCAACCACATTTCATGTTATAATTTTTAAATCAAAATTCTTGATGAAGGGATATATTTACACCGAGAAACTTTTCACTAAAAGGTTAAGTCAACTCATATATAACCTTTCAAATATTTGAAGGATGATGATATGTTACTAGACATTATACTTAATTTTCAAATATAAATCAATCAATTTGTTGAATTAATAATAAGTTATATTGTTTAATCTATTCAATCCAATTTTATTTAGAATTGCAATTTATATTTGAGTCAACTTATCTAATGGGTCACATATATAAGAAGCATAAATTAGAAATTAAACTGTGATAATTTATCAAGTGTAACTTGATTACAAACAAGTTTTAAAAATTGAAGAGTATGATATAATTAATACAAGGAATTGCAATTTTAGACCTAGAAAAATCAAGTAGAGACTTGATTGAATAAGTTTATAAAATTATTCTGAAATAATATATGTGATATTATTCAGGGGATAAATGAATATTTTTTTTCATTTATAAAGTTATCAAGTTTCTTTATAAATAGAAGGATATACTTTATATTTTATATGTTGAGAGAAACTACATTACAGATACAGAAATACCTTAAAACATAAAAGAAAGAGCTAATATTCAAGGGCATGTCGATCTCTCTCTCCTAAAAGGATTTTAAAAGATTTTTCATTGGTAGTTCGTGTGGATCACTGTTAGAGATTGAACACTTGGACAACTTGTAATTTGCAATAACCTAATCTTGAAGAAGTCAATCAAACCTTAAAAAAAAAATATGATTTTTAGATAATATTTATTTAAACCCTAAACAATCATAAATTGTCTAACATAATTTTTGAAACTCCTGAAAAAAAAAATTAAATTATCATTTCCATTGTATTTATTTATTTTGAGAAACCCAACACTGTCACCTTTGGACAAGATCATTGTTTGAAGAGTTTTAGTTTATCAAAAATATTTTCAAACTATAATATAAAGGAAAAACACCCTAAGACAATTGGAAGATTATGTTTTCTAATACCCTAAATAGAAAAGAAAAATGCATATATATGATTGACCTAATTTTCATTTTTTGATGGAGATATTTTTCTACATCCGAAAACATGTTATTTTTTTTAGAAAAAAAAGATCCATCTCTCATTATAGAAATTTCTCCTATTTAATACATGATAATCCTTTAGATCATTGTATGTTTGATAATATTTCTCATATCATAAATATTCTAAAAATCAAAATTATTTTGCCATGATAAATAGGTAAGTTTCATTCTAAAATGAGGATCATTAATAAAACTAGAGATTTTTTTTCTAATGGGAGAAATAGTTAGAATGTATTTATGTGGTATATGGTGTGTGTATGTGTGTATGTATGTTGGATATTAATTGATGATCTATACGAAACCAAATATAAATTCCTAATATAAATCCAATAAAGCCACTTAATTGTGTGGATATTAATTGATAATCAATACAATTAATAAATAAAATTTAAAGTTAAAATACTTAATATATAATGGTAATTGTTCAACCAAAAGAAAAATAGAAGAAGAAATGTTTAGTTTGATTTAATTTATAATGCGCACCCTTTCGGTGCTTTCAAAATCAAAATAATGTGCAATTGTTAATACTACCCAAAATGAAAAGCTTAGAAAAAGACAAAGTTATGAGGTTGATTTAATAGTTAAAGAATGTATGCTATATTCTTTTTCAATTTATCGAGTTCAAACTTTGTAATTAATATTAAAAAAAAAACTATTATGTTTTTCAATACATTATTTAATGTAAATGTAAGAATATGTTTCTAAAATTGTTTTGAGAAATCATTTAATTTTGATTTACTCGTAGACCAGTTAAAAATATCTCATAGATTGATCATCAAAAAAATTTATAACAACTTTAAGGAAATTGATGTCCAAAAAATCCAAGTAGTTTGGGGACAAAGTTTATATTTTAGATAATCGGTTAATCTTTTAATTTTGACAATTTGTTTCATTTTTCCTAGCCAAAGTGATCGGTGATTGGTTAATACCTATAAAAGGTCTTTTTTGATGAATTTTTGTTTTTAGAGAAAATACAATGATATTTTAGAGAGATACTCTGAAAATAAATATGTCATGGAGAAGAGAGATTGAGAACTTGTTTTTTGAAAGATTTATAATGTATTTATAGCTCATGAAATCTCATCTTTTTATGGAAAGAATGGGCTAAAGTATAATTTTACCCTTATAGTTTTAATAAGAAAAAATATCATTGATATATACATTAATGAGGGATAAATATTAATTACACAAATATTATTGTTGAAAAAAATATGACAAATTGTTAAAGAATTTTAACACATCTAACAGTATATTTAAAATCAAATTATAAATAAAATTAAATTCAATCGATAACCTTTAACAAAACAATTCATATTTTTATAATAAAATACTAAATCATATAATTGAATTAAATTATACTATTTAAAATATCTATGAAATCAAATTAAATTAGACTAGTTTATTCTTAATTTAAATACCTACGTAATTGAATTGACTTGTTTATTTTCTACTCTTTTAAAGTCGACTGATGCCTCTAAAGGTAATTTCAAATCTTTAACTTTTTGAAGAAGCATCATGGTTCCATTATACTTCATTTAAGATTCTTATTGGACTCATGGAGACAACTTGTATAAGCTAAAGAAGTTTTTTTTTTTTTTTCTTCAAGTTATTCATAAAATATCCTTGAATAAAATCACCACAAGCCGATCCGATAACCTCAAGAGTTTTTCTTGTCAGACTATTCTCCATCAAAAAACAATTCAGGCATGACAAGGTAGAGATAGAATTGGGTCTTGTTAATGGTGATAAGAAGAAACTAATCCACTTCCACTCATCTACCTCTGTAATAAACATATGATATACTTCAAAAGAAAGTAAACTAGTTCCTGTTTTTGAACGTGAATCATCTTCCTCATACGCTTGAAGCCTTCAACCATGGTTTCCTGACAGTAGATTATCAACTGCAGAACTCATGACTGTAACAAGAGCTGACAAGCAAATTACTTAACAACTTTTGTGGTTTCTTTTCTTTGATTTAATCTATGTTGTTGAAATCTTGGATGGGATAAAAAGATTTGATCTTTTCTGGGCTTGTAAAAAGAGAGATTTTGTTAAAAAAAACTTCATGGCAGAGAAGGACAGGTATTGGCTATGGAAAGAAGATGGACACACTAGCACAATAAGTATAGTTTAATTGGTCAAGTAATGTGTTTCTTCTATGAAAATCACTTATTTGAGTGTTATAAATCCTAAAATCACTAGAAATTTATCTAGTTATTAATTTTAGTGATTCAAAAGATTAGTTAAAATGCATGTAAGTTGACTCGAAGATCAATAAATATCAATAAATAATCCTGAGAGATGTAATTTAATTAGTTAAGTTCTAAATTTATTCTTGATTGAGTGCTATAAAATCACGATCACTGTAGATTCATGTGGTTGTTAATTTTAAAATTTTAAGGTTTTGAGAGATTAGTTGGTGTGAATATGAATTAATCCTGATATACCGTTTACCGAAAAAACAAAAAAAACAAGGTGGACAGATTATAGATACGTTCGGTAACCATCAATACGTATAAGAGACGTGTAAACTGTAGAGCAAGGACACCTATGTACACATGGAAGAAACAGGCCAGAAATTAGGAAAGCCTTACGGACACGTCGCCTGTGGATGACAGGGTTTTATTATTATCTGCCTCCACAGGTGACGTGGTATTTCAAGATAAATCTTCTCTGTCTCGTGGGTCCCATCTTCGCACGTGTTCTATTAGGGGACCAGACTTCCTTATGCTGCAACACGCTGTCGATGCAGAGAATCGCATCCCATGTGAAGGAGAAGCAAAATATATAAAGAAAGAAAGGAAAAAAATAATAATAATGTTGTTCAATACAGTAACGACGCCGTCGACAGACGACGACTATTTTAGTAAATATATATATATAAAAAAAGGGAGAGAAAAAATGGGAAATAAAAGGTAGCTAATCTTTTGCGTGACAAATGGCAAACCTTTAATGGATCGGACGTCCTCAGGTTGCAACACGCTTTTGACATAGAGAATCATTTCATTCAATGCGAAGAAGAAGCCAACAAAGCAAAATAATCATAATAACAGTGTAGCTCACCACAGCAACGACGTCGTCGATAGACGATGGCTATTTTAGTAAATATACATTAAAAAAAAAAAGAACAAGAAGCAGCGAGAAAAGAACGGGGAAATAAATGGTAGCTGAGCTAACCAAACCTTAGCTTTCTTTAAATTTGCACCCCTCTCGAAGATTTTGTTAGAGCAAGAAAAGAAGAAAATAAGAAGACGGAGGAGAGAAATTCGAAGATTGTGGTTTGTCCATAAACCTCGGCGTCTTGGCTTGGTAGAAATTCATTGGTAGGCAGACGCAACAGAACAGGAGAAGCAAACACAAAAATACTCTGGTAGTTTATAATAATAATAATAATAATAATAATAAAATGGATAGTATATGCTTAAAAACAGCTGGGATTCATGGGATAGCTTCAACCATATCAACCGTGAGTGGATCCCAGGTGGAGGCGCGTTCAATTACGAACGCATCTCAGCTGAGTGCGGTTGCGAGGGATAAATCGACGGCGCCTCAGAAAACGGCGTCGCCAACGTTCTCTTTTAGTCTTAGACGCCCTTGGCAATCTCTGTGGTCTGGAGGAGGTAAGAGTACCAGGTACAATGGGATGGCTTCAGACGATGCCGTGTTGGTGGAGAATGGGGTGGAGGGCGAGAGCGAAGCAATGGGATCGAGTGAAGGGGAAAATGGGAACTGGGTTTTGAAGATTTTGCAAGTGAAATCACTTTGGGAAGATGAGAGAAAAGGAAGCTTTGGTGGTGTTAATGAAGAGGTAAGGAAAGAAGGTGATGCTGCTTTGGTGAATGATGAAGAAGAGGAGTGTGATGTGTGTAGAGTTGGAGACGATGATGAAGAAGAAGAAGGAGAGAAAGAGATTGAATTTGATAGAGATTCGTTTTCGAGATTGTTAAGGAGGGCCTCGTTAGCTGAAGCCAAAATGTATGAGAAAATGTCTTATTTGGGGAACTTGGCTTATTGCATTCCTGATATCAAGGTACCAAATCTATCCATTTCTTTCTTTCTTTTCATTTGCTTTCAAGTTTATTGCTTTGATCGCTGTTTTCTCGCGCTGGAGATGATAGTTCTGCGTAAATATTTCTTTCTTATGAGGTCTTGGATATGATTGGTGGATTTATTGGATCTTGGATCGACCTGTACATGGTGGATTTTATAATTTTGGTGATCGGATTTTCTTTATTAAAAGAAGATGATCTTAGTTACTCTGCTTTGTTGTAGATGACTTTCAATCGTATGGCTTGTGCTTTTTAGATATTCAAATTTTCTGTTTTCCTCCCTGTTTGGGGAATTTTTTATTTTTTCTGAATTCTCATTTCAAGTGTCTTTTTGTCGAATTTTAATTCGTTGGGGAGCAATTTTGAGTATAGATCATTACTGTGCTTGCACGCGAATTTCCTGAGTTTGTTGTGATCCCTTTTGTTAAACAATGTTCGTAGGACGCCACAGCTGACATCTGTGAGATTTGGGATGCTTTAGTTTATTAAGGTTGTTGTTTTAGCTGTTGCATGTTGTGCCTGTGAAGCCAAAAGTGTAACTGGGCAAAAAAGTGCTCAATTTGATACTTATTTTCTCTGAATTTACTGTCTCCGCTGTTCATTATCTTATTTTCTGTTCCTTGCTGATCGAGAAATTTACTGCTTTAACGTTGCAATTTAAATGTCTTCAAGTTGATGAATTGAACTTTTCTTCCTTCTTTTGGTAAATTCAGCCAGAAAGTCTCTTGAAACGCCGTGGTCTCTTCTTTGTGACTTCATCAATAGAGAGAAGGGAAATGGCCATGAGAACTGAGAAAAATCATGTGCCACCTGAAGATGAAGATGAAGAAGCAGAAAGCACGATTGCAAAGGATGAGCTGGAAGGCAATGAACAGGAGAATGCTGGGAATCGCATAAGTGCCTCATCTGCATATCAGATAGCTGCCTCTGCTGCTTCTTATTTGCACTCACATACAAAGAGCATACTTCCTTTAAGATCCTCAAAAGCTGATACTAGTGAGGATTCTTATCAAGGAGGCAATAAAACCATTGGGCCCATTAACACAATGAACCCAGATGTGGCATCTTTTATGGCAACCACTGACTCAATGACAGCTGTGGTTGCTGCGAAGGAGGAAGTGAAGCAGGCTGTTGCAGATGATTTGAGTTCGACACGTTCATCACCATGTGAATGGTTTATATGTGATGATGATCGGGGTACAAGATTCTTTGCGATTCAGGTACCTCATATTAATTTATTCTGTATAGTGTAAATTGTGGTCTGAGTGTGAGGTAACTGGAGAATGGTCAGTGATCTCTGTTTATAGATTGCATCTCTGTTGAATATTTTAGACTGTGATCCAAAGATCATATTCCAGCTTGCAAAAAATGATTCCCACCGGACCAGTCATGACAATGCTCAAAGAAACTTCTAATTTGATTGTTATTAACTTATTGTTGGTATCGTCTTTGTGACTATAATCCTCAGGCAGGTTCTTATTTTCTGATGTGCAGGGATCCGAGACACTAGCATCTTGGCAAGCAAATTTACTGTTTGAGCCAGTCCTGTTTGAGGTAATAATTTTTTGAATTTTCAAATCATCATTCACTCTGTTCAAAAAATTTACTTTCTTTGCTGGTATAGAATGTTGGGAAAAAGTTTTAGCAATTCAAGCATTATCTTGAGAAAGACTGCTTAATGTTTAAAAGACCTCTATTCTGCAGACATTTAGTGCAGTAGAACAGCGTGTTAATTCTGTACATAATCCCACAAATTGATAAATGTGATTTGCCTTTGTGGTTTAGGGATTGGATGTGCTTGTGCATCGAGGTATTTACGAGGCTGCAAAAGGAATGTATGAACAGATGTTACCCGAAGTTCGTGCCCATCTAAAATCTCATGGCAGGGGCGCTACCTTTCGTTTCACAGGGCATTCTCTTGGAGGAAGCTTGTCGCTACTCCTAAATCTCATGCTGAAGATAAGAGGTGAAGTGCCAGCCTCTTCCTTGCTTCCTGTTATAACATTTGGTGCACCCTCCATCATGTGTGGAGGTGACCGTCTTCTTCGGAAGCTTGGCTTGCCACGTAGCCATGTTCAAGCAATTATGATGCATAGAGACATTGTGCCTCGAGCCTTCTCTTGCAATTATCCTAATCATGTAGCAGAACTTTTGAAGGCTGTTAATGCAAACTTCCGGAATCATCCTTGTCTCAATAACCAGGTAAAGTTTCTCTTAAAGTATCTACTTAATTGTATTTTTTTATCTTGATTATTTTACTAACTTGTTTGTGTACTTTTTATCACAGAAACTACTGTACGCTCCAATGGGGGAGCTTCTGATTCTGCAGCCGGATGAGAAATTCTCACCTCACCATCATCTTCTTCCATCAGGTAGTGGTCTATATTTTTTGAACTGTCCACCGTCTGACACCAGTGATGCAGAGAAGCAGCTCCGCTCTGCACAGATTGTGTTCTTAAACTCTCCGCATCCTCTTGAGATCCTAAGAGACCGCTCTGCATATGGTTCTGAAGGAACCATCCAAAGGGATCATGACATGAATTCCTACTTTAAATCTGTCAGGAATGTGATTCGCCAAGAGCTAAACCGCATCAGAAAAGCCAGGAGACAGCATCGCCGCAAATTCTGGCTTTCCATCGTGGCACCGCATGGCAATGATGCCAGTATCCTTGTAGGTAGGCCTGTGGGATTTATGAACATGGGCCAAAACCAATTCAACTTCTCAGGGATCTTGCAGACTGGGAGAGAGTCCTTGAAACGGTTCAGTAGGCTCGTTGCATCACAACACATGCATTTGCTTGTGGTTCTCATGTGTCCTGCTCGAGTGTTGCTCTTCGGGGCATACAGTACAATCAATTACCATTGAATAGCCTTGTTGTCTTAGGCACATTCTGTCTCGTTGGTGGAATATTGTACAGGCTGCAGGCACATGGCAGGTAAGACCATTAGATTATTCTTTATTCATTGCTTCCACCCAAAAAAAAAATTAAATGATTCAAGTTTTCTTGGCCCTTTATCGAAATATTTATGTAGAGTCGAACTACAATTGAATATTGATCAATACAATAGAATTACAGTTTGAGTTCAGTCATGAACTCACAAATTGTCTTCTCTGGTGAAAGTAATCTCATTTTATCCTTGATGCTCAGCTTCGAGTCATCTTCTTTTCTGACTAAACTGATTATTGTTGTAGCTTGCGGTATTTGTCTTCTTAGGCTGTCTATATGCGAAAAGACCTCAACGTATCAAAGACATGAAAGTGAGATATGGCGTAGGTAGGCGTTACAAACACGATATTCCAGTTACTCAGTTCATCGATGTCTTGTGGACGTTGATTATTTAGCTATCAAAATATCTTCGTCAGCTCCTAAAACTATCTGAAGATCACAATCAGCCCATCAATAATTTAGCCATGCCTTTATATAGTACGCAAACCCCAGCAGATAGATATCATTAGGAAAACCTGTCCACTTTCGGCGAATCCTTCAGCTTGTGAAGCTCCTTGAACATTGATTTAGCTTAGCTCAAAACGCAAGGGGAAGTTTCAATTTCATGGACAGCAAGTGGGAATCTGTGTCCAGAGCCATTCGATGACCCACGTTAAGAACATGGAAACTTACAAGTAGGACCATGCACAAATAGACAAGCCACGAGGCTAAAGTCCTGGTCTTGCTCAAGGGGCTGCACTAAAAGGCACGATTGGAGACAAAATAAGCGTCCCCAAGCCGTAAATGTCTGTGTTCGGAACACATATCCATCCAACAAGGCCTCGTCAGCCAGCTAGATTATGGATGAACAGTCGGTGAACTTTTGAGCCTCCAACTTGCGTCTTGTACAAAATACGTGTCGTACCGGCTTATAGTTGTTGAGTACCGTCGTTTTCATTGAATGTGTCATCTTCCTCAAGGTGATTTGAATGATTTTGTTCTGCCAAATAGCCTCAACTAAGTTCATTGGCCGCTCTATAGATAGAAGAACAAAAAATTTAAAGCACAAAATAGAATACCTGTGATGTGTCTTTTAAAAAAATAGATTTTAATTATAAATTAAACAATTTTTTTATCTAATATTGAGATTAAAAAATATATATTTGATCTACATACATAAGTTAACATGGGTTGATATGTGAAATTCAAGAGAATAACCTTGAAAAAAATAAATTGAAAAGCTCAATCTTGAATTAATTCGGTTAAAGGACAAAGTCGATAAAAAATAATATTTATTTTAGAAAAATTAAATGAACTCAAGTCAACAAAGCAAACTTGCGATGCAAGTCATGCACGTCATCGAATTTAATAAATTTTTTATCTCACAAATTACTTTTTTTAATTATATGACAATAAATTGCTTGATAATCTTTTGTATCAAATATTTATTTTAGAAATAAAAATACCACGATAGGAACGTGGTGCTAAGATAGTAAAAATACATCATTGATAACAAATGATGCAACTATATTTTTTTAAAAAAAAATTGAGAGGTAATAAGCATTAAACTAAAAGGAAAAGAAAAATACTAATAGTTCAAATTATGTGTATTAACCTATTAAACCCAAGTATAAAAGAAAAATTCAATTGGTTTCAACAATTCTTTTATTATTTTTTAACTCAAATATAAAAGATCAAGAATCTTAAAAAAAAAAAAAAGCCTTGGCTCGTGGGCCTTCTAGCCTAACCTGTGTGTCTAGACCTATCTTCATTTTTTTTTACTTTTTATTCTGCCCTATTTTTTTTTTTAAAAAAAGTTGATGATATGTTATATGTGTTTGTAAAATCTAGCAACCTTTGGTTGCTGTAAAAAACAAGGCTTTAATTTTTTAAAAAAAAACTCATTTTCAACCTATTTTTTTACTCAAAAGGCCAAAACACTTAGAAAACACCATGATAAACCTATACATAGCCTAAAAATCAGAAAATAGCTTAAAAATAAAATTAACCCAAACCCAAAAATATTATCACGGTCAGACCTCCCTCCTTGGGTAAGGAGAAGGAAAAAGAACATCAAAGTAAAATTACTCTCATGAAATGAAACTCATTGACACTAATTTCAAACGTTTTGGTGGCATGAATCATCATAAACGATGACTTTCTTTCTCTAAGTTGGAATCCGATATCCTTTCTCTCTTCCTTTATAAAAAAAAAGAGTTGAAAAATAAGTAAAATAAATTTTTATACCAAAATTAAATTTTAGATAATTAAAGGGACAGATCAACTATAAACCTAAGAAGATAAGGGAGTAGATAATTTTTTTATATAAAATTCAAAATCATCACCTATTTTACCTGTTATTTTCATTTTGATCCGTTATTTTGATCATCTGACTTTTAATCCAAACCTTTTTTTCAAAAATATATGCAATTAGACTTTAGTTTGGGCTAAAAAAACTAAATTGTGTTAAAAAAAAAGTTCAAATATCAAATTAATTATTAAAAAAAAAAGACTATTACAGTCCATTTATGAGATAATGAACATAGTTGGGAGCTACAATCTTTTCCCATATGAATTAGTTTCTGTTAATTGATTTGCCCTTTATTATGCTTGAATCGAGGGGACATCGGGATGGAGAATTCAATCGAAAAGTCGAAGGTGGACCTCCAGGGAAAGATGCCAGAACTTTTGAGTGTGACATTACAGGTGGTTAGGCCTATGATTAATAGGGCCGAGCATCCAGATGAAAAGCATTGACATGGAAAAGATGCACAAACCATCATTGCGATATTTCGGTGTTTATGGGGCAGAGGTAGGATAAAAGGCCGGAAATATCATAGAGAGACGAGCACAAGTTTTTGTGTGGAACCCACGCATGGCACTCTTTGATCTCTTGTTAAATAGACCCAAAGACCCACAATTCATGGGTTGCACTCGCATCACAAGTCCTTGTAGAAACAGATAGATAAACTAATCTGGTGACTAAATTTCTTCCCATCCCTTTATAACAAACATTTTAGTACTATGAGATTTGTTTACAGAGCATCCCTAATTCAGATAACTTGGAAGAATGAACATGGAACTCATCTGTTTCTAGAGGGTCTGCTTACCTTATTCTAAAGTTAAAAACAGGAAAGATCAGTACCTACTGGATAAACCCAAATAACCTGTGTCCACACTGAAACTAGTTATTGGGCTTCTGACAGGCAATTAAGTTCAGAAATAATCAAGACCCATAAGAGGATGGATAAAGATACGTCACCAGGGCCTTTCCAACGGATTAAGGTTTGCTGCAAACTTGGCCTCCTTGTAACATTATTTCAGAGTTCATGCTCTAATTTCTTTAACACTAAGCTTAATTTGTCCCAAATCCGTAATGTAATTCGCCATTAAACAAAACAAAATTCAGTTCAATAATACAAGTATAATGTATTTTTAAACAATTGATCAGCCTGGATTTGCTCAAGCATATCAATCGATCCAGGACCTAATCAAGGTCGTGGCATGAGAATCCCACCACCACCACCGCACAAAAAAAGGACATGTTTATACTATGAGGTTACTGGCTATGGGGCATACAGTAGGGAGAAATAGGCAAGAGGTCATCAAAAAGATTCAATCTACAACGTAAGCTCGAAGTTCATCAAAACACATTCAATAACTTTGGAGAATAGGTGTGCAGAATTTATTGCTAAGCATGTTCTCACAACAAACTTCTTAGTCTTGACACATTCAGAGTATATAAGTTGGCACGGGAACAATCAGAGAATACTAATGGTAAAGTAGACAAGTCCATGGCCAACTAATTTTCAAGAATATCACAAATTACAGATTAATCTTACCTGCCAAGTACCACGAGTGCATGGCAAGACTGCCAAATGACATGATATTAGCAAGGGATGATAACCCATGAATCATTCCAAATTTCTTGTTCATGGCAGCAAGCTTTGGATTGGCCTTCGCCACTTCCCTGTTCTTTGACCATCCAACTTCAGTCCCAATGTTCTCTTCACGCTCCACCTTGTGCCTTTGCTTCATCATCTAAACCACCAAACAAAGAAAAGAATTCACAAAATCAATCCAGAACGCATCAATAAACTCGGACATAAAAGTCAATGGCAGCCTCGGAGTTCAAACAGTATTTTCCAGGGGATTGAATATTATTAACTCAAGTTTTTGTGTCTGGTAGTTTGGTCATGTTTCTTGAGGGAAAAAAGAACAAAAAAGAAGTATTTGAGAATCAAGGAAGAATAAAAAAGATTAAACAATTAAATCATGATGGAAAAAAAAGAACAAAAAAGAGGTAGTTGAGAATCAAGGGAAGAATAAAAAAGATTAAACAATTAAATCATGATGGATTTTCGTGACCTTACCAACGAAAATCTCCAGTCAATCAAAACAAATTCAAGCATTTGACCAAGTTGATTTAACCAATTCAACCATTTGAACAATGAACAAGAGGCAGCAAACCTTTTCTATTTCTATGTTTTAAAAATAAAAATAAAAAAGAGTGCAAAACAACAATGAAAATTGAAAATGAAAACAATCATCAAGTTTCGTAAGACAACGAAATAAAGATATATTGGCATGTTTGGTGTTGCTTTTGAACCTTGTTTCGATATTTTTTTTATTTTTTTGGTGATTTTAGATCGTTTTAATACACTTTTAATACACTAATGTTATTTTAATTTGATATGAAAAATAATATGATAACAAGCTCTACCTCACTTTGAATTCCACGTAGTCACATGGCAGGAAAATTCTACTTCCAATAATTAACGAGGAAAGGGGTAATTTTAATACACTTCGAGAGTTGAAGTGCACATAACTAATATGAACAAAATGTAATTTATACCTCAATTGTCATTGGAGTAAAGACAAACAGATTGGTGAGATTGAAAGCAAAAGATGAAAGCAAGAACCCAAGCTGGTACTTCTCTGCAGTGGATGCTGATTTCCATGGATGCAGATAACCAAACGCTGCCACAGAGATTGCACAGCAAACGCCCACCAATAAAAAATACGCAGGAAACATCTTGCTTTGCAAATTACCAAACTGATGCCTCGGCAAGTTCCTAGATAATTTCCACACGATTTAGTCATCGCTAAGCAATCATTCCCAGTGAATTGTTTTCATTATCATTATGAATTTCCGTAGAAAAATCATTATATATTAGGCATAATTAAAGTAAAAAAAGAAGGGAAAATGAAATAATTAGCAAGGGTTAAAACTGATACTTGAACATGATGATGCCGCCAATGAAAGTGACCCAGAGAGCGGAGCCAAAAGCGGTGGAGAAGCAGAGGAGGTGAGCCAACTTCAAGTAAGCGGAGAGATGAGTGACCGATTTTGATCCGAACGTTTCTGGAGAAAAGAGCACGCCTATAGCAAAGAATGCTATCGCTGCTAGGAATCGACTTAGCCAACCCATCTTTCTCTCTCTCAGAAGAATACTTTGCCGCAGGAGATTGAAGAAAGGGAGGAAAGAAGGATTTTTTATTTTAATTTCTGAGCTGCGGGTACAAATACAAGAAATTGGTGGTTGTTTGAGACTTTAATGGTGGCCGGATTTAGTTGGTTTGACTAAAATGCCACTTGTAATTCTTGACAAAGAGTAATTTCGATTTACTCCTCTTTTCCTGAAAACAAATATAGATATATAAATACACTAACCATAAATGAATAGAAAACATAAGATAAATATTTTGCGCTAGGCCAGATTAGTTTTTATTTAACATAAAAAATTAAAAAATATATATAAATTTGATTAATTGATTTAATTAGATTCAATAAACTTGGTTAATCTAATAATATGATTGGAAAAAAAAACATCAATAACATATAAAGCATAAAAAATTGACAATAATTTAATTAAAAAAAAACATGCTAATAACATGAAAATATATCTTTTTAATATTCTTAAAAGGTTCCTATGATATTCTTTGTTAACAAAACAAAAATTAAATGAGAACGGGATGATCATATATAAAGTAAAATAAAAAATATATATATGAATCTCAAATCTTATAAAAAATAATGTTGACTGATGAAATTGAAATTTTTTTAAAAAAAACCCAAGTTTATCTAAGCCATCAAGTTATATCCATGATCTAGTTGTGAGACCAAAATAACTCCATGAAAAACAAATTAAATAAAATCATGAAGCTTCATTATCAAATGAATTAAGTGTTGAAGGTGCAAAATAAAAAAAAATAAAAAAGCAACGTAAAAAAAACTTGAGTCAACCTTAGTAAACTCGCTAAATTTATAACCTGGGACATGAGGTCGAGATAAATCCATAGAAAGAAAAGTGAAAAAATAACGATTGCAAATCCCCAACCAACACAATATTGAAAGCTAAAATTGAAAAAAAAATCAAATTTAAAAAAGAACTTAAAAAAACTAAATCCAACACGGTCTAATATCTTAAACTCGTGACATAGGTCATGAGATCGAATTGAACCATAAAAGTCAAAACAAAAAAAATCATGAAGTCAAACTCTCAATCAAAAAAAATAATGAGGGGTAAAATTAAAAAACAAATCAACAAAAAAGGATCCAAAACAAAAAAAAAGAATTGAAAAGAATGAAGACCAAAATTGATATAAAAAAATGTTGAGGGATAAAATTAAAAAAATACAAATAACATTCAAAAGAATAAGGCGCAAATTTGATATAAAAATTAAATGTCAATGGATGAAATTAAAAAATAAATTGATACAATCAAAAGAATAAGGATCAAAATTAAAACTTAAACAAAAAAAACATAAAAAAAAAGACACAAGTCAACCTTAGTAAGCTCGCTAAATCCATGACTCGGGACATAAGATCGAGATAAATTTATAAAAAAAAAGTCAAAAAATAATGAATACAAATCCCCAACCATCACAGTGTTAAAAGATAAAAAAATTTTAAAAATAAATTTTAAAAAAAAAGATAAAGAAAGACCAAAACAATTTAATCTAATCTGTTAAACCCATGACACAAGTCATGAGGTTGAATTGAACCATAAGAAGCAAACCCAAAAAAATCTTGAAGCTAAATTTCCAATCAACCAATTAACAAAGAGTAAAACTAAAAAAAACAAAGAAAAAATAGAATTGAAAAGAATAAGGGTTAAAATTTTTATAACAAGAAAAAGAAATTAAATTTAGATGGATGAAATTGAAAAAAAAACAAGAAAAATATAAGAAAAAAAATAAAGACCAAACTTGATATAAAAATCAAATACCAAGAGATGAAATCGAGAAATAAATAGATCAAATTGGACATAATAAAAAGAATGAAGAATATATTTGATAAAATTAAGAAACCACCACACTTTTTTTTAATTTTTGCAAGGACATAATGTTTTTCAAGGCTAAAAAGAGAGAAAAGAGGGGGAAAAGTAAAAACATTGGTGAAGCTCCACCGTGTAAGGGACAACGACATGGGCCCCATTATTGTGAAGAGGGCAGCTAGACACATTGCACGTCGCCTTAGAATGTGAAATTTGACCACTTGAAGGGAGCGAAAGTCTTTCACTTGTTGGCGCGTACCCATCGACTTTTTATTTAAAATAATATTATATTTTAATTAAAAGAATTAAATGCCCCTAAGTCAAATTGCTAATTACAAAAATACCTACATGAAATGATAAAAATACCATTTGAACTTAACTTAATTTTTAAGGGTAATTTGGGTATCTCATCGTGCAAGAAATTTTGAAATTCTTGAAAAGCCTCTCGCCTTTAAGTTCAATTAATTTAGCTTTTAAGGATGGTTTAAAAATTTTATTGTGCAACTAACAAGTAAAAAGACTTTAATACCCCTATGATCTTTGAATTGACAGTTTAATCATGTGAATAAGACCGTTTAATTCTTCAAACCAAGTTATAAGTTTGTGGTTGTTAAGTACAAAATAGTAATTTTACTGTATGAATAGCCAAAGCTAGCTTAAGGTAAATAAGGGTTTCGAACAAAATTATAAATGAGGCATTTTAAAATATTAAAAAAATACATGTATTTTTTTAATTTTTTATGTATGTCAGACAGATGAGATCTTGAGCAGTTTTTACTTATTCTTGAGGTTTTGTAAGGGCTTTAAGTCATTATTTAAGTGGTTTTAACTTAAATCTGCTATGTGAATAGCCATAAACTCTAGTATTAACTAATTAATTCTTGTTATCTCTTTTAGAACATATAATTTTTTAATGCATGCATAATGCCATGCAATTATTTCAAATAATTTTTATTACTATAATCAAATAATAAAAAATATTTTTCCAGCACAAGTTACTTTACATCAAATGCTCTACTAGTTGCAATAAAAAAATTAATTATTCTTTTATTACGACCCTCAATTTTTGGCGACGTGTTGAACGGATGATTTTTCGTCCACCTACCAGCACATTGTCGCATTTGATCCAGTGTTTTGACTAAAATGCCACTGGTAAAATACTAACCAGGAATTTACGCGAGAGATGGAAATAAATTGGTTGCCGGCGGAGGAAAAGGAGACACCATTGCGAGAGAAATTGCATTGACATTGTTCTTTGTATTTTTTTTTTATCCCGCATTTTCCTTCTCAGTTAATTAATTTAATTTAATATGTTGTCATGAAATATTTTACTAATATCTCCCGAATTCATTTGATATTTCCTCTCAGATTGTGTGGGTTTGAACAATTAAGTAAAACCTTAAAAAATCATGTTATTTTTAAAATAATGTTTCAACTAGCATGTTCATTACTCGAAATTTTAAACTTATTTGATATTGTGATAATAATTGTTTTTAAAATATTTTTTATATAAAAATATGTTAAAATAATATTTTTTAATTTTTAAAAATTTATTTTTGATATAAACAGATCAAAATGATATAAAAATATTTAAATAAATTAATTTAAAATAAAAGAAATTAACTTTTTTTAAAAAAAAACACTTTGCATACACAAAAACAAACGAGGAAAAAACTTGTTCCCAAACTAACAGAAGTGTTGATCATGATCCATGCTAGAATCTTTGTATTTTATTAGATTTAGTAATATCTTTTTACTACTGTTTCAGAAGATCTTGTTCAATCCAATACGTTACAATATCATGTTCTAAACATTTGATCATATCGGTTTCAAGCGTTTCCGCTATTGGATCATTTGTTACAGATTTTTGTTTACAATATTTAATATTATAAAATAATTTCAAAATGTTTCAGTGTTTTATTTTGAAAAAGACACTTCAAGGCCAGTTTCTTGTGCATTTCTCAAAACACGCCCGTCGAAATACCTCGTGTGAACGTCCATGGCTACGCAATTCTGCATGCTTGCGTGGAGCAGAGGAGAGCAAATTGACTCTTGGCTTCTTTTAGTAGGGATAATTAAAAAAAAAAATTTAAGGTTTCATCTTGTTTTTATTTTTTTATTGCTCATTAAAAATATATATTTTATATTTTATACGTATGCTGACATTTAATTTATTTTCAATAAAAGGTCAATATTATCTACAAGATTGTAATTACTTAATTTAACATTACAAACTTGCTAATTGGGATGAAAAAGTATTTTATCCATTTTAATTTTTTTTTATCAAACACTTCATTTGCATAATCTAGACCCCACATTTATAATACTAGACTTGAATAATTTAAATCTTCTTCCTCTTCTCCAAGCGAAGAAGTGCAAAGTCATAATCAAGATAAACAATTTTATTGTATCGATATGATCAACTAATAAGTAGAAAGAGTTGTATTAATTTGGCAAACTAATCCAGATGCCTTAATTTTTAGTTTATAAACAAATAACATTTTTAGTATATCAGCTAATGAACTAAGTTTTGATAGTGTGCCATGCCTTTAATGTTATTTGGCAGTGTGCCACACCATTAGGTCTCTGGGCTTGATAGTGTGCCAATTCTCCTTCTTTTCCAACAAAAAGCGGCCTCTATAATGATTGAAGTGGGCGTTGTCTCCTTGAAATCTCTTGTTGAAGAGGAGCGAGACCTCCTTAGTGCCTCTTGAGCAATCTTATTAGTAGGAAGGTCAATTGCAGGTCTTCATGGACATCCTCAACTTGGATTGAGATTGTAAAAATTTCTTTAATATTCATTTATATAAAAGACCTAACCCTTTGTCTTCGCTCCAATAATTGATTTTCTTCAGAAGCATATATTGTTCTACACTTTTTTCTTATTCTAGCTTGTTGTTCCTCAACCACTTTATTTTGATTTTCAAATCTTACACATATTACCTCCTTCATACCAAATCTCAGCCTTGTATTCTATATACAAGGCATCAATCTCTACCAACTGAAAAACATATATGAAATGCATTTTAAAATTTTTTCTACATTTCCTAATCTAACCATGAGGATTATCTCCAAAAAAATTAGGTAATTTTACCTTTGGCATGGCTATATTATACCTTGTTTTGATTCTTTCTTAAATTCCCAGAACATATCCCTTATTGTTATTCTAGTGAAAGGAGTTGTTCCCTTCCATAGTGGCACATTCTCTCATTCCATGCTCACCATCCAAATTAGCTTTGAAGGAATTCAAAGTTGATAGCACTATGTCCAATTATGATTGCAATTGTTCCACCTTATTGCACAATTTATCTTGTTAAACCTTCATTTTTGCTTTGATATCCTATATCTAATTGTTGGTGTGTTTACTGTGCTTTTCTAAAGCTTTTAGTATGTTATTGTTTTCCATAAAGAGTTAGAATTGTTTGTATGGATCTTTTAGTGCTTTGATACCACATTGTCAATGAAGGTCTTGACAATGGAGTTTGATAGAAGGAAAAAAGATTGAGAGATAGAGAAATAGAAAGAAGAGGAAGAAGAAGCTCTGGAAATTTTACAGAAAAAAGATTCTTATTAATTACTCTACTTATTAATTTGGCAGCAACTAACTTCCTAATTGTCTCTAACTAACTATTAAAAGAATCAACTAATTATTACACACATGTCATATGCTTGGAGACTATTATTGCTACCATTGTTCCTGCTGAGTTGCTACACTGCTGCTACCATTATTATTGATCTTGTTGAGCTGCTATTATTGCTTTCTTCTTACTTACATAACAAAAAACCCTTTAAGTTTCTTTTCTTTTAAGATCATTTTTTTCTCTTTTCTTTTTCTTGTACTTAGAGCTTTTTTCTTGTTGCCTCTTCAATTCATGGTAGCCCTATTTATAAACCTTATGTGACACCCTTATTAGCCTATTAACATCAAAATACATCATCACCTTTTTATTCTTCACCTCTTGAATTTCATATCAATAACATGAAGATGGAGAAACTTCTAAGTCATGTAGGAGACATCACTCAATCCACTATGAAAAAGGGATTCCACACGAGATATTGTCACTGATCAAATCGATTATATAATTTCTAGTGTTAGATCGTGAATTTTGAGATAGACATATTGAGATTATAAAGAGAGTATATTGAGTGTGGGTGTGATCTATATTATATATAAGGTTGATTTCATCTTTTAATTCTTTTTGAAATTTTTGTTTGATCCAGGATGTAAAGTGTAAGTTCTCAAAGTATAGTGAGAAAGTGAAAACATGATTAAACCTTATGAGGTTTTTTGTAATTATCCATATTTAATATCGTTGTATTGTTTTGTGTTTGTAAATTAAAAATAACACTAGCTAAAATTATATTTGTAATTGCTTGCTATGATTTTTTAAAAGATTGTAATTCTAGTTAAGAAGATACAAATTCCATGATCAATTATTTTGTTTGTAGAAAAATCAATGAGTAGATTTTTGCTTGTTTGATAATGCAATGCATGGTGTTTTTAAAAAGTACTTTTTAGAATTTTTATTTTATTTTTAACAACAACACATCAAAACCATCGAAAAATATTAAAAAAAATACATCAATTTTAAGATTTTTTTGGTGAAAAGTAATTTAAAAAACATAAATTACCATAATGTCAAGCATGCATATATGTTTGCTAACAATGCATGTAGTTCATATAATTCTCTTTACGTGTCTTGGGCTTGTGCATTTACCTTATGAAGAAAATGACAAATTCAGTATACTTGTTAATTTCCTCTTATTCTTGTTTAAAAGACATGAATACTTTGTTAATTAAAAGCAAAATAAATCTCAATTAAATACAATTTTAAAATTAAAAGTAGAAAAAAAATTGTTCTTTAAAAACACATTAATATTAAACATGTAGAAAAGAACTATTCTTTAAAAATACTGTAATATTAAACATGTACTTAGAGTTGAAAATATCCCAGCAAATAACAACAACAATAATAATAAAAACTATAAAAACATAAGAGATTATTGAAATTAATGATATGGCAAGTAACGAATGTTGATGTTTGGATGGTTTATTGGCTTAGCTACAGACAAACACACACACACACTCCCTTTCCACCTATATAGTTCCATTATGAGAAAAAGGGAAAACAAGGGGGGGATTTTATCATATTCCTAGATTTCTTCTTGTTTGTAAAAAAAATGAATCTTATAGATCATGATTTCTAAGAAAATGGAACAATTTTAGATATTTGGTTGTATAATAAAAAAAATCTAAAAATTATATTTTCATAGAAAATAGAACATTTCTTAGTCATAAACCTTTTCAACACAGCATGATTTTCAAACAATAATTTTTTTTAGTTGAATTAACCAAGTCGATTGGTTCATATCGAGAGAACTCTTATACGGTTTAGTTTTAAACTCGTGTTAGGTAAAGATTCGAGTCGAGAGATTTTAAGATTGGTTTGTCGAACTAGATTTAATAAAAATATCAAATAGTTTTTTACAATCATAACATTTTTTATTACATTCAATTTTTTTTATCCAACTCACAAAGTGCAAGTCTATAAACTAATATTTTTAATTTTAAATCCATGTTAGGTAGGAGTTCAGTCGAAAGATTTTAAAATTTAATTATTGAACTTAATTTATAATAATGTCAAATAATTATTTACAGTTAAAACATTTTTTTATTTCATTCAATTTTTTTGTCTAGCTCACGAAATGGACAAGCCTATAAACTAGTATTTTCTCTATTATAGGAATCACAACATTCTCAACAATACATTATATGCACTATAAAATCAAATTGATATGATTTTTCTATATTATATGTTAATAAATAACAATACATTATTTCCTTAAAATATCATTCTATATATACACACTAGTTAGGTGTTCGCACTGCGTCGCGAGTTCATCGTTTATTTTCATAAAAAATATCATAAAAGTTTATAATAAAAACAATAATATTTTTTAATATTAATAATAATTTGTTTTTCAAATTTATTAATTATTTTATTAATAATATTAATTATAATAAAAATTATAATATTTATAACACAAATGATAATATTTTTAATATTAATACTATTAATTATAATAAAAATAATAATATTTATAACACAAATAATACTATTTTCATATTAATACTTTTAATGATAATAAAAATAATAATATTTAAAAAACAAATAATTATATTTAGAAACTTATGACCCAACAACCATGGGTCGTGATGAAGGACCTAATAGAATTGGGTCCTTCCGCAAGACCTATTGAGCTTGGGTCCTGAGATAGGACCCATTCGACTTGGGTCATGCACAGGACCCAAGCGATTTAGGTCCTGACACAAGGCGTATTACTATTGGGTCCTGCGCCAGACCTAAGGGGTTAAGAGTTGGGTCGGGTGGGGACCAAAGGGGGTTGGGGTTGGGGTTGGGTCCGAGTCCGGACCCAAGGGGGTTGGGTCCGAGTCCGAACCCAAGGGGGTTGGGGTTTAGATCTGTAGTCGGATCTAAGGGAGTTAGGGAGCGGGTCATGTCCGGACCCAAAGGAGTTGGGGTTAGGGCCATGTTCGAACCTAGGGGGTTTGGGAGTTAGGTCCGTGTCCGGACCTCAGACCCAAGGTGTTTGGGGGTGTGGGTCCGTGTCCGCACCCAAGAGGGTGAGGTCCTTGGTCGAAACCAAGAGGGTTAAGGTTTGGATCTGTGATCGCACCCAAGGTGGTTGGGGGCTGGGTCGATGTATGGACCCCGAACCCAAGGCGGTTGGGGGTTTGGGTCCGTGTCCGGAACCAAACGGGTTGGGGTTAGGGTCCATCACCGTCCGGACCCAAAGGGGTGGGGTCCTTGGCCGAACCCAAACAGATTTGGGGTGGGGCCGTGTCCGAACCCAAGGGTATTGAGGTTTGATTCCTTCTGTGTCCGGACCTAAGAGGGTTGGGGTCGAGTCCAGACCTAAGGGGGTTGGGTTTGTGTTCGGACCGAAGCGGTTTGGGTCGGTGTCCGAACCTAAGCGAGTTGGGTTTCGGGTCCAGCCGTGTCCAAACCCAAGGGGGTTAGGGGTTGGGGTTTGGGTCTGTCCATATCCCGACCCAAAAGGGGTGGGGATGGTGGTCGGACCCATGGGGTTGGGTCGATGTCCGGGCATAAGAGGGTGGGGTCCTTGGCTGGATCCAAGAGGGTTGAGGTTTAGGTCCGAGTCCGCATCTAGAGGGGTTGGGAGTGGGTCTGTGTCCGGACCCAAGGGGTGTGGGTCCGTGGTCGGACCCAAGCAGGCTGGGTTTGTGGCCGGACCTAAGAGGGTTAGGGGTTTGGGTCAATGTCCAAACCCAAAAAGGTTGGGGGTTGGGTCCGTGTCCTCACCCCAGACCCAAGGGGTTGGGGGATGGGTGGGGCCCGTGTCCGGACCCAAGCGAGTTGGGGTTTGGGTCCTTCCGGGTTCTGACCTAAGAGGATTGAGTTTGTCTATGTCTGGACCCAAGTGGGGTTGGGGGTTGGTTCCGCGTCTTGATCTAAAATGGTTGGGTCTGTGTCTTGGCCCAAGGGGGTTGGGTCCATGGCCAGACCCCAAGGGGTTGGGGGACGGGTTGGGTTTGTGTCCAGACCCAAACGGGTTTAGGTCCTTTCGGGTATGGACCTAAGCGGTTTGGGTCCATGTTCGGACCCAAGGGGGTTAGGTCCGCGTCGGAACCCAATGAGATTAGGTCTATGTTCGGACCAAGTGGGTGGGGTCCTTTGCCGGACCCAAGAGGGTTGGGTTTGGGTCTGTGGTTGCACTCAAGGTGGATGGGTCTGAGTCCGGGTCCTGACGCAGGACCCATTAGCCTTGGGTCCTAACACCGAACCTAGGAGCACTGAGTCATGTTGCAAGACCCAATAGTACTGGGTCCTGATGTCGGACCCATGAGCCTTGGGTCTTGCCAGGGTTTCCAGCCATGCGTGCGGGTCAAACCCAGCACATAGGCAGGGCAGACCTAGCACTTGGTGTCCCCACGTGGTGCGCGGGTCTGGCTTAGCGCCAATGGCAAGCCAGCCCCAGCGCCACATGCGCGCGGGTTTGACTCAGCGCACTGGCAAGGCAACCCAACGCCAGGTGTCCCCACATGGGGTGCGAGCCAGCCTCATCCCCAGCGCTAGGTGCCCGCATCCCAAAACCTACAGCCCTACTAAAACTTGAGTTAATCATTTTCTCACCAACCATCTTTTCAATACCAAATGCATCCCAGCAAAAAAAACAACCTCATCCCTCCCCCACTGCCCTTGCAACTCTTTGTGCAAATGGTTGGTTTGCCATTACATTTCTCCAATCCATTATGCTTTATGTCTAGGTAAACAGTAACAAGGGTATTGAGCCATTTTAGTATATTATATAATATCAGTAATCTATTATTTTCTAATAATATTATATATTTTAAAGTATTTTTATTGATACGTTAATATCCGTATATATTAAATGAAATAATGTTTCACTACGATTCTCGTGTACTTCATTGAAAGTGATTTTTTTTCCCCATAATTAAACGAAAAAACACTATTCTCCATCTTTCTATGATGGAAAGTGTTTTTCCCTAGCTATTGCAGTCAAATCCGAGAAAATCTGGAAAATGTTTTCCACCAACAACAAACAAGGCGTTAATTGACACCCAGAATTTTGTTTATTTTTAATCAACACCTTTAATTTTCTCAAATTGTCAATTAACTCCTTCTGCGATTTTTCAACTCTCCAATAAAGATTAAAGAAATTACGAAACTTGACACTATTTTTTCAAACACCACTGTCCGTCTGTCTGTCACGAGTCTCGATTCCCTCCCAAAAAACAAAGCATCTTAGGGTTTTTCTCCAATGGCATCGCACAACCATCTCGACGTCGATGTAAGTTCTCCTTCATCCTACCTCTCACATAATTTCAACGTGTAAGACATGAATGCTTACGTACGTGTGTTAGGGTTTCTTTGACAATTTGATTCCGCACCGAATTCCAGGATGATGATTTTGGCGGTGATTTTCCCGGGAGCCACAATAGCAGACGTTCTGGTTTTTACTTGGTTAACTCCTTCTTTATTATCATCACCATTACATTCACGAAACAGCAATTCTTAATAATATGTTTAATCAATTAGGCAACAAGAGAAGCTTTGGAGATCTCGAGGATGACGAAGATGATATTTTTAGCTCCAAAAAGGTACCCTCTCTTTTTCACACACACACACATATACTGGTATCAGCTACGAATTATGAAGTAGAACTTTTCTTTTTTTCCGTATGTCGTAGGAGTTGCTGAAGTCTGTAAGTCTTAAAGGAATGAAAATCTCGTTTGTTGTCATTGCAGGGTAATTCCAAGGTAGAAGAAACTGCAATGATTTTGTCGCTTCGTGAGAGGTAAAGGAAGACGTACATAGAGCAACTTTTGTAAAAAGAGAAGACTAATGATGTTTATTGCTCGGTTATATTATTTTACAGTCTTATGTTCTCTTTCTGTTTTCTTATGCAGTCTTGAGACTTGTAAAAGTTCACTCGCAACATGCCAGGCATGTATCGTCCATCTCATTGTTTCTTATATGAATTATTGATTAGTAGAACTGTTCTTATAGTTTACTGCTTCGCGTATGAACTATACTTTTGAGGAGGAGACATTTTCGTTGTTGACGAAAGTTTAATTGGATGGCTGTCCATGAGGAAACATGAACAAGAAGAGTAGGAAGATTGTGAAGGAATAGAGTAAGACAGAGGAATGGAAAACTTGGTTTCCAAGTTGATAGCATAATTTTCATAGAACAGATGGTCCTTTCATTAATATCTTAGACCCTTGTTGTTCTTAATTAAATAAGGAAAATATAACGGAAATTCTTATGGATAAAGCTTATAATTGATCTCTAACAATGCAAATAATGTAAATTGGATATCTGGTGGGAGCACAGGCCTAGAATTTCAGGGTAGAAGTCTTTTTTCACCTGCTTTGGATAAAGTATTTTTATAGCTTCGTTATGATCACAGCTCTTCCTCTGAAATTTTTATTGATGGGTTCCCTTTATATTTGAGATGTTTTGAATAAATAAGAATATCTGTTTGTATATTTATTATAGGTTGAGGCTACTTGAACTGATTATGTTAAGTTTTACAGTGGCACTAAATCTGCATGTGACTTCTTAAATATTGTAGCATTCTGTACACAGTGTGGATGTTTTTTCATCAGATCCACAAATTGAGTTGTAATAATGCTGGTTTCAGACAGAGCTTGAAGCTGCAAAATCTGAAATTCAGAAGTGGCGTTCTGCATTTGAGAATGAGTCCTCCATACCTGCTGGGGCATCTCATGGTTAGTCTGTTATTAGAGTGTTTTACATTGTGTTGTAATGTGACATGTGATGCTAGAACTAGTTCTGTTTGTGAACATCCTAAAAGCTGTCCCTTTTCTCAAAAATTACTTTCTATTATTTGTTGTAGAACCTAAACTAGTGATCAACTATCTTCAGACCCTGAAATCTTCTGAGGAGTTATTGAGAGAGCAGGTTAAGTGATTATATTAGACTGTTGGTTTCTTTAGCTTCTTTGGTGATTACCATACATGCAGGATTTCATCCATGTTTTCTTGTTATTATCAGTTAGAAAAGGCTAAGAAGAAGGAAGCTGCCTTTATTGTAACTTTTGCAAAACGGGAGCAGGAGATAGCAGAGCTAAAGGTGAGTCCCTCTCTCACAGTTTGCAGTTGAGGATGGAGAGGGTCTTTCACTTCTCTTCATTTTTTTTCTGTATACATTGAATGCTGGATCACATAATCGCTGCAACTGCTTAGGGAGCAATATCTATTAGACATATTGGAGGACTGATGTTACTAGGAAGGCATATCCTCAAATTTGCTTAGATGAAAAGAGCACAAGATTGTGTTTTTTCTGGAAACCAAAATTCCTGGTCACATGGAATATGAAATGGCTTCCCATGGTTTACCTGAACATGTACATAAATGTACAAATGAGGAAATTTTGGGAGGAGAATGAAATAACCACATAATGTGGTTTTTGTAGTTGACTGTAGTGCTATCATTTGTGTATCCTGAATCTTACTAGAGGGAAGTTTAGTGCACCCTGATTGACTATATTGATTGGTGTCATATAATTGTCTAACGGCAAATTCGCTTTAAATTTGCAGTCTGCAGTCCGGGATCTGAAAGCTCAACTCAAGCCACCATCAATGCAGGTATCAACAAGTGCTTAAATTATGTCTTGAGGAATATGTGCCATCTTGGCATGCCTTGATGAGGTTATAAAAATAGATATCAATTTAGCATGAAGAAAATTCTCTACGTCAGGGTGGGTTTTAGACAAGGATCTTATGTTTGCTGCTGTTCTTCCCTTCAATCTGCTTTTTTTTCCATAATTATATACTGAATTCATTAAAGGCTATAAAGTTCTCATTGTTTCTAACAACATTCTGTCCTATACATTAAATGCCCTTCTTTTCAAGTTCCAGATGAATTATTGCTACTGTTTCCCTTGAGTTTCAAAGTGAAGCTGCATATTTGTGCTCTTATCTGATTTTAGGAAATTTGTATGACTTCGAATTTACATGGCCTGGTTGCAGAGTGTGTGATTGTTTCCCATTCTCTCTGACTATTGTTTATTGTTTCTTTCCCTTTTTTTCTCCTTTTCTTTTTGGCGATCAACCTGGTAGGCAAGGAGGTTACTGCTGGATCCAGCAATTCATGAGGAATTTACACGTTTGAAGGTTTGTGCTTAAACATTTTAGTGAAAGTAAAATGTAGCTCAAGTTGATGCATTACATGCACATACTGTTACCTTATAATCTGATTGGATTATCTTATTTTGAGACACATTGATTAACAGAGGTATCAACTCAATTGTCCTTGTTAAAAATAGGATAAATCACATACCACGAGTTCATAAAGGTAAAATATTACATTAAATACTGGATAACTTTTCAGGTAAGGTCCTGTTAATTTTAATTTTGTCTGGGTGATCTGGGCTTCTGCATATTGAGAATTCCTTGCATTGAAGACTTCAGACTTGATACCATAAGTTGTTTTTCCAACTTCGTGCGTGATTATAAATGTTTGTTTGATGTTCTTAGATGATGGGTTTATGGTGGTTTCCTTAAATGCTCTAACAGAATTTGGTTGAGGAGAAGGACAAGAAGGTGAAGGAATTGCAGGATAATATTGCTGCTATGAATTTTACTCCACAAAGCAAGATGGGGAAGATGCTGATGGCAAAGTGTAGGACATTGCAAGAGGAAAATGAGGAGATTGGGAATCAAGCTGCAGAAGGAAAGGTACTGCTCTTGTTTTTTCTTTATTTTGCTTGTTTTTTTGCCCCCTCTGCTTGTGTACATTTCGTTCTTGCTCCCAGTTTGGTGTTCGATTCTTTTTGGAAGGGAAGTGCTTTTCATGCTTGATGGTTATGATTTTCCTACTGCTAGAAAATTATAAATTGTACCTTTCTTTTCTCTATGTTTGGTTTGTGGAAATGGAAGGGTTTTTTTCTTTCGGGGAGATTGGGGGGAATGATGTAAAAGCTTTAGCAATATCCATGTGAATGTTTGGATTTTGTTTTTGAACATGATGAAATGGATGTGAAACCCATTGGCTGCTGAATATGACTAATAAATTGATCGTGTTGTTCACGAGAGACTCAAGAAATAAAAAATGTTGACTTGATATTTGGATGTACTTGGAAAAGATTTTTGATGCCCTCTGTATGATATCAGTCAAAAAGACAGCTCCTATGTTTCTGGAACTTGTTTATTTGTCATCTTCTAGATTTTGCTAAAGCTTTGTTCCAAAAATGGTTGTTGGTTGCAGATACATGAATTAGCAATGAAACTTGCTTTGCAGAAATCGCAGAATGCAGAACTTAGAAGTCAATTTGAAGGTTTGTTATATTTTAATGCAACTGCCCCCTTTCTTTTCAATGCAGGTTGTGGTTTTTATGTCTTTTGTTATATGCACTTGTAGGTTGTCATTGCTGCTTATACCATGTCTTGTGCACGGTTCATGTTTTTTGGGCTAATTGCACTTGAATGATGAACGATTGGCTTTTTTATGGGACACTGATTTATGCTCCTTTTCTTTTGTTAGCTGGTTAAGTAACGTATGTGCCATTTGACAGTAGTTTCTGTTGAGTCAAGGGTTCTCTGTCTCCTTGAATAAATTTTACCAGCTATTCTGTTTCCAATGCCCTTGCTGATGCCTTTTTCATATCATCCATGAATGCTATAATTGATGGAGTTCTCTCCTATTTGTCAACTTAATCATCACTTTTCTTTTTTTTCTCATTGATTTTACAATGTGTGCTGGTAGAAATTATGGTCGGTACTTCCATGATTACTGGGATTCCAAAACTTAGTTGATGGTTTTCTACTACAAATTTTCACTATGCCAAAATTGATCTTTAGTTAAATTAAAATTATATTCAAAGTCTTGGGAGATTTTTTAGCTACAACCCTTGATCCATTAAAAAATTGGCACTTTTGATTTTACTTTTTTTTTTTTTGTTTTTCTATTGAGCTGGATAAGAGCGGAGAAGTTGTAGCCATATCATAATATCTAGAAAAGGATATAAAAAATAATGGTGTAGAATCTTTTGAAGCGAAGAAGCATTATGAGCAAACCAGGCTCCTGATTTTTTCGCAGAATTTCTTTCTTTATTTTTTTAGATGTGATGATATGGGTTCATCCATTACTTAGCAGCAAAAGAATCTGTTCCAATTAACATCTGGCCATTCTTTTAATGGATAACGATTGTCACCTAAAAAAATGTTCAAGACTTGTGATATCATATTGTAATTTAATTGAAGGCCATTGTTTACTTTGTCAAAGTGATAAACTAAAATTTGAAATCCTTATAATCATGGAGGTAAGAACTTCCAACTATTCTTTCTAAGGTGTGAAGGCGCATCTTAGAAAACTCCTTTTGCCATTTAATAGAACTTTTGATAAATCCTTTGCCATTTCGGCTGTTTATCAAATGTCCTCTGTGGACTTTTTTGAGAACCTTATCCTAGTGGAAGCGGGCATTTGAATGTTGGCTAGCTACCTTTGGAACAGAGGGTTTTGTTTCTCCCAAGTAAATTGGTAGTTTTATTAGGAGAGCAAGGATTTCTTAAGACTTCATTCTTTTGTTAATCCTTGCACTGATAGCATGAAAAATAAAGCTTTGTGTATAAATGTCCATTCCCTAGACTATTTATTTCACCCAGTTTATTAATCAAATAAAAGCTCCCATCTTGCTTCAGTAGCGCGGTTGCCCTTTTTTGTGCTTGAACAGTGATTTGCCATTTTATACTGTAGCTATTACTATATTTATTGTTTTGCTCGAATTCGTTTCTATGATAGTCACAAAAAATGCATCTAGATGTATGGTTTCTTTACCAGTTTATAGAAATTAATCACTTAGCTGCATGGTACCTTTGTCATGCTTTTTGGTTGATGAAAGGAAACTACCTAGACTGTAAAGATTACACTTTACCCGTTGAACTTTAATATTGTTTGCCTTTTACATTGAAATGACAAATGGTTATACCTTGTATGTATATCATTGGTCCTTACCATTTTGATTTTCTTGCACTGCTCATACAGGACTGTACGAACACATGGAGGGCCTGACAAATGATGTAGAGAAATCAAATGAAATGGTTATTATCTCAAACCTTTTCTTTTATTACTTGAAGTTACAGGCAGACACTGTAATTTAAGGTCTTAATAATCTAATCACCAAAACATGTTCACAATTGATTTCTTCAAGTATCTACTTTTTAGCAAAATCCTCATGTATATATTATTTATTATTCCGATGATGTTTGCAATAAAACATATTGAATTGAATTTAAACTGTTTCAGACAATGCTTGTATAAAGTAAATATAAACAATCTAATTTCTCTACTCTTTAATGATGATACCCATTATTGATATTAAATTAGGAATGTCTAGATTTTCTTTAAACCGTGGATGTACCACAACAAAGAACTTGATAATTTTGATTCTCAATTGTTTCATCTGCGGTCTTGTTGGCAAATCATGTTGGGAGAAACAGTTATTGTGGACGAGATATATCTCATGTCTTTGGCGTTATTTTTGACAATAGTCGTCCCATATTAGACACCGACTCCAGTTTTAGTTCTCAGTGGCTAATACGTATTCTGGGTTGGTTGAAATTTTTTTTAATCACAGCTCTGTATCAGTTTATGTTCTGCCATCATGCAAAATGAACCACTATGAATTATATCATGTGAATGAAATATAGAATAAATGCATGAATCTGTAAATTAGCATCCAGTTTGTGTTAGATTATGTTTAAACAGAAGGATACATTCTTGTCTTCCATTGCAGGTACTTCTGTTGCAAGAAAAGCTAGAGGAGAAGGATCAGGAGCTTAAAAAGCTGAAGCTTCAACTACCGCAGAAGACATTTGTGGAGGAAAAAACTGATCCGTGTCCAAATAAAACAGTCAGCGCTGATGAATTTAAGAAGGAAGCTGAGGTCAACTAGACTGGACAATTTGTAGAATATATCATTTTCATCCTCCATGGTTGTGCGCTGTACATTATAATATATTTGTTAACTATTCTTTTCAAATATTTCATTATTATGTTGGGAGGGTTTTGTGGTCTGCGTAGGGCAATGAAAGGTTTTCCTGCGTCCGGGGACCTCAAGTTCCTGGATGCCCAAATTTGCCCATGCGTTCTTTATTATTATTATTATTATTTGATGGGAAAGTATTGCCAGGACCGCTGGGTGAGCTCTGGTGTGGCTAGATGACAGATAAGAATTTAGCTCATGACTCGTGGGACTAATGCGTGGATTGGAAAGTGGAAACTAGGTTTTGCAAAGCAGGTCCAAGCTGTTTGGGTTGTTAAATCGTAGACCAACATCACAGCGAATAACTTTCTACTTTCTGGAATGTCACTCGTCATTGGCTATGGTTTGCCCTTAACTTAGGAATGGCTATGTTACCTATTTTATTTTTTTAAAAAAAAAACCCTCATATGAACAAAAAAAAAAAAGTCTAAACACATGGGTTCAAAGATAACCCAACCCCAAGTGATTAATAATACTATGGTTTGTGTTTTTCTAAAAAAGAAAATTAGATGATTTTTTAAATAAAATATTGAGCATGTGAGTTAATTTTTTTTATGTTATGAAATTATGTTAATCTTATAAAAAATAATAAAATAATCAAATGTTAGTGTGAAACATATTATGAACACCAATTTAAAATAATTCAAATGTTAAAATAACAATTTAAAATAAATCAAATTTTAAAAGATAAATTGAAAAAAAAAATTATAAAAAATCTAACAATGATTTTTTTAAAAAAATAAAAAATTATATATATATATATATATATAATTGTTAATTTGGTTTTACACATATAATAATATATATTATGTTGTTTATTTTGTTATTACTATTTTTTTTAGAAAAACTAAAAATATATTTTAATTAGAAATGAAAAAAAATTCTTTTAGACCTCTTCGTCCTTCAACATTCTCAATTTTTTTTATATGCCATTTTTTTTTTATCTTGATGAAAATGCCACTTGAATTATCACAAGAAAAATTAAATTTTAAGAAAATAGAAAATAAAAAATTTAACAAACTTGAAAAACCTATAAAAAAAATAAAAAAAAATCAAAGTATAAAAAAAAAAGAAAAAGAAAAGAAAAGGGAATAAACGTGAAGAAAAACAATTAGCCAAATGTTAAAACTTAAAATTGAAACTGCGCATGGACTCCAAAAACTGCCACTTGACCACCCGACTACTAATATTTATTGATCATTTATGCTCAAACTTTTATTTTAATCAAAACCTTTTTTTTTAAAAAAAAAACAATACATCACCTACTAATCTGACCACCATTATGTTGACCGAAAAATCAAAAAAGAAAATTTTTGAACTCAAACCTTTTTACTTGAAAACCATAAAAAAAAAACACATGGAAAGTTGAATAAACCTCTTTGTGATCGAAAAGCATTCATAATCGATGTTCAAAAAAAAAACTTAACCTGATTTTTAAAAACATTTTGAAGCAAGATTTATTCTTTTAGGCATGATAATGACCGAATAATATCTCAATGAAACTCTCTTTCGTATTAAAATGAAGCATTTGATATCAAGATTAATCTTTTTCTATGGTTGAAATAAATTTTAATCAACAAATTTTTCTTTCTAACACCTTTTTTAAAGAGTCTCTCTCATCTGGGATAAGAAAAAAAAAACTTTTGGACCAAATGAACTTTTCTTCCAAATTCAGATTGGATATTATTTTTTTTTATTTTTTTTATTTTTGTCCTTATTCTTTGAGTTTTTCTCCTCCTTAAAAAAATTGACAAATTGATCATTAATTAGGGCATAACATAAGAATGCAATTGAAAAAAAAATTGAGGATAAAAAAACAAGGTGCTTCAGTGATTGTCCTAAAAGTTTCAATATAGTTTATAATGTTTTGAAATGTTAAAGCAGCACATTAAGGATGATTTCAAGCTTTGCATTATTCTCGCCCGTTATAAATTATAATTATATTATAATTATAAACTAACTAAGACTTTTTCCAGGTGTTTCGTTGTTTGTATAAATAGTGAAGTATATGGTTTTGTTTTTCATTTTTAAACTTTTTTTCTTGTTTTTTCACAGCCTAATTAAATGAAATTAAATTTAAAATTATAATAAACATACCAAATTAAAAATAGCGGATTGACAAGAAGAATACGAAGAAAAGGCATGATAAATCCTAAATTTGTGATAATTTGTATTTTAATACAGCTTATTTTGTAGATTATTTTGTTTATTTTTTTATTCGTAAGTTTGATAGAGGCAAGAGAAACTCGTTGCAAAATAAAAAAATAAAAAAAGTTGATGGTTGTCATAATTTTAACAATCGAATTGGCTATGCCTGTGTCAAAAGATTTCATTCAATAAAAAAAGTTTAATAATAGTGATTTTTTACCTTTATCTTACCTAAAAAGGTAAATTAGGCTCCAGAGAGATATTTTTTTTTCCAATTTGATTGTGTTTTTAACTAATTTATAGGTGATTTGAGTTGAGAGATTTATTTATTGAGATTTCTACAGTGTTTTATGTCAAAATAAGTTAAAAATGAGATTTTAACCCTTAAAACACCTCAACCTGGTTTTCCAGTTATTTTTAAATGATCAGAATATGAGTTGGGAGACGCCATGTTGTCTGCTTTAATTTTCTTTAAAAAAAACAAACTACATGTTGTTCGATCCTTATTTAATAAAAATACAAGCCTGGGCACGTGGGCCTTAATTTACAGGCCCACATGCCTAGACTTATCTAATTAGCTAAACATGCGACCCTAACCTACCAGGCCTAGCAACACCTAGCTTTTCTTTTTATTTTTTTTTATTGTTTTTGGCAAAAAAAATAATCAATACCCTCCTTTTTTTATATATACTTTTTAGTTTATATTAAAATTTTTTTATTTCAATTTAAAGTAATACTATCTCTATCTAATTTTTCAAATTGTTTTGTCCCTTTTTTAAAAATAATAGTAATTTTTTATTGATTTTATATTTTTATAATATCTCAAAGAGATTATTATTACTTATATTTTTTTCATCTATATTTGATATAAATAAATTGTATTGATATGGTGTATTTAAAAAAACATCATTTGTTCTTGATGAGAAAAGATAACCTCATTAGTAGGGGTGTTTAAAAAAACAACTCATTTGTATTATCTAACCTGACCCAACTCGTTAAAGTCAGATAATGTGGATTTTACGGATGATAGTGAATAAAAAAACCTAACAAATGGATATCACAGGTCAAGATTTTTAAAACCCGCTCAATCAGACCCAACCCGTATAACCTAATATAACTAACTCGAGTTCTTGGTGTAAATAATATTTTTCCTTCTCTCTCTCTCGCCTTCACACTTACAATCATCTCTCACTCTCTTAATCTCTTTCCCTTTTATCTATTCTCTATTTTCACAAAAATTATAGTTGTTTATTTTTTCTTAAGTTTGATTTGATGAAGTAACAATATATTTTATAATTCCAATATTTTTTATTTGGTAACCAAGAGACCATGAAAAAAAGATGAAAACTTTAAGAATTCTTGAACTTTTATTTTCTTAATCAAACCACAAACTCAAAAGAACTTTATAGTCTCTTCCTCATAGTCTGTCTTCGTATCATGTTGCACCCTATTTGTTTGATAAAATATTTGACTGTGATTTTTATTATTTTATTTTACTTGAAAATTATAATAGTTTTTATTTCGTCCCGAATATATACATTTTAAAGGTCTTATATAGTTCCACCAGTTGCAACTTGATATCTTTTTAGGATCATTGAAGAATAAGAAAATTAATATGCCTAACCAGTGAATATCTATAATATCCACAAAAAATTAACCCAACCCAATATATTCAACCCTCTGAGGTCCAAAATAAAATAGGTGGAGTTTATATTTTATCAAATATCATAAGTTAAATTGTATACAATCATGAGTCAAAACCTAGTCCATTATATACACAAATAACCCTACTCTTATTAAAATAATAAAAAAAGGAGACATAAATTCAAAAGAAAATAGGTGTTAAATAATTGCATATTCACCTTAATAGCATTAACAACTCCTTCACAAATTTGTATTTCTCAATAAAAATGCATTCATAATATTGATATAATTTCTTACTATATTAAAAATCAACTTGAGATTATACCCACATCGCAGCACATGTTTTAAAACTAGAAAATAACTTATGGGGTGGCTACTTTTTTATGAAAAATTGACTGCTTGGCCGGGGGTGGGAGGAAGCACACGGTTTGTAAGGAGTTTTTCATTATGAGGACTAAATTGTATGTTATCACCTTAAAACAAGGGTTAAAAACTTCCAAAGAAGGACCTATTTGTAAATAAAATTAAGATATAGAGATTAAAATGATCTACTGAAACCAAACAAAAAAAGCAATGAATCACTCTGCTCCATTATATCATCCGGTGTGTGATTCTAATCTCTCAATCATTTCATTTCAAACAATGTCAGTTTGCTTGCTACTAAGATCAATTTCTTGGAAGAGTACACGATGATCTAATTAAAAAATCTGTGTTTTTATTTGTCCTTTACTTTTTTGCTGGGAATGTCAACTTCCGGGTTTAATTTTTAATTATATATATTGAACAAACTTTATAGAGTGGGGGGCTAGATATCGTTTACAATGAAATTATCCTTTACCTTTCGGTTTAAAACAAAGAAAGCCATGGTGTTTGGAGCATATTAGTCTTTTCAATGACCTATTGGTCTTTAAAAAATTATTAAATAGTATATTCATCTTTTAAAAAAAATTAAACTATAAAATTACTAAGTTGCCTCCATGGTTAAAAAATATTAGGCATGTGATTAAGGATATGTTTGTCTTTTCACTTATTATAATACAATAAAAAAAGATGTATTTACCCTTAAAGGGACAAAAATAAGGCATGTGTCTAAGGGGTATTATTGTCCTTTCACATAGGTTTTTATGTGACTTTCAGAGGCATGAGGGGCGTTTTGGTATTTTTACATTGGATAATTACATTTTAATTGAAAAAGTTGTAGGTCCATGAGTGATGTCCACGCCCTTTGTGTGGTGCATGAGATGTCATCTAGTAGCCAAATCTGTACTTTCACCATGTCTTTGGAAACGCCATCATTTTCTTTTCCTGTTGGTGTGGTGCGGGCGGCGAATGATAGCTAGTTTGTCATTTCTCCCATTTATTTTTTCTATTTTCTAGAGAGAGTACACGTTTGTTTGTTTGTTTTCCTTATATTTCAATTTCAATTCCTAAGTTTTTTTTTCCGCCCTTGGTCTTTTATAAAAAAATTGTATGTTTTCAATTTAGTCCTTAAGTTACAATCTATCATGTATTATTTTTTACAATACAATCTTTATTCTTTTGATTTATGAATTTTTCTCTTGGTATTTTTGTTAAAGTTTTATTGGCTTTCAATTTCATCTTTCTATCAAAGTTTATGTTGTTTTATTTTATATAATTTAGCCCTCTTTCTTTTGATTTCTTTTTTCTTTTGTTAAAGTTTTTTTCTTTTCAATTTAACCGTCAAATTGAATTTTTTTTATGTCCTCTAATTTATTTTTTATTTTGATTTTCATCCTTATTCTTTTGATTACAATTTTTTTTTGTTTCGGATCCTTGTGTAAATAATTTTTTTATTTCGATTTCATCTTTCAATACTTAATTTGTTAAGGATTGGGCTTCACTATTTTTCTATTTATGGTGTTTCTGATCTAATGACATGGATAGCAGGTTTGAAAAGTTAATGCGGTTTAACATTCTTATATTTTTTTGCTCATTTTCTTTTATGATCTTATCATTCTATATTATTTTTAAAAATAAATATGACTTTATGATTATCTTCAATTTTTTTATTAGTTTATCTCAATTTTATGATTTAGATCCAAAATAATTATTTAAAAATAATATTTTGTTTCTTAATAGAGATTTTTAAAAAATTATTTTATTTGTATTTAATTCTTGAAAATTTTGTTTTTATAAAGTTGAACTTTATTTAAAAAAATTATATTTTTTTTTAAAATAATATTTCTAACCTGTTCAACCTTGCATATTTTTTTTATTTCATTTTATTTTTTTAATCAATTTTATATGTGTTTTTATTTTTTATATCTTTTATTGATTTTAATAAACAAATTCAATAGATACAACTAGGTAAACATCTCATTTTACAGAATTAAATATCTTGATCTACATCTATCTTTTAGTTTTTTCAGTTTTTCTTTTAATTATGATTATCTATTTTTAAAAAAATTACATAAATAATTATTAATTTATTTAATTAAATGTTTGCATAAACCTATTTATTTTTTGAATTTTTTATGTAAAAAAATATATCAAAATAGTTTATATATCTAGAATTTTTTTAAAAAAACAAAATTTACAAATCGAATTGAAATACAAGTCAAATAGCTAGTGTATATATATATACAAAGACTGGCAGCCACTTTGGACTGTAAAATTGAAGCATCGACACGTACGAGGAAACTATACTCCACCCAGTGTTTAAAAAAAACACTATATCCGCAAGCAAAAACTCGAAGTTAGCGTCCTAAATATTAGGGGAGCTCCATTCTTCCCTGAGGCCACCCCAATCCAGCGTTGCCCATGTTTCCGACTGCTTTTATCGGTTCAACCAAGCCCTTTGTGGTGTTGCCTAAAGCCTCTCCCTGCACAATTTATAAACAGGAAATGGTAGCTCAAGGAAACCATATAATGGCTCTAAGTTTAACCTTGGCCATCAGATATACGAGGCCAATTTCGTCTGTACAATTCATGATCAAATGAGATGATTTACTGAATTGGAAACTTCTCTATGAAAAGGATATTTACTACTTTTGAAAGGTCGATACAGTCTCATAAATGACTACCGACAATTTAAGTTTCAAGGGGTATTTTTTATTTTTTTTGCTTAGTGAATTAAATTCTTTGTTTCAAAGATAGCCTAAACAAATTGTGGCTAAGTTATCCAATGTTTGTGGGAGATGACATACCTCCTTCCAGCCCATGTTTTCCAGAATTTTCCTGGCATAACTACCAGCTCCAAATGACATGCTCAAGGCTTCAGCAGCAGCTTCCTCTGTAGAAGTAGAAACTGGAGATGAAGAGCCACCCACATCACCAAATAAGGAACTCTTTTGTCCAGGGCCCACACCAAAACCACCATGCAAGTTTCTTCTCTCAGCAGCTCTATCCCTGTATGCGTGGCTTGCTTGCTGAGAATGCAACAGAAGGCATATCACAAGTTAAAGAAGCAAGAAGCATGATAAAGCCACCAAATTGATTATATAAAGAAAAAAAAATGGTTTTACATGATTTAGACAAACTTTAAAGCAATATATTTACTGAAATGTGTCAACTTCCTCTTTTTTTTTTATTTGATAGGGCAGTGTCATTTTCTCACAAACTGATGCACCATCCAGCATGAAAAGCAAGAAAATTATACATTGGCAAGATTTCAACCGTTCTAGGTACAGGTTAACAGACCAAATGACCAAAATCTACCATATGAAGGCTGACAGGGTCGACCAAATGTTGAAGTTTTGGCACTAAAGCACAATACTTCCAGAAACATATTATAGACCAAAATTGCCAAATGCCAGCTGATTCATGGCAGACAAAATTTGGTGATATGTAGTTTAAAAATAATAAAATATTAGACCTGGCTAGGTCTCTATAACCATCTATGCCAGTAGGTTACAAGTATAACTAAGATTCTAGCATTCTAAGTCAACTAACAACGAGAAATATGGCCAATGTGAAAGGAAATTTGATCAATGACCTATGCCCAGGATATGGCCTAAACACGGCAATCAAAAAATACAATATCCTAACAATCATCTAGAAGCACAAGCATATGAAAGGCCTTTATTTGAAAAAACAAAAATGCATGGAACAACTAACATGTTAATCCATCACCAGTCAGGTGTTATGGTTATCTGTAAGCATCTAGTTGCTGTTAGCAGGTCTACAGGTGTCATGGTATTACCCAGAATCTTCTTTTGCTAAATGGCAATAGCTATTAGATGCAATTAAGTCTCTCAAGGACCGCTCTGGGTATTATTGCAGATATTCTTCGTAAATTGGGAATACACAAGACTATACTGGGATTAATCTCTACTTCTTGTAATGGAAAAGGGCCTTCAAAATATTTCCATGTTATTCACTATTATATTTATTTATTTATTTTAAGGTGATTCTCCTTAAATTGAACTGGCTTTATCCACCAGTTATTCTATGTTGTGTCATTTTTTAAAATTGGTTTCAAGTTATTTGATATTGATTTCAAGTTTCTCTGTTGCAGAAGTTACCATTTTGGATGCAGAGAGTTGATTGGATAACACAGTCGTGCACTTGCTATCAGCATCTCTATCAGCTGATCTTGATTCACCTTTTCCACTGGATTTTATTAGGGGGCTATCTTGCATGGTAATAGATAATTCAGGGAAGTCCCAGCCTTTTGTTGGGTTGGAAGAATCATAAGTTGACATGGAAGCCAAATATCTTGTGCTAGGACTATGCAACTTATAAACTTGTCCTGAAGAGAAATTTAAACAGCTTCATAAATTTGCAACCTTTCATAGTAAATGCACCACATCATACAGTGTTTCAATTTCTAGATATTAACATTACTTTCAACTTCCCCTGCAACCAAAATTAGAAAGTGAACTAACATCAAAGTGGCACAGAAAACACAAAAACTGTCATGTTATCTACTAAATGAGGCAAAATCCGAACCTGTTCTAACTCGTACCAGGTCAAGGTGTACTTCACATACTGGAGCAGTTCTAAAGCGACTACAGCTAGAAGGCATAGAAGGATGAGACTTTGCAGATCGCTTCACCAGCTGCCCAGCCAACCTAGCCTCCTGACCTTTTCCAACCTTTCGAGAACCCTTGACCATTTCCCAGTCCCATAAATCGACGGCATGAAAATCTGGCACTGGCTCTTCCCTGGAATGGACTACTTGACCGTACTGAGCTCGCCAGTTTTCTTCATCCCTTGAGGCATCTGTATAAGGGAAGTTCACCATAAGAAAATTGAACTCTGAGGATCAAAGTGGAAAACAGGGTTCGCACTTTCATGTATTGCTTTTGAGGGGGGAAACATGCCGTTCATGATGGTATCCTAATAGTACTTGTTAAATGTATCTATTAACCATTTCTGTAAACTGACCTGGAAGCAGTTTTGAATCCAAGCATAAAAAAGCAATTAAACAGAAACCAAAAGGAGAAAGATCGAAAAAAACAGAACACGAACAACTTTTATGTCTAAGCAGTCAATGACAGGCAATGATTCAGCTATGACACTTTTACCTGGGTCAGCTATGCCATGGTGGCCTTCTGTGATTGGATCAACTTCTTCTGGCTTGCAATTATCATTATTGACTGCAAATCATCCATGTAGGACCATTTAAATTATTGCCAAAGCACAGCAAACTGACGCGCAAAATCTTCCATGTTTTTTTTTTCAAAATACTTTGTGACAGTCAGATGAAGAAGCTGTCTCACCATCCATTTTCAAAGCTATCACAGGATCATCAGAGGCATCAATCGCTCGGTTAGAACCAGACAAATAAATGTTGATAAGTGTTTCTTCCAACCTGGATCATGTAAGTAACATTGTTAGAAGGTGCATAATAACTTGAAAATCAGGTGCATAGCATGAGGTCTTGTATTCCAGAACATACCACTCCGATGGTGCAGGCGGATTTTCAGGTTCTTGAATGCTGCTGCACTCAGTGTATCCTGTAGATAAGAGACCCGGTGAATTGAGAAAAATGAAAAATAATAACTCACTGCACACTGCACTGAAGAAATAGGAATGACAATTAAGTTAAATGGGAAGAAGGTTGAACCAGACTTATCAACCACATCATCGAAGTTTTGCAGAGAGATGTTCAATGTCTCATCAGATAAAACATAAAAATTATTTATACACATATAATGAGGAAAACATGACACGGGCCAAGCAAAGAAAGTTTAACTCCTATTTACAAATTAACACACACTCTCTCCCATTAATCATCTGTCCATCAAACAAAGTTAGCTGCAAGCCAATACATCTATGCAGGATGCAACAAGCATTTTATAATCCTGTCATCTAGCAATACTGGGTAAAAGCTAAGTAGCAATCTTGTCAATAACTCATTACTTCAGTAAAAACAGCACCATCCCGAGTGGCTCACCTAGATTGCTTTCATCGACAACAACTCCACGATGTTGGAAAGATTCAGAATCATTTGCTGGGGGAAATGAATAGAGATTTTCATAAACATTGCCTTCAACATGCGTAAACGACTCATCTTGAAGGGGATTATCAACAAAAGTTTCCCTTTCACATTCATTATTAACCTGAAAGCAAAATGTCATAGCCAAAACACGAGAAATAATAATCGAGAAAACAGAATCCTTGGCATTGAAAACAACCAACTGAACCAAGAAAAATTGCTACCTTGTCACTACATTCTAAAAGCACATAACTTCCATTCTCGAACTTGTAATAAAGCCCCTCTCTACTGCTGTAGAACCAGCCAGCACTTGGGTCATGGTAAAATCCACTACTGCATCAATTTAAGACAAAAGGAAACAAAAGGTTATCATATTTATACCGAAGAAAACGTTGTCAGCAACAAAAACCCAGAACCAAAAGTGGAAGAATTCCCAGATAAAATTATGCATTAATTAGATTACGTGACTGATCAATAATTGATAAAGCAACCTGGCATGGAAATAGAGTTGAGTGGTTTGATCCCAATCAAAAGCGAAATCGTCTCTTTGTGTCTCTTGAGAATCTGGTTCCGTGTCTCCCGCCATTTCTTCGTCGGGAGTTGAGTTGGGCACCGCACCTTCCGCTATTTCTTCGTCGGAGTGTCTCTACCTATCTTAGATTGAAGCCCATCGTAATATAAATTATCATCTGTACAACAAGTTGTCCATTCCGAATCTCAGCCCAGGCACGGTCGTGTTGGGTTTTTACAGTGGAGGATACTTTAAATTAAAAAATGCATATAATGTTTTTTTTATTATTTCTATATTTCAAAATAAATCTAAAAAATATTAATTTAATATTTTTTTAAGATAAAAAATATTTTTTAAATCATTTAAAAACAACATGTTGCGACGAGTGGGTCTTTTTTTTCTATTTATAATTTGTTTTCAAACTCAAGTCTTGATTATAATTATCAAACCCGGCTTGACAGTTGACACAACCAAAAGGCTGAGTTTTATAGGTCAATTCGGGTCAATTTAAAAAAATATTTAAAATTTTAATATTTCATACAAAAAAATTAAAAAAAATCCATGTGAATATAGGTTATATATGTTATAAATAATGAAGTTTAAGAGAATATTTAAAAATATTTTTTGTCCCACATTAAAAAGATACCATGTTATCATTTTAAGTTGAAGCATTTTTTAAAAAAAATTATCCCACATTGAAAAAACATAACTTTTTTCTTGTGAACATAGAGTATATATACTAAAGGGTTTCAAATCCCACATTTAAAAAATACCTTCTTTCTTATGAACATAGAGTTTATATATTAAAGAGTTTCAAATCTCATATTGAAAAGATATTATGTTATTCTTTTAAATTGAAGTATTTAAACCAAAAAGTTTTTTTATCCCACATTGAAAAAACATAACTTTTTTCTTGTAAACATAGAATATATATACGAAAAGGCTTTAAATCCCACATTGAAAAATAATTTTTTTCTTAGGAACATAGAGTATATATACATCTCACATCGCAAAAACATAACTTTTTTCTTGTGAACATAGAGTATATATACGAAAGAACTTCAAATCCCACATCGAAAAAATAATTTTTTTCTTAGGAATATAAAGTATATATATTAAAGGATTTCAAATCCCACATTGAAAGATATTATGTTATCCTTTTAAGTTGAAGTATTTAAACCAAAAGGTTTTTTATCTCACATTGAAGAAACATAATTTTTTTCTTGTAAATATAGAGTATATATACGAAAGGGTTTCAAATCTCATATTGAAAAAACATAACTTTTTTCTTGTTAACATAAAGTATATATACAAAAGGGTTTCAAATTTCACATTGAAAAAATAGTTTTTTTCTTGGAAACATAGAGTATATACTAAAAGATTTCAAATCTCACATTGAAAAAATAAAATATTTTTCTAATATTTATATAATAAACTTTAAAAAGTGTTAATGACTAACTAAAAAAATATGAAAAAACAAGGATATAGGAGAAAAATCACATTTGAAAAAAAAAACAAAAACAATGGGTCTCGTCCGAGTTCGCCCGGGTCATGGATCGACCTGTTGGGTTGACTGGGTCGACCCGTTGGGCTGATCCTGATTTAATAACTGTGGTCTTGAGTTGAAATTTGTCTTTAAAAAAATTATTTCTTTTGAGAATTGGAAAGATTTACTAGAAGAGTGCTTTAAAAAAATGTTGGATTGTTTTTTTTTAATTATAATTTAGTATAATGTTTGCTATGCGTCCAACAAGACTAATAGTAAACACCTTTTTTTTTTTGTCAAAACTGAAAAAAATAGGTATCAGGAAAGTATTTCATACCAATAAAAAAAATATAAAACAACATATCTTATTTTAATAAAAAAATATTTTATTTTCAACAATAAAAAATCCTAATCAAGAAACTTTATTTGGCTTGGGTTTGAAATTAAATCGAGCCTGATCTGACCCATTTAAAATTTGATTTGATATAAAACAAAATAAAAATTTATACTCAAATAACTTGTTTTTTATTTTAGAGTTTTTTTCTATCCAATTATACGACAATAAAAGTTGACATGCATAAGAAAGCCATAAAAAAATTGAAGAAAAAAAAGCTATTGTGAGTGGCTAAAAAAGGTGATAGCTAATATTATAAAAATAATGCTATATTTTTTCTTGACAATAATAAAAAAAATCAAATGGTATTTAATTAAACAACACCCAAAAAAATACAACAAGTGAATAGCTTTATTTTTTAAAAAGAAAAAAAAATCATGAACGGTTATCCAAAATAAGCGCTCGTTAATATAATAAAAAAAGGGATATGATCTCATAAAGATTTGCATAACATTTTTGCAAAAATATTTTTTTAAAAAATCCTTGATTGATCCCAAGAAGGTTCAAATGAATCCAAATCAACAAAAAAGTTATCATTGAGTCATGATACCAATAAAAGTTTTAATCCTACAGTCAAGAAATGTTAGAAAATCCTGTAGCCGGGTAAGTCATTTCTAAACCTTGAGGTAGGTTACCTCTTTAAATGACCAAATTTCAATATTTTTACACTGAATAGATCACCTATAAGAATAAGACCATCTTAAGTAGGTCATTCATAAAAATGAGACTACTTGGGTAGATCACCAATTACAACGAGATCATCTTGGATAGGTCACCCATTATAATGAGACTATCATATGATTTTCAAGAGTGCAAATCCCTTCATTGAACTTAAAGGTGTCAGATCCCTTTTCTAATTTAAGGGTGTCAAGTCTCTTTTCTCCTGACTACGTGATTTTCGAAGGTGTTAGATTCCTTTCATTTCAAAAAAAAATATTTGAGGTATAAGATATCTCTTTTAGAATTTAAGGTGTCAGATTTCTTTCATTTCAAAATGAAATCTTTGAGGGTGTTTGATCTTTTTTTTAGAATTTAAAAGTGTCATGTCTTTTTTTCTTCCAACTACATGATTTTTTTGGGTGTCGTATCCTTTCTTTAAACTTAAAGGTGTAAGATCCCTTATATTTTAAAATGAAATCTTTGAGAGTGTTAGATCCCTTTTATAGAATTTAAGGGTGTTAGATCCCTTTCCTTCCAACAATATGATTGCTTTTCTAGAATTTAAGAGTGTCAAATCCCCTTTCCTTCCAACTATGTGATTGTCGAGGATGTTAAATCCATCTATTGAACTTTAAGGTGTTAGATTTTTTTTGTTTCAAACATCAGTTTTCTCCCAAACAATCTTATTACACAAAGCTTTTTACAGGACTTTGTAACGTAAGCATTTTAAATAACGAGTATCTATCATGACCCAAAAACTAACCCCTCCCATTTTAATATATATTTTGAAAATTAGAAAGATAAAAAAAAATGCCTTTTCAATAATTTTAATTAATTTTATTTTTATTTTATTTTTATGTGTAAAAAAAATCTTTAAAATTATTTTAAAAAATGCAAAAATACAAAAAATTAAAAATAAAAATATAACTAGGGTTATGATTGGACTACTTGTTGTGATCTATTTTTGACCCTATATAAAAATCAAGAAAATAAAAAAATAAAAAATAAAATTCAAAATACAAGAGGATACACATGAAGAAAGCTTAGAAAATTATCCAAGTTGGTGGTAAAGGACCAAAATGACAAGGGGACCAAAAGTGCAAGAAAAAAATACAGGATCCTAGAAAATTCAAATTGCTTGGTCCCCAAGCAATTGAGGGGAAGGAGACAAAAAAAATTACCCATAAATAGATGGTTATACACACACAAAAGGATAGGAGTTTTAGGGAGCCAAAAACAAAAAAAAAACCAAAAATAATTTCCCTTACTTTTCTCTTTAGCACACATACTCCCCCCAAAAGATCTATACAACACAAAAAAACCTTATACCCATTATTCCAAAAGGAGTCGTCAGCCACACAACAAAAAAGGAACACCCATCTTCAACCTCTCATTTATTGGCCAACCTTCTCTAGCCACACGCTATCATTTTCTTCAACCGAGATCGACCTGCCACCTTGAATGACAGCCCTCCTGCACACAAACTAGAGCTCATAGTGACCATTTCCTTTCACCCAATGATGATTCCTCTCTCTCAAGCCCTCCTCCATAACCCATCTTCCAATCGATAGTCTTGTCTTTCTCTCTCTCTCTCAACCTCAAAATCACCAGTGGAGGCGAGTTTCCCCAAGCCAACTGAACCAGTAAAGACCCATTAACGCTTGTTTCATCCCTATGGTTACCAACTACTAACTTTATGATCAATTAAAACCAACGACCGATGACACCCTCATCTCATCTAGCACCTCACAAATCCATCGAAACTAAACCCGCTAGCAGTACAAGAAGAATAAACAAAAACCAACCCAACCATGGAAGAGGGAAGCAAACCTATAGAAAAGAAAAACCAACTGTTGTTGGTGTCATTTTTTTTTCTAAGTAACAAAGATACTTACTGCCAGCGTAAGAAGAAAAAGAAGAATACATTTTTTTCAAATCCACCAGTTTTCCTTTCTCACTGGTGATGGCGCGTGATTCCACACATCGGTAGTGATGATGGCGTGTGAAACCCACATGCCGCTAATGTTTCCCTATTTCTAGCATTAGTTTTGAGTTACAATAACCTCTCTAATCGATTCCCAATGCTCAGAAGGTCGATTTATAACCTCAAATTATTTTTTTGACAAATTGCTAAGCTTGTGAAATTTTGGGACCAAATTTTATTATTTTGTATAATATTAGGACTCTTGGACATTTAATTTGGTTTGATGCGTGTTGTGATTTGAGATAATTTGTGTTGGGTTGTTTGTTTCCTTTTAGGTTGTGATTGTTATTTAAACATTAAATGTTGATGCATGAATTTATGTTTGGATTTAGGTTGAGTCATTTGAATTATCATGAAACTCATATATAAGCTTGTGAGATCAATAAGATTTGTGTGAATGTTTGGCATTGTTTGGTTTTGAGTTTATTGATAATTTGTCCTAATTGATATCGTTGTTGAAAAAGCCTTGATAAAAACATTTTTATTTGTGTTTTGCCAAACATGTTCTTTGTCCTGTTCTTAATAAATTTTTAATTGTTGGAAGATCATTTTGTAATTAATTTTGAATTCCTCACTTTTTCTACCTTCATATATTTAATATTTGGAATTGCGATTTACATGTAATACGCTTATTCGGTATTAAATAAATCGGTTCCCTTCCATAAAAATAACCAAAAAAATAATCTTTCTTTTAGAAATACAATTTTTATTTTAAATTGCATATGGCTAAAAACCCTAAAAATTATTTGAGGATTATTTCAAAATCTAAAATATTTGGCATCTTTTTTTTTTTAAAAAAATATTTCATAGATTTTACAATAAGTTTGTAAAATTCAAAAGGATTTTGGCCAATATTTCAATAACCCTAAAAATTTTAATTACTGAAAACTAATAGTCAATATTCTGGTATATATATTGGACTTACAAGTAGGCTGATATTTAAATATCAGGAGTTGAATAGAAAAATCTCAAAAATATTTTGGATACTCACCAATTTTAATTAGGAGTATTTTTCATCATAATATACGAGTTGTGAAAAACGCTTTCGTCTTTCAATATGGACGAACCCTGTGAGGGAACCTGTATTGATTTTTCCTACAAGAATTTATTTGGGTATACGAGCCCATAATAAATTCAAGATACTAGATCTATTCATAAGCGTAAACCTTTATTTTAAGTCATAGACGGACCATCGATTAGGAACCCATCAATATATTTAAGCCACTTCTAAACCATAAAATACAGCTCATCTTAGGTGAGATGCGCTAGGGATGATAATACCTTCTATAACCACAATCAATCTCTTACCTTAGAATTTCATATAAGACTAGTCCATTTGGGTCACCTAGTGTCCTTGAACTAAACAACTAGGTGGTGAGTCCTCGATTCTTATGTCCCGCCACGCAGCAAACGTACGTGTGACACTAATAATTGAGTATCATGAGCAAAAACAAAGTTTGGGATTTTTTGGGCCACAATTGAAGGTTAAATTGAAGAGGAAATTGAGAAATGAGGTTTAATTTGATTTAATTTGACTAATATTAAAAACAATTCAAAGTTCAAGGACGATTTTGAAATAAAGAGCCGATTTAGAAATCAATAGAGAGCTTAATTAAAGAAGAAGATCAAAATTGAGAGTTAAATTGGTAAAAAAAAATACATAATTTTAGGAACCAATGGTGAATTTGCAACAAATTGTTAAATATGAAGAAATAAATTGATTCAATTAGGATTTGGGACACAATCAAGAACAAAAATGAGATTTAAGAATTTTAGAAAAACCAAAGACTAAATTGGAATTGGAATGATCAATTAATTCAATTTAGGGTTTAAATTGAAAGAAATTTCAAATTTAAACATCTTAATTGAATGAAATTGAAAAATTCAAAATCTAATAACTGTAACGAAAAGGAAAAAAACATTTCAAGGACCAATTATCTACTTATATAACTTTATTTTGGTCCTATTTGTTTCAATCCAGTCCAAATTGTCCCAATTAAGTTCAATTGAATTATATTAATTTAATTTACCCTATTTAATTCATGATTTCGGTCCAATTGTTTTCAATTAACTTAATCTAAATTTGCCTAATATTTTATTTTGATTTCAAGAATTGAGCAAATCATGTTATATTCTCATTAGTCTCAATCTCTTCTGATTCCAGATTTTAGAGACCTAAAATACAGCAAACCAAACCTAAATTTCTCCAATCAAACCCTAAAATCTTGTCTTAAAAAAACCAATCTTATCTTTCCATTTTAAAAAGACAAACCGGAACTATCCAAAAAGGGAGGAGCTAGATAAAAATTCCTAGCACAAACTCTCATCTCCCCAACACAAAAAAAAATGATTAACCTTATCCCACAACAAAACCTAATCTGCCTAGACTAACATACAATGGACCAACCTTTCAATCATCAAGATAGAACTAACATCAGATTCTTCACTCCTAGGAAAAACACAAACTACCTTAAAACACCTTTCACCAAACTACCTTAAAACACCTTCCACCAAACTACCTTTAATCTCCATCAAAACTACCATAAAACCTCTTTCACCAAATCAATTTTCCCTACTAAAAACCAAGCACAACATTGAGGCAGAACCAACAGAGGCACGTGGAGAGAACTATTACAACTAAGAACTAGAGCCTCTCATCAACCCATCATCCAAAAATAAATCAAATAAGATCTTCTACACTAACCTCCTTCTCACCATAACCAATAATTCAACCACCGACTGTTGTAACCCAATTTTGGATCCACCAAGATTTTCTCGAATGTTATTTTATTTCTATTATTATTTATAAAAATCCAAAAAAATTAAGAAAAAGGAAAATTCAAAAATATATTTTTCTCGAGTCAACCGCATCTTTCCATCAAAACGGAGTCCACCGGGTCAATACGGGTCAAACCATGTCGACCAGGGTAAAAAATGAGTTTCGGACCGTTTCGGGTCAAAACCGTCATTTTTGGTCAAAACCAAGTCCACCGGGTCAATACGGGTCAAACCATGTCGACCAGGGTAAAAAATGAGTTTCGGGCCGTTTCGGGTCAAAACCGTCATTTTTGACCAAAACCGAGTCCACCGGGTCAATACGGGTCAAACCATGTCGACCACGGTAAAAAAAAGAGTTTCGGGCCGTTTCGGGTCAAAACCGTCATTTTTGACCAAAACCGAGTTCACCAGGTCAATACGGGTCAAACTATGTCGACCGGGGTAAAAAATGAGTTTCAGGTCATTTTGGGTCAAAACTATTATTTTCGGTCATTAAAATTAATTTTTAGCGGTTGAAACGAGGTTTTTCTAATACTGATTTGAGTTTTTAATTTTATCTATATATATATATATATTATTATATATAATAAAACAAAATTAATAATTCAGAATTGTCATATTAGGCGGGGCAGTTATATTTATTGTAGGCGGAGCAGTTGGATGAATACAATTTTTATTTAAAGGAGATGCTTCTTGTCTCCTGTCATTGGCTATAAATAGCCAGTGATAGTTCGAGAGAAAAGGAAGGAGGAGAAAAAACAAAAAAAAAAAAGAGAAAGAACGAAAGAAAAAAAAAAGAAAGAAGCGAAACAACTGTGAAACTGTGTATTTTTTTTTAGTTTTTCTTCACGAGAGTAGGATATTGTTTAAAAAAAAACAATTTAAAAAATACCAAATATATCCCGACACATCTCAGCCGTTGAAATATTCCAAGATTTGATCCCGTTGCGCCACGTCATCCGGTGCACCGAGATTTCTGTGCATCGCGACACACCAGATCAAAGCTCCGCTCATCCAGACTGTCCGTTCAATCTGCTAATCTAGCCAATCACAACCATCCGATCATTTCATCTGAGATCCAACGGCGTACAGTGTTCAAAGGTACCGGTGTACCATACACGCGTTCACACCGTAGCGTAATCTCGGAGCCTCTCTCTCCTCTCGCCGGCGATGCTCTCTCTCTCTCATCCGATCTCCACTTTCCGGCCGTCTCCAGCCTTCGCACCACCACAGAAAGGTTTCTCCCCTGCTGTAAAGAAAAACCCCGGTGGTTTGCAGCGTTTTCTCCGCCTCATCTGGCCGGAAAAAGGCCGCGATTTTCGTCGGCCACCGAAGCTTCAAGTCGTCGATTCTCCTTCGTCAGCCATCAACGGCCATCGAGACCACCACCATCAGAATCCTCGACATCAGATCTACCAGGATCGACCATCTTTTGGTCAGAAATCTCGCCGGACAATTTCGCCGCCGCCAACAGTAGCCGCGCGTGAGTCACACGCGCCGCCAGTGGCATTTTCGTAATTTTTGGAGAATTTCGAGGGTATTTCAGTCTTTTACCTATACAGTGATACTCAGGTAAATTTTTTGAGATTTCTAACATTTTTTTATTTTGTATATAAATTTTCTTGCATGTAAAAAACAATAAAACAAAAAAAATATAAAAAACAACGTGGTTCCCACACCCATTTTATCATATTATTGTTCGTGGATCCAAAGCCCAATTCTCGAATATGGTTATATCCATTTCTCAATAATATCAAAATAAAATTTGTTTTTATAAACGAATATTATTTGTCGACACGTCTTTTTTTAAAAAAGGACCGATGTCAAAAATATAAACCCAAAATATAATGGATTATATCCATTATTTCTTTTGGTAACCCAGACGTAACTCTCCTTTTTAGGGTTGAAACGTCATATTTTAGACAAGTCTCCTAATTTTTAGGGACTGATGTCATTTTTAACGCGTCTCCTATTTTTAGGGACCGATGTTAATCATTTAAAAAAAAAACAAATTACCAAGAAACCCAAAATATAATGGATTATATCCATTATTTTTTTTGGTAACCCAGACGTAATTCTCCTTTTTAGGGACAAACGTCAATATTTTAGACGAGTCTCCTAATTTTTAGGGACTGATGTCATTTTTAATGTGTCTCCTATTTTTAGGGACCGACTTTAATCATTAAAAATAATTACCAATAAGCCCAAAATATAATAGCATTTGAATCAAGTAAAAAACACACAAGTAAGGGTAACCTTTCTATTGAAAGGATGTTTTAAGGGTGGTGTCTACCTTCCCTTAATCATAACTAACCCCGTACCCGAATCTCTAGGACCAGTGTCCAATTTAGGATTTCTAGTTCTCTCAAATTACTAGATGGCAACTCCAATAAAATCTTTGTTTTCCCCCCATTGAGAAAAAAACCATTTTTGTTAAATAAACAAAAAAAGCGGGAGCCGTCGCCCGACGTCGTGTATCGACAGAATGGCGACTCCACTGGGGACTTAGGGTTGAGCCAACTGCTTGTGTTTGCTTTTCATTTGCTCTTTCTTATTGCTATTTATTTTTGGGCATTTATTGTATTTGCATTATTTATTTTATGCAATATCTACTGTAATTCTTTTTAATTTTCCATATTGCCATATGCATGCATATTTATTTATTTGTGTCTTCACACACTTCACGGTGAACCCAAAAAAAAAAAAAGCTCTGGACCCGAGCTCGTCCTGTTTAAGATTAGAAAAAAAAGATTCAGGTGGCAAGTGTGACTTATGTCCACTGATGCTCATTTGGACTTTTGCTTGGATTGTAACTCACCCTATGCAACTAGTACTGTGGAGTCTTTCTCCCCTACTCATGTTGTATAAGGTTAAGAGGTCGATTACTTCACGAGTAATTCGGGCAATCTAAGAATCAAAAAATATCTTTAAGGATAGATTAAACTGAGCCAAACCTTATGAGCTAGATCCTATCAATTAGGATATACCCTTTAAGACACAAACAAATGTCAATGCATTTACATACATGTTCATATACATTTCATATTCTCATTAAATCTCCACCGATCCTTAGAGGAAGTGTGAGATGGAAAAAAGCAATACTATTGAGGAATTTTTGACCAGATCAGAATTGAGCCAACATGATGAAGGGGATTGTTTGCCATCAGAATTTGAGTCTCAGTTGCCAGAGCATGTTAAATTAGATGACAAACCACTTGGTACAGGACAACTGCTAGACTGCTGGGAAAAGTTATCCTCTCATGATCAAATCACTTTTCAGAAACAATATGGGGATCTATCATATTTACTGAAGATTAGGGTCCAACATGCTTGTTTTCAGGCCATGATAGGGTTTTGGGATCCAAAATATCGGTGCTTCACATTTGATACTGTGGATATGACTCCTACTATCGAGGAGTATAAGTCCCTGCTAAATTGTCCCAAGTCAGAAAAGGTGTACTTTTACACACCTATAGAGCATGCACTTTCTAACTTTGCTTGGATTACCCAGACAGACTGTCAACTAGCAAAATCACATGCAACTAAACGAGGAAATAGCCAAGGTTGGTTTTGGAATGAACTAGAAGCCATATTCAAGAGGAGATTACATGATGAAAGCAATGAAATTCGATTGAGAATTTTGGCCTTAGGTATATATGGTTTGGTTCTTTTCCCATCTGCCGAGGGGATGATCGATTTTGAGGCTGTTAATGTATTCAAAAATGTGGCAGCCCTTAAAATTAACCCTGCTACAACAATATTGGCAGAAACTTTCTCATCCTTGAATTATTGTAGAAAAGCTGGAAGGGGTCGTTTAAGATGTTGTTTGCAGTTGTTATTTGTCTGGACTGTGAGTCATATGATCGAGGGGAAGATTTCAGGTTTGGTTGGTACCCCATGGCATCTTTATTCTAAGCTGGAGAATTTTGCTGAAAAACATTTGCATGAAGTAGGAAGAACCACATGGGAATCAATGTTCCTGAGTCTAAGTAAATCTCAATTTCATTGGAGAAGTCGATACTCTTATTTCAAATCTTATCTGGCATACTGTGGTGAGTACCAATGGGTCCCGTTGATAGGAGCCCGCTGCTGTATTAGTTACTGTCCCAACATGGTCTTACGACAGTTTGGATTTGAGCAGTTTATTCCAAGGACTACCAAACTGGGAACATTTTATGAAGATTTCAAGACCTCGAAGAAATTATTGGAGTCAGTGAAGAAGGCATGGAAACATCCTGGTAGAGTTACTTCTGCTAAGAGAGTAGAAGGAAAAACAACTGAAGGATATCCAATATGGCAAAAGAAGAGAGGGAAAGGGTACAAAGTTCCTCATTTTGAAGGGCCACCCAGGTCTTTGATTCAGTCTGCTGAAGACATACACGAAGAAGTTCGCGCCCAACAAGAATCTTATAACCTAAGTTTGAATGCTAAAGTGGAAGAGTTATAGGCTAAAAAAAGAAAGTTAGAATCTAATCTCGTCGTTCGAGAGAAAACTTTGGCTATCATACAACAAGAAAAGGATGACTTGTCAGCTCAGCTACAACATCAACAACTTCAGTTCCAGTAATTACAAGAAAAATATGTACTTTTGTCAGAAGATAAGAGGAAGCAAGATGTCAACATGAAGAGATGGGTTAAAAGAGCATCAAAAGCTGAGGAAATGGTATTAAAATTGGAAGAGAAAAATGGATCACTTCAAGAGCAACATCAAAATCAAGATTTAGTCATTGCCAATTTAGATAAACATGTCGACCATTTGCTTTCTGTTGAGCAAACCTTATCATCGGAAAAAGAAAATGCAGAAAGAGAAGCAGATCGTTGGGCTTCTGAAGCTATGCTCTATCATGTACAAGCAGATGATGCCAAGAATTATGCTTTAGGATTACGAGGCCTAGCCCAACAAGTAGCAGATGGTGAGCCAATGACTAGAAATGAATTCCATCAGTTTTTTGGTTTGATCAGAGATGGAATTAATGAGATCTCAGCATATGACGGTCCAAGGCTTTGGAAAGATTGACTTGTTGCGATTTTAATTTTGTAAATTAATAAAAGACTAATTTGTCATCTTTTCATCATGAGAAATGTTTATTTTGATTCTGATTTATGGCATCAAATTTCTCCACTAAATCGGTTCAAGTCCCTGTAGGTTTGGAGTCCTCAGTGAGAACTTTCTTAAGAGAATCTGATCTGGTCTGTTCCTTATCATAAGTTAAAAGAAAATTTGAAACAAATAACAAGCATGCATAAGTCATATGACATTTTGCATTCCATTTGTGCATTTCATTTATTTTTCTCGCATTCACTCAGGTTGAAATATAGGTCCCCCAAAAGACCATAAAATTCATTACACTCGACTACGAAGGAAAATAATGGAGAACGAAAAAAGAGCACATCTAGAGGCTCATTACCAAAGGGAGTTGGAGAGCATGAAGAATGATATTACACGACTTACAAGTCTACTCGAGCAGGCCCTAGCATCCAAGTCCGTAGAGAATACCTCTGCTCAGCCAGCAATCGCAACTCTATCTGTATCTATGCCAGCAGCTCCTTTTGTATTCACGTCTCAAAATTTAGGGGCAAATCCCTCTTTATTTGAACAACAGTCCACTACCAATGTTCCACCAGCACAAGTGTCGGTTACTGTAAACTTGACAGCTGATGACTCACATATGATGAAATTCTCTAAACAAGTTGATTATGAGAAGTTGACCGCTCTAGAAGACAGATTGAGGGCAGTCGAAGGGGCAGACTTATATGATCCTGTTCATGCTGCAGAGATGTGTTTAGTTCCAAATGTAGTTGTACCCAAAGAATTTAGGGTATCAGAATTCATCAAGTATACTGGAACTGAATGCCCAGCCACACATCTTAAATCTTATTGCAATAAGATGGCAGAAGTAGTGAATGATGAGAAACTTCTCATCCATTTCTTTCAAGACAGTCTTTCTGGATCGGCACTAAGTTGGTATACAAGGCTAGATAATACCAAGATCAAAAAATGGAAAGATTTGGTAAAAGCTTTTGTGGAGCAGTATAAATTCAACATGGAGGTAGCCCCGGACAGGTCAAGCTTGTTAGTCATGGAGAAGGGCAACAAAGAGACTGTAAGAGAATACGCTTTGAGATGGCGTGAAAAAGCATCTCATGTGCAACCCTCTTTGTTAGAAAAAGAAATGGTCACTCTGTTTTCCAACACTTTTAAATCTCCTTACTTTGAACACCTAGTGGGTAGTTCAGCTCAACATTTCTATGATGCCGTAACTATCGCTGAGAGGATAGAACAAGCAATAAGAATGGGGAGAATGGTAGAGCCTACTGAGAAGAAAGGCTTTATTGGGAAAAAGAAGGATTCTGAGGTAAACAACGTGGAAGGAGTGTATAAGGGTAAGAAGAAAAATTACCATCATTACAACTTCCAAATACCTACCCAACAAGTTGCAAGTGTAAACTTCACTAAGCCTTTCCCTACCAACCAACAAAACCCACCAAATGACCAACAAAGTAACCAAATTGCTAATCCTCCAAGAAGGAACTTTCAAAGAACCCAAGAACGATTGCCACCATTACCACTTCCCTTGGGAGAAATGTATTCAAAGTTGTTGAGTATTGGGCAAGTGGCTCCTGTTCCCTTAACCCCACTGCAACCTCCATACCCAAATTGGTATAAGCCGGATCTGACATGTGAGTATCATGCTGGCATTGCTGGGCATAACATTGAAAGCTGTAATGCATTTAAAAACAAGCTTCTGCAATTGATAAAAGCTGGTTGGATAACTTTTGATGATGCACCGAATGTGAATTCTAACCCTTTACCCAATCATGCTGCAAGTAGTGGAGGGGTAAATGCTGTAGCAGTAGAGGGTAAGAAGGAAAGAGTTTTGAAGGTTTCCATGGAAAGACTGTACGGTATGATGGTACAGTCTGGATATTTACCTGAGGTTGAACCAGTGATGAATGGAAATAATTACTGTAAGTTTCATGGCGAGGTGGGACATCACATTGATGATTGTCAAGAATTTCACCAGGAAGTGAAAAGGATGCTGACTTTCGGCATGATAAGGATAGAGAGTGAAGAAGAAAGCAGTGAAATTGGGATGATAGGCCGTCAGGAGAAAAAAGTGGAGGTTTGTAGACTCCAACCAACTATGGGTGGTCCACCAAAACTAATCCTGACCAAACCTGTGTGCATAAATAGTGGAAGTTATAGCACAATGCCTTACAATTATGGATATTCTTTCAACATTAAGGCTCCTACACCTATCTTCCATACTGAAATCGGTGGTTTAACTCGAAGTGGTCGGTGTTTTACACCAGAAGAATTGGAGAGGCAGAGGAAAGCTAAAGGAAAAGAAATAGTTGATGCTTTTAAAGGTATGGAAGTGAACAAACCTATAAGTGAAGATGAGTCTAATGAATTTTCTGAAGTTGATGAAGCATAGTGAGTATAGTGTGGTAGATCAGTTGAAGAAAAATCCTACTAGAATCTCTTTAATGTCACTTATCTTGAGTTCTGAATTACACCGTAAAGCGTTGCAAAAGGTGTTGAATGAAGCATATGTGCCCCAAGATATTACTCAGGATACAATGGAACATTTGGTGGGAAGAATTCAAGCCTCTAATTACTTATACTTCACTGAAGATGAGCTAGACCCGGAAGGGACTGGGCATAACAAGCCTTTGTACATCACTGTGAAATGTAAGGACTGTCTGATCGGCAAAGTGCTTGTGGATAATGGTTCAGCTCTGAATGTGCTACCAAGGCATATGCTAGATGAGATGCCGATTGATGCTACTTATATGAGGCCAAGCACTATGACAGCTAGAGCATATGATGGTTCCCCTAGACAGATAATAGGGACCATTGACATTGAATTGTTTGTAGGGCCTCAGATGTTTTTGGTAACCCTACAAGTAATGGATATACATCCTTCATATAGCATGTTATTGGGGAGACCATGGATACACGCCTCTGGGGCTCTGACATCATCTCTACACCAATGTCTGAAGTACATTATCAATGGTACTTTAGTGAAAGTTAAGGCAGAAGAAACCTTGTCCATGATAAGAAATGTGTCACTCCCTTATATTGAAGCAAAAGATTGCAAAGATGGAAATCTCCATGCCTTCGAGATTGTGAACACTGAATGGGTACCAGAGAATACGGTGCTGAGAAGACCAATTATTTCTAATACTTCTAGAATGATAGCTAAGTGCTTTTTGAAACATGGGCTACCATTCCAGAATGCTTCACTTACTGGAAGTTTTAAGGGAGTCAACATGATGAAAGTTAAGGCTGCTGATCAGAGGTTTAGGCTTGGCTTTAAGCCTAAGAAAGATGATTACAAGAGAGCTGCTAGGATTAAGCGAGAAAGAAGGTTGGCCAGAATGGAAGGAAGAAAGCCAGAAGAAGAAGACATTGTAATCCCACCCATCCATGTTTCTTTCCCAAAGTCAGCATATGTAATGAAACCTGAAAACATGATAGAAGTCTTGGGACAGAAACTTGCTGTCATGGATATCAACAATGTAGAGGAAGGTGAAGGAAAAGGCTGGAATTATAATGATGAGCCGAAAACAACAGAAGAAGATGAGCTGTTACCTCAGTTAACTGTCCACTCTCTAGAAGAGGCTCCAACCAATACCTTTGTGCGAAAGCTTTTAGTTGATGAAGTATTCCAGAATTGGGAGATTGAAGAAGCCCCAGTTGTTTTCAAGAAGTAATGATTAAGCGTCTATTCGCTTTTATGTGCTTTGTGTGCTTTCCTTTGAAGTTTGCTTTGTGTTTTGTACCTAGTTGGAAATCTTGGCTCAAGATGTCAACATAAGGTCTTTTTATAATTATTGAGCCAACTTCTGAATATTATTGAGATCGTGCATTTTCCTCAACATTTGTTACCTTATTTTGCTTTGTTTGACTACAAGATATGCATTTACACTATAAACACCTTCCGCTTTCAGGAATCCTGAAAGTGAATCCTCCATAAATCCACAAACATTTTGCATTGAAAATGAATGGCCAAACTTTGATAAGGATGTGATTGCAATGGATGAAGAGGAATGGAATGAAGATGATATGAAAGAGTTTACCAAACAGGTAGAACAGTCTGAGCATGCCTGGAAACCTGCAAAAGAAGAATTAGAGGTGATAAATGTAGGCACAAAGCAAGATAAAAGAGAGCTAAAGATTGGAACTCTGATTACCACAGAAGAAAGATGCAGTTTAACAGCACTACTACAAGAGTATACGGATGTGTTTGCCTGGTCTTATGCAGATATGCCTGGTCTAGACATTGATATTGTAGTACACAGAGTGCCTCTGATAGAAGGATGTAAACCTGTTAAGCAGAAATTGAGAAGAACTCGCCCGGATATTCTACTCAAGGTCAAAGCAGAGATAGAGAAGCAGTGGGATGCTGGTTTTCTAGAAGTTATTAAATACCCTCAATGGGTATCTAACATAGTGGTAGTCCCAAAAAAGGATGACAAAATCAGAGTATGTGTAGACTTCAGGGATCTAAACAAAGCTAGTCCCAAGGATGATTTTCCTTTGCCTCACATAGACGTTCTGGTGGACAATGCTGCTAAGAGTTCAACTTATTCCTTCATGGACGGATTCTCCGGGTATAACCAGATTAAAATGGCTGAAGAAGATAAAGAGAAGACCACTTTTGTCACGGCATGGGGAACATTTTGCTACAAAGTGATGCCATTCGGGTTAAAGAATGCTGGAGCCACATATCAAAGAGCAATGGTGACACTTTTCCATGATATGATGCATAGAGATTGAAGTGTATGTGGATGATATGATTGCCAAGTCTAAGAATGGAGAAGATCATGTTCAGGTTCTAAGAAAATTATTTGATAGATTAAGGAAGTATCAGCTGAAGCTGAATCCTGCAAAATGCTCATTTGGGGTAAAGTCTGGAAAGTTGCTGGGATTTGTGATAAGGAATAGAGGTCGATCCTGATAAAGTGAAAGCAATTCAGGCTATGACAATTCCTAAAACTGAGAAAGAAGTAAGAGGTTTCTTAGGACGTTTGAACTACATTGCTCGATTCATATCTCAGTTAACAACAACATGTGAGCCAATCTTTCGATTACTTCGAAAAAAGAATCCTGGTACATGGGATAAAGACTGTCAAGAGGCTTTTGACAAAATAAAGCAATACTTACAGAATCCACCTTTGTTAGTGCCACCTGTGCCTGGAAGACCTTTGATCTTGTATTTGACAGTAACCGAGGTAGTAATGGGCTGTGTGTTAGGACAACATGATGAGTCTGGAAGAAAGGAGCAAGTTATCTATTATCTGAGTAAGAAGTTTACCGATTGTGAATCCAGATATACCATGACTGAGAAGCTATGTTGTGCCCTTGCGTGGAGTACGAAGCGTCTTCGACAATATATGTTGTATTATACCACCTGGTTGATCTCAAAAATGGATCCGCTTAAGTACATCTTTGAGAAACCTTACTTATCAAGCCAAATAGCAAGGTGGCAAGTAATGTTGGCAGAGTATGACATTGTATACAAGACAAGAACATCTGTAAAGGGAAGTGTAATTGCTGATCATTTAGCAGATAATGCTATCAAAGATTATGAGCCTTTGAAATTTGACTTCCCGGATGAGGATGTGTTAATAGTTGAAGAAGACAAAGAGAAGAATGATTGGTGGATCATGTATTTTGATGGGGCAGTGAATGTATCTGGCAATGGAGCAGGGGCTGTGATAATCTCACCTGATAAGAAGCAATATCCCATCTCAATCAAGCTACAATTTGAATGCACTAACAATACTGCTGAATATGAGGCTTGTATCCTTGGCTTAGAAGCTGCTTTAGAGATGAAGATAAAAAAGCTTGATGTCTATGGGGATTCAATGTTAATAATCTGTCAAGTGAAAGGCGAATGGCAGACCAAAGAAGAAAAATTGATACCCTATCAACAATATCTCTCAAAACTGACTGAGGGCTTTGATGAGATAGATTTTACCCATATGGGAAGAGACAAAAACCAGTTTGCTGATGCTTTGGCAACCTTAGCTTCTATGGCCAAAACTGATTACAGCATCAGGGTACAACCAATCTGCATTGAGATTAGAAATTTTCCAGCTCATTGTTGTTCAATTGAAGGAGAAGTAGATGGGAACCCATGGTTTTATGACATCAAGCGGTTTATCCAATATCAAGAGTATCCCTTGGGGGCATCTAAAGCAGATATGAAGACCTTGAGACGGTTAGCCATGGAATTTTACCTGGATGGAGAAATTCTATATAAAAGATCATTCAATGGGACTTTACTAAGATGTCTAGATGAAATCGAAGCTAAGGTAGCATTGCAAGAAATTCATGAAGGAATTTGTGCAACTCATACAAGTGGGCATATGATGGCCAGACAACTGCAACGATCTGGATACTTCTGGATGACCATGGAGAAAGATTGCATTGATTATGTCAGAAAATGCCATAAATGTCAGGTGTATAGTGATAAGATAAATGCACCTCCAGCTCCTCTATTCAATATGACATCACCGTGGCCATTTGCAATGTGGGGAATAGATGTGATTGGCCCAATCAACCCAAAGGCCAGCAATAGGCATCAATTTATCTTAGTAGCCATTGATTATTTCACAAAGTGGGTGGAGGCCAGCTCTTATGCTCATGTAACTCAAAAGGTGGTCAAGTGTTTCATTGAGAAAGATTTGATTTGTCGGTACGGTTCACCCGAGAAGATAGTGACCGACAACGCCCAAAATTTTAATGGGAAAATAATCACAGAATTGTGTGTGAAGTGGAAAATTAAACATTCAAACTCGTCTCCTTACAGACCGAAGATGAATGGTGCTGTCGAAGCTGCAAACAAGAATATCAAGAAGATTATCCAGAAGATGGTAGTCACTTATAAGGATTGGCATGAGATGCTTCCCTTTGCTCTACATGCGTATCGCACAGCAGTAAGGACATCTACTAGAGCTACACCTTACTCATTAGTATTTGGGATGGAGGCGGTGATGCCTTTGGAAGTAGAAATTCCATCATTGAGAGTACTAATGGAATCTGAACTAGAAGAAGCTGAATGGGCTAAAGTAAGATACGAGCAGCTAAACATGATAAGTGAGAAGAGGTTGGCTGCAATTTGTCATTACCAGTTATACCAAAGAAGGATGGCCAAAGCATATGACCGGAAAGTCCGACCAAGGGAATTCAAAGAAGGGGATCTTGTACTAAGAAAAATCTTACCATTACCAAGTGAGGATAGAAGCAAGTGGGCACCAAACTATGAAGGCCCGTATGTAGTGAAGAAAGCATTCTCTGGAGGGGCCCTGTTGTTAACTAGAATGGATGGAGATGATGTATCTAGGCCTGTGAACTCTGATTCTGTGAAAAAGTATTATGTATGATGCATTTCATCCAATCATAATCAATTAAATAAAGTTTGGTCAGGAAATTCTCTTTGCATATACCTCACCAAAAACCTATGCATGATCTCAATGGCTCAACAATTTGATCTTTCAAACTTTTTTACAAGAGAACCCATTCTTCTTAAATGAGATTTTAAAAGAACTGATTTTGTTTGTGATTTCCATGAAATAAATCAATGATTTGTTTAGGATGATGTTCAGAGCAATTCCCTTTAAAGAGATGACCAAACAAGTCTAAAACATACAATTAGAAGAACTATCATTCAAATTATGTCTTGGATTTACATTTTATCAGCATGAATAATGATTGGTAATATATTAGTTGTCATGGACTCGCAACACATGGTATCTTATAAATCCAAAGCATTACACTGGATGTGGACAACGTTTATTGGTTTTAACTGATTTTACTCGAAATGAGGAAAGGTCATATTTGATATTCCTTTCACTTTCTTTAAAATTATCCTTTGGAGTCCCAATTTGAGCTGAGTCTATTTAAAACTTTTTCTTTCATAAGAACCTGAATTAAGATCACACCTTACACTAGGGGGCAAAAAGAGAGAAATGATCATGGAAATCATCTTGAAAGCATGTGAGCTTATAAAGTCTGACAACAAAGACTTCAATAAAATTCAAAACAATTGAGAGAATTCCCAACAAATATGGGAATAACAAAAAAAAAACAAAAGTTCTTAATTTGGAATATTTAGTATCATTTTTGTTGTCAAGATAGCAAAAGAAAAGGCTAAGATAAGATAATAGTGATCTATAGTTTTTTTGTAAACCCTTAAACACTCTTTTGAGCTTATAAAATACTCTTTCTTTTATAGCTTTGAGCCATAAAATACATTGCGTGTCTTGAAAGTCCTTTCTAATCGAGTAAGCAACCTGGATCAATAAATTGTGTTCTCAAAATATAAGAGACTTTTCCATAAAGAGTTATGGCGTGGCAAATAATTACTCGTTATTATTCATGCTGTCAAAATAAAAGGCAAATTGTTTCTTTTCTCTCAAAATGCATTCAAGCAATCGCTTGAACACCTTGAAAACCCAAGCAGAAGGTCATCTCATCACTTACCTTCATCTGAGATTACTTTTACTAAGACCTTTACTAAGAGATTTGACATAAAGCCCCAAAATTGCCTGAACATTGTTATAAACAGACATTGGAGGTTTCAGTTTTCAAGAACAAAATAGATCTTTTGAAGAATCATTTTTGAAAAAGGTTTCCTTTGTAAGAAAAATGAACATGTGACACACTACAAGGCACTGTTGAGAAATCAGAGATTTTAATGACAACAAGAGCAAAGGAGGAAATGAAATAAGGCAGTTAATTCTCCCAGAGGGGCAGAGAAGCAGCTACCAGATCCCTAATGGCACACAGAGATTTGCTTCCCTAGTGGAAAATACACATGATAAATCTGTAGATCTTGCCGAGCATGAGGACTGAAACAGTATGATTTGCAGTATCTATGAAAGGAGATTGTTGACTCTCACAATATAATCAGTTAGACAACAAGATGACTTCTACATCTTCAGTAAGAGGAATGTATATGAAAATCCCAGGTGAAGCGGAATAATCCTCATATTGTGATCATATGAATTGGTTACAGAATCTTCAATAATGGGAATGTTGCCAATAGAACAATGTTGGGCCAAGGAGAAGTTAATGCTCTCAGTAAAGTAACCAATAGAGAAAGGTGCAGTGATTGTTGGGAAACTCAAATAAAGCTTATCTTAGAAAATGAGCGGCATGGGTCGGCTTTAGTAGATTTGAAGGATGTGTGAATCAAAAGAGCTCACTAAACAATCAAGATCAAGATCCTCAAACAAGATGAACAGGGGACCTATGTTTCAAAAAAAAAAAAACAAGTAAGATGCATTGCATAATTGTTTTGCAGATATTTCATAAAACAATATCCCCACTGGGATCCAACGAGACTCACATGAATTGAAGTTCTTTTAAATCACATCAAAGATGGCAATTCCACAAAAGCAAAATTCATAAATGAAGACAAGAAAGATGGATTTTTATTCATGGGAAAAGGGGTTTACAAGTACAAATGTTAAACAGTGCGAGGACGATCAGGGATATTTTCATCTTGATGGTTAATCATGCCTCGAAATTCCTCAAATTGTTTATGCATACGCTCCATCTCTTCCTCGAACTCAAGGTGTCGTGTGTTAACATAGTCCCGTCAAAAGTCAACACGTGTATTCAGCTCTTGGTTTCTCCTCTCCAAGTTGTTTCTGTGACGTCTCTCATCACGGAGTCTATTCCTTAAATTCTCAATCTGATGATGGAGATCAAGAACCTGAGTATTCAACTCAAGTCTTCTGGCATGAAGACGCTCTGCAACGTTCACCAAAGACGAAGTAGCTCTGATACTGAGAGCAAGTGACTGATTCACCGCTTCAATATCGGTCCTGGCAGCTAGCATTATTTCATCACGAGGAAGGATCATGTCTCTAGCCACGGCTACAACAATATCTTCATTGTCCATTACAATATCCTCTATTGTAACTGGACGACCATTCACTTCAAAGGTAGTACGCCAAACTGCAGGCTCTACTGCAGGAACAGGGTTTGGGTTAGCATTGGAAGAAGAGGAAGACATGAGTAAAGCTTCAAAAGTTAAGAACTTTGAGAGTATTGAAAATGCAAGAAGTTGATGATGTCTTTTGCCAAATACTGCGTGATTTATAAGGAATTTACTCCTACCATCGTTTTGAACGGCAGCTCAAATCTTAACTATACATACAGTACTTCCTTGGAAAGCTTTCCTCATTTTTGGGATCCACAAATTGAATCTCAACCATACATAGATGACTTTCTTGAGAAGCTTTCCTCATTTTTGGGATCCACAAATCGAATCCCAACCGTACATACAAGACTTTCTTGAGAAGCTTTCCTCATCATTGGGATCCAATTACAAATCAAATCCCAACCGTACATACAAGACTTTCTTGAGAAGATTTCATCATCTCTGAGATCGATTTACAAATCAGATTTCAACCATACAGGTATGACTTCTTTTAGAATTTTTCATCAACCCTGAAGCTCATTGCTGAAATCACTTTCATGTATTTCACAAAATTATATTGAAATCACTTTCAAGTATTTTCAATTAGACCACTTGCGAGTTTCCTCGCATTTTATCATCAGGGTAGTCATCTGGAAAATAGGACCAATGTTGAAATCACTTTCATGTATTTCACAAAAAAAAACAATTTTTGAAATCACTTTCATGTATTTCACAAGACTAAGGTTGAAATCACTTTCATGTATTTCACAAAAAAAAAAATTCAATTTTGAAATCACTTTCATGTATTTCACAAAACCATTGCTAAAATCACTTTCATGTATTTCACAACATTAATCTGAAATCACTTTCATGTATTTCACAACATTAATCTGAAATCACTTTCATGTATTTCACAAGATCAATATTGAAAACACTTTCATGTTTTTCACTTGGGTAGGTCGCCCATAAGAATTAGACCAACTGAAAATCTGTGCATTTTTCAACACTACCATCGTTTTTCTTTACAAAACTTACTATGCAAAGTCAAAAGAAAATGAATTTTCCAATGCCTTTGCACCGTAAGCATTGTAAAGAGGGGGCAACTGTTGTAACCCAATTTTGGATCCACCAAGATTTTCTCGAATGTTATTTTATTTCTATTATTATTTATAAAAATCCAAAAAAATTAAGAAAAAGGAAAATTCAAAAATATATTTTTCTCGAGTCAACCGCATCTTTCCATCAAAATCGAGTCCACCGGGTCAATACGGGTCAAACCATGTCGACCAGGGTAAAAAATGAGTTTCGAACCGTTTCGGGTCAAAACCGTCATTTTTGGTCAAAATCGAGTCCACCGGGTCAATACGGGTCAAACCATGTCGACCAGGGTAAAAAATGAGTTTCGGGCCGTTTCGGGTCAAAACCGTCATTTTTGACCAAAACCGAGTCCACCGGGTCAATACGGGTCAAACCATGTCGACCACGGTAAAAAAATGAGTTTCGGGCCGTTTCGGGTCAAAACCGTCATTTTTGACCAAAACCGAGTTCACCGGGTCAATACGGGTCAAACTATGTCGACCGGGGTAAAAAATGAGTTTCAGGTCATTTTGGGTCAAAACTATTATTTTCGGTCATTAAAATTAATTTTTAGCGGTTGAAACGAGGTTTTTCTAATACTGATTTGAGTTTTTAATTTTATCTATATAAATATATATATTATTATATATAATAAAACAAAATTAATAATTCAGAATTGTCATATTAGGCGGGGCAGTTATATTTATTATAGGCGGAGCAGTTGGATGAATACAATTTTTATTTAAAGGAGATGCTTCTTGTCTCCTGTCATTGGCTATAAATAGCCAGTGATAGTTCGAGAGAAAAGGGAGGAGGAGAAAAAACGAAAATAAAAAGAGAAAGAACGAAAGAAAAAAAAAAAAGAAAGAAGCGAAACAACTGTGAAACTGTGTATTTTTTTTAGTTTTTCTTCACGAGAGTAGGATATTGTTTAAAAAAAAACAATTTAAAAAATACCAAATATATCCCGACACATCTCAGCCGTTGAAATATTCCAAGATTTGATCCCGTTGCGCCACGTCATCCGGTGCACCGAGATTTCTGTGCACCGCGACACACCAGATCAAAGCTCCGCTCATCCAGACTTTCCGTTCAATCTGCTAATCTAGCCAATCACAGCCATCCGATCATTTCATCCGAGATCCAACGGCGTACAGTGTTCAGAGGTAACCCAGACGTAATTCTCCTTTTTAGGGACAAACATCAATATTTTAGACGAGTCTCCTAATTTTTAGGGACTGATGTCATTTTTAATGTGTCTCCTATTTTTAGGGACCGACTTTAATCATTAAAAATCATTACCAATAAGCCCAAAATATAATAGCATTTAAATCAAGTAAAAAACACACAAGTAAGGGTAACCTTTCTATTGAAAGGATGTTTTAAGGGTGGTGTCTACCTTCCCTTAATCATAACTAACCCCGTACCCGAATCTCTGGGACCAGTGTCTAATTTAGGATTTCTAGTTCCCTCAAATTACTAGATGGCGACTCCAATAAAATCTTTGTTTTCCCCCAATTGAGAAAAAAACCATTTTTGTTAAATAAACAAAAAAAACGGGAGCCGTCGCCCGACGTCGTGTATCGACACCGACCATAGTTAACTTTTATCCTAAACCAACAACCTCTCCCTCTCTCGTCAACTTTGCCAAAGATAACCACATCACTATCAAAATTAAACAGCCCACCAACATATCTACCTCCCTCCCCCAATCGACTCGAGCTAGACATAATTAACCCATCTTTTATTAACCCAAATCTTTTGATCAAAATGCCATCCTACTATCATCATAAGAACTACATCACCTTTCAACCATATGTTAGTCACCAATCACCAATCTATTCCTTATAGCCATCACAATAGATAAACAATAGAAAAGGAAAAATAGTCGTGGTAGAGAGAGAAATAAAAAGGACAAAAGATTTTTTTGTTGGATTTTGTGTTTCAAGTTGTTGGTGATTTCACTGTTGGTATCGAAGTGACGAGTAGAGACGCATGAACATACACACCAATAATGGTGGTGGTGTATGGCTTAAACATGCCGCCACTTTTCTTACACAATATCAATTCCAACAGTCTTCTTATTTGATTTTAGCACTTCTAATATATTCCCAATGTTTTTAAATGTCCGTTTTAAGTTTTTTTTTTATTGATTTTTAATGTGTTATGATTATAGTTGAATTTTGATAACTGTGTAAATGTGTGACTGTAAGGTGTGTGAGTGAATTTAATAAAGGAGATTAGTGTGGGTGTGTGTGTTGTATTTTTTTAGCATGTGTTAGATAAAATGATTAAACAAAAAAGATAACAAAAATTATACATTTATTTTGATTTACATCATAGCTAAGCTTTAAAAAAAAGGCATAAAAAATATTTCTCTTTTACATAACTTAGTATTTTTTTTAATATCATGTTTAGTAAAAAAAAACCATTTTGAATGAATTAGTATTGTAAGAAATTATATTATATTTGCATTTATTTTTGGGCTTGATAACAAGTTTATTAAATCCATTAAAAGCATGTCCCACATAAATTGTTATATTGGGCCTAGATATATATAAAAAATAAACAATGATAAGAATTCTCAACATACAAGATATTCTAAACAGAAAGTCAAAGTCTATTTTTGCCACTCTTGTAGATCCAAAGCCATTTCTTATCATCCATATGGATCCAACGCCCATCCTTTTCACAACCTTGATGAAATCTCTTTTTTAAGGATAAACATCATTTTTATACATATACTTTTTTAAAAAGGTTAGATTTCCATATTTTAAATCAAATATGGGTTATGCCAATTTTTAACGATTTTGATGAAATTTGTTTTAAGACTTAAAATCAACATCTTTGATAAGTCTTTTATTTTTAGGTACTGATGTCATTTTCTAATGTATCTAAAGACCGACGTTAAAATTTTCACAAAATTAGAAATGAAAAATGACGAAAAAACTAAAAACAATTAGGATAATTGATGGCAATTGAAAAAGACAAATTTAAGAGAAAACATATAATAAAAGTAACATTTTCGTAAAAAAAGATGTTTTAAGCATAACTAACCATTTACCCGAGTCTCAAGAACCAATGCTTATCTTTAGGATCCCTGGTTTTCTCTAATTACTAGGTGGTGACTTTATTTTTTCATGATACATTTAGTCCCCGTCGTGATATCCATTGAGGTATGACAAATGAGATAGACTATATAATGGGTAACGAGGGTGATCAAAGCTAACACTTACCATCTTTAAGACCTTAAGGTGGAAAGCCTCCACATGCATGGCATTCAGATCATCTAAATATGTATCATTAGTGGATTGGACATTTTCGGTACTTATATATACCTATGAATAAAAAATGTTAAAATTTTCTCTATAAATGGTCACCATTAAAATTGTTTTTATTTGTTGCTATCTAAGAATAATCTTCTTGAAATGATCTTCATACAATATTTACCATGTCATTTCCTATACATGATTCTCTAACCATGAGCAAAAGTATGTACCTAAGTATAATGTGATATTTATCCAAGTACGGAGACAACTTAGCCAACATAAAAGTTGTTCTCCATCCAGGCAAAGGCAACATCCAACCTAAGTTCAATGATGTCTTCAAACAATCATAAAAGGTCATATTGGCCAAACAAAATGAAAAACACATTTGGCATTTAAAAAAAAAATTGTAAGTATTATATAATCACAAAACCCCCAAACATAACTTTATTTGGGTATTGTAAATATCATGTTCCCTTTCGAATTTACATGCTATACACTTAAAAATTTCTAGGTATGAATTTTTTTCATCCTTTGACATTCATGTTTTTTAAGTGTGGGGACTTTGAGTCCCTCAATAGATGGCATATAGGCTTTGGATCCCGAATAGAAAGATATAAAATACAAACATTACAAGATTTAGAAAAAAATCATTCAATAAAATAAAATCCAAAAATAAGTTTAAATAAATTCATAAAATAAAACATATATTGGAAAAATATTCATCACACATGTAAAAAAAAAAAACTTATTGGTTCAAGGCTAAAGTTAGAAGATATGTATACTCTTTATTGTAGGAAGCCTCTTTAGTTGGCTTCCTCGCCACCTTTAAAGTTAGGGAATATGAAGGAGTCTTTTTTTTTTCCCTTTCGTGCTTCTTAGTTATAAGCCTTGTAATTCTCAAAGAGAACCATAGTAGCCCATCCATTTGAGTGTAACTGACTTGTATAAATATTATAATGAAAATATAAACTTTGTACAAATCAGGAACTTTACCTATATTTGAACATATAAAATGACATAATTATCTTCACCCCCCTGCTCGAGCCTTGTTAAGTTATCTACTAATCCTCTCTGCCTAGAAAGGAATCATAGCCATATATCCCCTCCATAACCAAACATTAATATCTATTACATGTTATATTATGGCTATGCTGGGGTAAATATTTTCTAACTGGTTATTGGATTGTCTAATAACCCTAGAGAGAGCCTTAGTTTATATAGGAGGTTCCCTAGCCTCAAATTCAACATTTTCTATGGCCTTACCACATTGGGTAGTCCTAACCTAGACCCATGAACTTCCCTAAAAAAGTATGTGATACATAAGTTTTTTTTAAAATTACAAGAAAAATAGCTAACCTAAAAATGAGTTTATTCACTATAATTAAAATCCCCTAAATGCTGGTTTTAGAACTTGAAATTACACCTAAAATCCATACCAAGTGAAAAGGGAATGAGACTAGTTTTCATGGTGATTTTCGGAATGGTTTTGTACGATTTGGTATATGTGTTTGTAACTTCTTAATAATGGTTTCTTTTACCTAAAATCGTTTAGTCTAAAAAAACATGAGAGAGCAAAATTATAGCAATTTTGATTTTCCAAAAGGTGACAAAGTAAAAGCAATAACATACCTTATATACACCTTTATACAATAAATGATCGTTTATTATCTTTAGTCATGTGTCTCACTTACTTGACATGTAATGCTAGCCTATTTATCACTTACAAATTTTTAAATTCAAAAGTTATAAACTCTTCGCCTCTTTATTACACATTCTTATGTTGGCTTTTAAGATTCTCTCGTATAATTTTATCATAATGATTCATAGGAAAATAAAGCAACATGGAAAATGTTTGTGCTTAGAATTGGTCCTAATATAAGTATTTGTGTTCGATAACAAAAAGACCCAAAGAAGTTGCTGGTACATATAGGATTTATGCCTATAGCATAGGCAAAAAATGCACGATACAAAACATAGCATAAGCCCAAAAGCATCGGACATGAGGTGTATGTCAAGTCAAGCCTAAAAAATGATGGGTTAGAACATATACATAGGGTCTCCAAGCCTGAACATGATGCATCTCCAAGTTAGGCTTGATCACACCATGTGGCCTAACAGAACATTGAACTCATGATGATGACATGAGTCCCACGGGTGTATATGACCCCTAATTGACTCTATTAGCCCAAAAAGCCCTGGTAACTATATAATAGGCTTAGGGTTCCCTCTTAGCCTTGAGACTACTCATATGAACATACATACCCTAACCTCAAGCACATCAATTTGTTTTTAGTATGTTAATATCATTCTATCACAACCATACTCATTTAAGTGATATTAATCATGTTGGACTTGTTTTAAACTTAGTTGATGACCTACGTGACAAGATATAAGAGATTAAGATATATATGAGATAGTGAAACTATTTGATTTTGCTCAGTGTTTTTGAGATAGATGTTTTATGAAGAAAAAAGAGGAAAAGGTCACAATCTTTTTGTGCTTTGCCAAGCTATTAAAACCAGCCCAATCCATGACACCAACTCAATCAAAGATTTGGGTCACAGTTGATTAAGATGGTTAGCTTGAGTTTATATTGTTTTAATAATTAATGATGTGCAATTTATTTATGGGTGCCACTATTGGCACACTATAAATGCCAATGACATCCTTACCAAGTTGCAAAATAACAATAATGCCATTCCTTTTATCTTAGGTCCGTTTGTTTTGTATAAAATATTTTACATGTCAAATATTTTTTTAATAGTGGTGGTGGAGGAAGAGGTTGTGATGAGATGATGACGGTGGTGATGAGGGGATCATAATAGTGTTGAAAGAGGAGGTGGTGGTGGAGGATGATATAATGATTGAAATAGTTTGATAATATTATAAGTGGATTGTTGTTCATAAAATATTTTATGAAATTTTATGAGTTGAGAATAGTTTATAACAAATAAATTAAATTTGAAGATTGACCATAAAATATTTTTTGTCTACCAATTTTGTATAAATATTTTATAAAAAATAACCATGAAATATTTTTTTAAAAATATCTTCCAAAACAAACACAAAAGAATTCAAAAAATAGTTTCCTATAAATTATCCTACTCAAAACAAACAAACAGACCTTGAAATGTAAATACTACTTCCTACAAAGATATAAAAGCACTTTAGCGTTGGATCACAAACCATTTGTTAATCTTAATGTTTTATTTATTTAATCCAATATCCACATTTTATAGCAAACATCTTAGCTTATATTTGATGAAATATACATTTTTTTAGAATGAAGTTTATATTATTTATTTAAATTTAAATACATAAAAATATTATACTATAAACAAATAATTTATTTTATTACAATTCAATGTTTACAAAATAATATTGTAGGTTATATATTACAAATAAAATATCAAGTTACAAGACTGTTTAGTATTCTATTATAGTAACTTCTAGTTTTTATTATATTATAAAAAATTATTTGATTGGTTAAATAATTTATGTTTTTTTGCATCAAACTCCATATATAATTATATTTTAAATTTTAATTTTGTAAAAGCTAGAATAATTTTTTTTTAATGTATATCTATTTTTTTTATTCTGTATATAAAAAATCAACTCACAGTAATTTTAATTAAATATCTATTTTTTAAAACTCTTTTTTTTTATTTAGCAGGAAGGAGATGACTTTAATTAAAATTAAGCCAAAAATAAAGAAATAAAATAAAACGATCAGAGTAGAGACGAACGACGGCGAACTCAGCTTCTACGAGGTTCCAATCTCGGTCAGGGCGTCGAAACCACTCGCGCACACGTGTCCTATCACATGGAGGCACCCACAATTTTTCTTTCTCCCGCCAGCCGCCAGGGCACAAAAATGAAACCTATAATTCCCTCCCTCAATAATATCTCTCCTTCTTCCTCCACCAGCCTTGCCTACAATTCATACAGTAGAGAAGCCTCTCTTCATCTCCATTTTATCCTCTTCTCCTTTTCTTTTGACTCGAGAGTCACTTCTCAGTCTTATAACATACTCTTCCCTTCTCTCTTCTTATATAATAAATTCTTCAATTTGTTTTTTAAAATTTCGATTCAATGCTGGAAACAGATTCTCATTCCAAAACGTTTCTCGGCGTCCGTTTCGTTCTCTTTGGTTTCGATCCCCTCAGCGAAACCGAGGTTCTTCCACTCCCTCCCTGTCTTAAATCATTGTTATTGATTGAAAGGAAGAAGATGTAATAGACTGATTTTTATTTTTTGAACTGCGGTGCAGGTTAAATCAAAGCTTGTCAATGGCGGCGGCGTTGATGCTGTTCAGTATAGTGAGAACTGCACTCACGTCATTGTCGATAAGATTGTTTACGTGAGTAATTAATTGTTATTCACATTTTAATGATCAATTAAAAAAATTGTAATTTAGCCATCTCTTTATTTTTAAATATGTATTTTTAGGATGATCCTGTATGTTTTGGTGCAAGAAATGATGGAAAGACGGTTGTGAGAGGATTATGGGTTAATCATAGTTTTGATATTGGGATGCCTGTTGATGCCACTTCTGTGAGTTTTATTTTTTATTTTTTAATTTCTATATTTTTATTTTTAATGCTGTTACTTTTTTCATTTGTTCTTTCACATAAAAAATTGCTCGATGTTTATGATTTAGTTTTTGTATAATAGATAATGTATCGACCGCTTAGAGATTTGAATGGAATTCCGCGTGCCAAGAATATAACAATGTGCTTGACTGGGTACCAACGCCAAGATCGAGATGACATTATGGTAAATGTTGCTCGTTTTGTTAGCTTTCATGAGCATCTGGGAATGAAATCTTTATGGGTTTTCTATTTTCTTTCACAGACCATGGTTGGCTTGATGGGGGCACATTTTTCTAAGCCATTGGTGGCTAACAGAGTTACTCATCTCATCTGCTACAAATTTGAAGGTGTGGTTTTGATTTTCACATACTGAACACCATTCTTAATGAATGCATATACGCAGTTCCTCTTTTCCTTGTATTAATATGATTTTGCTTGATATCAAAAGCATACTAGGCTTTCTGCAGTCGCTGCATAATATATAGCGTGTTTTAGTTGCTGTTAGTTGGGTAATATGTTTCAAAGGCACGATAGTTTTGGAATGAGGCTTAGTTGACTGGAATATGCAGTCATCCATGGATTGCTCAGCTATGCATGTTATCATCTTCCCATAGCATATGGAAGATATTAACTCTAGAAAGGTACATTAGATGGAAAAAACATTGAACCAAACAAGAAGAGATATTTTTGCTTATGAATATTTGGTTAAACCTATCTTTATAGGGTTTTTCTCTTTAATACATTATGGATATTGTGCTCCTTTGATGATTTTGAAATCCTACTCATACGTTAGGGTTATCATTGATTATTGTTCTGCTTTAAGTTCATATACTTCTTGTTTTTTTTTATGGTGAGACTTAATCTACAGAAGAAGTTTTTTGCAAAGAGAGTTACTTTCATTTTTCTTAAACAGTTGACAGTAGCCTTCTTCTTCTTCTTCTTCTAATGCTTTTATTTGCACGAACATCATAATTGCACTGTTACTTGCTGCTATTTTATCATTTGATCCTATGGAACTTTTCTTACTTCACTCTGGTACAATGCGAGTGCTCAGCTTGACTAGATGTTAATTAGAGATTTTCACTTTGTCTAGGTGAGAAGTATGAGCTTGCCAATAAAATGAAGAAGATAAAGCTTGTTAATCATCGATGGTTGGAAGATTGGTGAGTCATCTTCTTCTTTTTTTTTCCTGATTGGTAGACCACTGAGTTGGTACCTTTTGCTCTGTTACACATTGAAATACATGAGCATTCTCACATTTTGAATGTATCCTTCTGCTGCAGCTTAAGAAATTGGGAGCTTCTTCCAGAAGATAATTATAGCAAGAGGTGAGGCATTTTAACTTCTGGGTTTAGTAGCATTCAACATGATAAATTGGACACCACTTCTTGACAACAACCTGTGCATAACGAGAGAAGAAACTTAGTATTATTTTAGCCCACCTTATGAGTTTGAACTCCAGTAAGGAATGACCTGAATGATAAATTGAGATTGTTTTAGGTGTTTTTGTTTCTTTCATTTGGATATTTCTTCACTTCAGAATAATGAGTAGAAAGAGAGGGCATGATTCTTTGTTTCCTTTCATAGACCACTCGAGCTTTGTGTGCATCCTCCATCCCAAGATGTTGAGTTTGGAGTGGGTTATCACATACAAGTACATGTCCCTTGTTTACTATATTGTTACTGAATGGATGGTCATTCTTCGGCTGAGATCTGTGACTCATTATCTGTTTGCACAAAATAAGCATCTCAATGAGTTGCATTGGTAAACAAGTATATGTTATCTTTTCTTATCCAAATAAAAGACACACACACACATATTAGGCAGCTGAGGTTTTCTAACCTTTGATTGTTTGCTTAACTATTTTTTCATATACAGACACTTGGATCTAGTGAAGATGCTAAAATATGTGCTTAACTTTGACTATTTTTTCATACACGGACACTTGAATCTAGTGAAGATGCTAAAATATGTGCTTAACTTTGCTCTATTTGAACAGTGGCTATGAGTTGGAGATGCTGGAAGCTGAAGCAAAAGACTCTGAGGATGAAGCTGAGGGTACCAGTGTGAAGCAACCAAGTTGTGAAAATGTGAATAAGAGTCCTCAGAATTTAAAAGCTGGAACATCCAAGTCTTGTGAAATGCCCAAAACTGGGGAAGTGCTGAAAGTATCACATAATTTGAGTGAGCCTGAAGGTATATCAAGGGTGCCTGGCCATTTGGACGCTTGTGGCTTCAAGGGTGCCTCTTCCAATGATCCACCTGATCCAAAAGAGAGGACTCCTATTTCTACAAGGACAAGCAATGACTTGGAATTTATTTCTAGAATTGTTGAAAGGCCTTCTCATTCTGATGCTAAGTATAATTCTACAATAAGTTACACAAGGAGAACTCCACGAAGGTCCCCATCATCAATTTCCCCTGGAAACTCAGGCAACACTAGAGGCTCTCCTAAAGTTCTCTTAGGTGAATCCGTCAACAAGTCTTCTGCCAAAGTTCTGAATCCATCAGTTACAAACGCAGAACAAGGTTCTGAACCAACACATTTGGTGGATGGTCCATCTAGGATTAATAACCATTCTCCTCTTGGCAATACTGGTCACTCTGTGCATGATATGAGTAGTATGAATGCTGTGCTAAACTCACATGCCAATTCTTCAACAGCCAAGTCATCAAAATTTAGTAGAAACACGTTCACAGAAGATAACGCTTTCCTTGCAAATATGGTCTTGGAAACTGGTGAAAATGAGAGTGCAAATAAGAAGACACCACAACCATCCTCCAGGGACTTGAGAGAGAACAACTTGGTCCTCAGGTCTGACAGTGGAGGTTTTGTTGTTGAAAGATATGAACAGATGGTTGCAGAAGCAGGGGAGCCACAAAATCAGCAGCAAGATGGAGGCGGTCCATTTTCACTTAAGGAATTAGAGATAGATAAATCTGACATGCTTTCTGATTTGCATGTGCTTCGGGCAGGAAAAGATGACTTCATTACAAAGCCAGTTAGGAAGAAGATGATTGCCAAAAAGACTTTAGGTTCTAGATCAAAATTGAAAAGCAATGAGAGCCAGAAAGGTTCCATATACTTAAATGCAACTGCTGCTCAAAATGATCCTACAGTTACTATGACTGAGGTGAAAGAGAGAGAAGAGGATGCGAATTTCTCTGATGCCACTGAGCTTGAGACATCCCTGGCAATTGTCAATGTTGCAGTAACAGAGAAGATGGAGACGGAAAGTGCTACAAAGCTGGGGAATAATATTGAGGTTAAGATTGGTTTCATGGATGATGAGACTGAGGCTCCAGATGAGAAAAATGAATGTGAAAACTTTCTCGAAGAAGAGCAGGCTGACATGATTGATTTGCCACATAAAGCAGATAATAAGATAGAAATGAAATTAGAAGCAGATAATTCTGCAGCTTACATGCTCAATGGTCCGGTAGAAGGGAAAAATCCAGTTGAAATACAAAAGAGGAATGAATCAATCTTGACAGAAGATTTTGTAGAAGGAAAAGGAAGGAAGCAGCCTTCAGGTAAGACCAATACCAAGACTGTTACTTCGATTGTTAGAAAAGAAGAGTCTAAGAAAGTTCTGAATATGGAAGAGAATCTTAATGGCAAGAACATTGAGGAGAATGCTGCAGAAAAGGAAAGCACTGAGCCAAATCGTGCAGGTCAAGGTAAAAGCAGAATTATATCTAGGAAAAAGTCCAAGAACTCTGTGGAAGCCGAGAAGGAGAATAAGCCTGCTGTTGATGGAGATCAAAATGCAAGTCTGGATGACAAGCGTGTTGGTGAAACAGCTGCTAAATCCAATAAAGCACCGGTGAAGTTTAATCAAAAGGTTAGTAAAAGTAATCTTGGTTCCACAACAGGAAGAGAGGTTACAAAGCAAGTGAAAGCCGAACCCCTATGGTTTATATTGAGTGGGCATAGACTGCAAAGGAAGGAGTACCAGAAAGTTATTAAGAGTCTGAAAGGAAAACTCTGCAGAGATTCTCATCAATGGTCATACCAGGCAACACACTACATAGCTCCAGGCCCAATTCGCAGGACAGAAAAGTTTTTTGCTGCTGCAGCATCTGGAAGGTACAGTACATTGTGCATTAACCTCTGAAGTTTGAATACATATATTTAAAAAACCTGTTTTAAAATTCTTGTCTGTGACAGCTCAATGTGGTCCATTATTCAGTTTACTGTTGTAAATCATGTATTCCTCTTTTCTCTGCTGAGAAACTTTTTATTTTGTTCCTTTTTTGTGGTCAAGATTGGAAAATTGTTGGAATGAGTTACAGTATAGACCATCTATAATTATACGAGTCACCTGTTCAAACTGATAGATATCTGTTTATTGCAGGTGGATTCTTAAGACGGATTATCTAACTGCTTGTAGTCAGGCAGGGAGGTTCTTGGCAGAGGAATCTTATGAATGGCACAAGAATGGCCTTAGCGAAGATGGAACAATTAACTTAGAGGCTCCAAGGAAGTGGCGGCTGTTGAGGGAGAGAACAGGTCATGGAGCCTTCTATGGGATGCGTATTATCATTTATGGAGAATGCATGACACCACCTTTGGTATGTTTTCTTCTCAGATATGTTTACCTGCGACTTTTTCCTTGGTTGAGTTATAACGTGTTGCATAAGCTTTCTCAGGGTTTCAGTTTTCCTGAAAATGATGGTGTATAGATTTTAGCTGATCAATTATCTTATGTGCACGATCTGATACACTGTCCGCATCTTACTGTTCAACAAACAGGATACTCTGAAACGTGTAGTGAAGGCAGGGGACGGTACCATCTTAGCAACTTCTCCTCCTTACACCCGTTTTCTTACATCTGGAGTTGACTTTGCTATCATCAGTCCTGGCATAACACGAGCAGATGTGTGGGTCCAAGAGTTCTTAAAACATAAGATACCCTGCATCGTTGCTGATTACTTGGTGGAGTATGTCTGCAAGCCTGGGAGTTCTCTTGAGAGACATGTACTGTACAATACCAATGATTTGGCAGAGAAGTCATTTTCCAACCTTTTGAGCAAGGCAAAAGTGATTCCTGAGGACTTGACAATGTCAAAGGATTGTGATAGTGGTGATGATATAGCCTGTGAAGTTTGTTGTTCTTGCGATAGAGGGGAAGATATGCTGATATGCGGTGATGAATGTGGCTCTGTTGGCTGTGGGGCTGGGATACATATAGACTGCTGCGATCCTCCTCTTGAAAGCATTCCAGAAGAGGATTGGTTTTGTCCAAAGTGTAGCGGAAGCAGGAGCACCAGCCCTAAGAAGAAAAGGATTAAAAAGGCACTTCATTAAAGGCTAATTGGTTTCTTATTTCTCTTGAAACCCCTTTAGCTTTCAATCAAAGATGTCCGTATTTAACACATTTTGCTGCGACCAAACATGTAGAATTTACTATACTTGATCTCATGTGTATGCCATAGATTTGTATAATAACCTTCCTAGTTAGCCCACTGTGATTATAGGATGCATTCAGCTTGTGTTCAGGACATAATGTATTTATTTTCAGAAATTGATTCTTTGCATCTCGTAAGACATCTTCAATTTTATGTTTGTGAACTTATCTAATCCTGTCTCTGATGTTTAGACATTATTCTTGATGCAAACAAATTTCATGAGCAATCCTGATGGTGGTTAGGATATATATACAGGACTGATCCTGTGATTGGTATTGGAGAGGGGCAGAAATAGTGCAAACTGCAGAAATGTGCTTCATTTGCAATGAATGGACGCATTACTATGGTCTTGTATTTCCTCTTTCAAGGTATGCATTCTGATTTCTCAGTTTTTCCTAGTCTTGTTAAAGAACTGCCAGATAAACGTCTTCATGTTTGTGCATGAGAGTCGTGCCTTTTTTTTTCCCTCTCGATTATCTATTTACTGTTCTTCTAATTTTTTTTCCATGTCGATCTTTGAACCTCACGAATCTCAAGTCCTTTGCTTTGATGGAGACTACCTCCTATGGTATGGTGGAAACAAATTCTGGCAGGGGTATATTCTGATTTGCTTATAGTTTGTAATAATAAATGTCTTCATAAATTTTAAAAGATAAAAAATTATTTTACTATATTTTTTTAAAAAAAAAACTTTAAAAAATAATTTTTACCCTATTTAGAGAGTATTTGGCAGTGTTGTTGCGGTTGCTTTTCAAATAATTTTTTGTTTCGAAATGCATGTCAATGATTTTTTTTATTTTAAAAAAATTATTTTTGATATTAGCACGTCAAAACGATCTAAAACATATAAAACATATTAAATTTTAGTAAAAGAAAAAATTAATTTTTTTAAGAACGCGGTTTGCACCATGTTCCCAAACGTATTCTTAATCCAGATTTCTCCCTCTAGGTGATGAACTCAAGGGTTACCTTGATATAAAATATGATAAAAGAAAAAAAAAATGAATAGTTGACATTTTGTAGGTAGCATCCATGATGTTGGGAGCAGTCCTCTCTATTTATAACCTAAATCCATCCTAAAATTTGAAAATGAAACTTCAAAGCTTGATGTCCCAGATTTAGCCATCAACTTATTCCCAAGAGGTGACTTTGGTTATGCGCCCGCCCCCCCCAAAAGCTCTGGAATTCTTCTTCCTTTTCTTTTTTTCAAGGAATCGGATGCCATGCAGGTTGTTCTCGGATGCACAAAATCGGGGACATGGCCCTTTGAAAATGGTAAGAAAATAAAGTACCAAACAAAAGTTTTCTACTTAGCTTCGAGCACACTCTTCTATCTATCTATGATCTGTAATAAAGGTGTTTTTATTGGCTTCATTACGTGTTAAGCTGTGGGTCTTTGAGACATCAACCTCAAATCATGATTAGACTAGAGTTTTCTTACCACTAATCAAGCTCTTAATGTCACAAAAGTCATACTAAAAAAAGAAAGAAAGAGTCACTACAACAAATGTAATCAATCAAAATATTTATCGTTTTCCCATCTATTTGCCTGCAAGCCATAAAAATTAGTGCATGGATTGCTTCAACATCAAACAATCTACGCCATGTCCCGTTGCTCCATGTAGTTAAAAAGGTTTGATGAGATATTTTACCCTCTTAATTATTGGGTTGTATCAAAATAAGATCTAGACTGTCGACTAATTGATTTAAACTATTATTTAATGAATAAATTAAGATATGCTGTCAAATTTAACCGGTAGTTAAGCTTTGATCATTAATCTAAATGCTATAAACGAAGCAGTTTTGAAGTAATTTAATTTCTTAAGAGATTAAAAAAATTAAAAAAATATATGAAACTATGCATCCTTTAATATTGTCATTTCAATGAATGATTTATGTGGAGAGAGACAACATCAATTCCAAAATTTTCTTCTTCAAATTGTGTTTTTTTATATAGGATTTTAAACTAACAGCTGAAGTTTGACAATTAATCTCAACTATCAAATTTGATAATATAACTTAATTTACTTAATAAATAATAATTTAAAAATACAATAGACCAAATTAATAATTCAAAATTTATTTCTTCATAACCTAAGATATGTCATTTAACCTAATAAAAAAGTTATTTATGGGCTCATGTTCATAAAATATGGATGTGTTACTTCTTTTATCAAGCCCATTGTTGTTTATTGAACTTGGGGGTTCGAATACCACAATTATACCTAGTTAGTACTGGTTTGGATAACCTGATATATGTGTGTGTTAAGTTTTATGATTTATTTCTCTAAGTTTTTATTTGAAAGTATGATAGCTATTGAGTTTTCTCTCAATCATAAAATAAGAGTGTTTAGTTACACAACAAAACTTGTGGTTTAAAAAGTGAACCCCATTAATAATTGAGATATAAACTCAGTCATCTTGAAGCATCTTGAAAATGCTTTCTTTTAGGTTTGATCTCAATTGTCCTTTTCACTTTGCCAACACAAAAGAGAGATTTTGACCATTGTAATTCATCATATCAAAATACCATCTAATCTATTTGCTTTGTTCAAAGTTAATCCTACCTCTTTTTTCAAAACTCCAGTGATAATCTAAAGAAAAACGTATCCTTTCGAGTTGAAATTAATTTATAGATTTTGATAAGTACAATAATTCAGGATATTTTGACCATTGTAATTCTTCGAACTAAAATACCCTCTACTCTGTTTGCTTTGCTAAAAGTTAATCCTGTCTCTTTCTTTAAAACTCAAGTGATAATCTGAAGACAAACGTATCCTTTCGAGTTGAAATTAATTTATAGATTTTGGTAAGTGTAATAGATTAGGATATTTGGAACATGAATTTTGTTTATTTATGATGTTTTATTCTTGTTTTGATAATTGAAAACATCATCTTCTCCTCCTATCTCTTCAAACTCAATGAAAAGATATGTTACATATTTTGGTTTTTCTAACATTTCTAGTTATGAGGTATTGTGTTTTATCTTGAAATTGCAGAGTGTGTTTGTGGCAGGAAAAAAAGTATCTCCAATTCATTCTTTATAGTAAAGGAAGAACAATAACCTGAAAATCCAATTCCTCAAATAGCAAATGTGTTGATTAACTGGTACTTTATTTTTTATTTTTTTAAAAATCCTCAACTCATAGTAAAAATTTATGGATTGTTTTCTTGGATCCAAGTAAGGCATCATAGACCTTCAGTGTTGAACTATTTTTTTGGATCTGAGTGACCCTAGTAGAATAGTTTTTTAAACTCAAACTATTGGTCGACCCGGACCAAAGCCTGGGTTACAAGTTTTGACTGGGTTACCAGATCATCCCATGTCGACCTTAATTTTTTTTATAAAGCAAAACAATGTTATTTTTGTTAAAAAAATAAATAGTCAACGGGTTACAACCAGGTTAACCTAGCTTTTTTACCGAGTCATCTAAGTTTTTGCCTTCCTCTATTTTCTTTTAGGGCTGGGCTGAGTTTTATAACCATGCCACGTAGTAAGACTTATTGATTGATACTGGTGTTTGGAATATCAATTTCGTTAAAAGTATATTAGTTCCTATCAATTATTTAGAGGTCCAAGGATTTGATTAGTTCAATTTTAACTTGAGAAAAAGTATCTTAACATATTAAATTGCTTTTGGTGTATGTAATTTTTTATAGGAAAGAATCACTAACTTCAATTTCCATCTTATAAGCCATTTACATTGATTTTATTTCTTTTTTATCGTAGCTAGCTAACTAGTATGCAATACTTAGACTCCAATTATCAACTCCAACACATTTATATTAATAAGAATAGATGTTGTGTTATGGTATACACTAGGTTGGTCATTCCCACAATATATATTATTGTCGGTATACACTCTAATTATTAACTCCAACACTTTTTTATATGTTTTCCTTACATCTTAACATATGCAAATTTGGAAAAAAGAGTTATATCATTGGATGTTCTGTGATAATTTTGGTTAAGTGAAAAACAAATTTTGTTTAAATGTCCTAGTTGAATATAATACTAATGCTTGTGCTTGTGCATGTTGAACAAGGCTAGCAAACCAAGCAATGGAAGGTCATCGAAGTAAAGATAAAACATCCTGGATAAAAGAAATGTTGCATACTTTTTGTGGCACATGTATCATAAATAATTGATAATGGTATGAGACCAAACATATATTTTAATAAAATTGGAAGAAAACATATGATGAATATTCAAAGAAAAGACTGGTCATTCTTTCATCAAGTTTTAATTTAAGAACAAATGGGATGGTATAAAAAAAATTAGAGGATTTGGAAAAAAATTAGTTGCTGAAACTAGTGTTTGATGGAATAGTAAAATTGGAATTATTGATGCATGTAATGAGTGGTGAAAATTAAAAATTCAGGTTAGTTTTAGAAACTTTATGTTCTTAACTTAAGTTGTTACTTTTAGTAGCTAAGAAATTGATTATATGTTATCTATTATATTGATTTTCTCTAACGTAGGAAATTATAGAAGCCAAAAAGTTTAGGCATGTTGGTATTAAACCATTTATTTATAGTAAATTTGATAGAATATTCAACAATATTGTAGCTACTAGACAGAGTTTTATTTGATGATGGTTGTGGAGATGATGATGAAGGAAATGTTACAAGTGATGATGATGTGAATTTAGAGGAAGAAAATGGTAATTCAGAAAAGGATGCCATAGCTAATTTTGTTGATTATGTAGTAACATGGTAAATAGAGTGAATGTGACAAACAATAACACCCATAATAGTGAAAAAAAAAACAAAGCATATTCCACAAAGAAAGGTGGGAGAAAAAGAAAAAAAAGGTTTTGGAGTCTGAGCTTAGTTAGTTTATTGTTTTGGTTTACTATTCGATAGTGTCTCCACCAAGAGTGAATTATGCATTTCTACTAATAAGGATAAGAAAGAGTGTAGTATTACAGATGTGATAGCTGAGCTTCATTCTATTGATAACATTGTCTAATATGGTGACTTTTATTGTTATGCTTTGGATTTTTTACTTTCAAGAAGCAAGAGATATATGTTATTAACAATAAGAGACGTTACTATAAAGCTTGAATGACTACAAAATATATGTTAGTAAAGTTTAAGGTCTTAATAACGAGAGTTGTGCCTTACATCCATCACTCTTATTGATTTTGTTCTTTTACTTGATATATATACCATAATAGAATTGGAAATTATTGATGTATCCACGTTATTATAATGTAAAGGTCCTTTGGTTATATGTAATATACTAAAATTGTTATTTTTAGAATATTTGTGTAATATTTGGTATTTGAATTGCTTAGATTGATATTTATATCAAGATTATAATGAATTATAAAAATGTTGTAATGTATTTCCATTAAAAAATCTCAGTCTTTTTCTTTGTTATCTGGAATGCTAGAGTCCTCAAGTCAAGTTTTTTAGCCAATCCATATATTGACTTTTTTATTGTTATTCTTCTCCTTGATGATTCTATAGGACATGAATATCCTTTCTAAAGCTCTTTATGACACAAGTAACATTCTTATGTAGCAACTTCTCAATGGATGTTAACCAATCATGATAGGTTACTAGCAATGAATGTACTGAGCAAGATTGACTATTTGGTCAATAACTATCATGAACATGTTTACCATTTCTAGTATAAAACAAGAAACATGAAAATGATTGAAAGCTATTTCTATTCATCTTTTTCAGTGTCGAACAAAGAAACTAAGTAATGCTACGCTTAACAAAAAACTTGAGTCTATACAATTATAAAATCTCATAAAAAGGTGTATTAACCATACTAATAAACAAGGTTTTCCTTGCACCATTTGGAACCAAGCATGTCGAAGCACTTCCCTCGAGGTATAGCAAGAGATAATCCTCTCACTGCCTTTTTTTTTATTATTTCCATCCCTTCTTGAATACACCTTTTTCAGGTTATCACGGACAATTGAATGAGTTGTTGTTGGTTCGAGCAATAACTACCCAACCTTTCTCCCTTTACATTTAAAAAAAATATGCATAAAATTACATTTATACTAACTAAAGATTATTGACATAGAAGTATTTAAAGATCAAATGAAAAAGTTGAGTGGTTGATAAACACATGAATAGAAGTCCATAAAAAAACATGAAATACTAATAATAGCTCTGGAATGATTAGAGGCATGGTTGGTCCACAACTCATAAGTCAATCCATCTTAGAATTTATTGTTTAGTAAGGAACATTGGACAACTTTTCATATGTTGGACAGTTGAAATCTTTCACTTTAAGAACTATTCGATTTTGGATTTTATGGGATTCCAATATTATTTTCTAAATCCTCATTAGGCTTCATAAGTGGAAGTTTTAAATGTTATTACACAACTAATTTGAAACATCGTTTTCTTATGTTATTCTAAAAAAAGATCTACTTACCCATATAGTAGTGCCATGACAAAGCCATCAAATCACTATAATGTCACCTTATAAGAATATGCATAAGGACATTTGCAGTCTTGCATTGGACAAACAAGTTTCACTCAATAGAAGAGTGTAAAGCATAGAACAATGAAAATCTTTGTCTTGGATTTTTTTTTTTTGTCAGTAACTACCAAACTGTCAATACCTTAAGTATATAAGTCCTATTCATTTATTTTGGAGTGAGATAATAGAAAAGTTTGTCAACCAACTTTCAAGTCTCTAAAATGATGCAAATTTTAGCAATAGAGATGAGAAAATAGCTAGCTTCCAACTAATATCCAATTAAATTTGGTAACCAACAATTAGTTTCCAAGTTATAATTTTGAATAATATTATTAGTGTCCCTTTTTAAACATCATATACTACAAAGGTAAGCTCGGTGCCAAGTTTTGCAGAAGCAGTTCCATTCTCATCAATCCAACCTTTGAATACATACCTAAACCCACCCTCCTCGAGAAGACGCTCATGCTTAAAATTTATGGTTACTAATTTAAGGTCATTAAATGTCAAATTTTAGAGCTAAGAAAAAAATTTCAATTCCTTACTAAATGTTGGAAGTGAGGATACACTCTTTGCATTGCTAGTCGTTTTCGTAGAATACATTGATGAAACAATAAGTTGGTCTTTGTTCTTATCTCTTATAAATTTACTTGGCACTGAAATTTAAAGTAATGGACAATTATTTGCTATTGTTCATTTCTATTAAAAGTATTTATATATAACAACTCATTAACAATGTTTATCAAAAGAACTAATTGGAAACAATTAAAATTACTGAATTTTAATAAAGTTCATTGAAGAACTAGTTATTGTCATGTTATTTTATGTATGGATAATATAGTAACTGATCATGATAGACATGTTTATCAATGAATATGATGTTTTAATTTTTAAACTTTTCTATTTTATTTTACAGGGCTTAAAATTATTTATTCTCTACTTAACATCCCTTAGTTTGTTTTTGGTTCACATAATATTAATTTCTTAACCAAACTAAAAAAAAATTAATCTTTTCCTTTTCATTTGTGATTGTAAATATGAAAGTCAAATGATTTAATGCTTTATTCAAAGAAAATTTTGAGGAAGATTATGATAATGTAATGAATTGTGTAGTTGATTATATTAATTATAGTGGTGATGGAGGTAATGATGGCGATGACGATGTTGGTGATGGTGGGGATACAGATGGTGACGACGACGACAACAATGATGGTGATGAGGATGTTAATTCATTTTAGAAGCAAGATTTTGGTTATCATAAACTAGCAATATATGCAGGTGGAGCTCTAATAATATATTATGTTAATTATATGTTTAAAAAACCTTGTATGGTTTTGTACAACACGGGTATGAGATGGTTGAATGAAATTTTACAAGGACATTAGAAACTATGCTTCGACATGTTTAGGATCGATGCAACAACATTACAAAGCCTATGTTATGATTTAGAAGCAAAGTACGGGTTATAAGCTTAAAGAAGAACGAGTATTATTGAAAATGTGGCAATGTTTCTTTATATACTAGCATTAGGTGCTTTAAATAGAGAAGTTCAAGAAAGATTTCAATATTTAGACAAGACTGTTAACATATATTTTAAAAAAGTGCTTAAATTTGTTTATGTGCTCGCAACAGATGTTGTAAAACCAGAAGACTTTGAATTCACTTCACTAGAAATCAAGATAGATCCAAGATATATGCCTCATTTCAGTATAACACTAATATATTATTGTATTATTAATGCTATAAATCTGTTTATATTTGGATAAATTTTTTCAATCATTGACATCTTGATGCTTCTTCTATTTGATGTAGAATTGCATAAGAGCACACATGTGTGTGCAATAATTTCTCAAGAAAATCAAATCTTATTTATTGGTAGAAAATATGTACTGACTCAAAACGTAATAAATACATATAGCTTTGATATGCAATTATTTTTTGTTTGGACAGGATGAGAAGATAATGCATATGACACACATATTTTTCTGCATGTAATTGACAATTCTAATATAAAATTTTCAAAACCACCTCAGGGTAATTACATGAGAAAAAAATTCATGTTATTGTAATTATTTTTCTATATAATCTTTCTTTTGTGATATAAGTTACAAATTCATCACTTTTTATTATAGAAAAATATTATTTGGTAGATGTTGGATATCCAAATGAGTATAGATTTTTAGGTTCATATAAAAGTGAAAGATATTACTTGCCAGATTTGCAGCGACATAAACAACCTAAAAGTCGGAAAGAGGTTTTCAATCGTGCACACTTTTTAATACGCAGTGTGATATAACATACTTTTAGATTGTGGAAAAAAAAGATGGAAAATTTTGCAAAGCATGCTTGCACATGCTTACAAAACACAAGTTAAAACTGTAGTGGTATCAATGACACTACATAATTACATTATAAGAAAGTTTAGGAAGATCATGCATTTGTAAAATATGATCGCCATCCAAACTTTGTTCTTGATGATATTTTAACCGATGTTGTGCCACGTTCAGAAAGCCCTAGATATCATAGGTCATCTTGAATAGACCATCTTCGTGGTAGGACTTCAGCTAGTTTAATGGAATAATATAATTAGGACCCCAATATTGCTTAGTGTTGCTTTGTTACATTTCTTATTTATTAATAATCACTTGTTTTTTATTTAATTTGAAGCTATAAATTATTAAGTGTTTTTTTTAGTCATTTCAGTTTCAATAACTTCAACAACAATTTTAATCAAACATCTTTTAATTATTTTTCATTCAACATGACTCTCAATAATAGTTTCAATCAAACACACATAGAACTATATTAGAAGCAACTATAAGTGTTTTTTATTATATAAAAAAATTCAAATCACAACTATAAAAGTTATCTTAATACCAACTAGTCGCTAAAATGACTTACAAGAAAAAAAATTATTTACAAGAATTTCTAAAAAGAGAGTTTTTGAGATTTCAAGTCACCAAAAGAATGTTAAAGATTAGCAAACATTTCAACCACCCTGGAAGTTAAGTTAAAAGATGAAAAGGTGTGAAATGGACGAGAAATTGGTGCTAACAACTCATCAACGAACACATCTATTTGTAAAATTCCCCAAAACCTGGTTTTGACAAAGAGCTAGAAACAAGCCTTGAGTACCCACTCCTCCTTATCAGAAGGAAAAAGGAAGAAAAGGGAGATCATTGCACATGATAGCATCACATGGGGCTCCTGACATCATCATATCTGGCCACGACTTCTCCTCTTTCCATTGTTCCCAGCCTTCAAACACCGAGTCCCCTGTTCCTCCTAGTTCCCTTCTTACCCTCCAAATGCACCCAGCACGCGAGGGTGTTGTAGTCATTATACATGATACCATGAATATAATTTGTTTTACTTTGTGGGGATTATGCCTTAAATAATATCTCATGCTTTTAGAGATGCTCCATGATATCTGATCTGACGACTTTATTTATAAAAATGGCAGCCTCGTGAGAATTCGTGCAGAGCCCCCTTTCTTTCGCCATAAGAAAATAAATATAATGTTCTAAAAGAGTTGAAATTTAATATTGCAAGAAGCGTCCAAGAATTACAATGGCATGAAACTGGCTCTCATTCATACCAGAGTGCGTTTCCAGCATTTGAAAATTGCTGGAAATATCGACACAAAAAAAATACTTGAAAAAACTAGGCAGAGGAGCTACATTAATAACAACAATAATATAAGAAATAATAACACGTCCGTTGAAAGAGCACAGCAAGAACAAGTGTCATAAAATTCTACAGGAGATATCATACTGCAGATTGAGAGCAAGTTTTCTGGTGGAAGATCAACATGCTAGCTGTCCTAAAGCACGAGGATAAAAAGCTTGAGCATCCAAAACTATAGCACGTACTCTTACTGGTAGGGTAAGACAAGCATCAAAATCATCACTCGTATTAACATCGAGTGAATCCAAGTTCAGACCAGCTGAGATCTCATCAAGGCTTAATTAATGGGAGAGAGAAAAGATAGGCAGACGTTCAAATCATAATTAATCTCAAGCTCTCTGTTGATCAGAAGTTAATTATCAACATAATGATCATTTTGCATGAGGGTGGGGACTGGATACAACTAAAGTTGTTGAGTAGCGTGGAAGGACAAAAGGACACAGCGAAATTTATGAGGATAAAAAAGTTCTCAAATCACTTGTAAGGAAAGACAGAGAGAGCATTTTTAACAAGTAAAGATGGCATATTATTTGAGTACACTGCTAGGCTTGGGAGCTCCTTTTTGTTGCCTTAAAGTGAACAGAGGGAAGTATCACCTAAACAATGCATGCACCCACTTCCTCCATTGACAAGAGAGACATCAAGCTTTGGTCTCTTTTACCCTGTCATCATTTACATGGAAAACTATATGCAGCTGCGCTATCTTTCTGCTATCATTGATTCCTATATTTTGTCATTATTAATTTAAATTCAGACTAGATTATAAATTTTATTAACACACAAGATTATATCTTTTTATTTCAATCATAGTTTCAATCGGTGTAGATAAACATGAACTTAATCTTAAACATGAAATGAAAAGGATTCTATTTTGAATTGCTTAACAATATTGTTCAAGATGGGCTCTCTGCGGTAATTGCCAAATTACAAGGATTAATTACTTGGCAGTTCAAGCAATGATCATGCTTGAATAATTGTTTTTCTTTGGCAAAAATTGATGACCACACGGAAAGGCAATCTTAATTATTTCCCACAGTAAAAGCAACTCATAGTAATAGTAGGTGTTTGATTGGCAAAGACAGTTTTGAGAAAAGCTTTAGCCCCACTGTATTTCTTTGGAGGTGAGTGGTTGTAGAACTGTTTGGAATTACGGTGAAATTGTTTTTTAAAATATTTTTTATTTGAAAATATATTAAATATTTTTTTATATTTTAAAATTTATTTTTAATATTTACATATACAAAAATTCAAAAATATTAAAAAATATTTAATTTAAATCTAAATTTTTTTTAAAAAAAATTTCAAAAGCTTAATTAGATTTGAATGCCAAACATGGGTAGGATGCAACTTTTTTCATGGAATAGTAACCAGGTTTCTTTTTTATTATTATTATTATTATTTGGTTTAGATAGGAGATACATGTTTTAAAATAGTGTTCGGTTATTTTCTTGAAATGAAAAATACAGATATTAAAGATAGATGATAAAACTAAGATAAAATTATGTTTGGTAATAATATACAAGATAAAATAATTGTTTTTATATCTTGTTTGATTATGGTGAATAAACTATAATAAAATATAAAAAAGTTTATTTTTCTCAGTTGATTTAAGTTAATGTAAGGATAAAACTTGTTATTATTGTAGTTTTAAAACTCACTCGGGGATTAACCGGAACAAGACTGAGATTACAGATTAGAAGGGTCAACACAGATTGACCCGAGTCAAAGTATGTATAAAAATAATTATTTTTATAGTTTTAAAATCTGACTTGAGAGACAATCCAATACAAGATTCAGATCATGGATCGAAAGAGTCAACTCGGGTTGATTTTCATAACACGTGACCGAAACCATACCCTAAGTTGACTCTCAATTAAAAAAATTTTACTATAATATTTTTTTAAAAATATCATCTTTAAAGATATGTCTTTCCATGACTTATTTTTTAAAAAAATATAGTACTTGACTCTAAATTTATCCCAAAAACAAAATTATTCTCGTATCAATTTCATTTTTTTATATATTTTTTTCCATTCTCTCTATCTTCTCTGTATTATCTTTTCTGTACTAGAAAAGTAATGAAATGCTATCTAAATGTTCCAACAGATACAACGAGGTCTGAGGGGGTTTACGAGGTCTAAGGAGGTTGGGAAACCTTATTGATACCTAACAACCCTCTTAAAAGTCGAAGCCTCCCCAGAGTCACAAGACAGCAGAATGCGAATCGCCATTATTGCTCCCTATCTTGCCTCAACCAGTCATTATTTTGTACACTTTAGGTGTATATACACAGATGTGTGGAGAGCAGATGTGTAGAAAAAAAAGCTCGAAGCTCGAATGATGCAAAGCCTTGAATTGACATGACACCTCCTTTTCAAAACCATCTTGTTTTTTCTTGTATTGAGTGCTTGATTAAGACCCCTTCTTCTGTTGCCTTAGCCCGGCGTGAAAAAAACCTGACAACCTCTTTTCCGCTGGGAGATAGATACTTGACATGGTCCATTCTGCAGTTTCCACCATTGGAACACGGCCATGTCTTAATTACAAGATGCACTCAAAGCCATAACACCCACACAGCGTGGCTTCAAACCCAATAGGATTATAGCATTCACTGTTTAGTTACAGAGATTTTTCTCACCAAGCCAAGTGGATAGAGATAAACCTTAGGTGGCATTAGCAAATTAATGAGATCTAGTGGAATGTCAGATGTGTCAGCTTATAGATAGACTGATAAAAATTAAATGCAACGGATGAGACACCAGAGAGAACCCGAAGCCAGCTTGCTTCTCAGCAATCCCCTGGCTACACATGTGGATACCAAGTCAAAAGCACCTATCTTTTCCAAAACCCAAATTAGTTAAATCGAAGAGTGAGAATAGGATGAGAAGGTACTAATAAAATTCCAAATTTAAACTAAGCAATAAAGCATAGACCCATAAATAGGAAATTCGGTACTGGAAATTCTGTACAAGTAGAGTAGATGGCGAGATTAAGAAAGAAATGGAAAAGGTAACAAAATTTCCCGGCAGCCTAAATTTATGTATGTGTTTGTACAAAATGAACCAGAGATTCCACTGCCGGTGACATCTCAAGAAACTTGTTTATCATTTAGCAGCTTAATGCTTCGAATTTCACTGCAAGAGGACGGTTAAACCCAGCTTGTGATAGCAAATTCCCAACCGCAGCAAGGTCGCGGCAAAACACCCCTTGAAAGACAGATGCAGTGTTGCTCCCTGAAGATGCAGATGCCACTTTATTTTCATTGGAATTGATCCTATTGGGACCAGAAATCTCCACTGCAGATGGGTTCGATTCCATTTTGGCATTTTGAGTTGTCTGTTGGGTTTGAATGGCTGCTGCTTTCTTTCTTTGCTTCTCTGCAGCCTCTTCATCCATGATTGTTGACATGACGTTGGAATAACCCTTTTGAAGCAATCTATAGAGCAACAAAGCAGACATTTTTGCTCGGTCTTTTACCGATTCAAGATCCATATCATTTGCAAAGTCACACCTCTCAACGAAATTTATAGACTTATCAGGCTTGTGCCTCAAACTCAATAACAGATGAGCTCTCTCTAATTCGGATCTCGAACACCCACGCCTTAATCCAATCAAAGCATAATAATCAACATTTCTAGTCTCCCCAGAAGCAACTCTCTTCTTCAGTTCTTGAATCTTGGTAGTCAATGCACAAAGTTTCCCAGGAATCTCTCTGTACCTAACCTTGTGCCGCTTCCAAGCAGGACCTGGTAGCTTCCTATCCCTCAAGATTGAATTATACAGTAGTTTCAAGTGCTCCAGATCATGTAAACAATCGGGCAAGCACCGGATTGTTTCCAGAAGAGAAGCTCTTGTATCAAGCGCCTGAATGCAGGCGGGTTCTAAAGCTAAAGTCTTGTTGCAATCAGCAATGGACTCTGCAATTCTTCCTGATGCTTTGTATGCATAAGCTCTATGCATATAGCATTCAGCAAGGAATCCCTGTGGGGCCCCTCGTCGGCCCTCCAAGATCTTAGTGAAGTGGCGGATGGCCTCGGAATAGAGGCCAGCATCCAGGGCCGCCAGCGCGGCTGTTCGGCGGCGAAGCAGTAGCTTAATGTGGGCAAGGAGTTGCGTAACGCTTTCAGATTCGGTTAAATTTCTCGGTGGGGTAGGTGGGGCTGTCGATGTGGATATATCGCTGGAGATTGGGAAGTTTGAGAGAGAGAAGCTGTCCTCGGACCAGGAAATGCTTTGACGGCGGAATGCAGCAGTTGTCAGGCGTTTTCCGGTCTGGAGAAGCACCATGGCATCCTCCATTAGACCTAGATGGCAGCAAGCTTGGCCTAAAACCAGGTACCTGTAAGAATACACGTTAATGATCGAGTTAGTTGAATAGAATCATTCAGTTTCAAGTGTTTAACCAGTAAATTTGGAGTCTTCGGCACCAAGATCTCAAGTTACAACTCAACTTTGTTTTTATTTTTTTTAATTAGTCAATTTCAAAAGAAAATAATTAATTAGAAGCTAAAACAGTAGAATAAAATAAAATACTGATTTGGGCAAACGCGCAGATAGCCATCATGGGATTTTCTACTTTAACCTCAAAAGATGATCAAATCATGTTAAAGCAGGGCAAAGCCCGTGTGCTATTAGCCTTTATGAGAAGCAATAGCATTTTCACTGGAGAGAATTACCACGTAGTTCCCCAGAAAAAAAAAAGAGATATGATAGTTGAAAGTTTTAAAAATTCAATTATCGCTACCACCTTCATGTCCAAAAAGAAAAAGAAAAGGTAAGAACACATGGCTGGCTGGCTGTGTTTTACTCAAACCAATGCAAAAACATATCCACTGATCTAGACAATAAATATGGTTATTAAAAGTTGAACCGCATACCACAGCTTTAAAAGAGAAACAGAAACCGAGGAACTTACCTCCATTGCCCTTCTTTATCGCAATTTTTACAGAGTCCGGCCATCACTTTCTTCTTCAAGTCGGAGACAGAGAAACACTTGAAACTTGGATCAGAGTTATCTGAAGGCAGCAGCTTAACTCGCTCTCTTGAAAGCTGCTGAGAAGAACTATCAGAAGAAGAAATAGATCCCGAATCGTCGTTAGCCATTTTAAGGCTAGGAATGTAGTCTTGAAGCATATCAGCCACCTCCTTGAATCGCCTAAGATAGAGCAAAGATCTTGCTTTGAGTTCAAGAGCTACTTCTAGGCGAGGAGAGAGTGCAAGTGCCGCGTCTAGAAGCTTAAGAGCCGACGCAATCTCGCTCTGTTCTTCGCTTGCAATCAGGTTTCTTGCATCTTTAATGTACTTGTCCACAATCTGTATTATCACACGAAAGTTCATGCAGTAGCTCATTAACTCTCACAGGCATATATATGTACGAAAACGAAAAGCTCAAACCCATTCGAGAAAGAGATGAAATAAACCATAAGAAATGAAATGTAAAGGCAAAGCAGAGATCCTCTTCATCAAAGGAAGAAAGTTGTATATTTTACCTTCCGGTTGCTTAGCCACCAGTGCTTCTTTTCATTCATACTTAGACAAGGAGAAGTAGAAGCAGCCATGGTTGTTGTTTTTTCTTGTTGAGGAAGAAGAATCAACCATTAACCACTCCCTCTCTCCCTCTCTCTTTTCTAAGTCAGGCTCTCTCTATCTCTATCTCTATCTCTATCTCCCCCAAAGCACATACATTTTTTCGGTTGTGAGATAAAAAGGAGAAGAAATATATATAGCAAGGGAATGAAATGGAGAGAGGGAAAACGGGAACAAAGTGGAGAGAGAGGGAGGGTTGATCTTTGGATTTAAAATCTTGTTTATGTTTCAAGTGTGTTGTAAATATGGGAGAGAAACTAAAGCAGAGAGAGAGAGAGAGAGGCCTGGCCTTCAAAGAAAAGCAATAAATAAATAACTAAATAAATAAATTGCCAGCTTTGACCTCAGAGAAAGCTTTGATCCTTCAACTTCATAGCTGGCACCACTTCCTTTTATTCTCTCTCTCGTCACTGTGGCTACGTGGCCTATAGCACTCTATACAATACCCTATAATTATTTTTATTGTTTTTGTTTTTTTAGGAAAACAGATTTATTACAAGCTTTAAATCTAAAATTTTGTCAACCGTCAACGAGTTTTTTTAGAAAAATAATGCTTTTTAAGTTTTTTTTATCATAATGCTTTTTAAGTCCTTTTCTATTTGAAGAAAATTTCTTTAGTATTATTAGTGTATTGTAATAGTTTTTTTAGATTAAATATTTTATGAATCTAAATTCTTACAGTGTTTTTGTTCCTTAAAAATTTTGACATGTAATAAATTCATTTATCTTATATTTAAGTCTGAGTTAGTTGATATCAAAACTCAATGATCCAAGAAAAAAGATCAATGATTTTTAGTAATTATTTTATTTTGCTATATGCTATAAAACAACAATGATTGAAAGAGAACTCAATTATCCATTGTAGTTTATTTTACTTTGCTATGTGATGTGGAACAACTATGACGAGAAGAAGTTGCAAAATATGACATGTTTATGTATGGAAGGATAATGAAGATCTTTTTAAGAACTAGTGTGTTGTTTTTATTTGTATAAGTTGTTGTCCTGATGGTGGTACTTGTAATGAGACATCTACAAAAGTATTATGTTAGAGATTTATAATGAGATGTTTTGCACAAAGATATTATACATCTTATTATAAATCCACGATGGGATGACTCCCGTTTAAAAGAATGTTCTTGATGGAGAACAATTTTTAATTGAAGATTGAATTCGAGGACATGTTTTTTTCAACTTAAGAAGACTAATGTATGAGTTTTTTTAAAAAAAGATAGATTTTTTATTTTTTATTATGATATTTTTTTATTTAAAGGGAATTTTTTATAATTTTTTTATATAAAATTTTATGAATATGCCAATACATATAATATAATTGTTTTTTGGTTTCTGACGGTTTTGATATATAATAAATCGCTCTTCTCTATGTTATGGATACATCGGTTAGGGTTCATGATTGTTACCGGGCATAGACGGTCACCCATCACGGGTCCTCGGGTTCAACTACCGGGGACGAAAATGAAAAGATAAGACGCCATCAAATTGCCCGAAAAGAAAGTGAAGATCGTGTAAGAAACTCCCCGGTTATTTCTCTTTGGTCGCTTTCAATTTACCCATTTGCCCTCCTGCTTCAAAGTGAGCTCAGGGAATAAGTGCACTTTTTTTCCTCTTTTCTTTTTTGTTCAAAGAATGTATTTTTACCTCCCAAAATGGAACAGATAGCTGTAGGTCTTAGCAGTATCTTCAGGGAGGGGTGGCCATAATTGCAACCTAATCAACGTATTCTTTTAATTTTTTTTAGTATTACAAAGAAACGACTCGAACAGAAGATCTCCCGACGAAAGAGAGTCTCTGCCGCTAATTCATTCAACCAAGATGAAGCTTCCTGGTTCTTCCGATTTTCATTTAACCTCGTGCTCTATGATAACACACCACTTTGGTTCTGGCTTCCTTCATGTTTTGGTAATGGAACACACCAAGCAGAGGGGGGCTAGAAGGATGACAGGGGTGTGGTGGTAATTATCTAAGAAGAGGGAGGAGGAATTAGTAATAATGCTGCGGGGGCATATTTTATAGGGGTGGAGAAAGTGACCCTTCCCTCACAAGGCACAGGAATCATGCTTTTCTTTATGGGGTTTGCTTTGCTTTTTATCTCACTCAAATTGATTAATGTATGCACATGAATATGGATAGTAGCCAGATGGGTTTGTCTTAAAGGCTCCCCCTTTTTCCCTGGACCCCACCTCAAAAGGGCCAACAATCCCCCTTTCTAGAGGACAGTCCCTGCAATCTCGTGCCACGTCAGCTCCATTACATGGCCTGCATCCACGCGGCATGCCTCGATGGCAGGTCCCACGCAACATGTGGACACCCTCGCTGCCCAGATCAGCTAGGTGCTGGACGCTGTCTTGTACTCTTCTTGCTTTCGAGGCCTGTATTATTGAAACTCAATCCGGTGGACAGCATAACATTATGGAATCAATGATGCAAAGTGTTTCGGATAATTTGTTTTTCAAATGTGTTCTTGCCAATCCTTTTTCGAGCAAAGTTTCGATTGCTTTACAAACTACTCGATTCGACGTATCAGAGATTAAGCATTTCAGATACAGATAAAATCATAACAAAAAAAAAAAAAAACAAGAATATAGTGTTTGTTTTTTTTTTAATTAAGTTTATTCCGAGGAAAAAACTCCCTATAATCAAATTAATCAATATCATTAAAAAACACACCTACCAACAGGTACAAAAATATCATCCTTTATAGAACCACTCTTTGAAAAAAAAAAAAAACACAACGCAAGTAGGGTTGATGAGGCATTATCAACAGAAAATATAAAGGGCGTTTCTTTTTCACTTTTGAGCTTGCTTTGGATGTAAAGTTATTTCACCATGTGAATTGTTACAGTGTAATAATAATTTTATTTAAAAACAAAAATTCATTATTAAGGGATTATTTGACATATTAAAAAACAAACAAGAAATTCGTTACTTATATATTGCTAATCCATTAGCTCTCAAAATAATTGAGACTCATGCTTTTGAGTTGGGATACGAGGGTATTTTTAAACAAGTATAAAATAACAAAGAATAAATTCTTTAATCACATTTATACCTTGGAATGATTGTTAAAAAAATTATTCCACTATAAAAAAAAATCTTTTTATTTTGTTATGCATTACAAAATTTTAAACTGATTTATTAAATAATAAATTTCTTTTACGTATTGATTACAAATTTGCTAAAAAGGTTTTGCAGAAAGATGTTCAAAATATTGTTTCAAAACAGATTTTTACTCGATGACAAGCTATATTAAGTATTTTTTTTATTTTGATATAGAATATATAAAAAGAGATATAAATTTCATTCTTAATTTTCTAATCAGAAAATTTCTCCAACATAGATCTTGATGTCTCCCAAATCCAAATCCAAATCCAGAAATAAAGGCAAAGCCCTATAAACAAAGTCTGAATCTTAAAATCCTAAAAATCACAAAACATTACAAAAATCCTTGCCTCAACAATTTCTTCTACAAAACCAATTAAATCCTAATATGAAGCAATAGTTGAAGATGAGAAAGCATAACGCTTTTTAAAAGTAAAAAAAATAGGTAGAATCTCTATTCAATTCACCAGAATTACTTATGGCCATACAAACTATTAGCCAAAAGTCCTTACAAGAAGAAAAGTCTTCTTGGACAGGTAAGCTTCTTAAACCAATTTTCAAAATAGAAGCTGGTTATTCCTTATTAAAACTCATGCTTCCTTTTTAATTCAATTTCTCCATTTGAACTGTTACAAAAGCTTTCAAAAAAAAAAATCTAATCAAATTAAAAAACAAAAATTTTAAAATATTTTAACTATTGAAAATGGATTTTTCCATTTTGACCCTACCGCTACAAAAGTCTTTCCTTTAAATTTGTACTTCAAGCCTTGAGATTTATCTAAACCTCAATTTTACTATACGAAAATACTTGAAATAACAGGTTCTGCTAGATTCAAACATTTTAAACTACAATAAAATCATTCTTAATACGTCTACTCTACATGTATCATTCAAAACATTTTTCATCCTTCTAATTGGAAACAACCCCTTCACCAAACAATTTAATTTTCAATTAGTTGCCATGTCAAACTTTGTAATTTCATTGCCTATATTCTTAGGGTTATCAACAAGCATGGTTCAACACTTTTTTCCTTTCAAATTTCAAAGGTAGCCCACTCATGGCTATTCTACTTTAATAATTCCATCAAGACTTTAAATTACCTAACTGGTTTCTTCAATGGTGAGATTCATTTGGTTGTATTTTTAAAGTAATAAAACCTCACTATTTAGTTGAAAACAATTACATTTACTTCAAACAAAATTTTAAACCCTCAGCAACTAAGAAGAAATTCTCACTAATTCTCTCTTTTTTTTTTCCAAATTCTTTATCCCTTGGGTTTGTTCTTGGTATTTTGACTACAATACTAAGCATGGGTATCCTATCCTCATCAAGAGATACAAAGTAAAATGGTAGGACTTCTTTACATTAGAACCAAAAGTTTCAAACCTGTTGTCATTGAATGGTTACAGCAACACCAAAATGCTAAAATTATAGACTCAAACTGTCAATCCAAATTCCTAGCACATCAATCTCATGCTTATGCTTTTCTTGCCTCAACACAATATGAAGACGAGTATTTTCAAATCATGAAACAACTCTTATAAAGCATCAAAGACAATGATTCTTCTCCATCCTCATCATCCTTAGGTTCTATAATTGGCTTAGCAGATGACAATAAAGATAATTGTTATGGTATCCTCCCTCCTATAGCAACTTATGTACAAAAATCTTAAACAACTATTGTCTCTATTAAAAAAAAAGCATTTTAAGAGGCACACAAATATTTTGACCCATTTTATTTCTTAGTCTAGATTCTCCAAACCATCAAGCCCAAACCATCAGGCTCATTTTCTCCCGTCGACACAAGTGGTTAAAACAGCTAGCTGTCACTCTAACTTTTCAAAAAATTAACCCCCAACTTGCATAAATGACAAATAACTTTCGGTGATAATTGACAAACAACTTTTTCAACTTTTCAAAAAACAAATCATTTACTTTACAAAATTTTAAAAAATGATAACCTTGTTCTGCTCTATATAAGAAGACTCCTCTCAGTTTTTGAAGACAGAACTACATAGAATAATTTCTCAGCAAAAGACATTAAATATTTATTTTCTTGTCATATACTCAAATTTTCCTGTAAGCTTTTGTATTATTATTTATCCTGGAAAGAGATCCATACCTCTTAGATCCAAAATTATACAACCCCACACACACACACACACAATGAAAAACAATGCATGAAGGGTATCTACAGTTGTGAAAATCTATACTTAGTCAGGAATGTATTACACCCATGTTTTAGTGCTATTATGGTGTTATAATTTAAAATTAAGTACTATTTATGGGTAATCAAATAATTTGACATGCTTTTATACATAGTTTTGAACTATTTTTGTTCTTCTTTTAAAATAGTGTCATCCAATTTTATATATAAATTGTTTCACTCAAACTAACATTTTGGCGCTGGCCAGCAAATTTCACCCTACCCGCGACTAATTTCACCCTCCTCTTTTAATTTGTAATTAACATTTCTCTTGATACCGTGGAAAATTTCATCCTCCCCGCGACAAAGCGCGGGCGACAAAGTAATCGATCTAATCTAAACCGGCAGCCAGGAATGAGATGCTATTCTCCTCTCGTAGCGTTCAGGTCCTACCTACGTTACTTGGGTTGTTGCTACTGTTCCCACAGGTCTGGGACCACTGGACCTCACGTAATGTTGGGGTCTACAAGGGTTGTTTTCTTCCATTAACGCAGGAGCAGCTCTTAGGGAGCAGCTCTTATCCAGCTAAGGACTCCAGGTTGTAGAACTTGGGGCCCCTTATTCTGACGAAGACGAGCCATAATATTCTAGGTAAAGATAATCAATAGATAAAAACAGAAGAAAATAAAGCACATCGCTCAACTTGCAGGGTCCAGTTAACTTTTTTATTTGAGAAACCTTTGTGAACAAAACGTTGAATGATCATTAATTCTCACTTATTCACTTGCATGTCTTAGGTTTGCGTGTCTCCCTTAATTAACCTTTCTTAATGAATGCTCTCCTCTTCACGAATATGTATGTATATATATATATATATATCATCGACATCCAACACGACCTGTTCCATTTTAATGAGTGCTCATCTTCTTCCAGTTGATTTTCTTCTTCGATCTTCATTATTGTTTTTTTATCCTATAGCTAGCTAGGGCAGGTCTCTTCTGAAGAACGGAGCCTACACTTGTTCTTATTTTGAATGAAAATGGGCCAAGAATAACTAAAATGGACGGGACTGGTTTGTCCACCTACAAATTTCAATTTGAAGGACACATGCAGTGTCTCCACCATTATTAAAAATGGAATTGACCATATATATTTACATTATATAAGGACGTACATAGGGCATTAAACCTCCTTATATGATCCCTTATAGCATGAGAAAACAGGTTTATTCGACCACGATAAGTATGGTAGGTGCTGTTTTCTTCAATACATTCATTCGAAGCCACCACGCCCACAAACACATATGTGGTCGTCACTGGTAAGTGACAGTTATTTATTTGCATATAATATTAATATTTTAATGACAGATGGAAGAAACAGTACTTATCAACAACAAAGAAATCAATTGTTTTATATTTATATTCACTTTTAATTCGTCTTAATTATACCTGGGAGGTTTGATTTGAAAGCAATTTCGCGGTGCATGCCCCTTGATCACTTGGTTTATATACATGCTTTTATTTTCCTGTCCTCACCCCTAGCCAAGGAGAATTCTACAAAATTCTTCAAGCATTGATTGGAGATGCCCATCATGCATGATTATGTTTTGGTTTGGACCACACGTATAATTAAGCTAATCATAAATATCAGAACCAGATTTTGGCGAAGTTTATGAGATTAATTAGTCAATAAATCTACAGATTAGTTGTTGATATCAAGGTTTTAAATTTTGTTTCGTACCTAGTCTTCATAATTAACACCCGACCTAATTTCTTGTCCTGTTATTCTTATTTATAAACCTTGGATGAATAATCCGGCAGAGTCTTGATTTCAAATTAATTGGGCTCACAGCTGTGACAATCATGGAAATAATTCGGCAGAGCTCTGTCATCCTGTTAGCAGGTACGTAGCATTATATATGCACCAGAATATATAGCTTATGCTTGCAACAAGGTCCTTATTAAAAGGGTAGGGGAATCAGCATCGTCATGGGATTCTCTCTTGTGCCAATCTTAGTCGATATAAACTAACTATAATGATCTATTAGTTGATCGATCGGGGGAGACGCTCCCATTCTCTAGACATGTTTACATACAAGGAAGCAAGAAAGGAGACGGGAATTCCCAAAGATTCTTGATTAAAAAACACACTGAGATAAGCTTGTTAAATATATATATTCACATACACAGAAGCCTCCCTTTTAATCTTGACGGCATGATAATGGCTTATTATAAATTTGGGTTTTTAACCAATCATGCTTTCTGAACTAATGATTCAACCAATGTGCGACACTCTTTCCAAAAGTTTGTAAATATGCTCATCCCTGCACAGCACAGATAAAAGCCCAGACGGATGCACGTGTCTATGGATGAAATTTCACGTGGGAGATGGTGACCCATGTGAAGAAGCTTTGTGATCATGCCCGCGCCGGGGGTCATCGGTTTAGTGGTGAGCCTGTAAGCCTTAAAATGGCCGGCAAAGCCAGCTTAATTGGGGTGGTCGTGCTTCATCTTTGCTCAAAAGTGGCTAATAACGCACGATATTGTAGATTTACAGGAGCACGGATTGGCTTCTTTCCTCTAGTGTGCTGATGAAAGATGACGATTTGCTCATATAAACAAGTAGGGTCATGCATCCAATAGTTGCGATTCATAATCGTTCAATGAATCTTTAAGTTTCACTCATCACCATCCATTTAATGGATTCGGATTTTTTCTCTTACTTTTAAACTTTGAACATGAATTATTTGTATATTAAACACATATGCGTTGGTATAAAGAATCAATCTTGCCCTCAAATTAATACCAAGGGACTTTTTAGCCATAGCTACCATTCAAGCACTAATAAACAAATAAAAAACTTCAAATTATGTTCTGGCCTAATGTGATTGTCATCTTGAGCATCTATAGTAAATGCAGTCATATATATTCTCTGCCATTTATTTTTCTAATAATTTAACTCCTGAAGAATATTCAACCGTTTTGTGGAAAACGAAATGCGTTCCAATCTTTATCCATCTAGGATTTTTCTTTTTGAATATTTTTTATAGCCAGGCTGAACATCATTAATTGTGATTTTATTTTTTTTTATTTATTTTTCCATGTGATGTTTGTTAACCTCTCAATGTCTTAGATTTGTACGAGCCTTTGATGTTTTTTTTTTTTGGCTAGATTCATTCGATTGAACGTTTTATTTATCTCTAATCTTCATAAGAAAATGTTATTTTCTTTTGCGCGGTCAAAACTCTGTTTGTTCAAAATTTAATTTAATTTTTTTACTTAAAATTAATGTTTTTTTTATATTTTTAGATTGTTTTGATATGCTAATTAATTATTTGAAAGTAATATAATTTTTTCACAAGGTTTCATTGATCATCACCGTATTAATAGGGATAGATTTGGTTTTTTACAATTTGAATGGACGGTTTTTACCTTTGAAATCAAAATTCTTAAAATTGATGTCATGGAGTGTTTTTCATCTTTTCTTTTTTATAAGCACATTAATAGAATGATATAAATGCTCTTAAAAATATAATTTTCTTTAACTTACATACGTGGGTATTGCTGTCTTTTCATTCATGTTTTATTTTATTATAGTTATTAGATTGATAGAGAGCAATTTTGTAATTTTAAAAATATAAATATTATTAAAAAAGTTGTTGCACTTGTCAATATGTGAGCGGTGCATGCAAAGTTGTCTGGTGACTAAACACTGCTTTTCATAGTAGATTTTAAATTGTCTCGGTGTTCCCACCGTAATGAGATGGTGCATGCAGCCAAAGGCCATTTGATTTGGTATTAGCAACCTCTCTTTCTTTTTTCCCTCCTTCTTAATTTATGTGTCAACTCCTTCAAAATTATGAATTACCCTTTAATTTGTTATTCCTTCAAATTTGGACCCTGTTCTTTTAATTACTATCTGTTTTATTTGAGATAATTTTTAAAATTAATTTTTGTTTACAATTTAATCATTCTTAAGTTTTTTTTTCTTATCAAATTTGATCCTCATTCTTTTAATAGCTATTTTTTTTCACTATTGTAATTTTTTTTAAAATTAATTTTTTTATTTCACCATTCAATATTAAATTGGTTGGAAATTGAACTTCTTGATTGAGCCCGAGTCTAGGATCTCACAAAGTTGCGAGTTTTAGAGATTCACTCAGGTTTAAGAGGTTTGATCAGATTCACTCCCCCCCTTTTTAAGGTCATGATATTTTTTTTTCACTTTTTAAACTTCAATATTTATTCAATTGAAGATTAAGCTCTGCTATTTTTATTTATTTGCTTTCTATATAATTTTTTATTGATCTTGAAAATGACTTGGGCTATCTTTGTTTATTTTTTTGGCCGCTCTTTGTTGAATTTATTTTGAAAAAAATTTTAAATTAATTTTTTTTTTGTGATTTCATCCTTCAATATTATATTGATTGAGAATTAATTTTCTTTCTCACTTCCATCCTTCAGGGTTGAAGTTTTATGGTATTGGGTTTCATGATTTTCTTCAATTTCCATTCTATTTGTTTATGATGGTCGCATCACTTAAACAACGAGTTTGGTTGGCTAGCATGAGTTGACTTGAATTTTTTTAAGGTTGTTTTTTTTTTAATTTAATATTTGTTGTGTTCAATCTCTTAGATTTTTCAATTATGCTTTTAGTTATAACTAATGATTTATTTATTGACACATATAATTTTTGATTTATTTAATTAAATACATACATAAATTTTTAATTTATATTTAATATTTTTTTTATATAAAATAACACGTTGAGAAAACCTGCATATTTATTTTTTTATTGAAAAAAAAATCAGCCAATGACGGTCAAAATAGCTTAGAGGACCACTATTTTACATCACAAAACATTCATTTCTTTGTCATGAATCTATTAGAATAATATTATTCTAGCATTTGCGGGTTTCATATGCTGAATCCTTTATGAAACCAAAAAATTCCTGAACGGTACAGTTTAATTATCATAACGGCATGCTTAGTTTGAAGAATCACAAGTTAAAGTGTATTAATAAAATATCTATTAATTAAAAGGAAAGAATAAAAGTGGTGAAATCACCTTGAGATTCATTCTTTCCGGTTTGCTTTTTAGAATTAATTTTTATTTTAAAATATATAAAATATTTATTTTTATTTTTGATATCAACATATTAAGATAATTAAAAAAAAAATTAAAAAAACATGCCGAAAACGCTTTTAAAAACCATGTAAAACATTAAATATACATATTATGCTGATTCGGATATTTAATTGAACTTAATTTCAGAGTCCTTCCAAATTGATGGTGCATGCATCCAAGTGTTAAACTGTCTGTCTCTCCAGACGGCTCTGGTCTGGGCTGAATTTACTCATTTACTAAGAAAAGGCATCTACAATGAATCACCCCCTTTTATATGTTCCCTCTTCCTACCCATCGCAGAATCAGGACAGGTTATACTGTGCAAGAATATGTGCGCCTACTTATAAATTAAATCTCCTCCAGTAATAATAATAATAGCCCAGCGGCACCAGCTAGCCCAGCGGCAGAGGCAAGGTTTCCTTGCCTCTGTCACCTGGGTTTGAGCCCTAGCGTGCATGTCTATTATCCCTGCGGTATCTTACATGTCTACTGGGCTTGCAGGGTGTTTAGTGGATCCGGAAATTAGTTGTGGTGCGCTTAAGCTGGCCCGGACACCCCGGGTTACCAAAAAAAAAAAATAGCTTAGTGGCAGAGGCAAGGTTTCCTTGCCTCTGTCACCTGAATTCGAGCCCTAGCGTGCACGCCTGTCACCCCCGCGTTGTCTTATATGTCTACTGGGCTTGCAGGGTGTTCAGTGGGTCCGGGGATTAGTTGTGGTGCGCGTAAGCTGGCCCGGACACCCCGGGTTAAAAAAAAAAATAGTAGTACTCAACTTACTTATATGTATCTCTTACTAATATTCCTAGCTACATCTAAGTACCATTTTAGAGAATTGATGCTCTTTTTTACTTTCAAATTCACTTTTGGATAATGCCACCAGCTAGAAAACAAGAATCTTAATCATTTAAAAGATCAAAACCCATTATATAATTCCAGGGAACAGTACCTCTTCAATGGTCACAAATCGTCACCGTCCATCATATCTGATATATTTATTAGCAAGTGATAGAAGTTCAAACCATCAAACATGTGGTTCAATCGTAAAAGTTTGTAATTAAAAAATTTATTTTTGTTATAATTTTAAATTTAAGTTATGTGATTGTTAATATTGATAGTCACTAGAAACTTATAATTAAAAGGTTTGTCTTTTTTATAATTTCAAATTCGAGTCATATGGTTGCTAATATTGATGACCACTGAAGGCTTATCTGATCGTTAAATTAAAGACTCGTGGGAATTAGTTAAGGTGCGTACAAGTTGATCTGGACACCTCACATGAATTAAAAAAAAATGATAAAAATTTGAAGTGGAAATGAATTTTTTTTAAAAAAATCAATTTAAAAGGAGGTGAAAGCATATCATCAAATAATCACCCTACAGGAGTTGAAAACTTCAACGAAGTTAAAGAGCTTTCACCAGCCTGCTCGCGATGCGCAAAGTCAAGCCTCCTTGGTTTTGTCCGGAGCCAACTCTGAAATCTGAGCTGTTGTCGAAACTTCTGCGCCGGGGCGGCATGGGCACTCGATGGTAGCATTATTCAACGTCTTTGGTCAATATTGATGCCAGGATCATAAAATGTCAACTTAATTGTTGTCGTTTGGCATGCCAGCTTATATTTTTTTTTCTGGCGCAGGAAAATTTAAGATGAAATTACTTGTTACATTTGCTCAGAGTTGACTTTTGCTCGAAAAAGGCAAGGAAAAAAAACCCATTACACCATTTCATCAAATGCAATTAATACCAGTGCTCACTAATAAAGTGAAACAGAAGAAAAGGAAGAACAGGCTCTTGCAATTATAGAAACTCGAAAGAATGTGAAAACTCAGGGGCTCCCTGGGCGCTGTAGGAGTTTTAAGAATCTTCTCGAGCCATCCCCACTTAGGCAGCCTTTGTTAAAGCTTTCTCCTTGCACAATTGTATTCAGATTAAAGTGAAAAAACAAACAAATTAAAGGAAAAGAAAATTCTTTCCAGATAGTTCACTCCACCCTGTTCATTCTCTTTACTTGGCAAAAAAAAACTCTACCTAGGCCTATCAGCGGCGTAGCACTTGACTTGAAATGGAGAAACTTAGAGCAAACTTCCAATGAAAGCAAAAGATCACATGCAGATTGATAGATTCTATGCTTCACGGTTCTCTATTTGCAGATAATGCTAGGCATTTTTTCTTTCTATATATGGAGTATCAAAGCCTAATCATTTCCCCCCCATACAATTACAAGAGATGATATCATGAAACGCCAGAATGATTCGTGCCACGAGTGGGAGATGAGTCAAAACGAACATGTGGATATATAGTACTTGCAAAGGGTGTACTAGGGTATGGTCACTGAGGATGATGCTAGGCTTTAGAAATTGTATCCTCTACCTCACCTCTCGTTGAGTTCTTAAAAAGTCTTTCTTTATGTTTAAAGTGTTTTTTTTTTAAATATTAAAATAATATTTTTTTAAAATTTATTTTTAACATAGTATATATTAAAACGATTCAAAAAACATTAAGAGAATTATTTAAAAAAAAAAATTTAATTTTCTCAAGAACATAATAATACCACAAAAACAAACGGTTTCTTGCAGAAAGGCCAGCAATCATCAGATTTCGTCCCGTATATACATGTCAAAGTCAGTGCCATACTGCTTCATGATTTATTTTTTTCCTTCCTGGTTTTTGCACATGCTAGGCTCACTCATTAGATTGTGGGAGCTGGGTCATTGTGTGAACAAGACAGAGGCCAAACAAGGCACATGGGACATGAATGTAATGCCAAAGTAAGAGCCTTGCTAGGATATATCAGCTTGAGGTATGGTTTGTAATTGCGTATTAAACGGGTATTAAACGGGATTTTATTTTTTTAGATGATTAGATGTATTAATATTAAAAATAATTTAAAAAAATAAAAAATATTATTTTTATATATTTCAAAATAAATATTACTTAAAAGTAAACACCACTACACTCATCACTCATCTTCGATCACTTTTACCCATTTTGGAAATGTTAATTAATAATTGCAAATGCTGAAATTTTCCCGCGTGCACCCAAAATCAAAACTTGGTTGAGCTATTGATGTACAGCTCATGTGAGATGAGACTAATGCACAGCTCATGCTCTTCAACAAGCAGAAATTATTGTCGTAGATTGCTTTTCAGTACAGTTTTTACGCGTGATTAATTTGTTTTTTATACATGAGCCATGTCTTCTCAATTGTAATTCTAGTTACAGAAACAGCATGTGATGCTGGCAAGTGATTTCCCCCTACAAGTCTACCTTGAATTAGCGACTGATAACTGGGTCCAAGAACCTGCAAGATTCTTAATTGCCAGGCACGGAATGGTGATTTTCTGGGGACCATGACAGCCAAAGCAGCTCAACAGTTATTGACTAGAATGGGGCTTTACGAAAATGAAATCGTGTGGCTCTTCCTAGCACTAACACATATATCTAACTATATTAGCTGTAGCCCGTATGGTCATATGAAAATGGTCTGTCCCCTGGCTCGAACGTTTTCCAGGTCCTCCCTATGGACTAGCTCTTGCCACAGATAATCCTGTGCGTGTCAGGTCAAAAGTAGCTTGCCTATTCCAAAAGGATCATAAAACACTAACTGGTTGCTGGTCTTTTGCGAAGGGGAAAGGAGAAAATCAAAGAAATTACTACATCATGTTGCCGGGAAGAAAAAAATGTCATTCACCAGACTATATTGAAGAAATGACCGTGAGGCCCAAGGAGCCACCCGATCCATAGATATAAGTTTTCAGTTATAAGACGCCATGGGCTCGCAAGATCAAAAGAAGGGCTTCGAAGAGCTATAAAATCGAATCAAATCCTAGCTGCTTCTTGCCCCCGGAAGGTTTATAAATGAGTTGAAAAGAACGATTCTTTTTTACCTAAAATTTAGGACTAGAATAAACTATACTTGTGGCCCGCGGCGGCTGTTTTTCCACGTGAAAAAATGTTTTTTTTAAAAAAATTTAAGACTTGAGTAATAAAAAAATATAATAATAATAAATAAAATTAAAAAAAATAATAAAAAAATGTAAACAAACTTGAATTAAGCCTATTCAAAGTAAAAAAAATTTAATGATAAATAACGAAACTACAACAAAAAAATCCTAGTTAAACTGAGTTAATACACAAGTTCTATAACCATAGAAATAAAATTTATATAACCTCATAAAAAAACCACTTGAAAGGAAAGGGAAAAGAAGCACAAAAACCAATTTTCAATATATTAAATGTTGAATAATGAATTTAAAATAAATAAACTTAAAAAATGATAAAAAAAATCAACTCAAGTTAACATTTGAAACAGTAACTTTGGTTATAAACTTAAAATTAACCTCATAAAAGACAAATTGTAAAAGATAATTAAGCAAAACTCTAAAAAAAATGGTGAGAAATACAAAAAAAAATCATCTAAAAAAAGAAAAAAAAACAAGAAAATTCGAGCAAACCTCCTAAACTTGGTTTAATTTATGAAACTCGCAACCCATGAAATCTTGGAACCGAGTTTAATCAAGAAGCTTAATTTCTAACCAATTTAATTTTGAATGATGAAATTATGAAAAAATATCAATTTAAAAAACTTGCAAAAAAAAAGATATTAATAAAAAGAATAGGGATTAAATTTCATAGAAAAACACACATGGAGGATGAAATTGTAAAAAAAAAACAATCTAAAAAAATGATTCCATATAAAACAAATAGCAATAAAAAGAATGGAGACTAGATTTGAAAGATTAAAAGTTGTAAGGGGTGAAATTAAAAAACAATTGTAATTTTATGACGCAACCGTGTTTTAGATTTTTTTTTTAAAAAATGTTACTCAGGTTATAGACCCGACCGAGAAAAAAAGGCTAATACATGTACAAACTAGAAGAAGAAAAGAGAAACCATCAGAAAATAACGGTTAAAAAACCCAAATAAAAGGCAGAAAAAGAAAATAATAAAACCTAATCACTAATGATATAAATGCTAAATGATACAACTAAAAAAACATAAGCTTTTTTATTTATAAAAAAACAAGATATCTCGGATGAACCATCTAAAATCAGGCAAATGTCTTAAACTTATAACAAATAAAATTCTAGACCCGGATAAAATCAAGAAGCTCAATTCCCAACCAATGTAATATTGATTAGCCAAAGTAAATCCAATAAAGAACACTAATTAAAAGGACTTGAGAAAACCTGAAGCATTTTCAAAATCATTTAGAAATCCTAGAGAAAGAAATATAATTAAAATCTTATAATTTTTTTAAAAAACTTATTTTGAATATTGAAGGATGGAATCAAGAAAAAAATATCAATTTAAAGAATTAGCAAAAAAACTCAAAAAAAAATTAAAAAAGACATGGGAAAAACAGGTCATTTTCAAGACCAACAAGAAATTCCACATAAAACAAGCTAAAAAGAAATGGAATATAGTTTCCAATTAAATAAATATTGAAGGATAAAACAAGAAAAAAAAACTACCTTTGATGAAGAAAAAAAATCAAGCAAACCCGAGCAAACATCTTAATCTTGGTCAAATCTTTAAAACTCTTAACCATGAAATCCTAAATCCCGATCCAATCCAGAAGTTTTTTATAAATAATTTTAAAAATATTAATTTAAATTTTTTTTGACAAAGCACAAACATTAACAATAAAAAAAGGTGAACTTTGATTGTCTCATAAAGATAAAGAACATCATATTATTTGTACAACAATACTACATGGTTGATTTTCCAAAGTTAAATTTTAATGAAAGCAAAACTAAACTGATCATTTAAAGCATAACTAAATAGCAAATTTACTATGGTAAACCTAGTTAACTTGGTTTGGACAACCTCATTTTAGGGTTTTTAAAATAAAAATTCAAGTCAGTCTAAATTACCTTAGTTTACTCGTAATCCAAACAATGAAATGAATTTTAATATCGAGTTAGGTTTCAAATCTATCCCCACTAACTCAAATCAAGAATAAAAATTCCATAATTGTGAATATGGAGTTTTTAATAAGTTTCGACATCTGAATTAGAGGTAATTAGAGAAAAGATAGCAGTTAGAGTGCTGTCAGAAGTAGATGAAAACAAGTTTATCATCTCTTTTACTATTTTCAATAATAAAGAGGCAGAAAATAAAGGAAAAGAAAGAGATGTTATGTTTCACAGCTTAAATTCTTCATTTCGTTCTGAAAACCCCACTATAATTGTCCTATAATATGGACTATCATCAACGAATAACAAGAATTTATCAAAAATTTAATTTATACTCTGAGTGACGAGTTCTTTTTATCCCGACTCCGTGACTGTATGTCAATGAGATGATTTTGGTGGAGAAGATTATGCTCCTACTGCTTGATTACTAGAAACGGGACATTTCAATAGCCGTCCGTCATGCCACGAGAGATTTTAAGACTTGATCACACCTAGAATTGAGGCTTGAAGTGACACCGAGTGCTTCACGTCACCAATATGAAGACTATGTGCTCCCATTGGAATTCTTCGAATTCCAGATCTGTCAACAACACTCAAGAATTTGCAAACATGAACGTTAATTCCCACTCTTTGCTGAGTCCCTGCTGCAACATGCACTTTTTCGAAGGCCACTAATTGTTTGAGAGGAGCCCAATGCCCTGCTGGTGGTTTAGAGTAGACGAGCAATGTGTGAGTTCCATCCATGGAGCCAGTGTTTTTCACATCTACTTGCACTCCAAACGACAGCCTATTACATCTAGCATGTGTAACTCTGATTGCCTTTCCTGAAATGGTTGCATTTCTGGAGGCCTGGCGGTGTCCATCAAGGGGTACAGAAACCATTGTTGGTGCACTTGCTATGGTATGAACAAAATTTGTGTAGCTTATTCCGTGACCAAATGGGTACACCACTTTACCTTTATAGAATCTATAGGTTCTTCCAGGATAGCCATTTGATTTGCTTGGTCGCATGGCCATGTTTGTCATAGGCAAATTTGTGACATAATCTTGTGGGTACCATGTCATAGGTAGCTTGCCTCCTGCAAGACAAAAAAAAGCTGTTATTCTCTGTTACATTCCTGATGAAGTGAGCCTAGTAAGACACCCAAACAAGCACTACTAAAGCCAAACCTGGGTTAGTAGTTCCAAACAAGACATCAGAAATGGCTGCTCCTCCAGCTTGGCCAGGATAACCAGCCCATACGATGCCTCCAATTTTTGGATCGTTCTCAGCGAAAGACACATCAATAGGTCCCCCAGACATCAGGACCAATATGGTTGGGCCCCTCGATGCTGCGGCAACCTTGGATATAAGCTCTTGTTGGCGTCCAGGTAGAAGAAGCTCAGTCCTATCTCTGGATTCTGCCTCAATAGACTGGTCAAGCCCCATTACTAGAACCGTTGCATCCGCTTGACGTGCTGCGTCCATTGCTGCGTCAAATTGCTGGTCACTAACACAAGCAACATCTGCACAACCTTGCTGGTATATTGTCTTGGCGTATCTCCCTATCCCTTGTAGGGGTGTTGTGTATCCACAGGCCACACCTAGTAATCAACCATGAGTAAAATTGTTAATGAACAATTTATGTAGATAGTTCAAGTAGCCAAGCTCTATAACACTCACCGGCATAATTGCCGATCATCGTAACAGTGACATTTGAATTAGGCCCAATGATGGCAACGGATTGATGATGGCGGGTAGATAAAGGCAATGGAGGACCATGATTCTTGAGAAGTACTATGCCTTGTCTTGCCGCTTCAAGGGCAAGCTCTTGGTGAGCTGGCGTGCACACATCTTTTGGGCCTAGGTTCCCATATGGCTTTGATGATGGCTCGCCATCAAACATCCCTAGCCTCATCTGGACTGTCAGTGTGTTAAGTAATGCATTATTTATTTCTGCCTCATTTAGCAAGCCCTTTTTCACTGCATCCTCGGTGTGTTGAACGAGGAATGGTCCGCAGTCCAAATCTAAACCTGCAACATATTTAAATTAATTTGTTAGCGTAATCTTCATCAGAACATCGGTAGTTTTGCCATCTAATATTTTCATCCAACCCCATTTAACAGAGGTTAATTAGTAGGTCCAACATATATATTTTCTTCGACAGAAGGTAATGTAGTCTCTCTCTCTCTCTCTATATATATGTGTGTGTGTGTGTGTGTGTGTTCATATTGGACTCAAGTAGTAGAATAAAGGCTACTGGCCTGCTTTAATAGCATCAGCAGCTGCTTCTTCTGGGGTTGTAGTATAGTGTTGCTGACTATAATAAACCCCAACTGAGTCGCAGTCTGAAACAATGTACCTGTGGTGATAATCGCAAACAGCATCAAAAGGGTTAATTATATATCACATGATCATGTTATATATATATATAATCATCAACGTATATATAAAACCAGGATGGCGTTTGGATTTGATCATACCCATCAAGTTTCCACTGACCACGTACAGTTTTCTTTAGCAGCTTTGGGTCAGCACAAGTGGGGATCCCATTCACTTGATTGTAAGAGCACATAACACTTGCCACCTTGCCTTCTTTCACACACATCCTGAATGGTACATCAAATGTATCCTCCATGTCCTGCTTGCTTACCTGTTAATTAACCCCCACACGTGAGATGAAGAAAGGCAGCACATTTAACTTCGGAGTTCTGATGGGATCCGGTGCATTAGTGCTGGTATGATCGCACCCAAACGCCTACATGGTCGTTAACACTTGCCATCATATGATGGCCACTGGAGGCTTACATGGTCGTTAACTTCAGGGCCCGTAGGATTAGTCGAGGTGCGCGCAAGCTGACCCGGACACTCACGATAATAATAATAAAAAAAAAAAAAGGCAGCACACAGCACTTGAGCAGCCATGTGGATTACTAGTAATTTGGTGGATTTTTCATCCATGTTATGTCTGGCTTAGGTAGGAGAAAGTTGTGCACAGACCAAAGCAATGATCAGGATGACACCATAATGATACGTATGGGCATAAGCAAAGACAGACTGAAAAGTGGGATTAAACTTCTCTTGCTGCTGCCTTGATCGACTTCTTCGATTGTCATAAGCGATAATATTTAACTATTCCTTTGTGAAAAATAAAAATAAAAAGTTTAACTCCATTTTCCGCTCTTCAAGGTATATATTATTCAACCTCGAGATTCTATTATCTACATCATGTTATATATAATTAAGCGTTAAGGTACATATTGAGAGCTTTATATAGAATCTCAAACTGAATAAATTATATGGACCCCCCTCATATTCCATAATATCCAAAAGTAGACCACCACACAAGGCGGAGCCTCACCTCTATGTTATTGCTAGAGTTGCCCAAAACCCAATACCTAAAGTCAACAAAATGGACGATCAATCGTATAGCTCCCATGATGCAGAGCAGCAGCACATATATAGATTAAACATTTGTTAAATTAAAATGTACCTGGGCGTTGAAGTGGAACCGATCAACCCCATTCCAGTTATCGAGGTCATAGGCCGTGAAGTGCTTGCAACAAGCAGCCACCTTCAGCCGGTCACCGTCATTCCCCTGTAGACCTCTAACATAACTTGCAGCATATTTACCAACTACTACTGGGTCCTCACAGGGAGTCTCCTGTCCACGACCCCACCTTGGGTCTCTAAATATGTTCACGTTTGGGCTCCAATATGTGAGCCCGGCCACCCCTCCATTGAACATTGCTCTTGCTTCATCTGACACAACCTGCACAGTACACAGGCTTGGTTTTATTTTAGATAATTTAATTTAATTTAGTTTTAATTCTAGCACCACTACCGTCTGTGTTGAGAGAGAGAAAAAAAATAAAAATAAAAAAGAAGCAACTTGCCCGACATTATATTAAGGTAAAATTAAATTCTTATCTCTTTTTCTATACCCTTTTGATTGGCCCTGCAATTAAAGTAAAATTAAGGTCCCATTTGGTGTAAAAAAAACATGGATATATTCGCTTTTTAGCAGCATCATTCACACTTGGCAAAGAAATGACTCTGCAAATTATGATAATTTAGATTAATATTTTTTAATTAATTAAAGTGACTAAGAACATTTGCGTTACCACTTTCTTTTGTAAAGACAGTAATATTTGGTATCTTTGTTTTATCTCTTTAATGTGTCGTAGCAAGCAAGCATGTCATAAAAAAAGAGGTCGTCACATCATCGAATTTATATATATATCTCTTTAATTTTATTCTTAAGATCTCTTAACCTGTGGTGCTGTGTACTGGATGTTGTAACTAGCAGCAATTTTAAACTATATATTGCATTCATTTAATCACTGACTTTAATTTATGTTAACTCTATATATTAATTGAAATGCATAAAAAATTAATTAATGTCTGAATTCTAAATAATTAGTACACAAACAACACCAGCTGCAACCACTATGTTTTCAATGCGCACACAGTTGATCATGATATGAATGTGTGGTTTAAAATTGAATTTTAAATTATTTTAATATATTTTGAAATAAAAAATACTTTAAAATATAACCGATATTACTCTCAATCTGATAGCAGAACTTATACCTGAGATTCGTCTTCTTAATTTCCTCTCCTGAAGAGTGTTACTGTATCAATGGTTACTTTTTTTTCTTGGTATCAATTATCACATATTAATGTTATGGTTATTGACAATGACACTCCTTCATAGAGTAACTATAAGCTTTGAAGAGTGATATTGGCTCATGTAGGAGGCGTCCCTACATTATTTGTATGAGCCACCATGCAAATTGGGTTCACAGAACTGTCACATTTCATGCATGGTTCACAGAGCTGGGTGAGGTTTGCATGCTAAAGGGCTGCCTTCCATACCGACTGTTCTATCCAGCTCACATGTACAAAGTTAAGGACGCCATTACAAAAAAAAAAAAAAAAGGTTCTCGAACTGATAGAATTCTTGTTAATTGTTATGACTTGAATTAATCCATTAACTTTTACAGAGTAGTCTAATTATTATTTAATAAAATCAAGGTTTGAAATCTCACCCGACCAATGGCCTCCCACAAAGTTGCATTGAAAGAAGCAGCGGTGGTGATCACTTGAGGGAAGCTAGTGGCCCCAGGGAACGCCCCACCAAACTGGGTCCCTGGACCCACATTGGAAACTCCATGAAGAGCCTCGGACCACCACTCATACCCTTTAATCCCGAGCCGTGGAACTGCCGCGGCATCGTTCACTAGCAACCCAACCTTCTCTTGCAATGTCATCCTTCCAATAAGGTCACTGACTCTGCTTTGTATTGGCAACTTCACTTGGCAAAATGGAAAGTTCCTGCTCGTCCCATCTTCTGGGTCACAAGCAAAGGGGTCCAGAGCTTCGCTGGTTTGCTGAGAAACACCCAAGAAAAGAACCAAGAGGATAAAAACGAGGGACGCGGGCATGGTGGTGTAGTCCAGTATAATAAGAAATGGAAATGCTTTTCAATGGGGATGGAGAGCAAGGGAGCCGAGTGTGTAGAGTACATATAGGTGAGGTGAATTACCAAGTTCGTGAGAGAAATGGGAGTGATGACGTGGGAGAACAACTTTGATGATTAGAGGACCATATTGCTCTTTTAACTTATGCCCTTTTCTTTTCTTGTGGTGGGATTACTATAAGGTGGTTGCTAATACAAATTTACCTGCCATTTTGAAGATAAGAGTGGAGTTCTTCGTGTAAGATTTCACGTGGCATGTTTGTATTGGTGGTTTGGAATCCAAGAAATGGTAGGTCCAAGATACGAGGCACTACAAGGATGATCAGGTGGGGTTAGATCATCCAATTGACCCTTAAGCCAGTGATAATATTTCTACAGATTTGCGTATCTGAGAACTTTTGTTATCTTGGTTGGCAAGCAATACCTACGGAGAGAAAATTATGGGCGTGTTTGGTATAATGGGTTTCGAGTGTTCCCACAGGGATTCTCGAAGCGTTCACGAGTTGGAAATGGAAGAAATCGATGTGTTTTTTTTGTAACGATTCTGATTTTAATTGTTAGAACTATATAAACAAAAACATTAAAACGAATCAATTTGATATTTTCAACCAAGATTCTTGCAAATACATTGCAAAAGGACACTAGCAGAAATCAGTGGTCTTGACATCTAGAGCAAGGCAATTAATGGTCAGAGGGCTGCCATGGTGGTCGAGCGAAGAAATATTGTCAGCCAGTTGCAACCTGCTAGTAGCTCTAGCTTCGCTTGAAAGAGAGGTCAGATTGGCTCAGGATCAGATCAGATTAACCCATACTGGACGGTGATATTCACATTATTGCATTACAGGATGGAATAAGAAAGCACTGCACTATCTCTCTCTCTGTCTCCTTTGGATAAGAAATAAATTTAAAGTACTCCCTTTTAAACCAACTAATTAGCTAAGAACAAAAGCAACGTCTTGATCCAACAAGCCAAAAACTAATTAACTATGAAACTTAACTAACATTCTGCTCGGCTCACTAAGGAAAGGAAAATCCAATCGTTATACTGATATAAAAGCTTGGAAATCACAGAAGATCTAAGCACAGATTTCTGTAGTCGATATTTTGAAATCATCGACCAAAACGATTGAGCAATACCATGACACTGCGTGCTGCTTTGTTTTTATTTAATCCCAGTTAGCAATCTGATTTCTGGTAAGTTTTGTCCCTTGATTGCAAACGATAAGGTATCTGGAAAAGGACTTGGAAAGATCTTATCTTTAATATCGAATCATGGTTATTTGGTGTTCGCATAAGTATTGAGGATATTGTCTTTATACATGAGTGGTTTTATGAATGAGTCAGTACCCACTTGTTCGAGGTTTGTTTCTGTCATTCATTAAAATGCTTGTTTTCATTCCCGGGAAGGTTGAATTCCACCATTGGTGTAAGCTGCATAGCAGAACTTTGTCTCCTTTCATCTACTTCTCCCCTTTTTGTCTTTGTTAATTAGTTTTTGGTAGGGTAAATTATTATTTTGTTAAAATGCTTGTATTTTCCCTAGTTGGATCTATCTGTACTTGCTAAAGTACCAACTTTGATCATGCATATATATATAGGCTGTGGAAATTTAGAGGAGCCTTAAAGTTATGTGGCAGCCATCTTTTGTTTGTGATTTTTGCTTTTAAGAGAGTTAGTGTGGAATTTTGAAAGAGTTTTGTTGAATGCAATTGGCTGTGGAAATTAGATGTGTTTTCTCCTAAATGAACTCTTATCAAAGAACTAATTTATGATTTTTAAAACCAAAAAACTAACTTAAAAAATTATAAAAACGGGAAGTAATTAAGTTATGATTATTAAATTTGTTTGTTAAATATCTGGTTGAATAGCAGAAATACTCCGATTTTTATTTTTAATACATTTAACTATGTGGTTAGGATGCCAATTGTATCCTTGTTTTATATATATGATAACTAATCAAATTGTCGTAAATATTTCTTCTACGTGTTTGGTGCGGGGCTGGTTAAAAAAACTAAAAAACTGATTAAACTGAGAAAATTAAAAAAAAATAATTGAAAAAACCAAATTATGAAAGAAAACCGATTAAAATTTTAAAAAAACCGACTAGTTTGATTCGGTTTCGGTTTTATAAACCTGAAACTGAAAAACCCGAAACGAACCAAACTGAAAAAAAACTCGGAAAAAAAGTCAAGCTAAACCGGAAAAAAACCAAGCCAAACATGTTTGAACTGGTTTTCGTTCAAAAAACCGAACCGAAACCGATTGGTTTGAACCAGTTTTGTTTTTTTAAAAAAATTTGTTTGTTTTTTTTTTTATAATAAAAACCGAATCGAATCGAAAATGATGACCCCTAAAAAAGCATATTACATTCAAAATAATTAATACTGATGAGAAAGTTTTTGAGATTTGAATATATGGTGGAGTTAATTCTTCCATCCAATCTCGTCATCGGTTTCCTTCATATTCAGAAACTCTAAGCTCATAGAAGACATGCATGCAATGCTGTGCTGGGTTTTTAGGTTAGCCAAGAGGAAGAAGGCTGGCTGGTTTTATTATTATCGATAATTTTTTAAGCTTATCTAAATCGATTCATCAAGCCAGCCCCATCCTCTATCCATTTAAAAAATAAGGGTGGTCTTGTTCCCACTTCAATTTTTATTATCCTCAGTACTCTATTACTTATTGTAGAGATTAAAATAGTTTTATTTAATGTATTATCCTCCATTTTATTAAAATTTAAAAATAGCTTTCTTTATATTATGCCTTAATTAAAAATATCCTTCTTTAAATAGTGGATTATGCCTTAATATTTATGAATTTATTTTCTGAAAATACAAGTCAATTTAGTTGTTTTTACAAACTTAACATTGAGTTGGTAGATATTGGAAATTTTAAGATAAAGTTAGTCGATCAATCAAGAGCTTAAATCTTTTGAGTATTTAATGATAATAATAATGATAATACTAGTAATGCTAATAGAAATAGTGATAATAATAAGAATAATAGTAATAATAATAAATAATAATATTAGTAATTATAATAATAAAATTAGTAGTAGTAATAGTAGTGATGCTAAACCGTAGATTTGATGGGTTAAACTATAACATTCCGGCTATTTTTTTGTTGTTGTTTAATGCATTTTTTTACCCTTCATTTTTTTTAAATAAAGAATTTACCCTTTGTGTATAAATGATATGATTTTTTTTATTAAATTTAAAACTAAAAAAAAATACAATTTTACTATTTGTTATCAATGATCTACTATTGCTCCACCATGCAACATAGCAGAGACCAATTCTATTATCGTTTGATTAAATAAAGAATTTACTATAAGATACACAATTATTAGAAGCAATTGAGTACATGACCAGTATTATTATGAAATCAAATATTTTGATCTATATCTATCTTTTTATTTTTCAAGTTTAGTTTTTGGTTATCATTAACTATTTATTTTATGTTTTATTAGTACAAATAATCATTTGATTAAATAAAAAATTTATTCAAAGAAATAAAATTATTAAACATAATTGGATATGTACATGGCCTATGTTGCGAGATTAAATATCTTGATTTACATCTATTTTTTGATTTTTTTTTTAGTTTAGTCTTTATTTATCATTAACAACTTTTTGTTGTTAATATTTATTGGCATGAATAATTCTCTATCTATTTAATTATATATATAAGCTTTTTTTTTGTTGAAATATTTTTATGGCCAAAAAAGCATTGGAAAAGCCCACACATTTATTTTCTTGGGTGAAAAATAAAATTATCTAAGATGTAATGAAACGTGTATCAATTAGCTAATTTGGTCTAAAAACTGGGTTTTTCATTAATATTTATTTATGTACTTGGAATTTTCAAAAAATATTTCTTTGGTTTTTCCATTAAATAAATAGTCCCATGCACGTAAATCCTCAATTGAAAGTCTTTTTAGTCCTTAATTTTTTTGACATGGACATGTTAATCCTTATGTTAAAAATATGTTTCAAAAAAAGTCCCTACACTTCAAAAGATTATTTTTGTCTGATTTTAATAGGTATTTAATGGTCATGAGAAGGCATCAAGAGCACCTATATTCGGAAGCCATACTCACTAAAATGATGATTATATATATATATATATATATATATATATATCTCATACATGCTTCAACACCATCAAATACGTGTAAGGTGTATTTTCTTGATTGTAGAGGCGGATTCTTGCCTTATACTCCATCTATTGCCATCAAATCAAGTCTCAAATGATTGCTTCCTCTTCTAATACCACTTCTTTGGATGTGGTCGGTGGTGTGTTCGCGGTGGGAGGTGTTTCTAGTCATGTCCTCAGTACGCAAGTTCAAGATAATATAAAACTGTTAGGTGTGCATTTCTGCGAGCGTAAATTATTTTATGAAATAAAAAACTAATTCATAACCAATCTAATCATGAATCATGAAATCTACAAAATAAAAATCAATTTTAAGAATTTTTCAAAATAAATTTAATAAAAAACAATAAATAAAAAAAATTAAAATAACTCAGGTTATATTAAAATCTTGAAAACATCTATAGGAAACAAACAAATAAAAAATAACATATTCAATCTCCAATTGAGTAAATGATGAAAATAACATCAAAAAAAATTGAGCATTAAAAATAAAAAAAATAAAAAAGAAAACTCGTGCGAATCTTCCAAGCCTAAATTAATCTCTAAAAACTCACAACATGTCCTATCCTAGACTTGAACTTAATAAAAAAAGCTCAATTCCCAACATATTTAATGTTGAAGTATGAAATCAAGAAAAATAAATTGTCAAAGTAAAAAAAATAACAATATGAATGGAGATCAAATTTGATAGAAAAAAAACTTAATGAGGATGAAATTGTATAAAAAAATAAATTTAAAAAACTATCTCATATAAAATAAATAACAATAAAAAAATGAAGATCAAATTTGAAAGGTAAAAAAATTAAAGGGGAATGAAATAAAAAAATAATTTTAATTTTATAAATTATTCTAAATAAAACATATAATAATAAAAGGAATAAAAACCAAATTTGAAGAAATAATAAATTGAAGGATTGTTTTGAATTTTTAAAGGGGCAAGTGCAGAAATCTAGAAGAAAAAAAAAAAAAAAGGGAAAAAATAAGGTCATCAATGCTAAATTAGAGAGATGTTGGCAACATAAGTCGTGTCATCACCAAAAAAACACTAAGAGGATTCAAACATCATCATATAAAAAGATGTTTTGGCATGTGCCGCTCAAATCGTATGAGGGCCGCCTACTTTCTAGCACGTGCACATCACGTGCCTGTAGTTCTTTAATTATAATTAGTAATTTATCATTACATTATTGTAATGTAAAATATTTTGTGAGTAGGTGTGTAATAATATTTCCGGAGAAGATTTTGTTTTTTTCCCCTGTTAATCTCATTCCTTGTTCCAGCTTCTAAATCCAGTAAACTACATTAAAAATTAATCTTTCATGAACTCATTCTACCTTTTCTTTTTAAATTTCATAATAACATGCAAAGAGGACGAGAGAAATCTACCAAAAATAACATTAAACTTCATATAGCGTGCAGTTCATCAATTTGTAAAGTTGTTTGTTTTTGTAAAATTCTACAGTATTATATGAGCTATTTTAGTTGAGGATTGAATTAACAAGATTCACTAGCAATTATAATTATAATGCTAACTAAGATGGGGTGCATTTGCCACCCATGAAGCACAACGCAGCAGGTGGACCTTTGCCAGAGGCATCTTCATCCAAAACTCTCAAGTTTCATCATCGCTCTGTAGAACAATCCTACAAATCTGCCAGAGCAATTAAGGACAACTTCAGTGGTAACCTACCCTTTCCCCATGGAACCCACCTTCATCCAAATTCATGTGATTCAGTGTGGCACTTGCTATCTCTGTCATTTGTCTCACAGTTCAGAAAACTTTCATATTTCTCCCATGAGAAAAAAGAAAAAAAAAAAAACCCTCAGATATAAATGTTACAGCATCTAGCAGGTGAGAATTGGGACAATACAGCACTTGGGGGCCGCACATCGCTACCAGCCGGATCAAAAGCCAATTATTTTATAATAAAATATGAATGTCATTATTTTTTTTTGGCTTGCAATTAAATTTTTGGGATGATAAACGTTAATAAATAAATAAATAATAGGTGTAGCTTGTTCAATCAAGTGGGCTAAAAGCGAATTGGTCGCCTCGGTTAAATGATAATCTGGTTAAAAATAATTTCACATCATCGTAATTTTAACATCTATCTAACCCTAATGTAAACATGAAACAACAGGTTATCAAAGAATTAAATCAAAAAAAAATAAGAAGTGAAATAAAAAGTTGATAGTATATTGTATTGATCTGAGTTAAAACATAAAAGTTACGAGCCAAGTAATAGACACGACCACAATAAGCTAACCTGGTTGGACATGTCTCTTTCTTTTTCCTTCCTTTATTTTCTTCATGACTGGCTTTGATTGGGTCTTAATTGACCCTAGGTTAGATTAAACCTAGAACTAAATTGAAGAGTTATAAAAGAATTAGAGATATAATTTTAAAAAAATAACATATTATATCAATTCCGGTCAATCTGAGTTAACACATAAAATTTACAAACTTGTTCATGAATATGATCCTAATTAGGTAACCTATTTGGGCAACATGTCCTTTTATTTTCTTATCCCTTACTCTCTTCCTAGGTAGACCTTAATGGGGTTTTAATTAGCCACAAATTGAATGAAATTCATGATTAAATTGAAAATTTATAAACAAAATTGGGCATTTCACATGTCAATGTGTGAGGTCATTGAAGGTGGGGCAACACATGTGGTCTCCTCTGTTAACCGATGGTGGTCGTTTTTTGTGCTACCAAAATCTTCTTGTTGGGTGCTTTCTCCCAGGGTGGTGCATGGTGGCGCCAAACTCCCAACATGGCTCCGATGATTTTTTTTTCCCTTCCTTTTCCCTTCTTTGTCTTAAGATTCGTGCAACAACAACAACTACAACATTAACAAAAGTTTTAGTTATCCATAGTGTTTTGTATGTGTGTGCTCAGTGCTTTCTATTGCAGTTATCCATAGTCTTTACTAGGATAGACACATGAGACTAAGATAATAAATGTAGACATTTTTTAAAGCTAAATTATAATAAATGGTAAAATTATATTTTTATTTTATTTTAACTTAAATAAAAAAATAGGTATAAAAAAAGGCTTAAATTAAGAGGGGAAACGCATTGAACAACATAAAAGAAAAAAACAACAGCTTGGATATTATAGCTAAACTCATTGAATTCGTGATCTGAATTATGGACTAAACTGGGTCTAATAATTTTTTTTTCTTCTTAAATTTACTTTGTACCTAAATAGATAATAACAAAAATGTTTTAAAAAAGCCTTAAAAAAAAAGCTCCAGAGTGCACTGTAAGTATATGCATGGTGTTTTATTCTGTTGAACACCAGCCTCATGTTTTTTTTTTTTTTTTGGTTTTTTAATGAGTTTAATCCGTATTGTATAATTCAAGTAATGCGCCGACAGCTAGAGAAGGAGGGAGACAACGGTGGTTAGGATGATGATGAGGCACAGAGGTCAATAACAAAGCTTATTATAGAAGCAAAGCTGTAGCAGATGATGTTCCAAACGGAATCATGATCAAAAGAATTGATGATCGGACAAACACTCGAGAGAAGTTTAGAAATAGAAAAAAGGGCCTTCGAAGTTTAAATGTCTGTCGAATTTCAATTATGTTTTAATTGACCTAAGTTTCCACAGACCGAAGTAACAATACTGTCGTTTTATCTTATCCACTTGGTCCTTGCTCGGAATTTAGTTAAATAAAGTGAGAGAATTAGATATTAATTATTTTCAGTTACCATAATTTGTTACTTTGGTTATTTTATTTTATTTTTATATTGAAAAAGGGGCTCAACGCTGTAAGAGAAAGAATTGCATGGGATAGAGTCCATGAAAACATATCCCATACATTATTATTATTATTATTATTATTATTATTATTAAGTAATAAGCTAAAGTACGTGGGTGATTCATTGTTCACTCATACCTAATACACTGTGAATTATAACAGTAATCCATAATGATTTTTTTTAAAATTTTTTGTTTTTTTTATTTTTCATTTTTCTTTCAACTTTCCTCTTTTTTTTATTTATTTTTTTAAAATTATCTATGTTGATTTTACTTTTTTAATATTGAGCTGGTTAAAAATTTTGTTTTGTAATTTTTTTCCTTTAAAATACTGTAGATTACTACGGTGTTTTTCCACATGGTTTTTCTATTTTATTTTTTTATTTTTCAAAATTTTTTTTGTTGAATTTTTTTTATATTGAGCTGATTGAGAATTTAGTTTTGTAATTTTTTTTAAAACATTGTTGATTGCTACAGTGTTTCTCCGCATGGTTTTTTTTGTTTTTGTTTTTTGATGATTTTCTCCGAAATTATCTTTTTCGATTTTATTTTTTAATATTGAGATGGTTAAAAATTACAATTACAATATGTGTGAAAAACACTGTAACTTTCCTTGCAAATTACTATGAATTGCCATAGTGTTTTTTCCCACATGGTTTTTTTTTCAGTTTCTTTTGTGTTTTTTTTTGTAATATTTTTTTCCAAAATTATCTTTGTTGATTTTATTTTTTTAATATTAAGCTGGTTAGAATTTAACTTTGTAATAAAGCTTAATCATGTAGGGAAAGCATTGTAGCTTTCCTCACAAAACACTGTGGATTACTAAAGTATCTCTTAACATGGTTTTTTTCTTATGATTTTTTAAAAATTATATTTGTCAATTTTATTTTTTTAATATTAAACTAGTTGAGAATTACAATTACAATTCATTACAAATAAGGCTAAATCATGTGGGGAAGCAGTGTAGCATTCATCACAAAACACTGTGAATTGCTACAGTGTTTCCAACATTGTTTTTTTTCATATTTTTTTTTTATTTTTTTTGTTATTTTTTTCTAAAATTCTCTTTGTCCATTTTATTTTTTTAATATTAAACTTATTGAAAATTTAGCTTTGTAATTTTTTTCTTTAAAACACTGTGAATTGTTGCAGTATTTTTCCATATGATTTTTTCCAAAATTATTTTTGTCAATTGTTTTTTTAATATTAAGTTGGTTAAGAATTATAATTACAATAAAGCTAAATTATATGGGGAAAGTGTTGTAGCTTTTCTCACAAAACACTATGAATTGCTACAATATTTGTTTAAATGGTTTTTTTATGATTTTTTCTAAAGTTGTATTTGTCGATTTTATTAGAGAAAGCATTGTAGTTTTCCTCACAAAACATTGTCAATTGCTACAATATTTTTCCTCATGGGTTTTTTTCCTTCCAAAATTATCTTTGTTGGTTTTTTTTAATATTAATTAAGTTGGTAGAGAATTTAGCTTTGTAATTTTTTTGCTTTTTATTAATAGAAAAACTAAATCATGTGACGAAAGCACTGTATCTTTCCTCACAAAATACTGTGAATTGCTACAAATCATTTTGTTCAGTCTTTAAATTTTTGATCACCAACACAACTTTTTTTTTCTATCATGAAATATTGGCTCCATCATACCTTTAGTTTTTATTATTTATCTAGCGTTGGTTCACAATTATAACACTATCAAGTACATTTGTTTTATAAGCCCGCGGCAGCGCGCGAGCATGCCATCTCCTTATTACCAAACAATGTGGTTTTTTTCCTCGCAGGGGATGCATTGCGGACACACACTGATTACATTGTGGACTTGCACAGTGTGTTTTTTTATTTTCATCCTTTTTTTTCCTTTTAATTTCACAATTTCAAGACAAAATTTAAGACCAATTTAAGTTAAATTGTTAAGGAATGATAGAATTCAAAGACAAGTGACTAGAGTGAAAATGCATGTGAAATGGGTGAAGGTTTCAAATATTTGTGCAAAAAAGTTTATTTGTGTCCTACATTTTTCCAATGACAACGGAGAGAGGAAGTTCTCGTTGATACCGATTCTGACCATGAAAAAGGTTAATCTTGATGTTCATGGGTTTAATTAGATGAGGTGAGTTTAACTTGAGTATTATTTAACCTTGAAAATGTTTGAAAAAAATAGATCTAGCATCAAAAAAGTTTAAGGTTTCAAGTTAATTTTTTATTTTTAGACATGTATTTTAGTTGTTTTAAGACATTATGGGGTTTACGGGGGTTTTTAGGTTGTTTTGTAAGTGTTTTTAGGTCAAAAGTTGTTGAAAATGAATTTTTAAGGTTGAAAACATCAACTCTGATTTTTCAGCTACCTTGAGTCATCAAAAACTAAAAATACAAATAACTTGTCGTTTATATAAAAGAAACTGGTTGTCTTCCACCCAGCCAAGCAAAAAAAAAAATTAAATGGGCCTACCTTCGCTTTGGACATAAGAACTGGTACCTCGAGGTTCTTTTTATTTAATTTTTTTAACTTCATTTAAAAAAAATCAAAGAATTTATTTAAAACAAATCCATATATCAATATTTTTTTTAAGATTATGGAAGGATAGATATTCTTTTTGTTTAATTTTTTCTTAAAAAAAGGTTGTTTTTTCTAGGAAATTACCTGATTTCATGATCCATGTTGAAAATTTGACGCGTTAAACAAGGTTGGCTAAAGCTTTTTAAAAAAATTAATTTTTTTTCAATCTTATATTTTGACAATTGGCTGGTTAGGAACTAGTCAATAGTCATTGTCTTTTTTTTTTCTTTTTTTTTTCTATGAATGGATCTCATTTTCATAACTTTAGTCTCAAGTTTGACTTTTTTCTAGTTTAACTAGAGTTATTTATTTTGGTTTTTTTTTCAAATTAAATATTTTTTCATTTTTAACCCTTAATATTTTATTGATTACATTAGGTTTTCTAATTTTTTTTAATTTGCATTTCATGAAGTTATCATAGTTTTATAACTCGAGTCGTGAGTTGGTCTGGGTTAATATAATATGTCAGTGTCTTAATTTTTTTTTTTTTAAATATGTCATCTGGTATATCACAATTTTAAAATTTTAAAAGTGTGTCATCCAACATGCATCAAACTTTTGGCTTCCTAGCATCTTTATATTTTTTTACAATTAGAAAAAAAAATGATTCAATTTGCAGCGATGTATGAGTCAAATAACTAGTAAATAAAAAAAAAGTTGTTTGATTTTTTTTTACTATTTATTTGCTACATTATGAATTGCTACTATGTAACTTGCACTGGGTTGAATCCCTTTTTTTCTTTGAACAATTATGTGGTCAATCTCAATATTTTAAAAGTGTGTCATCCAACATGTATCAAATTTTAGACTTCTTAGCATTTTTATATTTTTTTATAATTATAAAAAAAATGATTTAACTTTCAGTGATGCCCAACTAAATAACTAGTAAATAAACAAAAAGAGAAAATTGTTTGATTTTGTTTACTATTTCTTTGCTACATTATAGATTGCTACAGTGCAACTTGCACTGGGTTGAATCCTTTTTTTTTCTTTGAATAATTATATGATTTTAATCATTAATATTATTATTATTTTAATTTCATCATTCTAAGTTATGTTCATATGGTTTAAAGCATGATAATTTGTTTTGATGTCAAAAAAATGTCCTAACATTAAATTGATAACTTGTTTTGCATAACAATATTTAATTTTATTGATTAAAAAGAAATAAAACAATTGTGACTAAATTTAACACAAAAACAAGAAAAACAATTTTTTTTTTCCTTTTGGTTGTTCATGGGGCATGAAAAACTGCAATTTGTTCCATAATTTTTTTTTCATTTTGTGTCCGTAATTTTTTAAGATTTCATGTTTCGGTCCTAAACTTTATTAATTTTGCATTTTAATTCCTAGAATGTGAGAGGAAAGAGGGTCATTGAAAAATGGGAGAATAGAGGAAACGTGGTCAGTAAGCCACTTTCCAGCAAAAAAATACCTGATTTTAGTGTCAATGAATTCATCTTAGAGAAAGGCGTTCATTTGGACATGTCGTAGAAAGAATTTTGGGACCCAAAAGTATTTTTGTTTTAATTTCTATTGGATTTTGGTTTTTAGAGTTATTATAGTCTCTTTTAGGGGTTTTAAATAAGTTTATTAAGATTCTTAAAATGTTTTTTTTAGATGGATTTAGATGAAAATACATTGAAAATTATGTGTTTAGGGTCCCAAAACATGGACCTTGACTTTTGGACTATTGGAGGCGGCTAGAAAGTCAACCCAAAAAACATGATGTCTACTAAATAAAAAAAATGAGGTTGTTTGCCCATTAAAAAAAAATGGTGTAGATATTTAAAAACATGATGCCTAGACATTTTTTTTTAGATATCTTTTTCAAAAAAAAATTGATGAAAAAATCTTTTGGAATCAATCTATTAAAATAATATCTAAGTGATTGTCTAATTATGCTATTTGTTTTTTTTATTTTTAAAATTAGGTATTTTAAATGTGATATTATTGATTTTTTTATGAATAATTATGTATTAGACTAATACATCAATTTTTTATAACAATTTTCTCATTAATATTGAATTAAAATAAAATATATATATTTTTATATAATTTTATCAAATTTATTTTTCTTATATTTTTTTCATATTGGTGCGTAATAATTATAGATTCATGGTTTTTAATTCTTAACTGAGAGTTTCTTTAATGATCATAATAACTTTTTACTTAAAAAACACTATTTTTCATAAAAAAATATATTTTTTAGGTGAAAATAAAAATGCATGAATAAAGAAATTATATTTTTTTATTTGTTAAAAATATAGTTATTAAACCCGGCCTGGGGGTTGACCCGGCCAAAGGGCGGGATCCCGGGTTTCATGGGTCAACTCAGAAAAATTAAAAAAAAATTAAAGTTTTAAGATTTCATATGAAAAAATCCATGTAAATATAGATTATACATATTATAAAGTTTAAAAAAATATTTTAAATTTTTTTTTATCCCAAATTAAAAAGATATTATGTTAAGCTTTTAAGTTAAAGTATTTAAATTAAAAAAGTTTTTTTTATCTCACATTGAAAAAATATAACTTTTTCCTTGGAAACATAGAGTATATATACTAATAAGTTTCAAATCCCACATTGAAAAAACATAACTTTTTTCATGGGAACATAGAATATATATATAAAAGGGTTTCAAATCCCACATTGAAAAGATACTATGTTATCCTTTTAAGTTGAAGTATTTAAATCAAAAAGTTTTTTATCCCACATTGAAAAAACATGATTTTTTTCTTGGGAACATATAGTATATATACTAATGGGTTTCAAATTCCACATTGAAAAAACATAACTTTTTTCATGGGAACATAAGGTATATATATGAAAGGACTTCAAATCCCACATTGAAAAGATACTATGTTATCCTTTTAAGTTGAAGTATTTAAACCAAAAGGTTTTTTTATCCCACATTAAAAAAACATGGTTTTTTTCATGGAAGCATGAAGTATATATATGAAAGGACTTCAAATCCCACATTGAAAAGATAATATGTTATCCTTTTAAGTTGAAGTATTTAAACTAAAAGGTTTTTTATCCCACATTAAAATAACATGACTTTTTTCTTAGGAATATAGAGTATACATACTAATGGGTTTCAAATCTCACATTTGAAAAAAAGTAATCCGGGTCTCGTCCGAGTTCGCCGGGGTCGTCCGGGTTTGGCCAGGCTGTTGCCACAACGATCTTTTATTAAACCCGGACCGGTCCAGCAACCAGTTAATTTTTGTTCAATGAATTATATTATTAATACAAAAATTATTTTGTTGTCAAAATAAAAAATAAACACACGAATCAGAAAAAAACTGACAAGCAATTTTTTCTTATCTATTATTTTGTTTCTTGTCTTTTTAATAAATATCTATTTTCATAATTAATTCTCAACCATAACACGTGAGCATTATCACTAATGTCATCTAAAAGAAGAATAAAAAAACCTAAAGGGAATAAATTAAAACAAACATTATTAAAGTGCAAATGGCCAAGCTATAGGCTACTTTTCGCGTGGTTTTAAAACATAATAAGAGCTCTTTGGATTTGATATTCCTCCTGTCTGGCATATATATATATATATATATGCCAGACAGGAGGAATATCAAAACATATATATATGTGATAAACTTTTGACTTCAGATAGCTGCATTTCCTTTCAGTTTAAGATAAGAGGTAAACTCATTGTCTGGTCCTCAAGTTTTAGAAATTAGTCACTCAATCCTTGTACTCCATACTTCATTTTCCGGTCACTACAATCTGTAGCATTTTAAACTCTTTCTATTTGGTAATGCGGCTCAACCTGGTTTTTTAATCTGTTTTTTAATGGTTTTGATGGGTTGTATAAAAAAAATAAATTATTTTGGTTTATTTCCGATTAAAAAAGTACCCTACACAACATTACCAAACACTTGATCGCATGCATGCTGATCCTCGGCACATCATGCCACTAGCTGCCAAATATTCACATAAAAGTAGATGAAGGATCACAAATTGAAAGTGTGAGGGTTGTTATGTCCATAGTTGAAGTACAGGGCTGATTTAACAGATTGATGAACTTGAGGGACCACACAAAATTTACCCTTAAGACAAGTTTAGAAGATGCCTAATGTAGGGTGCTCACTATAAGTGTTTCTCTTTCAGACAAAGCGCTTTTGCACTCCTTCGCCCCTTTACAATATGCTGCTGCCGAGATTGTCTCGATCTATGACCTCGTTCCCATAGTAGAAGAAGTAAAGGGATGTTCTGATTCTATACATGTTTGCACTTCGAATGTCTTCGTATGGTTGTGTTTGTGTTTGTAAATTGTAATTCTCTTCCATATATGTTGTCCTTCGCTATTGCTATATTTGATGGAGAGGTTGCGGTTGCATTTATTGTTAGTTATGTCTCTTTGAAAGTGTAGTTATGATTGTTTTTAAATGTGTTTTTCAAGCCGAAATACATAAAAATAATATTTTTTATTTTTTTAAAATTATTTTTATATCATCACATCAAAACGATTTAAAACATACAAAAAAAATTAACTTTTACTAAAAAAACAAAAAAAAATTAAATTTCTTCTAAACACGAGATGATCAGTATTTCCAAATGCTCTCATAATCTTTAACAAACACAAATAGCAAAAGCATGTTTTTATATTTTTATTTGTTGGTTTCATGTAAAAAAGTTATTGTAAATGCTCATTCAAACACATTTTCAAAAGCTTTTTAAAATAAAAGAATGAGAAAAAAAATTTATTTTTTTTTCCAAAGTGGTCAGCTGCCTTGGCAGTGCAAATAATTTTACAATTAATGCATGAAGGATCTAAAACCTAATTTTAAAAGTAAATTTACAAAAAGCCATATTCTGTATTTGTTGCTCCATTATATGTACAAAGTGACATAATTTGTTGCTCCATTAAACATTCCTTTTTTTTTTTCTCAAAATAAAAAGAAAGAAAATCCATGTTGGCTGAATGGACTGTCCTTGTTGGCGGCGAAGGCATGCCACCTTGGAGCGCTCACCTATCAAAATCCATTCAAAATTATTTTTCTAATGTTTTATAACATTGACTGAATGGCGATCTAAATGTAATTTAAAAAAAAATAAATGCAGGTAATAATGAAAAGAAAAATGAGAAGTTTTTCACACATAAAAAAATCCTTTTAGCTACTTCATATGATTTATTTTGAAGAAAGAAATCAATACAAAAAAAAAATACAATTCATGATATATATAAAAAATTATAAAAATATCTACATCTAAGATTTGTCTTTTCTCATAATATCTATATCTTTCATTAAATTAGATAAAAAAATAACTAATAAAATATCATTAATTATTTATAGTAAATGTTTGGGTCATGATTTAGTAAATACGATGCAAATGGCTAAAGATGAAATTTGAGAAAACCTCAAAACGTACCTCTAAATTATTTTAGTAATTTAAATTTTGTATTAATTATTTTTTCCATTAATTTTATTCTTAAATTATTTTGAGTTTTTAATAAGAACTCATATTAGAATCACATAACAAGAATTTTTAAATTTATTATGTTAAGATTTCAAAATAAAAATTGACATAATTTACTAATTGAGAATTTAAACAAATTTAAAGACAAAATTAATATAAAAAATTATCTAATAATAAAATTATATAATCAATGGGATTTCTGAGATTTGCATAAAAAATTTTCAGAATCTAGCCCGGTATGAAATGGGCTAAAAATGAACTACTAAAAGTTTGAAGCCTATGGCCGGAAAACGTTGCGCACTGGCCTGCGTGAGCAAGTTGGCGCCTTGCCAGTTACAAAATAAACCTTTCTTCCTAAAGAACCATTTACATTATTATTAATTAACATTAACGAAGCACCACTTCACAATTTCGATTTTCGATGGATCGTTTTTTCAATATATATATATATATATATATATATATATATATATATATATATATTCAGTTTCATTCTTTAATATTTAAATGGATATGAATTGAGTTTCATGATTTGTTTCAATTTACTTTTATAAGGTTATCTCTTTCTTATTATACAGATCATAAATTTAACGAGTTAACTGAATTGATTCAAGTTTTTTTTATTGATTTTTTAAAATTTTATCATTTAATATTTTATGATTGGAAAATAGGCTTTATGATTTATTTTGGTTTATTTTCTATGAGATTATTTTGGTCTCATGACTCAAGTAACAGGTTTGACGAACTAATCAAAGTTGACTCCTGTTGTTTTTTATATATATAAATGATTTTTTTTTCATATCCTTCAATATTGGGTTAATCTGAAATTGCACATAATAACTTGTTTTGATTTGCTTTTTATGAGATTATCACAAACTTCATGCTCGGGTCTCGGGTTTTGTGAATTAAACTAACTTGACTTGAGTTGTTTTTTGGTTTTCTTTATATTAGGTTATCTTGGTTTTATGATCTGGGTCACAAATTTGACATGTTAACTCAGGTTGACTCAAGATATTTTTTGCATCCTTTTTTTATTTCATTTTTTTTGAAATTTTATTATTCATTGTTAGGTTGATAAGAATTAAGTCACATGTTTGACAAGTTAACTGAGTTTGACTCTATTTTTTTAATTATTTTTTTTTCAATTTTATCTTTCAATATTGAGTTAATTAAAAATTATGCTTCATAATTTATTTCAATTTACTTCTTAAGGGGTTGTCATGGTCTTATAACCATAGTTGCAAATTTGACAAGTTAACATGAATTGACCCAATTCAATAAAATATATTGTCTTCTCAATATTAAAAAAAAGATATCATCTAAAACTTTTTTAGTCAAATTATATTTTAGTCAATTGTCCAAATTATCTTTGTATCGCTAAATTGACCATGTCATATCGGTTTAACCTCCATACATTTTATTTTTTTCCTACTAGAAAAGCCATTAGCAATGCTTGAATGTTTTTTTTATATTAAAAAAAATATTTCATGTTTTTCATGACAAGAGATGTTAAAGAAAAAAAATATTTATAATGAAAAAGTGTCTGTTGTCTAATGGAAAGGACAAAGGTCTTCTAAACCTTTTATACAATTTTTTCATATACATTGTTATCATTTCTTCCTTTTCTTCTTCTTATTATTATTATTATTATTATTATTATTATTATTATAAAGATTAAGAAAAGGTATAATAAATATTAAGAGTAATGAATTTCTTTATACATGTTCCTAAAGTAGAAAACGTTCAATTTGTTCCTGAATGACTTCTTTCAAAATGTTCCCCGCTTAAAAATAAACACTTGGTAATATTATAGAAAGATACCTCCTAATATTCTTAAAAGGTTTTAATGATCTTATTTGATAACAAAGTAAAATTTTTTAATAAGAATGAGATAACCCCATAAAAAGCAAAATAAAAAATATTTAAAGTTCAATTCTTAGCAAATCAAATGTTGAAGAAAAATATAAAAAAATAAAAAAAGAAAAAAGAAAAACAAATTCCAACCTAAGTCCACTCGAGTTGGCTAGCCAAATCCACGACCTGATTGTGAAACTAGGATAATCCTATTGAAAGAAAATTAAATAAAACTATGAATGTCAATCCTTAAACCAATTTAATGTTGAAGGGTGAAAATAAATAAAAATTATTTTTTGAAAAAAAGTAAAGAAAAAAGATAATAGTCAACTCATGTTAATCCACTAAGTTCATAACCCGAGACATGAAATCAAGATAACTCCATAGATATAAAATTAAAAAAAATTAATTAAAAAAACCTAAAAAAAATTGAAGTCAACTCGAGCTAATATTCTAAACTCGTAATTTAGATCATGAGGCTAGGACTACCGCATAAAAGACAAATCCAAAAAACACATGAAATCAAATTCTCATTCAACTAAATGTTTAAGTATGAAATTAAAAAAAATCAAAATAAAAAAAATAATAAAAAGGACCAAACTCGACATGAAAATAAAGAAAATCATCCAAAGCATCATATGGTTTACTCCAAATTACATCTTACTTCCATTGATTTGTAAGTTACAAAAAAGAATAATTAGTCAATATTAAATTTTAAACCAAACCATGACCAAACTAATCTCATGTAAATTATATACACTAACCCAAAAAAAATGACAAACACAAACCTATAATTTCTATAAAAAAAAGCTCTCTAGAATTTGTACATATCTCAGCTAAATTGAACCTCAAAGTCTACAATAATCAAGTTAGTGAATAACTCTATCTTCTCTATGTACAATCCAAGCTTTAATCCATTAAGTCTAGCCATTTTTTGCACCAGTGGTTCTGATACTCTTACTAGGTTTTTCTTTTACTTGGTTTTCTCTAAAAAGAAACATGAAGCTCAACAGTGTAATCCAATCTTGGAAATATAATCTCGACGCAATAACATGGCATAAATCAAACCATGACTCCATTGTCCTAATGCTTATTTCCCTTAAATCAGTCAGTCACTTCCTCGTGTGATTCTTCCAGTTGATCAGTTTCTTTCTCCACTATAAAATTCCTTGGTTCATCAAATTTGGTCCCAATATATTAAAATCCACTACATTTTCAAGTTTGGATTACACTATTGACTGCTGAGCCTCATGAGTAGACCATTCTTGCCAGGGATGTGTTGGGAAAACTAGGGACAACTAACCGGATCAATTCAGCGGAATACAATTCACAATTCACAAGTCCTAATCCTTTCTCCTGCTTTGTGCAATAAAAACATAATCAAACAATGAACAAATATAATGCAACAATCACACACATCAACACCAAGATTCAACTAAGGGTTACAACATATATATCATCAAGAACTACTTATTCTCGGATTACAACAAGATTAAAGGAGAATTATTTGAGAAAAACTCACAATACTGACAGCCCTGTTTTCTATCAAAATGACCAGCTTCCACACCACCAATCTTCAATCCAACCGTTCAGAATGAAGAGGAACGTGTCTAGAAGCTGCTATCCAAATCTCAGCCCGATCCAACGGTGAACGAACTGGAAATTGAAGAAAGAAGATAGACTGCTCTGCTGCCTCCTCTTCTTTCTTTCTCACGGTTTTTCTCTGCTCTCTTTTCTCCCGTTTTTGCTGCTACCATCTACAGTGGCAGCTCATTTAATTTTAAATCAAAGAGGCAGCCAGCTGCCTCCTTAATTAATGTGATGGTCCCCCCATCACATGGTGCGGGACCACACAACAAATTTCCCCCTCACGCACCATGTGAGGAATTCGCCATATTGGCGATCAATATGTAAGCTTCAATTTAGGAGGCTCTGACAAGCCTGCTTCCCTTCTACAAAACTCAAACTTCTCTCTCGGTAGAGGTTTGGTCATCATGTCTGACACGTTGTCATTGGTATGGATCTTCTCAACAACAAATGACTTCATTTCCATAGCATCTCGAAACCATTGATATCTAACCTCAATGTGCTTTGACCGAGAGTGAAAAGTAGGATGCTTACTGAGATGGATTGCACTTTGACTATCACAGTGCAACACAAAGTTCTTTTGAGTTAGGCCAAGTTCATGTAAGAACTTCTTCATCCATAACAACTCTTTGCCCCCTTCAGCAAGAGCAATATATTCAGCCTCTGTAGTGGATAATGCAACACATTTTTGCAGCCTTAATTGCCATGAGACTGCTCCCCCTGCAAACTTCATCAAATATCCTGATGTGGACTTTCTAGAATCAACATCACCAGCCATATCTGCATCTGTGTATCCATCCAACACAGGTTTATCATTACCAAAACATAAGTTGAAACTAGAAGTACCTTTGAGATACCTGAGTATCCATTTCACTGTTGACCAGTGTTCTTTACCAAGATTGGAGAGGAACCGACTAACCACACCAACTGCATGAGCTATATCCAACCTTGTGCAAACCATGGCATACATCAAGCTACCAACTGCGGATGCATAAGGAACCTTTTTCATCTCATCTCTTTCTTCATCACTTGAAGGACACTGCTTAGAACTTAATTTAAAGTGGCTTGCAAGTGGAGAACAAACCGGTTTGGAGTTGCTCATGTTGAATCTCTCAAGTACCTTTTGAACATATCCCTCCTGAGATAGCCAAAGTTTCTCCTTCTTCCTGTCACGTGTGATCTTCATGCCAAGAATCTGTTTTGCTGGTCCTAAGTCTTTCATTGCAAAAGACTTGTTTAACTCTTCCTTCAAATTCTGAATCTTCTTAGCATCATGGCCAACAATCAACATATCATCCACATACAACAAGAGAATAATAAAGTTTCCACCTGGAAACCTTTTCATAAATACACAATGATTAGAAGTGGTCCTGTCATAACCATGATCCACCATGAAAGAATCAAACTTCTTGTACCATTGTCTTGGAGCTTGCTTTAACCCATATAGGCTCTTTTTCAACTTGCAAACTAACTGCTCTTTACCTTTTGCTTCAAACCCTTCAGGTTGTTCCATGTAGATCTCCTCATCTAAATCACCATGGAGAAAGGCAGTTTTCACATCAAGTTGCTCAACTTCAAGATTCAAACTAGCAGCTAAGCCAGGCACAACTCGGATTGAAGACATCTTGACTACTGGTGAAAAGATTTCTTCAAAATCAATACCCTTCTTCTGACCGAAACTTTTCACAACCAATCTTGCCTTGTACCTTGGTTATGAGCAATGTTCATCAATTTTCAACCTGAACACCCATTTGTTCTTGAGTGCTCTCTTACCTTTAGAAAGCTTCACTAACTTCAAGGTATGGTTTTCATGCAAGGATTTCATCTCTTCTTGCATTGCTTTCAACCACTCACTTTTCTTCTCATGTGACATAGCTTCATCAAAGCATTCAGGCTCTCCCCCGTCAGTAACCAGCACATACTCATAGGAGAGTATTTGGTGGAAGGTTGGCGAGGTCTAGTTGACCTTCTCAATTGTGGCTCATCTGGAGTTTCCTGCATAACCTGTTCAGGAATAACATCAATATCATCATTAGCTGATTCAGGATCACCAACTAATGACTCATTAAGAAAACCATCATTTTCATTATTTTGCAAGTCTCCCCCATGATTAGTAGGCATCAAAGGTAACTGTGGAATAGGTCCTGGATTTGAATTAGATGGAATAAAAGTAGTAGACTCTGTTTTCTCCTTCAGTTCAAAGTCTTCAATGGTTTGATCTTCAAAGAAGATAACATCTCTGCTTCTCACAATTTTCTTCTCCTTTGGATCCCATAACCTATAGCCAAACTCATCATCTTCAGAGCCCAAGAAAATACACTGCTTTGTCTTGTTGTCAAGCTTAGACCTTTCATCCCTTGGAACATGTACAAATGCTCTACATCCAAACACTCTCAAGTGTGCATAGAAAACATCCTTTCCTTTCCAAACTCTATCTGGAACATCAAACTCAAGAGGAACTGATGGAAAAAGGTTGATCATGGCAACTGCAGTCTTCATTGCCTCACCCCAAAAGGACTTAGGCAGCTTTGCATGAGAGAGCATACATCTAATTCTTTCAACAATTGTTCTGTTCATTCTCTCAACCACTCCATTTTGCTGTGGAGTCTTAGGAACTATCTTCTCCAACTTGATGCCATGTTCCCTGCAGTACTTCTCAAAAGGACCCCTGTATTCACCATCATTGTCTGCTCGAACACATTTAAGCTTTCTACCAGTTTCTCTTTCAACTCTGGCATGGAAATCCTTAAAGACATCAAGCACCTAATCTTTGGATTTCAAACAAATGGCCCAAATCTTCCTGGAGTGATCATCAATAAAACTAACAAAGTATAATGCACCTCTAAGAGACTTATCAATCATAGAGCAAACATCAGTATGAACTAAATCAAGAACATGTGATCTTTTATGTAGAGGTGATCTTTGAAATGCAACTCTATGTTGTTTACCAACTAAACAATGAGTACATGTGTTCAAGTTCATACCTTTTAATGGAAGGTAATTCTTCTTGGCAAGGATGCCAAGGCCTTTCTCACTCAAATATCCAAGCCGTTTATGCCATAAATCAGTAGAGCAATCTTCAATTGCATTTACCTCCCCTTTGATCACCTTGGCTTGTGACATGTAGAGACCCATCTTCTTCCCTTTAGCAACAATTAGGGAATTTCTGGAGAGCTTCCATTTACCATCTCCAAAGTAACTGTGATAGCCTTCTTCATCAAAAGTACCTGTAGAGATCAAATGTAGGCGTATATCAAGCACATGCCTAACATCTTTGAGTAGCAACTTGCACCCAGTATTGGTTTCCAACCAAATATCTCTAATGCCCACAACATTAGCCATCCCTTGATTTCCTATCCTAACTTGACCAAAGTCACCAGCAGTGTAGGATGTGTAAAAATCACGTTGGGGTGTAACATGGTAAGAAGCTGCTGAATCTGCAACCCAGGTGGTATCTTGACATGCAAGATTAACACAACCATCATCACACACAATGGCAACATCACCATCAGATACAACTGCAGCTGTACCATTCTCTTCATTCTTGTCTTTATCTCTACCCTTTTTATCTCTTTTATACTTTCTGCAATCTTTTTGCATATGCCCAGGCTTGTCACAATAATAACACTTAAAACCCTTCCTTGACTGAGATCTTCCTCTTGGCTTCCATTTGCCTTTTCTATTACTGGATTCTCCATCTTGCTTGTCGTGAGAGAACCTGCTTTGACTTCTCTCTCGACTTTCTGTAACAAGTGCATGAGACTCAGAAGTGCTTGTCCCTTTCCTCCTCTTCTCTTCATTGAGGATACAATCCTTCACTATTTTCAAAGTGAGCTTTCCATTCGGAGTAGAATTGCTAAGTGACACTACCAAAGTCTCCCAACTAGCTGGCAATGAACTCAATAGGATTAATGTTTGCATTTCATCGGCTAACTCAAGATTCATCAATGACAGCTGATTCAAGAACCCTTGAAATACATTTATATGTACTGAAGCATCTTCACCATCTCTATACTTCAAATTCACAAGGTCTCTAATTACAAAAATCTTGTTTTGTGCACTCTCCTTGACAAAGGTTTCTTCCAACATCTTCCACAATGTATAGCAGTCATGTTCTTGAGAAATATGATTAATGGACTTAGAAGATACCCATTTTCTAACATTAGCGGTAGCCTTTCTATTTAGTCCATTCCATTTTGCATCATCCATATCATCAGGTTTTATTCCTTTACATTCAATCGGCAAAGCCAAATCATTGCAATATAAGTGATCCTCCATCATTGTTTTCCATAGAAAATAATTTGAGGAAGTGAGCTTTATCATACCCGAATCTTCCTTTTCCATTTTAACTGCACAAGAATTCAATTTACACAACTAAATGCTCTGATACCACTTTGTTGGGAAAACTAGGGACAACTAATCGGATCAATTCAACGGAATACAATTCACAATTCACAAGTCCCAATCTCTTTTTCCTCTTTGTGCAGAAAAAACATAATCAAACAATGAACAAATATAATGCAACAATCACACACATCAACACCAAGATTTTTACGTGGAAAACCCGATGCGGGAAAAACCACGAGACCGTAGTCCACCTAAAAACTTCCACTATCACAAATAATGGGTTCACAACTATTCTTCCTCAGATTCAACTAAGGGTTACAACATATATATCATAAAGAACTACTTATTCTTGGATTACAACAAGATTAAAGGAGAATTATTTGAGAAAAACTCACAATACTGACAACCCTGTTCTCTATCAAAACGACCAGCTTCCACACCACCAATCTTCAATCCAACCATTCAGAATGAAGAGGAATGTGTCTAGAAGTTGCTATAAAAATCTCAGTCCGATCCAATGGTGAACGAACTGGAAATTGAAGAAAGAAGACAGACTGCTCTGCTGTCTCCTCTTCTTTCTTTCTCACGGTTTTTCTCTACTCTCTTTTCTTCCATTTTTGCTACTACCATCTACAGTGGCAGCTCATTTAATTTTAAATCAAAGAGGCAGCCAGCTGCCTCCTTAATTAATGTGATGGTCCCCCCATCACATGGTGTGGGACCACACAACAGGATGTACACGGAGAGACTTGGAAATTTAGGCATATTTACAGAGGGACGCCTCGTCGCCATTTGTTGACTACTGGATGGAGTAATTTTATGAATAAAAAAAACTTGCGGTTGGGGACTTAATTGTGTTTTTAAGAGAAGAGAATGAGGACCTTTGTGTTGGAATCAGATGCGCTAAAAGTGAGGTTGATGACATAATTATAGACACGACCACAAGATTGATGTCTTTTTTTAAGTGTAGGAGTGTCGAAGTAATAAATAACCTAATAAGATCGGGGTCGAACCACATGGAGATGAACTATATAGAATTATAAATAAAAGAAAAGATTTGAAGAGATCTTTGAAATGTGATAATGATATAAGGATTTAAGCAAAGATAAAATGATTGTCAAGATTAGAGAATTCACTAATGGTATTTCAAATAAGTAAATTATAAACTCTTTTTATTACTTGACTAGAAACCACACACAAAGGAGGTTCCACTCGGATTATAAATTGTTAACATGATCATATTAATTATCTTATTAAAGTAACACCAAACTTTTAAATATTGTCAGGAATTCATGATACTATCTTATGTTAACAATAAATCAAGTTCCTTTCATAGCACATGTGTAAGTTATACCATACGGTTGGCTATGAAAGTGTCAAGCATTTGTTATACCAAGTGTTATACAACACAAATCTAGATTAACCATTTAACAAGTAAGGTATTAAGAATTAATAAGATAAAAATGATAAGACTGTTAAATAATATTTATGTAGTCTTATTTATTAAGAGTATAATAATACTTTCAGTTTAACCTATATATACTTTATTTGTATTTAGGTTAAGATTAAGCAATCATAATACACAGATAATTCAGAATTCTAGCCTCCTTTTTGTGTTTGATCTTAATTATTTTAACAAAGATATGTTAATAGTAAGTTATTCAAGATATAATCATTGAAGTCCATATTGAGTTTATATTATACTTATCCTAACACTATTAGTGAAACATTTTCACCTTGACATAATAAACTTAGCTGAATATAATGAAGAAGAGAAACATAAATAAACAAGAGGATAACATGATCATATAAGTATAGTAAAGGAAATGAAAGGCATAAACAAGAGATTAATAAAACTATAACATGACATAAAACTAGAACATTAAAACTACAAAGAAAGAAAGCAAGTAAGGAAATGATTTTAATCTGAAAACCAAGATACCTAAATACATAGCAAATGCCTCCTTTTATAGGCTAAAATTTGGAACTATTGATTTGATGACTAATTGTTGAGTAGGTTGCCACATCTTGACTTGATGACAATCCTTATCTTCTTGTTTGAACAAAACATCATTGCTAACATCAGAATTTGAACAGATGGTCTTCATGAAAGTTCTGGAAATTGTCTCAGTTTTCCAAAACAACAAGAATTGATGCTTTTGAACTTCTAAAACTCGAGATATGGGCTGCACACTGAACAATATTTGAGCTGCAAGACATATTCCGACTTCTCCGTTGTTGCTACCATTTGAACTTGAAAATTGCACTTTTAAATCTTGGACTCTTCATGAAAGTTTTAGGCCTATATCTTAGCTTTTCATTCATATAAACTAGACCTAAATCCAAGTTCTACAACTCCATTTATGATCCAATAACCGAATGGTGTTCCAGTTTGGACTGAATCAGCATCTCTTTTCTAAGCTTAGCCCTCTCTTTGTCTTCTTAATTTCACTAATTAAACTCATCAATCAATCCTTTGATTTATATGATAGGCCTGCATTTAAGATGAACATTTACCATAAATTAAAGGTATCTTATATTATGAGACATGTTATTATAAAACATGCTCTAGTTAAGGAGTTATTGATACTTCAAATGCAAAATGATGATATAAAACCTTGATAAAAATGCAAAATGAAAGTTTTAGGCCTATATCTTAGCTTTTCATTCATATAAACTAGACCTAAATCCAAGTTCTACAACTTCATTTATGATCCAATAACCGAATGGTGTTCCAGTTTGGACTGAATCAACATCTCTTTTCTAAGCTTAGCCCTCTCTTTGTCTTCTTAATTTCACTAATTAAACTCATCAATCAATCCTTTGATTTATATGATAGGCCTGCATTTAAGATGAACATTTACCATAAATTAAAGGTATCTTATATTATGAGACATGTTATTATAAAACATGCTCTAGTTAAGGAGTTATTGATACTTCAAATGCAAAATGATGATATAAAACCTTGATAAAAATGCAATTTTAAGTACTAATAAGTTATCAGATCCGGCCTGCTCTAGAAGGTTGATTCAGGATCATAACCGGGTTTAAAAAAGAATAAAATCAGGGTTATAGATGATCTAACGAGACTCGGATGACCTATTAAGTCTGTTTGAAACTTACATGACCTAGTATAACCCAACAAAAACCTGATGACCTATTAGGTCTGTTTGAAACTTACATGACCTGGTGTAACCCAATAAAAACCTATGTTTTTATATATATATATATATATGAAAAACTCAATTTTCAAATACTTATTTGTCTAGCGGTGGAATATATTCTCTAAGGTGATTGTTCCCAAAAACGAAGTAAATAATTTACAAATACTAAGGCTAACATATTTATGTATAGTAGGAATAACTTTTTTTATGGGCGGTGCTTCTCGGAACAAACTCATTTCTTTGCCTAACAAACTAGAAAATTAACATATAGAAGCCTTACAAATACTAAGGTTAATGTACAAAAACCTTGAATTTTTTTAACGCAAATTAAAATGTTATGAACATCAATGTTCATGATATTTTTTGTAATTTACAAAAACATAGAGACAAAATGTAATTTGGAGTAAAACATAATATGCTGTAGGTATTTTTTTTCTTAAAATAAAATTAAATCAAATGCTGAGGGACAAAATTAAAAAATAAAATTAATTAAAAAGAGGATTTAAAACCAAACAAACAACAATAAAAAAACTATTGAGGGAATTGGATATAAAAAAATGGAAGGACATCTTTTAACTTTGGCAAACCAGTGCGAACTCCAGGGAGAGAGGAGAGAAAAAATAAAAGGTCTTTGGAGCCTCACTGTTTCTCCATCATGAACACGCACTACCCATGAAAAGATCTTGTAGTGACTATTCTAACACAACCACAGACGACGGTTTGGAACCACCAGAAGAGGCCACACACGACACCAGAGCATGATGACCTCTTCTCACATGCTAACACATGCGTTACATGCCAAATAGAAGACGCTTTCCTTGCCATCTTTTTCAGTCCCTAGAATTTTTTTTTCAATTTTGATCCCTCAAGCGTTAATTATTTTAGATCAATAAAATTGTATGTTTTTCCCTGTAAAACCTAGCATCAAACAACGTCATAATCTTTTCTCGATATTGTGGGGTCTTCTTATTTAGACTAAAATAAACTATCAAGTCCAATCTAAAAAATACTTCAAGTAAAAGGATCAAGTTAAAAAAAAATCAAGAGATCAAAAAAGAAAAAGGGTTGAATCTCTTCCCTGACCGTGCATTTCACTATTTGATGTTTGCAAGAAAAAGGCTCAAAACTTTCTAGTATTCAAATTTAGTCCTCATAACTTCATTTGTTTTAATTCAATTTAATTTTACCAAATCAAGCATAATCTGGGAGTCAAATTTTTTTTTTATGACCGCGAGCATCTAATATCAAGCCAACCAAAACAAATAACAAAATACAATCCTAAATCAATCTAATATAAAGGGATTAATTGAGAAAAAAGAATGAAAAAAAAGGAAAAAAAATAAGGACTGAAAAAAAGAAAAGAGAAGCACTATTTGAATCATGTTTTCTACTGGCTATATCGAAACAGCAATCCCTTTTAAGTTTTTGTTAATTTTTTTTATTGATGTTTGCTATTTGCTCACGAATTACTTGACGTTTACATATAAAAAAGGACTTCGTATCCCTTGTTTTCATACAAAAAAAGAGACACATCTCTCAAGTCTATAGACTGTACACCTTCACATGATGGGGCAATAGTTACATTCCCGTGTATTCAATTCTTCTTCTTCTCTTTTCCACCAAAAAAAAAAAAATGTTGCTTTCAATTCTATTGCATGCATGCCCGTGCCATATTTTAGATACCCGTGAGGTCATGACTTGTAGGTGGAATGGACCGTCCAGTTTTTACTCCTCCATTACGTTATCTCATGCATATATTAAAAGAAATTAGTTAATGTAGTTATAGTTGAACCGTTCTTCTGACTTCCTCAAACCATTTGGTACAAAAACTTTAACAGGCCACTTCTTGTGACCCCACAGACAAGTCGAAGTCCAATAGAATCCACCAGGATCGGATCGAGCCTAACATACCTGTAACAGGTCAAACACTTTGGATTAAACATACCTCGAGCACCCACTTGATCTAATTTTTTGTTTACTACCAATTCCACCATTGCATCCGTCACAAGATGGAGCGGTTTAACAAACACCTCTCACTTTCCCCACACACGGCTCAATAAGAACCCCCAAAAACTAACCTCCCTAGCTAGCTACTTCCACTTGCATGAAGTTTTTCTTCTCTACTTGAAATGGGAAACTACATCACATACCCCAATTCATCAAGCTCTGCTGCTGGGACTGGGAGAGTGATTCTATGGGATGGCAGGGTTTTTGAGTTTGACACGCCCCTTACAGCGGCTGAGCTAATGCTGGAGTATCCACAGCAAGTCGTGGTCGAGTTTCACTCGGATTTTACTGAAAAAAGGCCAGCACCATTGCCTGCTGACAAGAGGCTAGACTTGAAGAAGGTGTACCTAATGCTGCCCATTAAGCGAGGGAAACCAGCATCATTGTCATCAGGGGAAGCGAGGCGTGTTCTTTTGAGTGCAAACTCGGTTTTAAGGTCACGGTCCCTTCTATCATCGTCAAGGTTTTTCCCTTTATTTGCTAGGATATGCCCTTCTGGAACTGGAGAGGAGCAAATATTTGTTATGCAAAAGAAGGAATGTCACGTGGAGGAGAAGCCAGCCATGGAGAATTATGATTCCGAGTTAACAGAGATTTCTGAGAGTAGGCCCGAGTATTTGAGTAGGCAGCTTTCTGGTAAAGGGACTTGGAAGCCCAGCTTGGATACTATCAAGGAGAAAAAGGTTGAGAAAAAAACTCCTCACTGGTTGTTTTGAAGGGTTAATTAATTGAGTTAATTTAGGTTCTATATATCACTAGTTTGTGATTTGTGCTGTTTGCGCTTTGATGTCAATGGTTGCAATGCAAGCAAGGAGTGATAAGATATAGCATGTATGTGTCTATTAATTATGGTAAAGACCGAGAAACAAAGTGCATTTGTACCATCTTGATCTTGTTAATGAAGAACTTATGAATTTCTGTTTAACTAAACATTAGCTTTACTAGATCTCTTTCTTTCTTTTCCCCGTATGATAATCGCTCTGTGAGCCTACTATACATTGATCCAATGAACATGTTAAAGCTGCTACACAAGGGAATTTGGCCGAAAATAAGACAAGTTTAATTTTGAGTGCCAAGAGAAAGCCTGCGAGGCCAATTACAGGGGGAGGGTATTGAACAGATTATGCTTTTGCCGTTTATTAAACTGGTTAATCATGTTATTTTCACCCACCAGCCGTTCAGGCCAGAGAAGTCTATCATCGGTGTTTGTTTTGTAGTTGTATCGTAAACGTAAACCTATTAATTGGGAACGTGACAAACTGGTCAGGCAAAACAGATATATAATACGTCCAACATGTCACAGTGATGGCCGGTGACGAGTCAACAACCAAATATCTCTGTTTGTAATACGGTGGACTAAGTTGGGGGAAAAGACAATAGTTAATGAGTAAAATAGAAGAAAGATTGTGACAAAAAGAATAAAGAAGACGAAGAAGAATTCAAACTTTAAAGCAACTAAAGTCCCAGCAGAAAGCTACATCATTCCAATAAATTTCTCCAGCTTTCTGCTGGATTCTTTGAAGTAGCCATTGTGATTTGTGACCCAAATGTTTTTTTAGCCCATAGGTAAGAGCTTTAAAATTAAGATCTATGTCGATTCTGATGTCTGTGCGATTATTTTACTCAGCAGTTGCGAAGAAAATCAGAACTTCTGTGAGCTGGAAACTACGGCAATTGGATCCCAACTTCTGACCGGATCAAGCATATAGAAAAATGAATTATTACATTTCCAGTTTTGCTTGGTTTACTATTTCCATTACAAATCTAGAGGAGTGACAAACAACCCTGTATAAAACAAGCATATTGTTATTGACAACTTCATGACTCAAGGGCGGAGCTTAAGGTTGACGCTTGACAGAAGAGCTTAATATAAATTCTTTGCATTGTTTTTCTTATTGGTTATGTTTTAAAGTTTTCTTAAATCTTAATTACATGTTAGTATATATTTTGAATTGTGATTTTTAAAATAATATGTTTGATAACTATTGATACACATAATAGAAAAAAAAATTTGTTTTTGTCGCTACTCGACGTTGCGATGACTTTTGAAAAATACAACAAAAGAATATATACCTGACATATTGTTTTTTGATAGGAAAGATCTTGTTTAAGACGTTGTCACCTCATATTATAGTCATTACAAAACCTTAATTGATCAACATAGATTCTATGTACGAGATTGATTATGCCAAATGAAAAATACTATCAGTCATAAAGCATCCTATCCGAAATAGGTTGCATTGCTGGTTTTGTCTTAAATTGTTGAAGGTTTGTTGTACTATACTATCGATGACCTGCCTATAATACTCTTGACTCTAGTGTCGGTGAATAATTCAGCTAAGAATACTTCCAACTATGGCATTAGTAAGTACTACATGCAAAGGTTCGATATTCGTAATTTTGGCATCGGTGAATATTTAGCTGAAAAATATTTATATTCATGGTGTTAATATTTCTAACTCTATTGTTAATGAATAATTATCCTAAATGTATTTTTAATTTTGGCACTGATAAATATTAATATTCCTGATTCTAATGTTAATGTATATTTCAGGTGATATTTTTAATTTTAGCATTGGTGAGTATGAGTTCAAGTTGATATTCTTGACTCTGGAACTAATAAATATTTTCAAATTTATTTGAGCGTCAAAAACTATGTTATTTTTATATTTGAGGTAACAACTCATTATTGGTCCATGTACCTTAAATAGTTTTTGGATTGGATTTTAAAATGGCTTTTGATCCAACAAGAATGAAAAAAATAGACTTTTTCCCTTTTATTCAAAAATATTATCATTGTTTATTTTACCAAAAAGATGGGTTTTTTATTTTTAGGTATGTAGGTTTAATGCGACATTTAATTTGAGAAAAGTTTTTAATGGACTTAATAAACTTGTTATTAAATCCAAAAATACATGCAACAAATATTTTGAAAATATGCCACCATAAATATTTTTTTTCTATTTTGAAATGTTAAACATGGTTTTTGATTAAATGCCAAATCATGAAAAGAAAATATTTTTAATCATTTTTTCTTAATGCTTGGCCATGATGCAAGTTAAAATGTCCATTTTAATAGATTTGAGAACTCTCAAATGCTTAATTAAATATTTTTTTATAGAGAGAGATTATAATGATATTTTAAAGAGATAAACTCTGAAAATATATAAGTTAAAAATATTGAGAATGAAAAGATTGTGAACCTTAAACTTGGTGGATTCATAGGGTATTTATAGCCCATGAGTCTTGTCATTTGGTGGAGAAAAGAGGTCGAAGAGTCATTTTACCATTATAAATTAATGTTATATTTTAAGATGTATTCCACTCAAAATAATAGATATTACATTCGTATAAAATAACAAGAGACCTGCATGGGGCCTTGAAAAAAATTCTCAAATGAGAGTTGGGTCCACGCAACGCTTGAACCCATTCATTTTGGGTTGTTGGAGGGTTTTGACCCCATTAAATTTAGGTTCATCAATAGACCCCCAAGTTTTTGTGGTATTGATATGCAAAGACTTTTAAAAATACTTGATTACCGTAACGATTTCATGGACTTTTCTTTGTTTGAGAAAAAGAGTGGAAACTCCGAGTAATACACCGCAAAGCCTATATATATAAGTGTGCACCATGTTTGAAGAAATTTCTAAGTATGTAGAGGGAAACCATGAAGAACCCGTACTAAGAAATTTTTTCTAATAAGTAAAGAAACCCATGAAAGAGGAGCTTGTACTTAGAAAAAATTTTAAATGGTTGAAAAAACCTTAGAAAGGTGAGTCTATTCTTAGAAAATCTTTTAAAAGGCTGAGAGGAACCTATTGAGGGTGGAGTCAGTAATTAAACAAGTTTTCAGTAACTAGGAAGAACTCAATGAGAGGGGGGAGCTTGTATTTTAAATTTTTTTAAGTGGTTAGGGGAATCAAAAGAAGGTAAAATGAACCATAGAAGAACCCAATAAAGATGATGCTATTGCAATATAGAGACCAAGTCTATTCATTGGAGACTGATTTTATGGCACTAGGGTGACCAAGTTCATTCCTTGAAAAGTGATGCTATTGTACTAGTAGGTAGAGCTCATCTAATAGGTAGAGCTCACCTAGTAGATGAAACAAAGGTTAGTGCTTTTACACTAGGGAAACCAAATCCATCCAAAAAAGATTAATGATATTGATATAAGAAGACCAAGTTCATTCCTTAGAGAATGGTTCTATTGCACTAGTAGATAGAACTCACCTAGTAGGTGGAACAGAGGGTTGTGCTCTTACATTAGAGAGAGTAATTTCATCCCTTAAAGAGTTGTGCTATTACACTAGTAGATGGAACTCATCTAGTAGATAAAGCTTTCCAAGTATGTGGACATCACCTTTTATGTATCATTAGAGCCTCCAAGTCCTAGTGACATCTTATGATGTGTACAAGCCATCATAAAAATTATAGGCGTAGCCATGAGGCATAGTCGTAAAGCATAGCCGTGAAAGTAGTCGTAGGCATAGCTATAAACGTAGTCGTGGGTGGCGCCGCGGGTGTTATCATAGGTGTAGTCTCTAGTGTAACCTTTGGCATGTTGTTGGTGTAACCATAGACATAATCCTTGGCATGGTTACCACTATGTTGGGGCTTCGTCAGCCATGAAATGAGGTTTTAACAAACAAAAATGAATTGGTTTTTTATTTAGGTTCTCATAAACAACATCAATGATGATGTTCAAAAAAATCCAAGTACCTTAGGAGCAAGATTTATGAGTTAAATAATCGGTTAATCTCATGATTTTAGCAATTTGATTCATTCTCCTTAACTATGATGGCTATTATTTGCAAAATGTCAATTTCAGTAGATTTAAGAACTCATATATGCTTAAGTAAATATCTTTTTAAATAGAGAAATTAAAATAATATTTTAGAAACATAAACTTGGTAGATTCATTAGGTATTTATAGCCCATAAGTCTTTTCTTTATTTTGTGAAGAAAAAGGGTTGAAGAGTCATTTTACCATTCTTATAAATTAAAATGATGCTTTGAGTTATATTTTATTAAAAATAACACATATTAGATTAGTATAAAATACCAAGAGATTCGCGTAAGGTCATGAAAAAATTATCAAGAAAGTGTTGAACCCTTAAAGCGCCTAGACTTATTTTTTAGAGCTGTTTAAGGATTTTGAATCAATTAAATTTGAGTTTATCATATAAATGTTCATAAAAATTAGAGATTTTAATAGAAATCATTATGTTTATTTGGGAAAGTAAATAGATTTATATATTTCTTAGAACTGAAATTATAAAGCTAACTTATATATCATTAAGAAAAAAAAAATATTTTCTGTCTTTTGTTTTATAAAACTAAACTAGTTATAGTTTCCATGATGCAGGAATTAGGTTGGACCGATTTTGACCAGATTATTAGCAAGAAGCAGTATTATAGAATTTTTCCCATATTAATATTTGGTACTATTTTTTTGTTGTTTTATTTACTATGTTAAATTTTGCAGAACAAAAGTTTTTGAAATTTTCATCAATTTAATAATTTTCATAGCTTATTTAAATTTTGTAAAATGTTCCAAGTTTCTACATTTGTAGTTTTTTTGAAAAAGAATTTTTTATGGTTTTTTATTTTTTATTTTTTTTTGGATTTTTCAAATTTTGTTATGCATTTGAAAATAATTTTTTCATTTTTTAGATTTTGAAAACTAATTTTTATTTTGGTGGTCTAAGAGGTTTTTTTTCCTTCCAAAAATTAATAAATGGGTATATGATAGAAAATATGGTTATGTAAAAATATACGACTGTGAAAAATTCTAAGAAATGCATATGAAAACATACTTAGTATATAATTATGTTGATATTTATTACTCGTTGTAACATCCAAGGGATAGCTTCATATTTTCTTTGAGTTTTGTTAATAAGGTTATAAATTTTTTATTAATAAATGTATGAAATATAATAAAAAACATTTTTTTAATAAAAAACCAACAGAACTTGTATATTTCGGTGGTTAAAATAAAATATTTACGCATTTTTATGTAGCCCTGCGTAAATACACAAAGCCCCTAATCCCTACAACCTCCGAGGAATCTCTGCCTCTGCCTGCAATTTCTTGCTGATCCAATGGCAAAGTCAAAGAACCACACTGCTCATAACCAGTCTTATAAAGCTCATAAAAACGGGATCAAGAAACCCAGAAAGCAGAGGCACACGTCCACTAAAGGGGTCTGTAACTTTTGCTCTGATTTCTTCTTCTTTTTTTTTTCATTTTATTTCTCATGTCACTTACAATTTTGATGCATATATGTCAATATTCGCTCTTTTATTTTTGTGCACAAATAGATGGATCCTAACCTCATCTTGGCTGTTTCTAGTAATTTTTTTCATAATACTATATTTTTCCTTTTGTTTTCACTCACAAGACAGCAACATTCGTTTGGTTTTAGTCTGATTTTATATCTCAAGAATTAGAAAGATGATTTTTTGGACGTGTAGAACTAATTGTCTGGTTATTATGAAAATAGAAACTATTTTTGGAGGTTTAAATGCATGAATGTGGCTTGCACTCTTGAAATAGATGTGATGGATGCTTAGCTATAATTTTCAGTGATATCTTGTCTTAGTGGGATACCTTTTCTGTGGCGTAATTTTGGGAGTTAACTGATTTGGTCATCTGGGAGTGATTCTTGTTTTTATGCATGGCTCTCCTTGTTGATGTATTCAGATGCAAGGGAACATTTTATATGATTGGCATTGGCTTGTGTTGTGTAATGTTGGTATTAAGCCTGTTTTCTCGGATTTATGTTAGCGAAGGTGAAGCTGTAAATTGTTTGTGGATCTTTATTGCTTCCACTATTGCTTTGGACAGGTTTCAGGACAGTTTCATTTATGCATTGATTAGTTAAAATAATTGAGACTATGCCATTTTTAACTCAGTGCGATGAATATCTGACCATTAACAGCCTTCAACAATTATATAACCACAATAGAAAGTCATTGTTTATCAATCAATAAGCTGCTATTACTTTAATCATCACAATGTTGTGGGTCTGTGTACCCTCGTTGCTCAGTCAAGAGGTGAAAGTTTGCTAAGCTCTTTTACTCCAGTTAGTGGGTGGTCGTTTTAGCTTATTTATTTGATTTGGTAACTGAAAAGGCTGGAGACAGAGATTCTGTAGGTTTTTACTTGTCAATTAAGCATTTTCTTTTCATTTAAGAAGAGTTCTGTGTCAAATACGTCCAATATTTCTTGGGAAGGCTTTCTTTCGGAAAGTGCCAAAAGGTTAGAAGGATTACTCAAGCAAACTGTTTTATTGGAAATATACTAAGTTTTGACTTATTAGTTTGAAAAGGAAAGCTGTGGCAGGGTCTACTTTATTCTGAATGCATCTGTTGTGGACGGATGTTGATCAAAATATTTCTTGTTATCAATTGAAATTGAGAATCATCATCATCATCATCATCATAAATGGTTGATTTTAACTTCTGTGAGTTGTTAAAATTTGGAAAGTTCAAAGGAAGTTGTGGGATGGTCAGTTTTTTTCTGAAGGTTTAAGGAACCAATTGTCATGGATGAATGGTAATCATGAATTTTCTTGTTATCAACGAGGTTGAGATTATTTTGAGACTTTTCTTGATCATTGTGGTTAGTGGTTGATTTCTGCTTCCGTGGATTGTTGTAATTCAGAACCAAACATATGCAAGTTGATTGTGCATATCAGATTTTTTACCTATTGGTAACCATCATGTCTTGCCGCCCCTGAGGGATTATGGGGATAAGTGTTATCTTATCGTGACCACTAATCTAGGGCCTGGTTTGGCATCCTCCTTTTTGAACTGATAGAACGGATGATAGCAAGTCTTTCAACACCCATTATAGAACCCTTGACATGGGGATTACCTTTTTATGTGAGCTCATGTCCTAAAATTTCAGACTATTTAAGGTGGTTGGTTAGAATCTTACAGTTTTTTTGTCGGCAAACCAAGCAGTCAAATGGAAATTCTTGGTCACCTCCCGCCTGGTGGGGTGGATAAGGCTAGGATCATGTTTAGCTTCCCTTCTGGAGTTTCTCAAATATGTTGGAAGCGCGCAAAATAACTGGGGAAGGCCAAAAAGTTCATTGTGGCACCACTTGTGCATGAAGCTTGAAGAGCTCGAGGACAAAGGTGTCCGTATCAGCAGTAATCACCTTTCTGGTCAAGTTATTGTGTTTCTGGTGAGGTGCTATAGATTGGTCTTTTAACGTTCTCCAGCTAAATTAAGGAGCATTCAGGGATGTGTTTTGTCAGTTGAGCTTCCCTTCTTGGCATCTGCCACCATGGATTTCGGATAGAATCGATTTCTTTCATTTCAGTATAGAAATTTTCTGGTGCTTTTTCTGTGGGGCTATTTTTTTCGTGGTAAATGATTTCTGCTGGCGATTTTATAGTATATCTTCACATGAAGCATATATTAAGGCTTATTATAAAACAGGTCAGAATGTGTTTTAAGGTTTCTGGAATATCTACCGGCAGTAACACCCAACTGGCCCCAATTCAGGGAACTTAGAGTAAGTGCTGCTAATTAATGGAATAGCTTCTGAATTGTGATAAGGCGCAGCAAACAAAACTTTTTTTATTATTATTAACACATTTTAAGTACATAAAATGATGCAAGCAAACCCTAAGTCGATCCTAATGTAGATTTATCGTTTCTGTGAGCCATCTTCCCCTTCTTTGGTGGTAATATACACAATATTCTAGCTTTGTTGGAAGAAAGTTAGAATTCGTCATCATGCTTCAGGGAAGAGTTGGATGGGAGAGTAGTCTTGTCATGAGGGTGCTTGACGATCACGACTGGACACTTGACACGCTTGGCACAATGTTCACTCACACTTCCGAGGATAGCCCTGTAACAATGAATTAGAGGATAAGGCCTTGCTGTCCATAGAAGAATAATCCATTCGATTTAGCTGAAAGAGTTCAATAATCCAGTGAATCTTTACCTCTTCAAGAAACCGTAGCCATGGCTTCCCATGACCAAAGTGTCAGGTCTAAGTTTCTCAACTGTATCACAGATCACATCCTGTGCCTCTCCACTCCCAATTACTTTTTCCACGTTTACCTGCACAGAGCTTCCATCATTAAAGCAGACATGAAGGGAAGGAAGCAAACAGACAGACATACAAAAGGAAAAGGCTTGGTTTACATTTCTGTTGAAGTTCCTGAAGACGGCTTCTGCTCGTTTCATCACTGAGTTCACCAAGTCGGTCCCATATTTTTCCATGGCAACAATCACATCAGCCGAAAATATGTGATCTACAATCAAAGAGTTTCCTTCAGGGATTACTATAGATTCTAGCTAAACAAGAAAATAAGAGATATAAAAGAGCAAGAAAGTAATGGATACCTGCGATGTCAAAGGAAGAGTAGATAATTGGACGGGGTTTAACATAGAGGAGGACGAGCGTGGTGGTGGAATTGTGAGAAATAAGGTTGCTTAGACACCATGAAAGTGCATGCATGCTCTCCTCACTCTCGTCCACCGCCACCACTATCTTGTGCTTGTCGTCGACACTCACTCCTTCCATTGTAAGTAACCTTGACAGTCTGGTTTCCTTACTCCTAGCTGATTTATAAAGCCTATAAACACAGCTCTGTGAAAAATACTGGCCTCAAGATGTTGATAACAAAACAAGCCTAATCCGTAGTATTATTTATAGGCAGTATACGCAGTCCTGGGTTTGATTTGCTGGTTTTGAGTTCAGTGGGTTTTGTGATTAGATTAGTCGGCTGAGGCCATTGAAATGAAAAGGACTACCTGCTAATAAAAGTATAGGCATTATAGAGCCACCTTGACTTCGAGGCCAGCCCAGCACGATACTCGACAAAACACTTTCATCTTTGCACAGTTAAAACAAGGTCCTAGGAAATTTACTTTTTCAAGCTTAAGTAAACGATATTTCCTCTTTCAGTTGAGTGATTTCTTTCTTGTTTTGCATTTAAACTTGGTTTAGATGTCTGGATATTCCTTTGACAGGACCAAAGCCATTGACTTAATATGGACAAACATGACATGGTTGTCGATTGAGTTATTATTTTTTTCGTATTTTTATAAAAAAAATCATTTTAAATTAAATTTTTTAAATTTTTTTATATTATTTTGATGTGCTGATATTAAAAATAAATTTTAAAAAATAATAAAAATAATATTTATTTAAAACAATATGTTTTAATGATTTAAAAAACTAAACGAAGTATTGAGTTGACTAGTCTTAAACCAGGTGTAATAATAATTAATATAAAAGTGATAAAATATACTTTTATTTTGTTAATTTTTTATACGATAAATCGAGGATAATCCTCAGCACACCAAAATCATCGCGATCACAAGCTTATCCACAGATCATGGAGATATCTGTGGCCATTAAAACTTACAATGGAGTTCGGTGTGTTCAGTGAGCTCATCAAGATGATAATACAGGAGGGAGGCTGCTTCGATTTCAATCAAACTCGTTTTCTAGCAAATTCCCCCACGAAAGATTCCTTTGCTCTCTGATTGGGGAGGTCAGTCCAAATCTGTTGCGATTGCGTGAGCAAGCTGGAGGCCACCTGGCATCGTGTGGATATTATATTTTTTTTAATTGAAAACAAACGGATACTTTTTATCTTTAATAAAATAAATTTTAAAAAAATTAAAGTGACAAATGTTAACTCTAATTAAATACTAAAATATGAAGTTGATTTTCTTAGTAAAAGCAAAAAATAGAAGTAAAAGAATATTTTATACTTATTATACTTTTCATTTTATTACATAGGACCGAAACTAAATTAAACTTTTTTTCTTCCAAATATAATTATTAACACCAACATTATAATTCTTTTGGGACAAGTTGGAAGCTTTCTTTTTTCTCAATACCTCTTTCTCTCTTATGTATTAGAAACTAAAATATGATATAAATAAAATTTACAATCAAAATTTAAAATACAAGTGGGATGATATTAAAAAAAAGCTAGCCCCATTAATCCGTATATGTTACGGTGTGATGCATAGTGGAACACTATTATTGTTTGTTTTTTTAATAATTTAATTTTTATTTTGGGTTTTTATTTAATTTTAATAAGGGTAGTTTTGAAATTTGAAGTCCAATCCCTTCTTTAAAGTCGAGTGAGTCCATGAAGACAGAGAGGGAAAAAAACAAGAAGTTTCGAAAAACAGAGAGAATTTTTATTTTTTTTAAAAAAGAAAAAAAATTAGAAAGGAAAGAAGGAAGGTAGGAAATAAAGGGAAAATCACACAAAAATGGGACATGCTGTATTGTTTGTTGATGATTTGCAAACTAGCTGTGCAATGCTGTGTTTTTTTGTTTTTTTAATAATTTAATTTTAATAAGGGTAGTTTTGGGATTTGAAGTCCAATTCCTTCTTTAAAGTCGAGGGAGTCCAGGAAGACGGGGGGAAATAAAAAACAAGAAGTTCCGAAAAACAGAGAGAATTTATTTTTATTTTTTAAAAAAAGAAAAACTAGAAAGGAAGAAGGAAAGAAGAAAGGAAATAAAGGGAAAATTACACAAAAATGAGAGATGCTGTACTGTTTGTGGATGATTTGCGAACTAGTTGTGCAATACCACACTGTAGAATTTGCCATGAAGCAGAATTTGAAAGCTGTAAGAGCTTGGAAGCTCCTTGTGCTTGCTCTGGAACTGTCAAGGTAAGCTAACAAAATCAAGAAACGTCACGTTCTTCTACCTTTTCTTGTGAGTACCTTTAGTTTTGATTTTCATCTTCTGTTCATGACTCTTTTGTTTTGGTCTCTGTTTCAGTTTGCACATAGGGAGTGCATACAGAGATGGTGTAACGAGAAGGGAAACACAAATTGTGAAATATGTCTCCAGGTTTTTTTAAACTTGAACGATTTATCTATTAAGGCATGTTTAGAGCTGCGCATGCATGTTAAAAATGAACTAAAAAATAAAAATACATTTTAAAAAACAATTTCTAACAGCCTCTCAGGAGTTCCTCTGCTCTCTTATTTGTTTTGGTTTCATGGTTTGTCTTATTGTTTCATTTTTCCTGTCGGCTGTGTTGCACATACTTATGATTATATGAATCAAGTATTTGTTCTTTGTTTTACTTATCTGTTTTTCAAACTTTGAAAACATAAGTTTCGGTTTTCTTCGAATTTTCGAGCCTGCAATCTTGTCTTTATCCATTTTCTTAATGTATGTCATTATGCCGGCCTATTTCTATCGGTATCCACTGTAGGTTCTCTAATTATAGCCCATGAACACAGAACTTTCTGTATTAGAAGGAAAAAGGAAAGCTTTCTATGATTTTTTTGGATGAAATTCGTAATTTGGTCTTAAATGGGTTTAGTCTTCTCAATTTCAAAGATATATTAGATAATTAATTATATTTGAATTTTGAATTTTTTTATTTTTTCCCAGAATTATGAACCAGGATACACAGCACCTTCAAAAACGTGTGAGCTGATTGAGGCAATGACGATTAGGTACCTTCATATTTCCATTCAATAATTTTCATAAATTGTAGAGAAAAAAAAAAAAAAACGCCTGGCAGTGCTATCCTCCAACTGCATGTGCGCGTTTTAGAATTCTTGCGTTCCCTTTATTTGCAAGCTTCCTCCTGATATAAAACACACCAAGCAAATTGGTCACAGCTGTTTGCTACTTGGTCCTTGAACTACGACTACTTTTTGTCCTTTTCAAGTCTTTAGCCTTTCTGTTGTTTTTGGAGCTGTCATGCATATGTCAACTAGTAATGTAGTACAATCATGAGTGATTGTGGCAGAGATAGTTTGGAAATTCCAAGAAGAGAACATGATCCGGAAAACCAAGAAATAGAAGCCACATCTGAAAGAACAACAGCTGACTCTCGGTCTTCTTGCTTCCGGTATTTGGCTATAACAGTAGGTTCTTGTTCATTATACGATGCTTGAAAGTACATTTATTAATGCTTAGTTTAAGAAGATTATGATAAAAGAAAAAAGAGGAAATGTTAGTTTAGCTATGGCCTGGTGTAATGGGGAACTTCGGTTCACCGGAATCTTTTGTAACATTTAAAAATTCGGTGGGGTCGCTTAGCTAAGTTACTGATTCATTCAAGCTGCCCTAGAATCAGTCAAATTGAAGGTGGAGAACAGTTGTTTAGTAGCAAAAATGTGGGCCAAAACCCCCACGGCCATCCAATAAAAGCTCGAGTTTATTGATGGACTGTTCCTTCATGATTTTTTCTGCAGATTACAGCCCTTTTGCTTTCGAGACATCTTTTCGCTGCAATCACCGGCGGAACAGAGGACTACCCATTTGCACTTGCTACTGTGAGCATCTGATTCCCTAATGGTGGCTGTTCACACTTCACAGTTCAACCTACCTGTATCCTTTCCAAATTGATTCTCTTCCTGGTGAATTTTGCAGATGCTTGTCTTAAGAGCTTGTGGAATTCTATTCCCAATGTATGTTGTTTTTCGGACACTTGCAGCAATTCATAAGAGCATTCGGTATCAATATCAGGTGAGAACCCTTTATAACAACGGACAAAGTTCTGTATAAAATCTGAACGGCAAGATAATAAACCTTCTATTTGCAATTTGAAGCGAACAAATTTATTCCTGTAAACATAAATGACCATAGAAGATACGACACCAAGAGCTCTTCAGTTAATAATATCTGAGCGAGCTAACAAGAACATTTTAATTCGTTTTTGCTCATCAGGATTCTGACGATGATGATGATGACGATGATGAAGAAGATTACAACTCAAACTCTGAGGGTGATGAGCAACAGCATTTAGTATAGGCATGCTCCTAATAAATTTTATGATTTTTTTTTTTGTTGTATGTGAGCATTCCATCATTGCTCGTCATGTCATTATTCTTCCCCATTTTGAGGGTAAAAGAGAAGAATTGAGGTTTTGGAAATCTGTCGCATTCAAGGTGAGGGTGAAATTTCACATTAATAAAACCACCCAATAACTAAAAAGCTGAAACATGCCGGTCGGTGGAATTGAACCACCAAACTGACTCGTCATCTGCGTTCACTTTCAAAACAAGTCACATCACATCACTCGCATTACGTACAAATTCTTCCATGAAATGGGCATAGCCAACAACCTCTTCCTTTTGTTGCCTGAACCCACCCCTTTGACATTACAACCATCTCTGATCGGAGCACTATCCCTTATCCTTTCAATATTCCATCACCAATGTTATATTTCAATTACAATTATAATTGTAATATAATATCGGTAATATAATTTTAATTATAAAACAAGGTAAAGAAGTTAGATAATTGATTGTTTTAATTGTTGCAACTCCTCAACCAATTTACTTTTTTTCGTCCATCTACTTTCTTTTTATGTAATCCTTCCGCATTTATTTCATTCGAGATTGACATTAATAGTTTGTTCCACTGAGCATGATATGGGGTTTTTCACATGGACAAAAAATTTGTATGCTCAATTTTATGAAAGATTGTTCAGATTTTTTTTTGTTTTTCAAAAGATTAAAACAAAAAGGGACTACAATTCAAAATTATGAAATAATGTAGTCATTTTTGTCCCTGAAAGGTAGGAAAAAAACAAGTGAAAAATCTGAAGATAAGAGAGGAAAAAAGAAAGAAAAGATAGAGAAGAAAAATTGGTCACCGGAACCACACTAAAGCTTCATAAACTCCCCGCATCACCATGGGAGAAAGCCTCTACTGAGATGATTCCAGAGACATTAAGAAGGCTATCTTCAAAGTGTAGAGGAAGTCCCAAACACCTTTCCAATAAGGCAGTTCCTCTCATACGCAGACATGTGTCTCTTGATGAGTCCTTACCCTTAGATCAAAACGTTATGACTCACTCCACTGTTGCTTGCTGGTGGAGGTTACGATGAGCAATAAGTGCCAAATAATGTTTTTCCTTTTCATTCAATTTAATCCCTGATTCTATAATAATTATTTAATTGAGTTTTGAGTTTCATCCCGTCAAGCTCAAGCCCTCTTCTTTCCATTTAGTGCTTGATTCTCTAATAACTCTTTTATCTAGTCCTGAATTTTATTCCACCTAAGACCAATAAAGGTCCAACCCAAGAGAGAATAAAGAAAGGGGAAAGAAAGAGATATTTGGCAAACAAGGTTAGTGTATTATGGTCGTGTCTATGATCTAAGTCGTGAATTTAACTATTAAATCAAGTTAATCAAGGGGTTATTCAATATGTCATCATCTCAATATTAAACGGAGATGTCATCTTAATTTTTCTTTAAAGCTAGCGCATATTTTTACTGATTGTTTGGGTTGCCTTTAGACTCACCAAATTCAATGAGTCATGTCATGTCAACTTTTACATAGTAACACATGTATTACACATGCCATATATTTATTTTCCCCCCTTAATCCATTTTATAATAACTCTTCAATTAAGTCTCAAATTTCATCTCACCCAAACCAAGCCCTCTTCTTTTAATTTAGTCCTGATTCTTTAATAACTCTTTAATTTAGTCATAAGTTTTATCCTACCCAAACACAATGAAAGCCGAACTGGGGAGAGGAGGGAAGGAAAAGGAAAGAGATAGCTTGCCAACTGGGATAATGCATTGCACTCATGTCCACAACCAAGTCACGAATTTAACAATTAATCTAGGTATTTATGGCCACAGGAAAACCCTAATTGATTTACAAGGGAGAAAGGTCTAAACTTATGTTATATATAAATGAGATGTCACCTAGTATTTATGGTCACAGGAAAATCCTAATTGGTCTTTTAGAATTCTAAGGTAAGGGATTGATCATACTAAAAAAAAATATTATCACCTTAAAACATCTTACCTGAAATAAGCTGGATTATTACTTGTCTTGCATTCTTAATAGGTTGTTGTTCATGTTATATTGGTGGTCTATTTACAGTGGTATAAATGAGTCTACTATAATGAGTTAAAGTCTGGGTACAAAATGGATATTTAGGCTTAAACTTATTTGTTCTAAACTTCATGTCATTTTTTCCAATCCTAATTGCTATCAGGATGATGACTAGTAAGGGTTTATTCACTTTAGTAACGACTATTGAACTAACATATCTAAAACCAATTACTCTTAATAAAGACCTGTAATTATTGGTGGTCTTTTTAGGTAATGTAAATATATAACCAGGATAGGCTTATGTGGGGCCCAATTGAACTAGCCCTAAACCTAGGTGGGTTGTCACTAAACATGTGTTTATGTAACTATGGTCTATGGATAATGAACAATAAAAGTTCGTTTATCTTATGGTACTAAATTCACTCATTTGTTTTTGTTGAATAAAGCTTTATACCATACTCCTAAATATCCAAATAGTAACATTTATAGAAACATTTATTTGAAAACAAGATATAGTGGTATTAAATGTCCTTTTATTAACCAAGTTTGGACAATAACCTTTATAGGTTTATTTTTGTGAGGTTGTGTTCTTGATATGAATAATCATGTTGGTAATTCATTTTTAAAATGTATCTCCTAATAAATATTTTTGCACACCAATTGGTGGAGACTCGTGTATGCATAAACATTGTAAGTGGATAATTAATTTAAGTTTTCTTATTTATCATCATGTGTTCTTTGGAATGAGACTCACTAAGGAATTCAATATCTCTAATTAACACCTAAGTGTAAATACAATAAGCATTCATTTTACACTTGAAAGCCATTAGTAGACATTGAAATAATTGAATTGACTAACATGTCGCCTTTAATTTACCCAAAAATACAATGACCAGTTAAGATTCATTTGTACCAAGAAATCTTTAATAAACATTTGATTTAAAGGCTTGTATGTTTCAAGAGAAGACTTTTTATGTAACATCCTCAAATTATAATATCATGAAATCTCAAACATTTCTTTACAAATGTCAAGTATTGAATAATGTCTAACATTATGGAATTTTTTTTTGGTTGAAATCTCACCAAAGTTTCCTCTATTTTTGTTGGTACAAAGTTATCGACAATACTTTTATTATGTATCATTACTACTTTATCTTGATCTAATCATCTTGGATCACATATTATTCATCAATCAATCTCTCAATACTTATACTTATCAATATATTCAAGTCTCATAATATTAATTAACAAGTCAACATAAAAGAATTACTAAAACAAATTGAAAACTAAACAATTTCATCATTAAAGAGTAGTAAATGCTAACTAACAACATATATGCATTTAGACTAAATGAATACAATATTAAGATTAAGAGTCATATTGTCTTAAAACACACACACACACACACACACATCCATTACATTCTACACATCTTCTATTTGATTTTTACAACATAAAGGTTTTCAAAGAAAATAAAGACATATAAATATTGCATTCCAAAATGATAATTCATAAATAGAAAAATCCTACATCTAACGATCTGCATCACCTCACAATGTACTTGTTTCAACAATAACCATATTAATTAATTTACTTAAATATCTTATTCATATATTAATTATTTTACTCTTAACCTTTGAAATTTAATACTTCTAACTTCAATCAATTAACACATAATCTTTTCAAAACTTAAATGTGGGGCATGTGATATCAGGAAAAGGAATATCTATGGATCCAAAAACGATAAAGGCAATAATGCAACAATAGCTTCTCCGATGACTTGATTAACTCGAAAGGAAGTTCAATTTGAATGGTCAAATGAGTGTGAAGCTAGTTTCCAAGGGTTAAAAACAATGTTAACATCAACTCCAATGTTAGCCTTGCTAAAGGGATAAGAAGGAATTGTGGTGTATAGTGATGCTTCCATTAAAGGTTTAAGATGTTTACTTATGCAACATGGAAGGGTAATCGTTTATACATCTAAACAGTTGAAACCTCACGAAGTAAATTATAATGTACATGATTTGGAGTTGGTAGTGGTTGTATTTGTATTGAGGATATGAAGACATTATCTGCATAGAGCACAAGTGCAGATTTTTACAGACCACAAAAGTTTAAAATACTTAATGTCGCACAAGGAATTGAACATGCTACAAAGGAGGTGGATGGAACTAATCAAATATTATAATTGTGTCATTGATTATCATTCGGGGGGAATAAATGTTGTAGTAGATGCCATAAGTCAGAAGAATAAAGCTTTTGTTGGTGGATTACTTGTGAATGGAGATAGAGAACTTTTAAAATTGGTAAATTCAATGTGCGTTTGAGTATGAATTCGGGGGGATGCTTATTGGCAAAGTTAGTAATACAGTCTGACGTGCGAGAAAGGAATCAAAAGGCTTAGCTTGTTGATCCTGATAACAGGCAACATCCAGATAAGAGCAATCTCTCCATCTATGCTTCTATCTGTAAATATAACATCCACCAGGTATAGTTAAGCAATCTCCGGATGTCTATGCTCACACCTCATATATAGAGGGTATGTAACTGTTCTAGTCCTTTCAATAGATCCACCCGACAAACCAGTTATATATCTTGGTTTGTTTTCTTATATATGTATAAATTTAAATTTCGAGGATGAAATTATTTTTTGAAGGGGAGAACGTAAACTCTTTGGGCGAAAAATAATAAATTGACTAGTTTTATGTAAAATAAAATTCGTAACTATCGATCAAGTTATCAGAAAATTCTAAAATTTATGTGAAGCCTTCTAATATGATGTCTTAGCTTGGGTTAAAATTTCAGAATTTTTGGAAAACATTCAGAAATTTGACGAAAAATCATAATTTGACCAGTTTTACGTTATTGGATGTAATTTTCAATCTAACCATCAGATTGAGATGAAAGTTTATAAGGGACCTTAAAATATATTGAATAAAATTAATTAAAATTTTAGGATAAATAGAGCTTGGTAAAGTTAACAAAAAAAAATAAGGACCGTCAATAGAAGGAAAATGACTCATTAAGGGCAAAATGGTTATTTGCCATTAAAAATAAAATAAATCAGCTCTCTCTTCCTTTTATATGCTACTAATTGGGTAGAAGCAGAATGGAAAAAGAAAAAAAAGAAAAAGCGAGAGAGAAAGAGAGAAAAGAAAGGAAAAAACATAAAAACCAAAGAAAAAAAAATAAAAAAAAGTGAGAGAATAACCTTATAAACTTACAAAGTCTAACTTATAAAACACTAATCTAAGAAAGAATCAAGTGAAGGAAGGAGGAATTTAGAGAGGGAATTTGGCTAACCTTGGGAGAGAAGAGAAATTGAAAAAAAGTCAATTGGTAAGCATGAGAAGTTTTGATTTAATGTTTGATTTAAATGTTTTTAAGCTTATTTGATTAAGTTAGGAAGTAATTTCATGGAATTTTACTTTAATTTCCTTTAAATCCTTGATTCTTAAACTTAGGGTTCTTATGGGAATTTAAGGAAATTAGAAGGGAAAGAAAAAATGATGAAGTTAAAGTGGAACAACATAAAAACAAGTTGCAACAATCAAGGATATGCAAAATACCTCAAAGCTCAAAACCTTAAAAGATAAAGATCCCAACCTTTCCAATACTGTTCCTAAAAGGTAAACACTAACACAACTAATCTGAACCCAAGACATAAAACCCTATTTTGCTCACAAATGGTAAACATTAATATAAACCAAACATTCATATCAAAGATAGTTGCACAAACTAATATGAAATTCGGTCATAAAATCAATTTTTGCTTAGAAAGGGTAGGCATGAATGCAAATCAATCATTTATATTAAAAAAAAACCAACACAAGCATCTTAAGAATGGTTTTAAACATGCATAAAAAAAAAATCATTGTGAGATATCATAGAAAGAGACACATAAAATAACCACATTATACATCACAATCACAATCACAATCGGAGGTGGATCTAGAGCAACACCTGGGTCACGGGTTGATAGAATCAATTCAGATTTATTCGGATCAATATAAGAATAAAAATAGTTTTAAATCCAACTTGGAGGACAACCTAAAACAAGATTTGGGTCACGGGTTGGGATGGTCAACTCGGCTTGATCCAAGTCAATGTATAGATAAAAATAGTTATTACTATAGTTTAAAACCTAACTCAGGAGTCGATCCAGGACAAGGCTTAGGCCGGGAGAGTTGACCCGAGTTGACCCAAATTTTTTTTAAAAAAAGTCAAAGTAATTTTATTTTGACAAAAAAAAATAAAAAAAATCAATGAATTTTTTACTCGTGTTTTATTTTAGATCAACCGAGTCGCAGGTTGACTTGGGTTTTTAACCAAGTGAGGTCAGATTAATTCTTCCTTTATTTTTTTTCTTAAGCTCAAATTGGTTTAAACATCGGGTCAACCAAGTCCCTTCTAGTGTCTACCAAACATAAAATAAGTTAAATTATTCGGTTCAATCCAGTTCAAAGCACATCAAATACAAAACAAGATAATTATTTATCCACTCCCATTTAGTCCAATCCAATCAATACTGACCAGCATACCAAACTGTTAAGTATCTGTTTATCTAGCTATGTATCTTTACAAAGCTAATTAGCTACTTTTTATTAGAACTCGTGAATAAAAGTAACTGGGTTGTGTATGCTTCCACTCTCTTTTTTAATTTCTCTTTCTTTTACCATTAAAGAGTGGTCTGGTATGTATGTTCGTAACAAAAATGAGAATCTACCAATGTTATTTTATTTTAAAATATTAAACTATATGGTTACTGACGTTTATTTTTGACAAATAAATTAGAAGGAAGAATTTCGTAATGACAGAAGGGTAAACCAAAGGAAATTCTAATAATTTTTTGTAATCTTGGCTTTGATGCATCGTACAAATGGCTGGAATTAATTGAATCATCAAATCAAGCAGATTCCAGGCTTGTGATAAAAATGGCATGTCTCCTCCATGTGTGATTGGAGGCTTTCCATACGGCAATATCAAAAACCATAACTTTTGCATTTCTATATGGGAAGCGTGCTCTTAAGTTAAGGACTTGATTGCAACACTTTCATAATACAGAGGAATGTGGTTCTTAGTTTCAAAGTCTGATACTTCGTCTAATTCTTGCATTATTCCAGAGCTTTCTCCACCATAAGGACCAGTGGGTTTCTTGATCTGGCTCACATGCCCTTGTCGACGCTTCTGTGCTTTATCATGCTTTGTCTGGACAGAGAGAGAGAGAGGTAGGGAAGTGAATCAACAACTCAACTACAATATCCTCTATGACAAATATAACGATGTGAAGTAATCCATCATGCATCAAAATCAACTAAAACAACGAAAACACCCGCTGTTTCTTCCTTGATTTTTTGTTAACATGTTCCGCCGTTGTGTTAGACCTTTGTTACCACCACATTTAACAGTTTTACTAATGAAAATTTATATTGGTATTTACACTAATATTCTGTCTGTGATTATTTTACCGACAGAATCACAGACAGAAAAAACCTGTTGAAAAAACACTCGTCGGTAATTTCTGATGAGTCCGTCATTAATAAATTTACCGATGGCTTTACAGACGAATAATACATGCTAAAAAAATCACACGCTTCAGTCCGTCGGTAATTCTCTAAGTGCTATTTAGGATATTGCCATTAGAAGAATCGTATGTAATTCCGTCGGTGAGTTGCAGTGGCATTCAAAGTAATTAAATATTACCGACTAATTAACCAATGAAATTATTCCAATGATAACTCTGTCGGCAATTCCATTTATAGAAATATCTTGTCACCATACGATATACTTTTTTGAATTCTACTGTAATATTTCCATGGTGTGTTTATCTACTTTCAAAGTAGTTTTAGTGTATAAATTAATGGATTGGATAACAGTTCTTCATGCAAATTGCATTTAGTAGTAATACTTGCTGATTTTATGCTATTTTTCCTTTGCAACTACCAATGCATTTACGTGTTAACTTGGTTAAAAGAGTAGAGCATATAAGCTACCTTTTCGGATGGGCCAAAGCACGATTAATCAAAAGAAAATTCACGGAGATGGAGTTAATTACAGGGTCCAACAAGGTGATCGTTCTGATGTTGATGCTGATGCTCTTGAGGAAAACAACAGCGTACTCGGAAGAGTACGAGAAGAAGTGCTATGATAAATGTTTTAGAAACTGTGTTGATCAAGGTAATATACCGTGGCAGTGTTCGTCTCACTGCATGGACGCGTGCAGCAACAATCTAGATGTTATTCGCTACTGCAATGTTGGTTGTTCGCTTCAAAATTGCAACAAAATCATGGACGGTAACACCAGCCCCTTCTCTTGCCTCTACATTTGACTTGAAAGCCTGCATATAAGACTCGTTTTGGCATGGTAGGATCCACTAGTCGTCAATGAAGTCCTTTCCAAATCTTTCTACCTATCATAATTTTTTTTGAGCAACTAATTATTTCTTTGTGTTGACAAGTAGACTAGTTTGCTACAAATGGATTGCTCATTTTTGTGCCTTGATTCCCATTTATCTCCCTCCCTCTAATAAATAAATCAACATGGATATATGCCAGCTTTATAGTGTATATGCACAAATAGTTACGAAATCTAGTCATATGTGTGTAAATGTATTACCTTTTTAAAGTGTTTTTGATGCACAGATGAGGTGAAAAGGCATATTTGCTTGAAGGAGTGCTCGAACACTCACTGCAACCCCAAACACTTCAAGAAGTCTCCGTAGCAGCATCTGCTCGCTCTTTCATATTTGGAGCAATATATCTACAAGTAATGTCATGATAAATAATCAAATGATTAAGGGATGAATCATCCTTAATTATCGAGTAAACCCATGGCTGTAACATCAAGCTGGTTGTTGTGCATCATCATGTTGTTAATGATTATACAACTTTAAATTTATATATTTCAACTTTTTCTTTTCCACAACCACTTCATGATTCGATGGAATCCAATCATTCAACCTTTTTGATATTGAGATTAAATTTCTAAATATTAAACAAATAAAAAAAAATATAAAGAAATATAAAAATATAAAGAAAAAGACTAGAAATTTATTGACATTGCATGATCACTATAATTTAAAGGAATATATTTAACATAAATACAAAATGATTATATATAAACTAAATTGAAAAGAAAATAAAAATATTATTCTATTTTTAATAAATAAAAAAAATAACTTATATTTTTTAGTATATGTAAATAAAAACAATAATATATTTAATTAAATCATGCTCCAAACTTTGAAATCGGCAAAGCAGATGGAAATGGTTGAATAATTATAAACTTGTTTGATTTACTGAATTTAACATTATCTTTTAACAATATTCTTTTATTAATTATTTAATTTTTGAGTCTTCCAAGAAAGATTAGGACAAAAACCAAAGAATAACCACTTACATTACACACCGACTTTTCTTCAGGATCTTTCCTATGTGTTGGAAACTGTATGTATGATCAGATGTGATAAAATACACCAAGAGATCTTCCCCTTACACAGGCAGGGATAGAGAAGTACAGGGTGGTAAAGATACTCCTTCCATTTTTTAAATGCCTCGTTATGTTCTTGATATTAACCCATTATTAACCCATTATTAACTATAACTAAAACGGTTCAGTTTTTTATTGTGAATTGCACAATGTAATTCATAGTAAAAAAAACTGAGTTGTTTTTTTTCTTTTTCTTTTTTTTTTAATGAATATTTTTTATTTAATTTAGCTTGTTAATGTTAACTTTTTTTCTATTTAGTTATCAAACTTTTATGACACGGATTCCAGGTTTGATTGGTTAACACAGATTTTTTTTTTTGGTTTTTCTTTTTAATTAATTTTTTCGTTTAATTTAGTTTGTTAATGTTAATTTTTTTTCTTCATTAATTTTTTTTCTTCATGTAAGTTTTTTTTAAAAAAAAATTAGTTTGTTAATATTAATTTTTTTTCTATTTAGTTATCAAACTTTCATGAAACGAATCCCAGATTTGACGGGTTAACGTAGTTAATTCAGATTTTTTTTTCTTCATTAGTTTTTTCTTCCTGTAAGTTTTTTTCTTTGTTTTTTTTATTTTTAATTATTTTTTTGTTTAATTTAGTTCATTAATATTATTTTTTTTTCTATTTAGTTATCACACTCTCATGACACGAATCCTAGGTTTGATGGGTTAACCTGATTTAGTGGATTAACCTAGTTGATTCAGATTTTTTTTTCTTTTTCTTCATTAGTTTTTTTTCTTTCAATTTCATCAGTTTTTTTCTTTCAATTTTTTCTTTTAATATTATAATTAACCCACAATGAAAAGGTTGGGCAATTGTTTTTTGTTTTTTTGCTTTTTGCTTTTTTAATGAATATTTTTTTGTTTAATTTAGTTTGTTAATGTTAATTTTTTTTTTATTTAGTTATCAAACTTTCATGACACGAATTCCAGGTTTGATGAGTTAATCCAGCTTTTGGGTTAACCCGTAATGTTTTTTCCTATTCAGTTATCAAACTTTCATAACACGAATTCCAGGTTTGATAGGTTAACCTGATTTGAAGAGTTAACCCAATTAATTCAAAATTTTTCTTTTTGTTTATTAGTTTTTTTCTTCATGTAGGCTTTTTTTTTCTTTGTTTTTTTTCTTTTAAATTAATATTTTTTGTTTAGTATTTTTGTTTTTTTTTGCTTTTTGCTTTTTTTAATTTTTTTTAATTTAGTTTGTTGATATTAATTTTTTTCTATTTAATTATCATACTTTCATGACACGAATTCCAGGTTTGACGAGTTGACCTAGTTAATTCAGATTTTCTTTTTCTTTTTCTTCATTAGTTTTTTTCTTTCTGTAGGTTTTTTTCTTTTTAATTAATCTTTTTTTTAATTTGGTTAATTAATGTTAATTTTTTTTATTTAGTTATCACACTCTCATGACATGAATCACAGGTTTGGCAGGTTAATCTAATTTGATGGGTTAACCCAGTTGATTCAGATTTTTTTTCTTTTTTTTCATTGGTTTTTTTCTTCAAATTTCATTTTTAAATATTGTAATTAACTATAACTAAAAGGCATCAACCTTTTAATGTGTACAGTCAATAGTGAGAAGGCTGATGCCTTTAGTTTTTTTTTTGCGTTTTTGCTTTGTTTTTTTCTTTTTAATTAATTTTTTTTGTTTAATTTAGTTTGTTAATATTAAGTTTTTTTCTATTTAGTTATTAAATTTTCATGACACAAATTCCAGGTTTGACAGGTTAACCCAATTAATTCATATTTTTTTTCTTTTTTTTTCATGAGTTTTTTCTTCGTATAGGTTTTTTTTCTTTGTTTGTTTCTTTTTAATTAATCTTTTTTTGTTTAATTTAGTTCATTAATATTAAATTTTTTTCTATTTAGTCATCACACTCTCATGACAAAAATTTCAGATTTAATAGGTTAACCTGATTTGATCAGTTAAACCAGTTGATTCAGATTTTTTTTTCTGAAGTAGTTTGTTTCTTTCAATTTCATCTTTTGATATTGATTTGATTAAGAATTAAACTTTATGATTTGTTTTGTTTACTGTTCATTAGATTATTGTGATATCATGAGAGAATTTTACTCTACCCCTCCTTGTAAAGTATTATTCATCGGAATAATGCTTTGATTTATTGTTTTTTTGCTTTTCCATTAATCTTTTTTTTTTAATGTCATTCTGTAATATTAAATTTTTTTCATTTTTAATTATCATATTTTTATAACACGACCTTGTAGCCAGACCCATATTCAAGGTTCCGGGTTTGATGTTGCAACCAAATCCACTTAAACTTGGGTCATGCAAGTTTAACATTATAAATATAACTTTTGGGTCAGGCGTAATAGACAAACCCAATGCTTTTAAATATAGCTTTATAGAAAGATTTAACACTCTTAAATCTTAACTTTTTTTTATTTTTTTATGCAAAAAAAATTCGCGCTTTGAAGATCGGGAAATATTTATCACTCAATCAACCCATTAACCTATTTAAAGTTGCAACTTTATAAATCAACCCCTGCATTCTATGACCATTCAGGGAGGATTCATCTCTAAAATAACTCAACTTTTCTCTAGGTTTGCTTTATTCTCTCTGTAAGTTATCATAAAAACCAGATTTTTTCCTTGCTTTACACTAAATGCACACTTCTTCGAATTAACCTTTATGCCATACTTGTTCAAAGTAGCGAAAACATTCTCAGGGTTTCTAGGATGGTCTATGGAAGATATATATATATATATATATATATATATATATATATATATATATATCGGGTCTTGTGTGAACCGAACTATATCCCTACACCCCAACAAGACTTGTAAAACAGGATTTACACCCTACGGTCCGTGACCATCAATATTAGTGAGCAAAAAAGTCGAACTAAAAACTAAATAAGAAGCATAACTCTTGACCTCATCTATTTTACCAGCTCACCCACCCATTTATGATTTAGAAGATTCAATCTTTAAAATGTAAGCTTAAATCTTAATCTCAATAAATTCTCAAAGACCTGGGCTACTAACCTCTGATGTGTTGTTCCTTTGTTTTTCAGACCGAACAACATTAATTACTTTGTAACAATACATTCCACAATCAATCATAAAGGAATGTTTTCCTCACCTGCCTCTTCCATTCTTATTTGACTATAATCCAAAAATATATTTGAAACCCGCCATATGGTCCATCCTTAGGAGCGGATAACAATCTTTAATTTGAACATGTTTAGGTAGGTAAAGTTCATACACATTCATCATCTCTCTTCTTTTTTCTTTTTAACTAAAAGCATATTTGTTAATTAATCTGCATATTGAACTTCCCTGATAAAGCCCGCTTCCAGTAATCTAGCCACTGTTAAATTGAATAATTATAATTATGACATGAACTTTGGACTACACAATAAAGGGTGTTCAATCCCCTTTTATTATATTACATGTGAAATCGGAGTCGTTAGGATTTGGATCTTGATTCAAGAAAGGAAGCTACATACAGGTACACAACTATTACGTTAAATTACTATATATTGCAGAAAAACTCTTTATTTAAAAAAAAAAAAAAAAGGAGAGGGGGGGGGGAGTTTACTTGAGAATGGAATTGATAATAGGAATTCATGCTTGCTTGCGCATCTTATTGAACTTGGTTTCATAAGTTATTTATGGTACAAATGTGCAGGCAAGCATGCATGGTTTCGCAACTACAAGCAGTGGTTTAGCAAGAGTCATGCTATCTTTTACGACGGAAAGGTCAACGATGGACTCATTCGATGGCAAACTCCAACTAAAACCATGAAGAAGCCTAGAAAATAGCATGTTCGTCATCGAACTCCCAAGTGTGAAGTGTCACAGCCATGCACCCAAGCTTTCCTGTGCTAAAATGAAATGAATCTCAATCCATTCTCAGCCAACACAACATGTCCTGTTCTGGTGAGATGACACTCTGGTTTGAATCTCAGTGGCTCGTCCCAAACTTTAAGGTCCCTAATCTGCTAAGAATAGCATAACTACCTTGCGGGATGAAATGGTTGGAGACTACTGTATCAGCCATGGACACGCGAGGAATGTTCAATGGTGCAACAGGGTGGAGCCGAAAGGCTTCTCTAGCGCAGACCTCGACGTAATTGAGTAGTGCAAAATCTGATTCTTGAACCAGTTGTTGCTTCCCAACCACTCTATCCAGTTCTTCAACAAACATTTTGAGTATCTCAGGGCTGTTTAGCACCTCTGCAAATGCCCATTCGCAAGCATTTGATGGATTGTCCACTGTTGCTAAGATTATATCCTGAGAATATTATAATGTATAGTTCAAAATCATTACTAAAATGTAAATCTAGTAATATGTAATTATTTAAAATTAATAGAAAAGTTGTGTCTGTAATTGTAAAATAATTATCTCAAAAAATAAAAATTAATTAAATGCAAGCTCTTAGATAAAACTTAAAAGTGATTTTAAAGCATTAATTCAGAAAGTAGAAAATATTTAGATAAACAGTTAAATAACTCACACCTGTCCTAAGCACGTTATCTCTTGAATTGCTTTCCTAGCCGTACGTAGGTCCAACAACAAACACGATGATTTTTTTTATCTGATGTTCTTCATCTACCTCATATCTAATATTCGGCATTTCCATATCTAATATTAGATATATTACATTGTATAACAACAAAACACATCTTTACCTTATCTAATATTCTTCATGTGCCATTGCTTCTATTTTTTCTTATAATGGTTTTTATTATTTTGTTATTTTTATTGATACACATGTAAAATATATAAAATACAATTCCATTTTTTTGTTGCGAAATCTAATGTATTTTCTGTTTTTCATCGTTTTCAAGCTTTTGTTGAGGTTCAATTTTTGAGAAAAAATAAATCTATTAAAATTGGTTGGGGTGGTGAATACCGCAAGTTAAATACTTTATTTCAAACTATCGGTATTTATCATCGTTTAATTTATCCTTATACTCATAAACAAAATAGAATTGTTAAACGTCTTCATTGACATATTGTTGAAACTGGTTTTAATCTTCTTGGACAGTGGAAAGCATTATTACAATTTTGGAATTATAAGTTTGAATCCTCAGTTTATCTTATGATTTGTATGCCTACTCTTTTCCTCCACAATAAGTCATCGTTTGAGTGTTTTTTTCTTCATACTCTTAATTATGATTTTCTACGTACATTTGGGTGTCTTTTATTTTCATTTCTGTGTCTGTATCATGCTTATAAGTTAGATTTTTGTTCCTCTTCATGTGTGATTTTAGACTATAGATCCTCTCATCTTGGTTATTATTGTCTTGACATCACATCTCAAAGTATTTATATCTCTTATCATGTCTGTTTTTATGAATAAGTGTTTCCTATTGACAAATCTAGATAGATGACAAAGCCCCACAACGCCTCTCCATGTCATATTGCTACTGCCCACTTACCTAATTTGCTTAATTCTCTAATTCTTCACTCACCTGAGCCTACAACTTCTCTACCATTAATATTATCTATCATTCTTGCCACTTTAAGACAACCCATCAGTCTTGTTCTTATGTCATTGTATGCTTGTTTATCTAATGATCATTTTCCAGGTACAAGTTCTTCTTCTTTAGAGTTGCAATTTTTCAGGTTCTTAATTCTCTACTGGTTCTGCTGTTGGTTCACCCGGGTCTACAATTGTCAGCCCAGCGTCTCAGTCTGAATCTTCTATTGGGTTAAGTTTGGTTGTTGACCTCTCCTCCTATCCTCTGCAATAGCATATAGTTTCAAACTTACCTACCTCGTGTTTTGTGGTTCGTCAACATCATATGATTCTTTGTCCATGACTGCTAAAGACAGCAAATTTGATGCCTTCTTTTGCTTTGTCTACCAACTCTATTTCTCGAGTACTCTCTCCTCCTGCCTATGAACTAATTACATTTTCTAATGCTGACATGTACGTATGAGGCTTGGCACAATGCTATGAAAGATGAAATCCAGGCACTACATTCCAACAACACTTGGTCTTTGGTTCTTTTTCATCATTCAATGAATGTCATTGGTAGTCATTAGGTATACAAGAGAAAGCATCTTGCAGATGGCAGTATTGAGCGTTATAAGGCTCAGTTGGTTGCTAAAGGTTCTACTCAACAAGAACATATTGATTATTCTAAAACTCTTAGTCCTGTCATTAAACAAACCACTTTTCGGTTGGTTTTTACAATTACGATTTCACGTGGTTAAAAGATTAATCAGATTGATATACATAATGCATTTTCAATAGGACACTTGACAAAGAGATCTACATGCAACATTCTCCAGGTTTTGTTGATTCTATTCTTTCCTCTCATGTGTGTTGGTTGCATAAGTCTTTATATGGCTTAAAACAAACTCCTCGGGCATGGTACACTCACTTAAGTGATTATCTTTTCTCTATTAGATTTCATGCTTCTAAGGTTGACACATCATTATTCATCTTGTCTAAATATGATGATATATTTTATCTTATTGTTTATGTTGATAATATTTTGCATACTAGAATCAATTCAGTCTTGCTTCACCGATTGATACAATTGTTAAGCTCAAAGTTTAAGCTTCGAGGTTTAGGAGTTGTTCATTATTTTTTGGGGAATGAGGTTCATCCTACTAGTATAGGTATTATGCTACGACAAAATAAGTATATTCTTGACATACTCTATAGAGAAGGTATGTCTTCTTGTAAACCTGTTGATATTCCTATTTCTACCTCAAAGATTGTTGCTTGTTTTCTGATCCTACATGATTTTGTTAAATTATTGGTGCTCTTTAATATCTCACTTTTACAAGACTAAACATTTGTTTTGTAGTTAACAAGGTATGTTAGTTTATGCATACTTTTACATATGCATATTGGACTATCGTTAAATGTATTGTATGTTATTTTAAGAGTATGGTTTCCTTTTACTTACATATCTCTCATAGCTCCTCATTTTATGAATCGAGTTTAATAACAATGTTTGTTTCATATTCTAAATTTTTCTATATTTGTTTGTCATTAAAAAAATTAATTAATGAAATATATTTTTTAGTCAAAGAAAAATTTGATTTGGCTTCTAGAAAAATAATTTCCTTTTATTTTAAATAGAAAATACTTTTCAGAAATTGCGAAAAAAAATCTTATTATTTATTGATTATATCAAATTTAGTCCTTAAGCTTTTAATTGCTGAATATTTTATTTTGAATTTTTTTTTCAATTTCATCCTATAAAATATGATTTTATTTTATTTTTATATCAACTTTGGTCCTCATTATTTTTATTGCTATATTTGTTTTTGAATTTGTTTTTCAATTTTTTCAACTTTGGTCCTCATTTTTTTATTGTTATTTGTTTTTATCTTATTTTTTATCTTAATTGAATTTTTTTAATCTATCAAATATGGTCTCCATTCTTTTGATTGTTATTTATTTTATTTGAAATAATTTATGAAACTGAGTTTTGTTTTTAATTTCATCATTTTTAAACTTTTTTATCCATCAGATTTGGTCTATATACTTTTAATTACTATTTATTTTATTTAAAATAATTTATGAGATTTGATTTTTTTTTATTTCATCATCCTTTATTAATTTTTTTTATTTTTTTATATGTTATATTTGGTCCTGTTCTTTTAATACATTTAAAAAAATATATCAATAAATTATTTTACAGCTTATTTTTCATGATATAGTCAAACACTAAAAAATATTTTTTAATTTATTTTTCATACATTATCAAAATATAAAAATTTATTTTATATTTACTACTACTCGATGTATTTTATTTGAAATACATTAGCAATACATGTATTTTATTTTTTGATATTGGAAGGAAAAATATTTGCTCCGCCGCCGCAGCATAACATAACGGGGTCAGTTAACTAGCTTGAACAAATTGAGTTGGTAACAGGCCTGTCTCGCCTTATAAAATCTCATTAGCACCACCATTTAAACCCCAAAGCTGCACGAAATTCCTGAAACCCGAACACAACCTTTCACGACGATGATAAATTGACGGCCACATTATGAAAAATAATCAAGCCATTGCTAGTCCCCTTCTGTGAGCTCATAAATGAGCCGATTAATTATTTTGATGTATCATAATTTGACAAAAATATTGACTTCTTGAATTGAAGCATGAAAACTATTTATGCCCTGCCAAAAAAATATGGAAATAATTGCACTGTGTTTTATACAGTGTGTCAAGGTTACATGATTCCCTATGCTCACCATATCACATCCTTCCGAATTGTGGACGGCAACAACGCAGCCAAAAAATCGACACTCAATAATCAGATCATGACCATCAAAGGTGCACCTTCAAAGAGTAAAAACATGGAAGCTTGCATGGTCATTATCAGGAATCAAGAAAGATCTACCATCCTTTTCATCCCATCTTACCACCACAATACGCTGGAGGATGCCGGAGAAGTTCTGTGACTTCATTATTCCTTCAGAAATACACTTGGCAGTTCCTGATGACTCAAACATTCTAACCACCAACTTGACCTTCCTCTGATTATGGAGAAATTGGAGTCTGTTCCTTCTCTTTTGCCAACTTTGCTTGAATTAATTTATCCAAGATAGGAGGCTCCAGAGGAATTGGATCAAGGCAGCGTTCCGAAGCACCAACAATCACCTGTTCCATCAGAAAATCAATGCATATTATTTATTGCTAAGAAGTTTCAAAGCTAATAACCACAAATATCATAAGCTCCGAAAAGTCAGAGAATAATGAGTAAAGGGAAGGAATCCAACCCCCGTCCTCTCTTTCCAAGATAACACATTTTCATATAGAAGGCAGAGGAAAACAACCAACAAGTAAGAACTCCAGCAGACAATTTCCAGGACTGAAATTCAAAATCGAGTCAAGTTATTCCTTGATTTACCTCATCAAGCAAAAAGTCCACAGCAGCTTCATCTTCAACAATTTCCTTTAGAGAAGCCCTTAGAAACTGAACATCCAATTGAATTTGCTGAAATCCACTCCGGTTGAAAGTCTGGAGTCTAACATATTCTTGCAAACTTTTAAGACACAGTTTTACAACAGTAGTGACAACAGATTCCTGCAAATTGCAAGCAGAATCAGTCCATGTTACTTCATAGTCCGTACCAGTAATTCCTGCCCAATAAAGCAAACAAATGACAAGGATGGTCTTATACCTGAGTATATTCGGTTTTTGTAAAAATCTCAACTTTTTGCTTGAACAATTTTGCTAGGTGTTTTTCAAGAAGTTGACTCCTGGCCCGATGGGTGTTTGACCGACTCATTTTGTCATCCCGTAATGAATTGCTGCGGGAGGAAGCAGAGCTTCCATTGCTTTCAGAGCGATGATGCTTGCGAAGTACTCCATGAGGTAGGATCTGCTTTGCCTCTGTTCCAATTGCTTCCAACTAGCAGAGACAAAATAAAAGTAAGTAGTCTTCTTCACTTTTTCCCAATAAATAGGTGAGTGTCCACACATCGAATCTACAAGTTGTCACGACTGTAATTTGTAGGAATGTCAAATTAAATAAATTTGGCATATCCTAATACAACCCCCAAACATCACCCAAGATAATAACCCAGAAAAATCAATGAAGCAACAAACCTCTTGAAGGAATAAATCAACAAACATATGAACTTCTCTTGGCTCCTTGTGCTGTGAAAAATTAAGAAATATTAGGCACATATCAAACTAATCCACACTAAAATATACTTTTACTTTCATGTATCATACTGACCTTGACCCAATTTGGAGCTGTAAACCTCTTCCTCAGGAGAACCGTTATTTTTTGAGTTCTCATATTTATATACTGAATAAAGTAACAAAATGGCAATATGTTATTTGGAACAGATAGTAAAACTGATGTTGGGTTAATGAAAAATATTACTCAAATTAATTAATTTTGCATTGTATTTGATGACTCAATCTGTGATAGCAAATGATGTATAATAGCAAATTTGTCAATGAGTGTCTATGACACCCACGCCCAGGGGTGAATGGCCTATTTTTTTGTTAGGGGTTGTTTTGGAAAGGGGGAAAGGAGGAAGATGACGAATTTTTCAAGAGGGATGGGCTTTTTATTTTTGGGAGATCACGGTCCCACTTGGATCCCACTTTTCCAACGCATAATCAGGCAAAATTCAAAACCGGAAAAATCCAGTGCCTGATGCTGTGATGGGACCAGTTGTGAGTGAGGGGAAAGTTTTCAGTTATCCTCCAACAGACAGGTGTTTTGGGAGTGGGCAGTGTTGTGGATTATAGCTAAGAAGTAAATAAATTTATAGGAATTTTAAAGCAATGAAGTAGTGATAGTGCCATGAACATCCAAAAATTCACTACCACCATGAGATTTTTGAACAGTCACGTAAAATAGGCACTTTGTACATTCCTTGAAGAATTAAAAGTTCTGAAGAGAGAATTTAATTCGTACATGCTGTAAAAGAATTTCACCAGCTGAATGGAAGGTTCGACAAATTTCACCAGGAACAAATGCTGGCCCATTTTCATGAGCCCCACCACCACCACCAGAGAAATAAGCAGCTATTTCCTGGCAATTAAGACACATAACTTTAAGGTAAGCCACGGAGAATATAAAATGCCAAATTATGATATTTTACCTCTTAAATGAAAATGAAATACAACTGTTGAGTGGCTCCTTGCCTCAGTAATTCTAGAGATGGCAGTTTGTTCAATAAAAATAGACAGTTGAGCCAGCACCAGGACAAGACCAGGAACCACTTTCTCAACCTGCATACCCTTTGTGGAATTTTCATCTTGAATGGCAGATTTATTTTTCCCTGAAAGCAAGAGGAACTGATCATGAAGTGCCCTGAAGAAATCTTGAAATCCTTCTTGAACCCAATCAACAATCAAGTCACTCAGTTGAAGCCCTCCTAAGTTTTCCTTGAGAAGTTGGCGGAAGTCCTGGAATGAACGAGTCAAGGGATGCAAAAAAGCTAGGTGAGGATGTGTTCAAATACTTGACAGATAATGTGGTTGTCAGTGACAGGGATGTCCAAGTACAAGGATCGAGGAAGCACACACAAATCATTAGAGAAAAAAATAGAATGCAATGTAAGACCGCAGTATCACCTCCATTCTGTTAAAAACATACCAAACAGCAAACAAAGAGAAAGTCACAGAGAATGGAATCCAGTTAAATTTTCAAGAAACCTATTAGAAATTTCAGCAGGATTTGTAGATTTACATAGCTTCAGTACAGAGGAAAAGTAAGACTCCAAACATTCCTGGGTGTATTGTCTTTATGGAATTTTATTTATTACCAGTAAGACATTCAAGCTCCCTTGAAGCACTGAGCTTTTGCCTGCCTCCAGGAAAACCACCAGAGAATGCTCATTCACTTCCTCCTTTGGTTTGATATGGACATTGGTTAGGGCATCTGCCAATTCAGATGGAATTTAAATAGGATTGACAAGGCTATCTAAAAATCAATAACAATTATGAATTTTCCTGAGCTTTTTGGTCAACAATTTTATGTTCACTGCCAAGCCATTGGATGATACAAAGTTGCAAACTTGTGAGGTTACACCACTCCAAGATTTCATAACCCTCAATCCATTCTCAAAAAATGGACAAATGCACCACAGAAGTAAAACTGTGTTGAAGCTGTAACAATACCTGAGATCTCATGCAGAAGGTGAGAAAATGTGCTTTTTATATATTGTCTGACAGCGATCCGGGAAGCCTGTGATGATGTAGGATTTGATTAGTTATGAAATTCCACTTCCAAACAAACATATTTTCTTTTTTTAATTTCAGTTCGGAAATTTGATTTGTATGTCTTAATTTTGCCCTTTATTCAAGCAGTTTTTTCTTCACAAAATTGCGAGAGGAGGAAAATGAAGGTAGGGATCATTATTAAATCTAAGAGCCGCTGACATAAAAGGACAACCTTCGAAGAATAATCGGGGAGAAGAGCCTCATGCAACACCTTATCTATCAGGAGCACATCTTTCCATATAATTCCTGTATTTGGTAAAGCATTTCAAGAAATCAGATGCGAAGCTTCCAAATAAGAAAGATTAAGCAAGTGATATGAGCTTGTTTGGCAGTGTGGTTGCGGTTGCTTTTCAAATAACTTTTTGTGTCAAAATGCATGCCAATGATGTTTTTTTATTTTTAAAAATCATTTTTTACATCAACACATCTAAACGATCCAAAACATATTAAATTTTAGCAAAAATAAATAAATAAATTTTTTGGGAACACGGTTTGCACCGCGTTCCCAAACGGTGTCTTAATTAATCAAAAGTCAAGGGAATTCAGATAAGGACAGTTGGGAACAAGGAATGTTGAATTGATTAGATGGGTGATAGAAGCATTAAAGGAATGAAGCATTTTTTCACCAACTATAATAGTTTTATGATGACATGTATGATAATTACCTAAAATTTACAAAATAAGGGGAATTTTCCAGTCTCTTAGCGTAAAGATAGGCTTTTTAAAAGACGAAAGGAAGAAGACAACTTGCTTTTGCAGGTATAGGATGTGTAAAAAACTTTAGTTTGTTATGCAAAACCCACAAAATAAAAGGGACGCAAACAAAAATATAACATGGTTCGGCAAAACCTTCTCCACAAAACTTCACTATCAAAAATGGAGATTTCACCCACTAATTAAACACTACACAAATACATCACTACCCAAAACCTTGAATCTTCACTCCACAACTACCAGGCCTCGCAAATTTCTGTTGTGTAAAACTATACGTGAAGGAAATGCTTTCACAAAACCCACCACAGTGCGCACCAAATAATTCTACTATTAAGATTTGTGGTTGCCACAACACACCATCAATATTGGAAGCACACATAAAGTATCCATGACACATTCTTTTTATACTAGCAATCAAGTTGCGAGACATGCTTCAAGTTCAACTCCAATAAAAAAAAGTCCATTTTTCTAAACAAAATATGTCCACACATTCCTTCTTGTCTAGAAAACCACACCATGCAATTACCAACTAGCTACTTGACTTGCACTTCACTGCGAGTCGGATAAAAAAAAAATTCAATACAAAAAAATGAATATGATAGCATTTCCTGCATGTTTTTTGACATAAAAAATCTCAATCATAAATTGAAAAGTTTATGTAGCATTTAATTAAATAAATCTATAATTATTTGTGCAACCGTAACAAATTACAAAGCCCGACTCCTAACTAACTGAAATTAACTAGGCAAATCCGTAACCAGTGTCATAGACTCAATCAGGTTCAATAATTTTTTTTTTATATAATTTTTTATTTAAAATAGACGCTCATAAAATTGATAACCAACTAAATATCAAGAAGTTTGTTTGAGATCACGAGAAACCTACAAATATCAAACCGAGATAAATTACGTTACTCAATTAAAAATCAACAAAATATTAAAGTATGAAATTGAAAAACATTAAGCAAAAAAAAAACCCAATAAAGATTCAATTGGGAATAATCAAATTGGGGAAAAAAACCAATTAAAAAAACAAAAGGAAATAAAAAAAAGGTCCAGACATGCAGGCTTGGAGCAGCCCACGCGCCTAGGCCTGTTTAATTTTTTTTCTCTTTTTACAGGGCAAACGACTTGTCCTTAACCCTGAATTTTTTGGAAAAAAAATTGCAGGCAATGCCCAGATTACAGCGACCAAAGATCACCGGAAAGTTAGGATAGGGGTTTTTACGCCCGAAAAATCTATTTTCAACCATTTTTTACCCAAAAAGCCTAAAAAACACCATATACCCCTTGGAAAAACTACTCGTGGCCCCAAGCAACCTAAAGATCAACCCAAAATCAAAAAAAGACTCTAAGTTCAAATCTACCATCTCAAGTAAGGTTAAGGGCAAAGAACACCTAACATAAACTTCCCTCATCGAATGGAGCTCATTGACATAAAACTCGTCATTTTTCATGGCAAAAATCAGTGTCAACCAAGACTTTCTCTCTACCACTGGAATCCATCCATTTTTTCTCTCCTCTCAAACTAGAGATCAAAAATTAAAAAAAAAAATGAAGTTTTGAACCAAAATTGAATTTTCAATATGTGTAGGGACCAAGTTTATAATTTAAAAAGTTTGGGGAAAAAAGTGAGCTTTTCACCCCAAGTTTGAAACAGTCACCCCTTTTCTCTGCCTCCAATTGCTTATACCTTGCAAATTTCTTCATATGAAAAATCTTCTTTACCACTATCCATCAAAGCAAAACTAACTCTCTTCTAAAAAAATATTATATTTTGTACACTTCATTAAGCACTTCATTGCATGCTCCACCTTGAATTGCACTTCCTATCAACTTGTATAAATTATTATGCAAAAGTTTTCCTTTCATCACTATCAAAGCACCACGACTAACTTTCACAACTTCACCTTCAGTTGAGCACCTATAACCATGTGAATCAAGTCTCCCAAATGATACTAAATTCTTTTCAGTTTTGACATGTGCCTAACATCACCAACAGTCTTCATTGTGCCGTCATGCATCTTAATTTTAACACTATCAAATCCCATCAACTTTAATTTCATTATCATCCACTAGCACTACATAATCTCCATCAAATTCTTAGGAAGTATCAAACAATTCTTTCTTCGAACAAATATGGAAGGAGCATGCAAAATCTAAAAATCCCTGAATTCTTCAAAACTTTCTTCCCTTTACGAACCATGAGAACATCACCATTATTGCTCTTATCTACCATTGGAATCATAGTATCCCCAAACTTCTTGCGACTTTGTTTCAACTCTTCTAAGCCGACTTTCATCTCTCACAATGGTACAAACTATGGCCTATTTTGTGATAATAAAAGCATTTTTTATTAATGTAATCAACTTTAGGTCTAGAATTTGATCTAGAGTTATTTTTATCATATCTACCTCCTTGTGTCGTATCCCTATTATGATGATCATAATTTTGTTTTCAAAGGAACCTTCTATAACCAATGTCTTATCACCACTGACATTATATTCTACTCCCAAAAACCTAAAATTTTCTAGTAAAATTGAAGTCACGTCATTCAAAACCAATTTTTCCTTCCAATTAGTATCATTTGCACTACCGACTTGTATGACTCGTGCAAAGCTAAAGGCTTGCTCTTGATCCTCAATCTTTTCTCCTGCGTTAATTACCCATGTCATCAACCTATAAAATTCTAAAAAAATGGTTTTGCACACTTATTCCTTCATCCATCCATCCTCAAGCAGTACAAATCCAATTTTAAAAGCAAATGATTAGTCAACAACTTCAAAGCATAAACTCTCCCACTTTTCCCATATGTCTCTAGGTGTCAACTTACCTAGGATATTGTAATTAACCTCTTGAGCCAAAGCCAATCGAATCTGAATCTGACTCACTACTCTCTTCTGAATTAAGATTCAATCAGCATCCTTCAATTGTTTGCGTTTAGTCTCTTCAAGAGCAATATCAAGTCCTTGAAAGATCAAACATCATTCACTTTGCTTTGCCAGAGAACGAAATTGTTTTTCCCATCAAACAATTTGATCTCAAGTTTTGTTACACTAATGTGTGTCCTCGCCATCTTCAATTGTTTTGCACAAGACTTCAAACAACCTCGAACTAGGTTCTAATACCGGCTGTGCAAAACCCAAGCAATAACACAAAATAAAAGGGAAATAAAATATAATGTGATTCAGCAAAGCCTACTCCACAAAACTTCACCACCAAAATTAGAGATTACACCCACTAATCAAACACTACACAAATACTTCACTACCCAAAATCATGTTACATTTAAGGAATCTGCACCACACTCAATTGGTGATCAATCAAGCATCTTAATTAATTATAATTTCTCAATGGAGTGTTTCAACTCTCAATTTTTTCTTTAAAGTTAAAATTTTTAATTCTCAATTTGGTTCAATCAAGTGCTGTGTGGTGAGTGTTTTACTAGTTATCCCTGGCTTTGGAAGTGTCATGTTATCACTTAAGGACCAAATTATTTAATTTTTAACAAACATCCAATTTTAAAAACCGACTAATCAAGTATTCGGAGTTCAGAAACTTTATTGAAAAAAATAACAATTGAAATACTTGGTTTAAAAATCAAGCAAGTCCATGCACTTGAAGTGTGTTTTCTAGCAAAAGATGCATGTCATAGGGAACCTGATGAAGAAACCATTCCAGAATTTTTAAAATGAAATGAAAATCTGGACTGGTCAGCAAAAAGACCATCATATTATCCTTTAGTTGTGTCATATAAGGAAGGCTAAGCTTGCACGAGGAAGTGCCAAAGAACAAAATAGTTCAACCATCATTATTGTTTAAGCAAAACAAATTCAATTACACATATTTCTAAAGCAACCTAAACAAAGGACATAAAGAACAAAAATACCCTGAAACTTGTGCATAAAGCTGCCCCAAACACATGCTAACATGCAAATTGTACTTACATGGTAGATGAATGAGAAATTAAGCAAGGAAAATTTTAAAAAAAAAGGTAGACAATTTAGAGAAGCATTTTGTAGTCCAAAACATGATTGTCAAGAGAAGCATTGATGAGAGATTCATAGTACTTACGAAGAACACCCAGAAAATTAGCAATGGGAATCCACTTCTTTATAAAATCCGAAGTGATCTCGAAGTGCCTAAAGAAATTGCCAAATCATATTTCATGAAGAATCTTGTGAATTTCAAATTCACGCTGTCCAAATATTGAAAAAAAAATAAAAATAAAAGTTGTTGTAACCAATTCAATGCCCTTACTTGGTAATCAAGTCTTGAGAAAGTTTAATCAGTTGCTTTTCTGAGTCAGGAAATATTACTTGATAAGCTCGAACAGCTTCAGCAAACTCACTAACTAAAACCTAAGATCAAATTATTCAGGATAAAGTTTATGTTAGTATGAGAACCAATTGCCAACAGATATAAAGATGGTGCATGTTGCACTTACACCATGTGCAGAACCAGGAATTGAATCAGTATTATTTCCTTGCTCAGAAAGGTTACTAGATTCAACCGTAACATTGGCTATCTCTTCATGCGTGAGCTGAAGGCCATCAAGAGATTGTTCTAACTTTTCAAACAGTTTTGCTTTTAAGCTGTCCACCTGCTAAAACAAAGGGTCATTTGTTATCATATGCACATTGCCCTCTCCAACAATTACATGATAAGAGAAACACAATAGGCATGTAAGTTCAAATAAGTAAAATCCAGCATCTATCTGCAAGCACTAAACATAGCTTGCAATTCATAGTTTAAAAAAATATAAAAAAGAACTGCAGCCCCATTAATATGCTGGCTAACAAACAAACAATTTGAAGTGATACATTGAATGGATACAAACCGGAAAATCCAACTGTTTAAGAAGTACAGCAGCCTCAGCCCTTGCTTGTATGGATTCAGAATCTGAGAATAGCTTTCCCTGAAAAGCAGATGAAACAACACAAATTCCACATCAGAGAAAACATAACTTTAATAGTACATATCAATAGAAGTCAAGCCTCAAAATTAGGATTTCATTCTTTCAGAAAGTCTCTAACCTTATATTGGGAAGCCTAAGGAATATGCCCAAAGATATAAGAAGTGTTAGAGATTTATGACGCGGTGCAAAAACTTTAGTCAGAGGCTTGCACAGCATACCCTTATGTCCACAAATCTCAATTTATTGCAATCCTAATGTTTTTTGTGCTTCGAATCCAAATATTTTCACCAGGAGGAATTAAGTAATCAAACAAAAGTAACAATGGGTGATGGGATACCCCTGTGGCCCAGAGACCATGATAAGGAACAATTGTGAGAACTTCCATTCAAATAAACCTAAACAGTATGCTATCCTCCCCTCCCACCCCAAGAAAAAGGACAGATTCATGCAAGTAAATGGCACCAATTGCTTTACGAAAAGCATGGTCAAATCATCACGAATTCAAATTTCTAATTGCAATCTTATAAGGCCAAAGAAAATGTTGGAACAATAAGAGTGGAAGTAAACATCCATGGCTCCTCTATCCATCCATATGCTTAATTGAGAAAGAAGAATATACCTGCAGATTTTTTATAATCGTGTCCATAGCTTCTTCGGATGCTCGCTTACAATCCTGGAATGATGAGTCCCCATAGGCCTGGTGCATAAAAAATAAAATAAACATAAATTTGAAGAATATGTAATAAAAACAAAAGGAAAATGCCCAGAAAAACCAAGAAAAAAAAATGCTTGAACCAGCCATCAAAGGTCAGGGTCTAAAAGGACGGACCTTAAAAATTGGCATTGCTCCAATGTAGAACCTGACTGCATCAGCATATGCCTCTGATTTAATACACTTCCCAAGTCTAGCAGGTAGATCATATATGAACTGCTCTATTCCAGAGAGGAAGAAATTCATATGACTCACATATTGCCAGGAACATATGCTTTCATTATGTAGAATAAGAAGATTCTATTCAATCCATTAAAAACTTAAACTATAATAACGGGAAAAGGAAAAGAAAAGAAAAAGCTTGAACACAAATCGTTGCAACCTGCATTATTGAGAAACTCTTTTGAAACAAAATATGCTGCATATACATGATAATTACTGTCAACTAGCAAGAGACTGAAATGCAACCAGCTCACAATTCAACAACATAAATAGTTGCACATCAATTAAAAGTCAAATAGCAGGTCAAAAATAAAATTGACAAGCAGCATTCACGTAAAAGAGTTCCAATTCAGCATATTTGGCAAGGAACATTCTCTAAACCTCCTAAAATCCGATTCAATGTCAGTTCAAAAATTTCTCAAAAGCCACAACAATCATGTTTTCATCAGCATATATATGACCATGCAAGAAACTATGGTTTCTGAGTACCTGAACTTTTCGAAGAAGGTTGCGTGTGCGATGCAATTTCTCTATATGTTCTCTCTTCTCGAAAAGAGAAGTGTTCACGCCATCACTTCTTGATTGCACAGTCATTATCTGCAATGAATTGGTAGAATCTTAAGCAATGACATTCACATAATAAGCAATTGAAAGGACATATTTCAACAAGAAAGAATATGAGAAATTTGGCACATGCCTTATCGAGGAGCTGCTCCATATTCGTTTCCATGCCAACAATATTAGTTTTCATCCTGTACAAAGAAGAAATAAATTAATTCAAAATTACATCAGTGCCACAGGTAAGGATTGAAAGGAATTGCTGGCAAGGCAGGTCAAATCATATACCTTTTGATTGTGTCAGTGGCACTAATAAACTTGTTGTAGTTTTCATAAACTAACATTTGCAAATCAGTGTCTAGATTCTTTATCTCAGCTGCCATCTCAACATGCTTCTGCAAAAGCCCTTCCAAGTTTGATCTTTGCACCTGAATTCAATTTCTAAATAAATCAATTAATCAGAAAAAAGAAATATCAAAAAGATTAACTTGAGCTTCAAAATAAACAAATAAATAAAAAGCAGGCGTACCAGCAGATTCATGTACTGATCTGCATCGAAGGAGGTGGTGTTGATGACATCTAAGGAAGCAAATTTGAAAGGATTATTAGCATTGGTAACTGAAGGATCTGGAGAATAGAAGCTTGATAACAGATCTCTCATTCTCTTTGCCTTGTCATCCATCGGCATATCGTCCTCCCCCATTTTGTTTTTAGAAATCAATGGATTGTAGATCCAAGATTCCGGCGATGGCTTTTGGTTTAATAAAGCGGTTAAACAGTTCCGGTTAAGTAATTAGTTTCGCGTCCGAACTCATTATACCACCAACGACTATGAGGTTCAAGACCGCATCGGCACCGTCTAACGAGAGGTAGCACCATTCCGCTAAGGCCCAGAACCATGGACTCCAAGCCCAACGTTCTAGACATCCAGTCCAGAATGTCGATCCACGCATGCAACTAGCCGTTTGCCCTGCAGGTAATTTTCAAAATCTATTTTTATTTAAGTTTGTGGTAATTAAAATAAGTATTTGTAAAAATTAAGATGATGTACATTGTAGGGAAGAAAATTTATTTTTTTTATTTAAAACTAGTTTACTGGCAAGCTCATATGTTTTTTCCAATTTAGTTCCTAGTCAACTAATTTTGTTGGTACTTAATTCTTTGATAACTCTTCAATTTTTTTTTTATCGCTGATTCTTGGATGGTTCGTCAATTTGGTCCGAAATCTCATCTCATCTAAGCCCAATTAGGGAGAAAAGATAGGAAGGAAAATTAATAAAACAAATCATACCAGGTTGGCTCATTATGGTTGTGTCATCACAAGGATCACAAATTTAACAAGTTGATCTAAGTTAACTAAGATCGATCTAATATAAAACCGTCTCTTCATTTCAATCACTAAATTTGTATTTTATTTTATCCTTTGGAGATTCGTTGTTTCACAGTTGAGCCTTCAAGTTAGGTAGAGATTAAAATGAAAACAATTCTTAATAGACTTTAACATGGTAGAATTGGGTAAAATTGCTGGAAAAACACACGAGGGACCCATGAATAATTTTAAAATAGTCCCTAAAATTTTTGATGTTTTTAAAGGTCTATTTGGCTAGACACACAAATTTAGACAAATTTAAAACTAAAGGAAAAACTTCAAGCATGTTTGTCAAACTCGTCTTTAGCTTAAATAAGAGGCACAAAAAAGGTCTTAAGAGTGTGTTTAGAAAACACCCCTTAAGGAGCCAAACATGGCCTTATTTCTTGAGTAAAAAACATGGTGAGTCAAACACACCTTTAAGTCTAGGTTTGGGCTTGAAGCCTAAGCTGTGTATATGGGTTGGGCTTAGGCCCATCTCTACTCATTTTGTTAGGTCTACGGGCGATTCAACTAACTTTTTTTTTTTAAAAGGTGAGTTGGATCAAGCCTAGTCATACGAGTTGGGTTAAGGGTCCAACCCACATAAGCCCTTTGCTAGTAAAAGCTAGCAGAAACAAGGCGTGAATTAATTCATGTCTTGCGTGTTAAAAGAATGTATAGAGGAAGGGAGTAGTAGATTTGTCTGGCCAAAGGGGAAGCGCTACTGGTAGCATGCTTGATGGCTCAAGGTGGAGGGTGGTGTGGCTAAAAAAAACTCATGCTTACAGCGTGGAAGGTTGGCATCTATGAAGGAAATGATAACAACGATGTTATGTCGGTACTACTAGAGCTGAAACTACTGCTGGAGAAGATGTCGTGTTGAGCTGAAAAGATGATGATGGAAGAGAAGTCAATGTTATTGTTGTGTTGCTGCTATGATGAGGAGATAATGGCGTGGAGGAGAGGTTGCTGAAGTTATGGAGGAGATGGTGAAGGTGTGGTAGTGACAACTGAGAAGGAAATGGAGACAAGTACAGGTTTTTGGTTCCTGGCTACTAACTTCTTGAATAGGTGTTTTTGTGTGGGGTTTTAGGCTAGTGTAGCTCTTGGATGGAACAAGAAAGGTGATGTGTTTTTTCTTTTTGGGTAGTTTTTTTAGTCTCGAGTCTCTCCCTCTCCACTTGGAGCTAAACGGGACTCCTATTTATAGGAGATGATAGAGATGTATATGATTCTCCCTTACTCAACTCCTAACCTCCTTTAATCTCTTTGGAATAATCCCAGCCATTGATGCTAAGCCAATAACCCGGTACTCTTAAACCAGGCTGTCAAAGGTTGGTTGAGTCAATGGTTTTGGATTGGTATTACAAGGGCTATAAGGGGAACCACTTAGCGAGAATCATACGGAGAGGTAATATGATTTTAGAGCTTCTTCAAATAAGCGTCCATTTTCTTTTACCTGAGGCATGGGAGAGCATTAAATGCTCTACAAAAAGGACCCCAGCTCCCCACAAGAGAAATGAAGAAGAAAATGAACAGTGGTGCTGAAACAGTATTGTTTTGTTTATTTTACAAAAAGATCCCTGATCTTCCAATTACGTCGAATTTGATCAATTTGGGCTGATTTCTCAAGATTTCTTTCAATCAAGTCCTTGGTCATGTCAATTTGGACCCTCAATTTTCGACGTCTTTTTTAATATAGCCCTTGGTCTTGTATATCTCCAATTCCATTCTTAATTAATTTTTAAACTCCTAATTTCTTTAAATTTACCACTAATTTTAATCAATTTTGGTCCTTGAATGTGCACGCCTCTTTCACCTTGATCCTTGATTTTAAGATTCTTCAATTTACCCCTCAATTGACCTCCAAACTTTGATTTTCTTGTAATTAAGTCCCTGATTGCACCAATTTAACATTTCAAAGTTTCAATTGTGTCCTTAATCTTTCAATTTTGCAAGTTGATTCGAGTTAAGCCTCTAAACTTGATTTTTCATCAACTGAGTCCTTGATTGAATAAAAAAGAAACTCATTAGAAGTTTAATTAAGTCCTTAAACTTAATTAATTCTTCTAATTTTTTCTCAATTGACTTTTAAACTTAATTTTTACTTTAATTAAGTCTTAAATAAATCAATTAAACTTGTTAAAAGTTTAATTAAGTCTTTAAACTTAATTAATTCTTCTAATTTTGATCAAGTTTGGATTTCAACCTCAATTTTCTTCCTTTCTTCATCTCATCTTGTCAAAAGATCTCAATTTGGCTATGATTCCGGTGTTTTGGTCTTTTACAGCATGAAGGTTTATCTCCTCGTGTTCCATTTTGAATTTTTAATTAAAAAAATTGTATCCTTAATCTTTTAATTTTTGCAAATTGATTCGAGTTAAGCCTTCAAACTTGATTTTTCATTAATTGATTTTTTGATTGAATAAAAAAAAACTTAGTAGAAGTTTAATTAAGTTCTTAAACTTAATTAATTCTTCTAATTTTTTTTTCTAATTGACTTTTAAACTTAATTTTTACTTTAATTAAGTCCTAAATAAATCAACTAAACATGTTAGAAGTTTAATTATGTCTTTAGACTTAATTAATTCTTCTAATTTTGATCAAGTTTGGATTTCAACCTCAATTCTCTTCCCTTCTTCATCCTATCTTGTTAAAAGATCTCAATTTGGCTATGCTTCCGGTGTTTTGGTCTTTTACAGCTTGAAGGCTTTCTCCTCTTGTTCCATTTTGCATTTTTAATAATAAAAAATAAATTTGGATGGGTCTAAAATTGGATTATGACAAAATACATCTTTAAGCTTCTTTGGCCTTAATCTTGTAATTGGCTTATCTGGAACTCCTGAATAAACCCGGGTCTCATGGCTTAACTCTCCAAAGTCCAAACCCATGACTCGAATCATGGATTCCACCGAGTTTAACAACTTTGAATTTTATTTATAAAGTATTTGTTTACTTAATGATATGTTAACAAAAATAGACAGTTGTAAAATTGAGCACCAATCAAATTACTAAGATATTTGTGTGAAACTACTATAACATTATAGAAAGCAAACCGAAACAAATTATGAAGATAAATTTCAAATCAACCAAATATTAAAGGATGAAATTGAAAAAAAACAAAAATGATTCAATAAAAAGAAAAAAAAATGGAAGATGGAATTTGAAAAGAAAAAGGAAAAAAAAGGGATTGACCATATGGGTCAACATTGAAACCTCTCAAGCAGATTCTTTGTCTAGCCTGGTTTTAAAATTAACTAGCATAGGAGTTACCCCGACATGACCTTGTCAATTTGGCAAAAGAACATGATTTTGTCTTTGAGAAAATTTTAAGATGACATTTTTTTTAATATTGAGATAGTGATATATTAGATCAATCCTAGTTTTATAGCTTAACCCACTAAAACTGCAATTTAGATCATGGACTCTATTGAGTTCAACAACTTTATTTTTTTAACTATTTTTCACTTAATGACATGATAATAAAAATAACTGCTTGCAAAATTGAGCACCAACCAAATAGTAGGATGTTTGTTTGAGACTATAATAACCTCATATGAAGTAAACTAAAATAAATTATGAAGATGAATTTGAAATTAATGAAATATTGAAGGATAAAATTAAAAAAAAAACTAAAAAGGATTCAATTGAAATAGGAACTCGAAAAATTGAGCATCAACCAAATGTCAAGACATGTATTTGAGACAACGATAACATCATAAAAAGCAAACCAAAATAAATTATAAAGAACAATTTTGAATTAATAAATATATTGAATTATAGAATTAAAAAAACGAAAAAGGATTTAATCGAAAGGAAAAAGAAATTGGATGATAGAATTAAAAAAAATTAATTATAGAATTAAAAATTAAAAATAAAAAATTTGGAAATTTGGGTTTGTGTTTTTTCTATACCAAAATTCAAATTTCAACTTGTTTTCACCTGAAAACACAAAAATCACATCATAATAATCTATATAACCCCGTTCTCAACTCTAAAACACACTATAATTTGTCTAAGAACTCAAAATAAAATAAAATCAAATGTAATTTTCATATTCTGATCTACTTTTTCATACATGATTTAAGGAATAAACTTTTTTCATTGAACTTCATTCTAAAAAAGGATCCCAGTTACATAAAGATCAATGTTTTTATGGTCGAAATGTGGCTAGTTGAAAGTTTTCTCTCTCTTATCTTTTTTTGGTGTCTCTCTCTCCTCCTCTAAATTGTTAAAGATTAAAATGTGATAGAAATAATATTGCATGAACAAAATGTAAATTATGAATACAATAGATACTAAAGTGTAAAAAGCACATGTCATGTATAATTCCATGAACATTTATACATGAGTGTGTGAATAGTAATATGTACTGTTCAAAAACTCCAATTTTTTTAGTTTATAGTTAAACTAATTTGTTGGCATGTATTATGCTGTAGGTAGGATCAACATTTTCTTGAATGGGAAAAGGAATGTTCAGACCATAGGAAACTATTTGGTATTGTTATTAATCTAACCTAGCGGGTCAATTTTAAAACCTTTCGATTTGACTCATTGACTAAGTTGAGTTTAAAATTAACCCATGTGAGAGTTGCCTTAACATGACTTAGTTAACTTGTCGAGTCCAAAAAAACACAGATGATCGGTAGAAAATATGGTTTGGCTTTTAAAAAAAATTAAAGATGATGTCTTTTTTATTTTAATACTGAGACAGTGATATATTAGATAAACCGGGGCCTCCCAACCTAACTCTCCAAAGTCCAAACCCATGACTAAAATCATGAATTCCACCGAGTTTAACAACTTTGAATTTTTTTTAAAGTATTTCTTACTTAATGATATGATAAAAAAAATAGACAGTTGTAAAATTGAGTATCAATCAAATACCAAAATATTTGTTTGAGACTACGATAATATCATAGGAAGCAAATCAAAACAAGTTATGAAGACAAATTCCAAATCAACCAAATTTTGAATGATGAAATTAAAAAAAAAAAGCAAAAAGGATTCAATCAAAAGAAGAAAAAAAATTGAAGATGGAATTTCAAAAAAAAGAAAAAGGAAAAAAGAGGCTCAACCATGTGGGTCAACCTTGAAACCTCTCGACCAGATTCTTTGCCTAGCATGAGTTTAAAATTAACTCGCGTAGGAGTTGTCCTCTCGTGACTTAGTCAACTTGGCGGGTCCAAAAGTAACCCGAACAACAAGAAAAAACATGATTTTGGCTTTGAAAAAATTTTAAGATAATATTTTTTTAATATTGAAACAATGACATATTGGATTGATCCTAGTTTCATAGCTTAACCCACCAAACCCACAGCCTAGATCAAAGACTCTACTGGGTTCAACAATTTTGTTTTTTGAATTATTTTTAACTTAATGATGTGATAACAAAAATAATTACCTGTAAAATTTAGCACCAATCAAATATCAAGATATTTATTTAAAACTATGATAACTTCATATAAAACAAACTGAAATAAATTATAAAGATAAATTTAAAACCAATGAAGTATTATTAAAGGATGAAATTAAAAAAAAACTAAAAATAATTCAATTGAAATAAATGCTTAAAAAATTGAGTATCAACTAAATGTCAAGATATTTATTTGAGATAATGATAATATTATAGAAATTAAATAAAGAAATTTCAAAATTAACAATATTTTGAATTAAAAAATTAAAAAAAGCTAAAAAGGATTTAATTAGAAAAAAGAAATTGAAGAATAAAATTAAAAAAATCTTTTTTATTATTTATATGAATAGTGAATGAGCTGAGAATTATTTTTAGTTTAGTTAATATTTAACATTATCACTTCTATTTGATTAATAAAATTTGTTTTCAAATTAAAATATTAATATTATTCCATAGCATCTTAGTTGGCCACGTCGCTTCAAATTTAGAGGTTTTTCCTCGAAAAATGTTCCCTTTAAAATATAACCATGTTTAATTAAAAACAATATTTTTAAATTAAAATAAATATTGTTGGATGATTAGAAGACATAATTAAATATTAATAAATGGTCAAAAAATATTTTTTTGTATAAAGAGTATTCACATTTACTAATAAAAGGTTGATGCCAACTGTGATTTGTCAGTCCTCGAGAAAGTTAATGAAGTGCAAAGTTTTCATAACTTGGCGACTTTCGACGTAAGGTTTATTCAAATCTTCAGCAATACAGGGACACCCATCATTGATAAGATTTAATATATATATATATATATATATATATATATATATATATATATATATATATATATATTAAAAAATAATTTATAAAATTTATTTATCTACTGTTACTTTAAATTCACAACACGTGTAATTTAAAATAATATTTAGATAGTGGTCTAATAATAAGAGTTTAGAATCAAAAGGTTTGTTTTTTCTATAGTCTCAAGTTCGAACCCTGTGGTTACTTATATAATTGCAACTAAAGGCTTACATGATCGTTAACTTAAGAGTTCGTGAGATTAGTCGAGATGCGCGCAAGCTGGTCTAGACACCTACGTTAAAAAAAACATTTTAAAATAAAAAAGGTTTATAATAATATAATATTAAATGAATGTTTTTATATAATTATCATTTTTAAGAGTTATATATATATATATATTTATTTATTTATTTTTATATTTTGAAAGATTCTTCAATTTATGTACCTAATATTTACTTAAGTATTATTAAAGTTACTTTATATGATAAATTTAATTATGATTATTAAAATTTATATAAAAATATTTAAAAATATTCAGTAGATAAATAAAAAGTTACCTAATATTCACCAACGTCTAACATTCAAAGTTTTGACGGAAAATAATATTTAAAAATCTTCAGTATTTAATTAATTACTTAAACGGATAATCATACAGCGATTATGACTTTGGAATATTTCGTCCTTTCCACAGCCGTTCAGGATTCATGAATGAAGAAGACCAACAAATCCCACAAGCACAAGCAAGGAAGCTTCGTTTTTACACTTTGACTTGGTAAAAGAAGAAATAATTATAGTTTATTCCCCTATGCAAAAAAAATAATCTATATAGCAATTTTTTTAAGTACCGTTCAAGAATTCTAAGTCTTAATTTAGCAGCGATAACAAAAACATGTGATTTTAACTTTTTTTTTTTAATATTATCGGCCACAATTCAATAATTAAAAACAACCATCAAACAATGAGGAGAATTAAAAGATAAATAGATAAATAATAAAACTTGATTTCAAAGTATTATTCTGATATAAATTTAAAGAGTAATAATACTTGAATCTATAAATAAAATAGAAATAATATAAAAACGCTAAAATCAAAGTGATAAAAAACCTAACCCAATAATTATCTAAATCAATAAATTTAATTTATTGAATAAAAGACCCCAAGTCTTTGATTATAATGAATCAATAATTGTAAGTATGAGAATGAACATCACAAAGACTATTAATCTTTGATAAATTATAAAGAGTTCAATGAACAATAAAAAATATGAGTAACTTCAAACAAATACGATATTGTTTATGAATAAAACCAAGTTTTTTTTTAATAAAATTTAAATACAATCTAAATAGCTTTACTAATACTAGGTAAAATGTCCTACATAAGGTTGGAAAAATAACAAAAAAGTTTTAAATAAATTTTTTTAAAAAAATCTTAAACGAACCATGAAAGCAATGTAATTTTCACACAATAGTTTATAGGCTTATTGCAATACCTTTTTAAATTCTATTTGCTATGAAATAACATTATATAAAACAAGGCCTTAAAAATTTATTATCAAAATTTTAACTCGATCTAATCGTAAAATAAAAATTTATATTTTTTAGTTTTTTAATAAATAAAATACGTAAATGATTATAAATGGTGAGAGTTATACTAATATAGTTAGTACTACAATTCTTGATTAAATAAGAAATAATAGTAGATTTATAAATAATTAGATATTTTTTTATTAATTTTTTAAAACATGAAATAATTAGATATTTTTTAGTAATTGTTTTAAACACGTTGGATATATAATTTAACACGGAAAAAAATTTAAATTACAAGTTATCATTTTTTTAAATTTTAATTTGCAAATATAATTTTAATCAAACTATAAAATACTGGGATAATTTTCCAAAAAAATAAAAAACACTGAGGTCTAACATTCGGGAAATATTTTCTACAAATCTTCAGTATTTAATTCATTACTTAAACAAATAATCATACAGCGATTATGACATTGGATTTTTTCGTCCTTTCCACAGCTGTTCCAGACTCATGAATGAAGACCAACAAATCCCAAAAGCACACGCAAGGAATCTTCGTTTTTACACTTTGACTTGGTAAACGAAGGAATAATTATAGTATATTCCCCTATGAAAAAAAATAATATATATATATATATATATATATAGGAGACTTGGAGAGGCGTAAAAGCACAGCTGGCGTCATTCTGCACGCCAGCAATTACACCGACGCCACTCATAACTCTCTTGGGGGGGGAAAATAAAAAAAAAAACCCCATTATTTTGAATTAAAATATATCTTCTAACAGCTATATCCAGCCCCTCTTTTTCTATAAAACCCGCACCAAACGACCTCATTAACCTTCTTTTCTTTCGGATTAATTTGGGTCCTCCTATTTTAGGGTTTCTGCTCTCCCAATAATCTCCCCCCCCCCCTCTCTGCGTTTCGTCAGCTAAGTATTCTTCTTTCAGTGTCTCTCCATTTTTGTTTTTAGATCTAGTCTCGGATCTAATTTTTGGGTGATTTCTTACTCTCGTGTTTTCTAAAAATCCGTGCTGTTCGATTTGGGGATCGAAAATTAGGGTTTTGTAAGAAGTACCAATGTTTTTAGAATTTCTATGAGTTACGCTATACTCATGCGTCGAATTCGGATTCTTCACTCTTTCTCGGTTGTGTTTCTCTACTGGTTTTATGTGTTCTCATGAATTAATCCAATTTATTCTCTAGATCTCGACCCCTAGTTCTTTTTACAATCTAATTATAACCGAATTGGATAGGTAGGTATTGAATTTATTTGATATTGTTAGCGAAGAATCTAGAAATTGTAAAAAAAATGTCTGCAAGGCAAGCGGCGAGCTCAGGATCGGATAGTGATCCGCGATATGCGAATGTCGATGAGAGGAAAAGGAAGAGGATGATATCCAACAGGGAATCTGCGAGGCGTTCCAGGATGAGGAAGCAGAAACAAATGGGGGATTTGGTCAATGAAGTGAGCAAATTGCAGAACGAGAACAATCAGTTGATGCAGGGTATCAATGTTGGCCAACAACGCCGCATGGCGATGGAGTCAGCCAACAATGTCCTGAGGGCTCAGGCTGTGGAATTGACTGAGAGGCTGCGGTCGTTGAACTCTGTGTTGCAGATTGTGGAGGATGTTAGTGGTCTCTCTATGGAGATACCCGAAATACCCGAAATACCCGATCCTTTGTTGAAGCCGTGGCAGCTCTCCTGTTCAGTAATGCCCATCATGGCATCTGCTGATATGTTTCAATATTAGTGTTTGTGAGCCTGTTCGGTGCTTTGGTGGAAGATGTTGTCTGTCTATCGTTCGGGGTTCATCTTTTGCTTGCGTGGGTCTTTATAACAGCATGGTTTAATGTCTTAGGTGGATGCTGGTATGGTGTGTGTTTGATAGCAGTGTGGTTTTGTCGAAGTTGTGATGTTATGGGTCCTGTTTGAATTTCAATCACCGTTTATAATGTAATCAATTTCCAATTTGTGTCATTTCCCTTACTGTTATGTTTCTCTGCAGCTTAATCACGATGTGATTGCATTATATTTTCCATGGTATGCATGTGTTTGGTTTATATGCATTAAATCTTGAGTGGATTTGATGTTTAAATGAAAGTGAAAGATTATGGTCTCCAGCATTTTTATGCTCACAGATTGCACTCCCCTGCCACTTGATTGCCACCCAAATGCGAGGAGCTGGGGCTCTATTGTCTGGGTGATGATTTGTGATCAGCTTGTTTTTGTTGTTGGTTTCCTTATAGTTGGAATGGTTAGCACTTAGTGGGTGGTAGTAAGTGTTTATATAGTAGTGACGGTGAATTGTACGCTGTCTGCTTCCGGTGGCTTGTAAGGATAATTGTTTGTTAAATTGGATACAAGAACTTAATAGGAAGATCAACTAGAACGATGAGATGGTTGCTTATTGCGCGGGTTGATCCTTAAGCTGCAGTAGAACTCACTTGAAGGTCTCTAACTCTCTACTGAGCCAATTTAATGCTTTTAATTTTTCCTAATTTGTTGTTCTTACTTATGGATGGTGGTATATAGCACTTTGCACCTAGTTTCCGAGTGCTTTTGGATAGACTTAGATTGGAAGTTGTAGAAGTTGAATGATCTTCAACTTGGATGAGCTCATTTGGGGACTTGGGGTTTATGTTTTAAGCGTGTCTATATTTGGAAGCTGATATGGTTTATGGATATAATTTGGTAACAGTGCGGCTCCTCTAGAAGCTGTGCGTATTGGACTCAGGAGGGGACGACTGGTGAGTGCTGTTTTACCCACCTCACGATTCCTCCCCCCCGGGGAGCGATGGAGCTCACAACTTTTGACTGGCCTGGCATGTTGGGTGTTGTTCCTGGAAGGTTCCTGGAAGCAGCTGATCTGTAATGCAAATCATGAAGCAAAGCATTAAAGTTAAATCAGAAATTCCCTCTTTTTGACGAAGCCAGGAATCAAGGACGGGGTAATTGCGTGAGTTGCCGTAATCCCTGCTGCAAGGCATCTAGGGGTTCTTATTACCAATTCAAGTCAATTTTCTTATGGTTCTTATCTCTTCTAAGAATTTTCTTGGATTTTGTCCCGAGAATAAATATGTTTTTAGATTAATTTGTGCATTAATTGAGATGACATCTCCTTATTTAATAATTTGAAAAACGTTTTTTCACATAAACGATGACTTGGAAGTGAAATTATCTAACCTCAAACAAAAACACAACTGGTGAGACCCTTGTATTAGCATTTTCCTTTTTTCTTTCCTTGCTCATTACCCGACATCCAACCCCGTAGATAACAGTAAATACTACTGTAGAGGGTTTGGAACCTGAACTGTCCTGGACCTCAAATCTTAATCGTTTAGCTGTCTTCTTAGTAACAGAAGTTGGTTCAATTTTATTAATATAGGATAATGGAATCGGATTGCGCCATTCCCCTCTTCTCTATCCTTTTTTTTTCCCTACAGGATAATTATTTTTTTTTGGAGGCCATTTAGCTTTGCCTTTCTTAGAGTAATCTGTACCAGACTTAGAGTATTGTTTTTGTGAAAAGATTTGAATTTTTTTATTTTTTCTTTGTTTTAAATTATTTTTTGTATTTTTGAATCGTTTTTTATGTGTTAATGTTAAAAATAAATTTTAAAAAATAAAAAATATTATTTTAATATATTTTTAAATAAAATATATATTAAAAAAACAATCAATAACACGATATCAAACGGTTTCTTGATTCATGTAATTTGCAGGTTAGTTAGCAGAAATTAAAAAAAGCATTTCTATCATGGATTTTTCAGGGCTTATTCAACCATATTACTGTGCCTGAGAGCACAAACCAAGATCCAAAATTAAGAGCCGATTTTGTAATCTGAATTCTTCTTTCTTCTAAAGAAAAAACGGAGGCTGTTGTTCGAGGAGAAATATTTTGAAGGTGACCCAATGATAGGAAAAAACAAAAAAGGATAATTGTATAGCAATTGTAAATTTTTCCATGACGTAGGTTAAAATGGCAAAATTAAGGCATAGTAAATTGCCTTGAGGCTTCAGCTATAAGCCAAAGATATTTGGACTTCTTTTAGAAAAGTAAGACAAAATAGCTAGAAATTAAGTAGAAATATAGCACGTAACTAATAATTAATCACCAAATTTATCTTTGACGAAGGTAGGGTATAAGCATGTGCTAATTAATTAATAGAACATCATATAAATAAAAGACACCATACAGCATCTCCAGCGTTACATAAACCAAAATTAATAAACATATCTAAAGTTTGATCATTGAAAAAGGTTCATAGAGTAAAAACCATTTCAATCTTCATAAGTGCGGCACTCATCTGTCTCAGGGTTGTCCTTGCAATACTCCTCCAAAGGGTCAGACCCTTTCTTCTTGTCCTTGGCATGGCTAGCAGCAGCACTCAACTCCTCCACCTCATCCCATGCGGCTGCGCATTCTCCACTTGCTGCATCATCGGAGCACGCCGCCTCTGCATCTTTTATGCTCTTTTCAACCTTCTCTGATATGCTATCAGGGGCAGCCCTCACGGGTCGGATTTGCATGCGCCAGGACCCCAGGTGGTATGTCCTCCTCCATGGCTGGTTTAACTTGACGAGGGCTTGAGCTTTTGGTTTGTCTGTTGCCTTAGCTAAGACTCTAGGTGTTGAGAGGTTAAGACCAGCTATTGTTGCCATTCTAGTTATGGTAAAGCTTGTTGCTGTGGTGTGGTGTGGTGTTGCGCAATGGAGATAAAACTGATAGTGTCGAGGGAAGGTGACAATGGAAACTATATTATCGGGACATGTAACCATTACCGAACACAGATTTCTTATCAGGTGTCAACCAATTGCATGCTTCCACGTCAGACTGGAGAATTGTGGTGTGGTTTGTGCAATGATCTTGTTAATTATTACATGTACACACGTGGTTAGGACATATTTACATAAATAAATATAAATCAATATATAAAAGACTTCGACTTATAATATTTGTTGATAAAATATAAACTTGAATATATAAATTAAAAATCTTAAAATAATCTACTGTCTTCAAACGTCAAAGATCAGGGTTTATAACTGACGGAAAAGTTGGATCGGAGTAAAAGCCTTATCGATATTTATAGCTTTTTTTTGTTTTTTAATAAATCCTGGTATTTAAAAATTCATTAAACCCCAACTAATTTAATCGAGGCGTTGAGTCAGTATATTAAGAAATAAAACTTTTTTAATAATAATATATTCTATTCATAAAACTTGAAATTAAAATTTTATTTTAAAAAAATAAATACTGAACCACCTGAGAATCAATCACAATTTACTTATGTAGCTTGAAGGTTCCTAACCCACCTCCAAAATATCAGCCATGGCAGACCTTTATCTGCCACGAATTCAAGATACCCAAATATAAAAAGAGGGAGAAAAAAACGTGTTTTCCATGTAAAAATGCTGACGGACGTCGGATAAGATGTAAAAGACCAATCCAGGAGCCGAACCCCCTCGTTGCCAAGTTGATATTTGAGGGAGTTAATAAATTCATCATCACCTAAGATGTTGAATGTTGAAACTTTGAATGATTCTTTTTCCAATTCCGCCTCTAGTAGAAAGACCTCATGTTTAATCTCTATATTTTGATACTAACTTAAAGTTTAGTCTTTTCATTAATTTGTTATTTTGTTTGTTAATAAGATGCACAACCATCTCATTAATTTCTTTTTCTCTGCCATTTTTTTTGTAATTTAGTGTTTGGTATGCTGGATAACATTGATTGGACTAGATAAAACATTATTGAACTTGACATAAGTGGACAAATATCTATCTTATCCAATGTTTAGTGTGCTTTGAATTGGACCGGATAATTTATCTTATTTTGTGCTTGATATATACCACACGAGACTCAACCGACACGAGGTCTGCAAAGATCTAGGTTTAAGAAAAAATAGAAGAATGATTATTCTGACTTAACCTGGTAAAAAACTCAGGTCAATCCATAACCCTGTCAACCTGAGATAAAATATAGATAAAAAATCCAATAACTCTTTTATATATGTTTATTTGTCAAAACAAGGTTGCTTTGATTTAATTTTTTTTAATGTGGGTCAACTCTTTTGGCTCGTAAATTGAGTTTTACCTTGGGTCGACTTTCGAATCGGATTTTAAAATTATGATAATAACAATTTTGTTCTTATATTGCTTTGAGTTAACCCAAGTTGACTATTTTGACCTATGACTTAGGCCTTGTTCCGGGTCGATCCCATAGTTAGGTTTTAAAACTATGTTAGAAACTATTTTTATCATTAGATGAACTCGGGTCAATGGTTAACCCGATTCATGACTCGTGCTTGGGCCCGACCCTTGAGTAAGATTTTAAAACCATGATAATGATCATTTTTGTTCTTATATTGACCCAAGTCAATGATCAACTCAACCCATGACTCGGACTTGGTCCCATGTCGACTCTTGAGTCGAGTTTTAAAACTATAATATTAATCATTTTTTTTTACGTGGACCTAGGTCAAAAGTCAATCTGACCCATGACTCGAGCCTAGTTGAACATGCCTCACCCTGTGTCGACCTTCAAGTCGAGTTTTAAAACTATTATAATAATGTTTTTTTATCCTAAGGTTAACCTAGATCAATGACCAAGCTGACCCATGACTCAAATCTGGCTTTAAGTCGGCCACCTAGTCGAGTTTTAAAACTATAATTATAACTATTTTTATTTTTATATTGACCCGGGTTAATGGTCAACCCGACCCGTGACCAAGGCTTGACCTCAGGTCGACATCCGAGTCAGATCTTAAAACTTTGATAATAATAATTTTTTTCTTTATATTGACTCAGATTAACTAAATTAACACTTGCGTAAAGTATTGAACTTGTCCTATCTTTTTTGGTGGAATAAATTTTTTTTCATTAGAATAACTTTAGACCAAATAAAAATTAATTTTTGTATGTATAAAAATTAACCAAATAACTTTATAAAAAAATTATTTTGTCCTGTGCATCATTATCCTATAAACACTTCCTTAATGACTTCAAATGATCAGAAACTAGAAGGACGAGATGACTCTTTTCTTGAAGATTGAGGCACCAAGTTACTCTAATAGAAGAATAGTTTGAAGAGAAGTTATCTAGTGTAGGATGGCAAATTCTATGGTTGACGGCGTTGCCATATGAGTCAGGTTAACAAGGTGCCCTGTAGACTGCGGTGTGAGAGAATATAACTAATTACGAGAATATAAAATTCTATATATATATATAAAACTAATAAAATACGAATAATTAATTCTATGAGCACTTGAAATTTCATTTATTGGATAGGAAGGCAAATGATGCGGCTTCCCAAAGTCAATCATCGTCTGAGTTTCCTGTCTCTTCCCCCGTTCTCTCTTCCCTCACTCACAACATCCGTACGAACTCATGGCCACCTGAGAACTCATCACTCTAAAAGGTTCAAGTCAATTTCAACTATGCCTTGTAGACTCGGCAATCTTGTGCCTCTAAACTCTATTGCAGCCGAAAATGTTGGCAGTCGCTCCAATGCCTCTGTTTCATCCACATCCACATCCACCACCGAAGAGGAAGGTGCTCATTCACTCTCACTTTTCCTTTTCTTTTTGCAATTTGAGGCTATTATTGCTAATTAATCGCATCGGCTAACTAGACTAGACTGGACTAGATTCTTCGGTAAAACACAAGGCAAAAGGAAGCGCTGATGGTTGCTTGATCGAGAGAATTCGTAGAGTGATCAGTTAAATATGTCAAACAAGTTTATTAGTAGCTGTGTGTATATGCTAAAGCACGTTTCCTATTTCTAGGAAACTGATCGGTCTTTCCTTTTTCTTTTTTCGGTTTTTTTTTTTTTTTTTGGTGGGGGGGGGGGGGGGGGGGGTTAAGTCTTAAAAACTTGCATGATTATAACTCTAACTGGTGATTTTTTTTTTTATATTTGTATAAATGTAGAAGCATTGGCATGTAAATATCAGCTTCCTCCACCGGAGATAAAAGACATTGTTGATGCTCCGCCTCTCCCTGCGTTGTCATTATCACCGCAAAAGGATAAAATACTTTTTCTCAAGCGGAGATCATTACCTCCACTTGCAGAACTAGCAAGACCAGAGGAGAAGCTGGCTGGTTTGCGTATTGATGGGAAATGTAATACTAAGAGCCGGATGTCATTCTACACTGGTATTGGCATTCATCAGTTAATGCCCGATGGTACACTAGGGCCTGAAAAGGAGGTACATGGATATCCAGATGGTGCTAAGATCAACTTTGTCACCTGGTCTCTTGATGGAAGGCATTTGGCCTTCAGCATCCGAGTTTTCGAGGAGGACAATAGCAGCAGTAAACTTAGAGTATGGGTTGCTAATATGGAAACAGGGCAAGCTCGACCTTTGTTTCAGTCACCAGATGTTTACCTAAATGCTGTTTTTGATAATTTCGTATGGGTGGATAACTCTTCTCTGTTGGTCTGCACCATTCCATCATCTCGTGGAGATCCACCAAAGAAACCATCGGTGCCCTCTGGTCCAAAGATTCAATCTAATGAGCAGAAAAATGTCGTTCAAGTTAGAACATTTCAGGACTTATTGAAGGATGAGTATGATGAAGATTTGTTTGACTACTACACGACCTCTCAAATTGTGCTGGCTTCTTTGGATGGGACAGCGAATGAAGTTGGACCTCCAGCTGTATATACATCAATGGATCCATCCCCTGACCAAAAGTACCTTTTAATTAGTTCTATTCACAGACCATACTCTTTTATTGTACCGCGTGGAAGATTTCCCAAAAAGGTAGAAGTATGGACAACTGATGGGAAATTTGTGAGGGAACTCTGTGATTTGCCTCTAGCCGAGGACATTCCCATTGCAACCAGCAGTGTGCGCAAGGGGAAGCGCGCCATCAATTGGAGAGCAGACAAGCCTTCAACACTCTACTGGTATATCAATGAAAATTCTAATTTTTCACTGTGCTTGTGTAGGAATCGGCAGGATTACATGATAGCTGCATGACGCTAGTTACTTAACAGTATAAATGAACACTTTTAGCATTATGTAGTGGCATGTGGAGCAGCTTGTCCTTGTTATTTCTATTCGTTTTTTTTCCCTCGACTCTTGTTGACGTTTCAGGGCAGAGACACAAGATGGAGGTGATGCAAAAGTTGAAGTTTCTCCAAGAGATATTGTTTATACACAGCCAGCTGAGCCATTGGAAGGTGAACAGCCAGAAATCTTGCACAAACTTGATCTTCGCTATGGGTATGATATGATCTGCATGTTGATTTCTTACTTTGCAAAACTAGTTTGCAACAGATTCTTAAATCGTGAATGCCTCGATAATTTTGAAACTTTTGGATCTTTCTTTTATGTGTGTTTTGATAATGATACTCTCATACTCTGTAGAAAGAGCTTAATCTTGCAGACTTACTGACATTAAGAAATTCTCTAACCAACCACAGGATTCTCAAAGATAGGTCTAACACTAGCCTGGACTAGCATTCACTTCTGTCAATATACGTGTTTTTTCATCTTGCGTCAAGCTCTAATTACACGCCCAAGGTCAACGAAAAGAGACATGCAGGAATGCATGTACATGTTCAGTTGCCTTCTCTCAAGCACATGTTTGATCCCTAAATTTCCAAATTTTTGTAATATCTGTTGAATACATGCATCGGTTGCGTAGGAGGGTTATTCAAAGACATGAGCGTGACATATTTTAAAAATGGATAATAACAAATTGTTTAATCTCCCTTTAGGTCGGTGTGGGTTATCTTGGAAGACATGCAACATATGCTAAGGCTTTTTCACTAAAATCTCTTACTAAATGAGGTACTGCTTTCACATTTGTAATCTATGCTATATCATTATCAATAGCACATGATTTATTATTTAGGAAAGATTTAAAATTTAATATGATGTGTCGATCACTAGTAAGTTGTTATGTTTCCATGGGGAACTTTTCGGTGATGTTATTAAATTCAATCAATCCTAGTGAGTCAAGATCTAATATAGCCTAGTCAACTTGGCAGTTGCACCTGCCAAGTAGTCGACCTGGCAAAATCCTAGTTTCATATATTTTTTTTAAATATTTTAGAAATGACATCAATATAACATTTTTTTTACAAAAAAATTGAAACGATGACATTTAGGATAGATCAGGGTTAAACCAGGTTAATCCGCCGATTTCGTAACCTAGATCATAACTCTACTTGGGTTTAATAACTTTGCTTTCTGGAATCCATATTTTATTTTATTAAAAAATTATAATAATAGACATTTGCATGAAAAACAACAAATAAAATTGTTTAAAAGAAATGTATTTTTTTATTTAATTAAGCATTTTTTTTCATGAATAAATAGAGGTTGTTCTTTAATTTTTTTTTTCTTTTCCCTTCCTTCACAGTGGGATTTATTGGTGTGATGATTCACTAGCACTAGTTTATGAATCATGGTACAAGACAAGGCGAACAAGAACCTGGGTGATATCTCCTGGTTCAAAAGATGCGAGTCCAAGAATACTATTTGATCGGTCATCAGAAGATGTGTACTCCGATCCTGGCTCTCCCATGTTGAGGAGGACTCCTGCTGGAACTTACGTGATTGCAAAGATAAAGAAGGAAAATGATGAAGGCACTTATGTTTTACTGAAGGGAAGTGGTGCTACGCCTGAAGGGAACATCCCCTTCCTTGATCTGTTTGACATGTGAGTATTTTGGAGAAGAACATTTCAACACATGTTCCTCACCTGGTCCCCAATTCTCATTGGTCTCATGATAATCCAAACCAGTTTCTTTCAGAAATACAGGCAGCAAAGAACGAATCTGGGAGAGTGACAAGGAAAGGTATTATGAAACTGTTGTTGCTCTTATGTTGGATTACGAAGAAGGGGATTTACTCCTTGATCGGTTGCAAATATTGACCTCCAAGGAGTCAAAGACAGAAAATAGGCAATATTTCATTCAGAAATGGCCAGAGAAGAAAGCATGTCAGATTACAAATTTTCCACACCCGTACCCACAGTTGGCATCATTGCAGAAAGAGATGATCAGGTACCAGAGAAAAGATGGGGTTCAGCTCACTGCAACATTGTACCTGCCACCAGGCTATGATTTGTCAAAAGATGGCCCTCTTCCATGTCTGGTCTGGTCTTACCCTGGAGAATTTAAAAGTAAAGATGCTGCAGGACAAGTTCGTGGTTCTCCTAATAAATTTGCGGGCATAGGTTCAACATCAGCTCTTCTTTGGTTGGCTAGGAGGCATGAATTCTTCCCTCCATTTCTTGTTACCATTTGTTTTGTTGCTTATACTGTCTCCATTATCAGCTGATTTTTGCTTCACCTTTACCATTGCTTGTGTGCTTTGAACATGCTGGACCTTATTATAGTATCTTCATATCTTGCAGGTTTGCTATTTTATCTGGACCAACAATCCCTATTATTGGTGAGGGTGATGAGGAGGCGAATGACAGGTAATTTGATATAAATCTTACTGAATTATGTTTTTATTGCTAGTTCATATGGATATGATTATGTGGATTTTCTTCATGTACTCATCAAGTTATTGTCATGAATTGCTAATTATTCACATAACTCAAACTCTTTCAGTAAATGGTATACAAGTATGTTTTCATGAAATTGTGGTTACAACTAACAAGTGAAACAAATCATTTGTTATATGTTAATCCTGGTTCCATGGATATTAACATAAAGCAAATGGTTCATGAAAGAAGAGCATAGCATTAGCATGATGCCTCTTCCCTTAACTCATAAGTTTCCGCAACATCCACAATATTGAACAAGGGGCTAACTCTTCAGTTGCTCTCTGTTATTTGGAGCATGTTTTTAGATTTCTTCTTAGATAATAGGAAGTATCACTAAATGAACTATGCTGTAGAGTCCCTAAAATTTTAAATCTTAACTATATGTGTTGACTAGATATGTAGAGCAACTGGTTGCAAGTGTGGAAGCAGCTGTTGAGGAAGTTATCCAGCGCGGAGTAAATTTCTTCACTTGTCCTCGTATGACTATTATTTCCATAGCACCGGATGAGTCTGTGACAGTTGTTTTGGTGTTGCACATTTTAAGGTTGCTCATCCCAACAAAATTGCTGTTGGAGGACATTCCTATGGTGCATTCATGACTGCAAACCTCTTGGCACACGCCCCCCATCTTTTCTGTTGTGGAATTGCTCGCTCTGGAGCTTACAACAGAACACTTACACCTTTTGGCTTTCAGGTAACAGTATAGTGGAATAGACCCCCCCCCCACCCCCCCCACCCTTTTTTCCTCTATTACGTGCTGCTAATTGAACAACAACAGTGTTTCTCATGTTTTTCTTCCCTCGATCACTATTTTTGTCATTGTTTTGGATGATTTTTTTTCCTTTCATCTTATTGATATAGCACGAGGACAGAACTCTTTGGGAGGCCACTACTACTTATGTTGAAATGAGTCCTTTCATGTCAGCAAATAAAATTAAAAAGCCAATACTGCTTATCCATGGAGAAGAAGACAATAATTCAGGAACGCTAAACATGCAGGTATTTATAAAAGAAAATTTAACGGTTCAAACCTACCGTTCCAATTACCTAAAAATAATCATACTATCTATCTGTAGAAATTATTCTATTCTTTTTATTCTTTCCGGTTGATACAATATATTTAACTGTTGATTTCTCAGTTTAGTGGTTTGTTGCCAGCTTCAGTTTGTGTTCCCAACTTGTTTACTTGCTGCTTATCTTGCATTTTCACATGATGCAGTCAGATCGTTTCTTTAATGCTCTGAAAGGTCATGGTGCCCTTTGTCGCCTGGTCATTCTACCCTTTGAGAGCCATGGGTACGCTGCACGAGAGAGCATCATGCATGTTCTATGGGAAACTGATAGATGGCTTCAGAAACATTGTGTGCAGAACCCTTCTGATGCAAGTGCAGAACTTGATGCCTGTAAGGACGAGGTGAGCAAAGGAGTTAGATAACCAAGCAGTTGTTGCCAGTGGAGGAGGTGGGCCAGAGTCGGCAAGACTTTGAGCATGAAGGGTTCTACTCTTTGCATAGGTAATTGTTATGGTAATGTGTTCATCCCTTGTCTTCAACTATAATTCTATTGACAAAATATTCAGTCCACTGGTCAGTGATTTCTTTGTTTCGAAATCAACCAAAGTGAAAACTGTGTTCAATCTAATCATGGTGAAACTTTAAATCACACGAGCGTGTTTAGTTACTGATCTGAACTCTCAAGCACACTACTATTGTGTGGATGGATTGCCATTGCCAATACATCGTTTTATTGAAACTATTGTTTTTTCGGTTGGATGTCGAAACTTGAGAGTATTGCTGTGCCCCCTTACGGTGATGTTTTTCTGACTTATATTTATGCATTTCGTGTCTGAATGACCAATAGTTTGTTTTGTTCTGTCTCCTATGTTCTTGTGTGATCAATGTCTGTTTAGATTCAATGGCTAGTGTTTGCCCGCCGGGAGTTGACATTGAGCAGCATCAACTGTCAATGCATGGATGCGACAGCAGCGCAGATGCACGTCCCCTGAGTACAAAATATAATCCACGATTGTGTTGTTACATAACTTATAAAACCACCACCCTTTTAAATCAATGCTCATTTTCCTGTGCCTTTCTCTCTTCGATTCAAAGTTTCAAACACATGTTGCTTTTTATGTTTACTTGAAGCAAACTTTGCTAAAATCCACAAGTGAATTGAGAATAAAAGAAGTCTTCAGTCAAGACAACTTTTTAAATAAATCAAGGCTGTATTTAACGTGATCTGTGAAAATTAACTTCTGATTTTGAATCATAATTTAAAAATTGTTTTTCATAAACAACTTAAAAGATAAATATGAGCTAGAGTGATGAACTATGGATAGTAAAAATGAATCAAAACTACTTTTTAGAAGAAGAAGAAAAGCACTATAAGTTAGAATACAAAAGTAAAAAATAAATAACTTTTAATTAAAGCAAAATTTTGATTCAATTTTATAACACATATTAGTTTAAGTTGAAAATTATTTCTAACCAAGAATGTTTATAATTTTTTTTAATTGAAAGTTACAAAAACAACTCAAATTTAGTTTATAAAAATTATAGCAAACATAACTTAAATATACATATCTTGATGCTATCTAGTTCTTAAACTAGTTATTTGATCTGTATTATGTCATAAGTTGTAATTTTTTTTTTAAATCTAGATATACAGGTTATTTTGATATGTTTTTTTTACAAAAAAAAATACAGTGTAATTCGAAAAGCTTACTTGATATCTCAAAATGAGACATTTACCTGTTTCTGTTTACTAAATTTGTTTATTAAAATCAATGAAAGATAATACAAATATAAAAACTTAAGAAACCTGGTAAATATAATAAAAGGAAAAAAAATAATATTATTCAAGGCTAGACATATCAAAAATATTATTTCAAAATAAATATTTTTTTTTATAAAATTAAGCTTATTTATATAAAATAAAAAATAAATCTTCAAAAATTAAATACAAAACATTTTTTATTATAAAGAAAACATCTATTCAAAAAAGGCCTGTAAAACTAGTGGCTTAGACCATGAGACCATAATAAATAGATATAAAAGAAATTGAAAATAACCAAAAAAACAATCCTTTTTTTTAAATATTGCAGAATGACAAAATCGTAAAAGAAAATGAGAAAAAAAAAGAATTCCTAACAATATTAATTCTTAAAACTTGTGACCTGTGTCATTAGATTGGAAGAACGATAAATGAAAAAATTATGAAGTCCAATCCCCAACAAGTCAAACACTGAATAATAAAATAAAAAAAAAATCAATCACACAAAAAGATGTAATTTAAAGAATCATGGTGAAAATCAAAATAAAAAATAAATTTGAAGGCATCGAAAAAATCTAAATTGAAGGGTTAAATTGAAAAGAAAAAAACTTTAACAAAAGGAAAAAAATCTAAAGAATGAGGGATAAATTGATAAAAATAAAATAGCATAAACTTTGATTGAAAGATGAAATTCAAAACAACAAAACTTTAAGAAAATAGCCAAAGAAAAAATCAAGAATAAAAAGAATAAGGACTAAATTGAAAAAAATAATATATAAAAAATTGTAATTTCAGGACTAAATTGAAAACGTTAAAAACTTTTCTAAAGGGGCTAATGACAAAATAAACAATAAAAAACATAAGAATTAAAATTAAAAAATAAAAATAAAAGAGGACAAATGTGCATTTTATCTGAGAGAGAGAAAGAGGGGATGAAAAAGAAAAAGAAGAATAAGTTAAATGTACTACCTAATAAAATTTAAAAAGGGTTAGTGATTAGTACACTCCCTAGTGGAGACAATATATATAAATTGAGTATATAAGGGGTTGTTGGTGATGATAAGAAGATATAAGATGAGGGTAGATTTTTTTCCACTAAGATTAGATGATTTAGATATATTTTTAGGGATGGACTAATTAAGTGTCCATCGAGCTGAATTGGACTATTTCGCCAAAACAGTAACTTTACAGGGGTTAGAAAGAAAAAGGGTAGTGTTTATAGAAGGGAATGTCATGTCAAGTTGTACAATATTGGTGATGATTGTGAAAAAGCTATCGAGGAAAGAATGTATGACTTATTTCACCCATGCTTTAGAGATAGAAAATAAAGGGACAGAATTATCAGATATTCCTATAGCTAGGGAGATTTTCGAGTGATTGCCAGGATTGCCACCTGAAAGAGAAGTCGAGGTCTCTGTAGACATAATATTAGGAACTGCTCTTATAGCTCAGTCGCCTTATATAATGACGCTTACAAAGTTGACAAAATTGAAAATTCAATTAGAATAATTATTGGACAAGAGGCTTATCCAACCGAGTAACTCATCATGCGGTGCCCCAATGCTATTTGTGAAAAACAAAATGACACCTTTTGACTTTGTATTGATTATAGACAATTAAGTAAGGTGACGATAAAGAACAAATATGCTCTTTCTTGAATATATGATTTATTCAACCAGCTGAAAGGGGCACATGTGTTTTCAAAGATTAACTTGAGAACATGATACTATCAGTTAAAGATTAAAGAGTTGGATATTCCAAAGACTGCTTTTAGAAGTCGTTATAGACATTACGAGTTTCTGGTAATGTCATTTGGGTGAACGAATGTTTTGGCGGTATTTATGGATTTGATTAATAAAGTCATCTGGCAGTATTTGGATAAATTTATGGTAGTGTTCACAAACAATATATTGATGTATACAAACTCATATTTGGAGCATGAACAACATTTGATATGTGTGTTACAGGCGCTAAGAGACCATTGGTTGTATGCTAAGTAAATGTGAGTTTTAGCTAAAAAAAGTGGTCTTTTTAAGGCATATCATATTAGTTGATGGAATACATGTAGATCCAAGAAAAGTGGAAGGGGTATTGAAGTGGAAGAAACCCACAAATGTCACGAAGATTCATAGTTTTCTTGGGCTTGCTGGGTAACAAAAGAGGTTTATCAAAGGGTTTTTAATGATAACAACCCCTTTAACTTGATTAACCTAGAAAGTATTAAGGTGAGAATGGTTAGAAAAATGTGAAGAAAGGATTTAGAAGCTGAAGAAGAGGTTTACAACTACTCATGTATTGACACTTCCCTTCAAGTTAGAAGACTTTATAGTATATAGTAATGCTTTAAAGAAGGGGTTAGGTTATGTGTTGATGCAAAGGTGATAGTCTATGCTTCATGACAACTGGAAACTTATGAGATCAATTATCTTGTCCATGATCTAAAGTTGGCAGCTGTGGTGTTTGATTTGAGAGTATGAAGACACTACTTATATAAGTCGTAAGTCCAAATCTTCACGGATTATAAGAGTTTGAAGTATCTGATGTCACAAAAAGAGTTAAATATGCGGCTAAAATGATGGATAAAGCTGATTAAATATTATGATTGTGTGATAGACTATCACCCAAAGAAGGCCAATGTTGCACAAATGCTCTTCGACGCAAGGAAAAGACATTAATTGGTGAATTGAATGCTTATGATATAACAGAAGTAATATAATTGAAGAAATTTGATGCATAGTTAAGAATTGAAATTAAAATGACTGGTCCAGTTGATAAGTTGGATATATTATATGTAAACAAAGTGGTCAGATTACATGGAGTACTTGTATCTATTGTATCTGATCGTGATCCTAGATTTACTTCCTGTATTTGGCCTAATATTCAGTATACCTTGAGGACATAATTGAAATTAAGTACAACTTTTCATCCCTAGATAGATGAACAGTTTAAGAGGATTATACAGATTCTAAAAGATTTATTGAAGGATGTGTGATGAAATTTAGAGATAACTAGGAAGATCATTTACTTCTAGTGAAGTTCACTTATACTAATAGCAATCAAGTAACGATAGGGATGGATCCATATGAAGTATTGTATGGACAGAAACGTTGAACTCCTTTATGTTGGGAAGAGATGAGGGATACAAAGTTAATGGGATTGGAATTAGTGCAAATCACCACTGAAAAGGTGAAGGTTATCAGAGAAAGAATGAAAATAGCTCAAGTTAGACAAAAAAGTTATGCTGATAACAAGAGAAGGCCTTTTGAATTTGAAGTAGCGAATCAAGTGTTTTTAAAGGTTGCGTCTTGAAAGAACACCATATGATTTGTCATAAAGGGAAAGCTAGCGTTGAGATACATAGGACTTTTTAAAGTTATTCATAGAGTAGGCCCATTCATATACAAACTAGCATTGTCTTGTATTTGAAAAAAATACACAATGTGTTCCATGTATCGTTACTTTGAAAAGCAAAAATATACCTCACTGATATATTGTCACAAGTCTCCCTAAAGATTAAAGAGGACTTAACTTTGAAAGTGAGACCAGTAAAGATTCTAGACTGAGGTGAAAAAAACTTAGAAGTAAAAAGATTTCTATGACGAAGGTATTATGAAGAAACTCCTAAATTGAAGAAGAAACTTGAGAAAGGGAATAAAAAATAAGGAAAAAGCATCCCTAATTATTTTTGGATATAGGTATGAGGTTTAATTTCAAGGATGAAAATTTCTGTTAGGAAAAGAGAATCTAAAATCATAGTTAAAATATTACGATATTAGTAAAATGCTGTGAACTTAATCTAACGATCAAAAGAAACGAATAATAATGTATGAATATTAAATGATTAGAGATAAAAATTTATGAATTTAAATATTAAAGTATGATAAGATTTAAAAATAAACTGAAAAGAGATACCAATCAAACAAGAAAAATAAAATAAAAATATAGTTGAATTAAAGAACAAGGGCAAGATTGTAATTATGAGTATAAAAAAATATAAATAGAAACTTGGCTTCCAAAAGAAGTTAAGCTGGTTGGCTACTGTGGGAGAAAGAGAGAGAAGAATTTAAGCGAATTCATGGGAAATCTTTGCTAAAGTACACCAAACAGAGATAACCAAAAGGATTAAAAACGGATTAGGAAGGGATTTAGTAAGGAAATTGAAGTAAAAACAAGGGTTATTTGGTTAAAGGAGGCCAGTTTTGAAGAAGAAGAAGGGGAGGGAAATAAGTAAGTAGAAAACTTTTTTTATTGTTCTTGTCTCCTTAATTTAGTGTGTTTAGGAAGTGGGGAAGCTTGGTTTGTTATGATTTTGAATTTCTAATGAAAATTTCATATGTTTTGCGTATGGAAATGTTGTGAAAATTGGGTTTGAATAGAAGAATGGTTGAATGAATATTGTTATGATGCATGGAGTTTAGTAGGCATGAAAAAAAAGGTATAATGTTAATTGAATGAATTGAAGAAGAAAAACCTACTCTCTTCCTCAATGTGGGTTTCGGTCCAGGGGCGAGAAAGAGGAATTGAAATTGTTGGTATATTTGTTAAGTAAACCTTGTGGAATTATATTAGTTAGATGCTAATGAGTAAGAAATGCATTAATAAATAAATTCAGTAAAAATAACGAAGTAAATGTTTTATATTTCAAAGTTAAGTATATTGTTCTACATCTATATTTTATTTTTTTTAATTTTTTTTAGTTATTGTTAATGATTTTTTTATTTATACAGAAGGTTATCAATTTATTTAATTATATGTATACATAAACTTTTTAATTTATATTTATGAATTTTTTCATGTAAAAAAGAAACTTTCAAAATAACATGCACACCTTTTATTAAAAACAAAAAAAACATTACAGCCCGTAATAGAGCATGGATTAAATAGTTAGTGTGTGTTTAAAGTGTGTGTGTGTATATATAAAAATGTGCTATAAATATATCAATATAATATAAATATATATTTCAAATTAGTTTTGGATTAGATTTGATAATATTCATACTTTATATATAGTATCGAGAGAACTATTTCAAAAATAATCACCCGTTAAAATGAAGTCAGCATCTATCAATTTTAAATTAAATTATCATCCTTATTATGATCACATCATGCTTTTAGTCTGATTTGAGATAAGATAGGATATGTTAGCTGTATTTTTGCTGAAATTTTAAAATTTCGATGTGAGATTACAATAATGTGAGATTAGGCATCCTCCTGTATGAGATTAAAGTTTCAATTTGAAGCTTTCTGAAATTCGCCTTTTTTCTTCGCAAGTACAATTAAGTAAAGGGTTCTTTGATAATTTATTTGGTGTTGTAATAATTATTTTTTAAATATTTTTTTTAAAAAAATATATTAAAATAATATTTTTATTTTATTCTTTAAAATTCATTTTTAATATTAGCACTTCCAAATAATCTAAATGCATAAAAAAAATTAATTTGAAACAAAAAATATTTATTTTTTTCTTTTAAAAATGCTTTTAAAACACAAACAACTTATCATCCAATGTTTCTTCTAAAATTCATGATTAGGATAGAAATTGAATAAATAAAGATACAAAAAAACCCAATTGATAATGAATGATGAATGATTGAAAGAGGTTGTCATATAACAAATGATTTGGAGCAGCACTTGAAATTGATTTATCATGAAAACAACCCATCCAAAATTAGCATTGCCTGTTGTCCCCTTCTCGTTTCTAACCAACCATTCCTCATCGGAAATAAATAAACTGAGAAATGATCCAACGAAACTGAACGTGTTGAATTCCATACCCACAAAATTAGCAACAGCAAACATCACCCTCTCCATTCAATTGGGCAAACGATAAACGCGTAGCGGACTCCAAATCCAGAAAACTAGTCCCAAAATCCTGACCCCTATTGGGCACCATGTCTCATATCATAGGGCAAGCAAGAAATTAGAGCAACTTTTAACCTTCCAGTGACAGTAGAGAAGAAAGCAAAGCTATGTTCAGACTTGTTTTTAAATATGAAAACAAAAGACTTCGACGACAGCTTCAACGCTTAACCAGTAATGTTTTTGTATTCCAGCATAAAAGAAACGAAAAGAAAAGGAAAAACCTGCCCATCAAACTCATCAAGCTTCATTGCATTTCTGTTTCATGAACTAGCTGGTGCACAAATAGCACAGCCAAAAAGAAAAATTAATATCTGAAGTAACACATCGACAGAGTGAAAGACGTTAACATTCCAGCAAAAAAGGAAAGGAAAAAGAAAAACCTGCCCATCAAGCTTCATTGCATTTCTGTTTCATGAGCTAGATGTGCACTAACCAACAAATAAAAAATGAAAAAAACACTAATATCTCAAGTAACAAAACCATAAGAGCATCACAACGATGGAGTGGAAGACATTAAACTTCATACATTTTACGTAGAAAAATTATGTCCTGCACATCTTAGACAAGAAATTTATTCTTCAAAGTCAGAAGGCTAAGGACCAGCAACTTGAGATTCAGACATTTGGAACAAAAAAGAATGACAAAACAAAATATACTCTGACGATGTCCATAACACCATGGCAGAGGCATAGGACATGATTTATTCTTCCACAACAACACCGATCTCACCTTTTTCCAGCAAGTCATAAAATGATCTCACTTTCCTCTGCTCGTTCCAGTGATGCATTTTCCAAAGACTACCAGCAGCCAAGCCAAGTGCAACCCCAATACAAATCTCCTTGACAACACTTGGTCCTTTTAAGGTCACATGAGCAACCCTACCACCGGCCATTTCACTTTTCTGGTAACCTGCAAGCAACATTTTCTTTATTTTTAGCACCCACAAAAGAGTTCAGGAAAAAAATAGAAACATGTACAATTGCAATAGGCCAAAAAAGAAAATCCCTCAATACTTATATCTATACATAGACTAAAACGGCTCCATTGCCCTTCGCAAAAGAATAAGTATAATTGGCTGGCTACTCACTACCAAGACAAAATACGAACTCTGTCCTTTTAGGAATAAAAATACAAGAAAAAAAAGGGATCAGAACAAGGCAAAGCAAAAATAAGTAATGCAGCCTGTAAACCAAATTACAAATTTAAACAATTCATAACCCGATCATTCATTTGTCATTTAACCCATCATCTAACAGATTAGTATCAGAGATCGCCTTTGACACGATCTTGTTTAAGTTGCACAGAAAATCTTCAATTTGTTATAAGTTCACCGCCCCGCCCCATTTTCATGTCAGCAAAACTTGACACCAGTGGACAGACAAATTTCAACTTGCACACAATAAAAAGAGATCGCGTGAAATTAGAAAAAAAAAAAAGATGGAACCCTATTTAAATTAAATGATACAGTAGTTAACAGAGAGGTAGAGTTCGTTCCAAGATAGATATAGATCAAGCAAGAGCGAGTGAGGGAGAGGCTAGGGTTTGCTGACCTGAACTTAAATGAACAGCGCTGAGAAGCTGATTACGGAGGTTCCACAGAAACGAGAGCCTAATTATGTTTGTGAATGTTCTCTGACACCGAGGGCATTTGTTTGACAGGCCAGGGAATCGTTTGGAGCTTTATTATTATTATTAAACCCGGTCTAGGATTGACCTAGTTAATGGATCGGGTTTTAAATCACAAAACCTGAAATATCTTTTTAAAAAATTAATTTTAAATGTAGATTTTATATATATATATATATATTCCATGAAAAAACTAAAAAAATAATTTATTTAAATGAAGGCTATATATAACTATTTTATATTAAAAAAAATTAAAAAATACACTTAATCTATGCTGGTAATCATGGATGAGAATGGCATGAAATGCTAGTATGATGATTGATTAGTATTTAAAAGTGCATTCTCATTAAGGTTTTATATTATTATATTGCAATTAAAGTATCATTAAATTCCCTAACTAAAGCATGTTTTATAATAACAAGTCTGATAATATAATATATCTTTAATTTATGGTAAATATTTATTTTGAATGCAGGTATATCTCACAATTCAAATGATTGATTGATGTGATTAACTATCGAAAGTGAAGAAACAAAAAGAGAACAAGGATAAGAGAAGAGATGTTGGTTCAATTCCAATTGGAATAATATTCGGTTATTAGATTATAACTGGAGTTATAGATCTTGGATTTAGGTCTGCTTTATATGGATGGAAAGCCAAGACATAGATCTAAAACTTTCATGAAGAGTCCAAGACTCAATTCCGCCATTTTTAAGTTCAAATCTTAGTAACAATGGAGAAGTCGGAATCTGTCCTGCAGCTCAGATACTGCTCAATTTTCAGCTCATATCTTAAGTTTTAAAAGTCCAAATGAGCTCTGGTTTTTTTTGTTGGAAAGCTAAGACAATTGCCAAACAACTTTCATGGAACAAATGGCTCAAATTCTGATGTTAGCAATGACATTTTGGCCAGCCAACAATATCAATAATCAGCCAACAATATCAATAACTAGCAGCCAACAATGCCAAAAACCAATCGCCAAATCAATGGTTGGCCACCAACTATTTTCTTAGTCAACCAATCAATGGTTCTGAATTTTAGCCTATAAAATAAGGCATTTGCCATGTATTTAATCATATTATTTTTCAGATCAAAATCATCTTCTTGCTTTCTCTATTTATATCTTTGTAATGTTCAAGTTTTTTTCATGCTATATTAATCTCTTGTTTATACTTTTTATTTCCTTTCCTATACTTAGTTCACTTATATCGTGTTTATATTTTTATATTATTTATTTATGTTTTTCTTCTTCTTAATGTTTAGCTAAATTTATTATGTCAAGGTGAAAAGGTTTCACTAGTGGTATTAGAATAGGTATAATATAAACTTAACATGGACTTTAATGTTTATATCCAATAAAGATTATTATTAACATGTTTTATCTTTTTATCTTATTAATTCTTAATACCTTGCTTGTTAAATGGTTAATCTAGATTTATGTTATATAATATTTGGTACATCAAATGCTTGATCCTTCATAGTCTTCGGCCGACATCGTTATTATGATAGGAACTTGATTTGTTGTTAACATAAGCTAGCAGCCTAGCAACATGAATGCCTGATGATATTTATAAGTATTGTGTTACTTAGATAAGATGATTAATATGATCATGTTAATAATTTATAATAAGCTAATAATGATAAATCATCCGATTGAAACCTCCTTTGTGTGTGGTTTCCAGTTGATTAATAAAAAGAGTTTATATTATATTTCTTTAAAATACTATTAGTGGATCCTGTAACCTTAACATCTGTTTTATCATTGTTTAATCCTTACATCATTATAACATCTCAAAGTTCTCTTCAACATTAATATCATTTTATTATTTGTAATTTATATAATTCACCTCTTTGTGATTCGACCCCGGTCTTGCCGGGTTATTTATTACTTTGACACTCCTGCACTTGGGATAAGACATCAACTCTTTTGGTCGTGTCAATGACCCTTTCATTACCTGGATTTCTTGGTGATTAAAGATCTTTTTTTTTATTTGTTGGCAGTGGTAGTTTTCTCTTTTCTCAAAGCAATTTTACTTATCCTATAATGATAGAACACTTTCTTAAATGAACATGTGGGTAAGGACCATAAGACACTTTCTTTTTAAAATTTTCCCTAACAACATCTTTAGCCTAAAAATATAGCTCACTGGAGTTAATGACCTATATATACAACCTGAGGCTCCTTGCTATATAATATTTCAAAAAATCTTGTTTGTTTTTGTGTTTTAAAAGTATTTTAAAAAAATAATTTTTTTTTATTTTTTTTGCTTCAAATTAATTTTTTTTTTGCTATTTCTGATGTCAAAAATAATTTTTTAAAAATAAAAAAAATATTATTTTGATGTATTTCTGAGTGAAAAACAATCGCAACTACACTCCTAAACACGCTTAAATCTCCGCAAAACTTCACATGTTTTTAATCATAAAAATTTGTTCTCTTTAACACTAGACTTTTCTTAGCTTTAATAGTTGAAGGATTATAAATGTTTGTATATATGCTCTATAACTAATCAGTTGATTATACGTTTCATTAACTTTATTTATGTAAACATATTTATTTTTTAATAAAAGATTTATTTATCTTTAATATTCATCAAATATTTGATTAATGAATATAAAGTAAAGATAAAGTTATTGGGACAAAAATGTTTTACAAAGAAAATTATAAAATTATTATATATAGGATTCATATTTCATCAAAGTATTATTCCTAAATGTTTTTAGTCAATGCTCTATTAAGACTACACATTAATTAGATTCGTTGTGATTGATACATACTATGTTCTTTCTTTTATTAAATAAAATAAATGTTCTTATAAGCTAAGACATGAGAGATATCTAGAAATAATATGTAGATGTTTATCATATAACATGTCTACTGAATTGAACCACATAAGAATTCTATATAGAGAGATCACTTGTGTCTATGAAAAGAATCACATGATAATTTTGTAAATGATCTTTAGACTTGAGATCACTAAGTTATCTTGTATAAGAAATGTTATGCTTTAATCCTACAACATGTTATCCTAATCAAGGGTAACAAACAGGTGAATATTAGGTATAACATGAATTATATCAAAGTATTTGAGTAATCAAGAGTAGATTCATCACCCTAGGTGAATTAGAAATTTTTTTTAATATGTTCTCAAATAGTATTGATTGTTGCGCAAGGTGCAATGAGATTTGAAAAGAGTTTTAAATTTTATTCAAAAAATTAATTACTATAGTGTTGACAATAAACATGATTTGACATAATAGACACATTTCATGCTGTAATAATTACATTGAGAAACTAGTTATTGAAAGGTTATGTCAAACCAATTATGACTTTTCTAATATTTAGAGGATCATAACACATTGCTAGATGTTATACTTAATCTTTAATTATAAATTAATCGATGAATTGAAAATAAATTAATTTGTTTAATTTATTTAATCCTATTTTATTTATAATTGTAATTTATATTTGGACCAACTTATTAAAGAACCTAATAGGTCACACACGTAAGAATCATTGGTCAATAATTATACTGGGATGATTAATCAACTATGATTGAATTGTAAATAAGTTTTAGAAATTAAGGACTATAATGTAATTTTTACAGGGAACTGCAATTCTAAACCTAAAAAATCAATTAGAGACATGGTTAAATAAATTTATAAAATTATTCTAAAATTGATATTTTATCATTTATTGGGGTTTTCAGGTTTCCTTATGAACAAAATGTTATACTTTTTATTTTCTATACAGTATAAGAATACACAAAACACCTAAAAAATACAAAAGAAAATTATCAGCACTCAGAGGCATATCAATTTCTCTGTCCTAAAAAGGTTTAAGATATTTATCACTAATAGTTCGTGTGGATTACCGTTAGATACTGAATACTTGGATGATTTGTAGTTTGCGATAACCCAACTTTAAAGCAATTATTCAAAGTCAAAAAGAACATTTGATATTGATGTAATCTCCATACAAATCCTAAATAATTCTAGATATATCTAACAAGATCCTTAGAACTCTAAAAAAAAATTAAATTTATTGTTTTTGTTATGTAAATGTATTTTAAGAAACTTAACAGTGGTATCAAAACATTTGTTAGAAAATTAAAGTTGTTGATTCTATATTTTGATTGTTATTGACATTAATTGTGAGTTAATTTTATATGCAAAACAATTATTCCAAAAATTAATTTTTCTCTCCTAATTTCTTTCATAAAAAAGGTATTGTTCCGGCAAGATATAAATGGATTTTTTAGATTTGGCCAGTAAATAAAAATAAAGGTGTTCAAAGCTTCTATGAACATTGTTGGTGATGTAACGACAACCATTATTGTTGCTACTATGATAGCCTTTGATATAGCAGTCCCCCATGTCGACAACAACTATTGATGTTTAGGAAGAAGATAGAGACAAAATTGTAATTTTACCCCATAGCTAAATGTTGGGTTTTAGGGAAAATTGATGAATTTGCCCCTACACCTTATAACTTATTACAATAAGGTTTTTTAGGATGTAATTTATCAATTTAATCCTGAAATTTATTTTTTATTACAATATGGTATATGTGATAGAATTATGATTCTGCCTCTCCATATATAAAATATTTATTTTATATTTTAAAACTAAAACCTAAATTAAATTAATTATATAATTAATTTTCCTAATAGGATTAGGATTGAATTAAATTTGATTTTTTTTTATTTTTTTAATATCATAATAGAATTAGGATTTAATTAAAAACAAATATTTAAGAAAATTGATTTTTCAAAATGAAGAAAGTTTTGAAACCAGAAAGTTTTATGTAATAGATCCTAAAATAGTTGAGGTTGTTAATAAGAATTGTAATATGATTAAGTTTCTTATTGAATTTTAAAGATTATGCATATTAATGAAGCATGATATGTATTACATATAAAGTAATAGTTTTATGTAATAGATCCTAAAATAGTTTAGGTTGTTAAAATTACATATAAAGTCAATAATTATAATTGAAGCATGATATGTATTTCTTTATGCATATTAATGTATTATTATGCATGATTGATGATTATAAAAATTTAAAGACCAATGTGATTGTGTTTTTTAATGGTTGAATGATTATAATATTAAATATGGCATGCATGTCTTACATTTTCTCTATTTTTCTTCTAAGGATGTAAAATTCTTTTCTTATCTAATTTCTCTTGAATTTAACTCGAGGTTTATTATTCAATTATATAAATGTTATATAATTTAGATATGAAATAATATTTTGTAACCACGACGAAGAAAGAACAAAGAAAAAGGCTACAACTGTGGTGCTGACAAAGAACTTATAAAGATTTGTTGCAGCTACCTATGTTTTAACTACTTAATTCTTTGTTATGGCTTGAGAGAGTTATCTTAAATTTGTTCATAATCATCTAATTAGAATGATATGTTAATGGTGTATGTTTATATATAATTTTTATGTATGATATATCATTAATGCCATGAAATGAGACTTAATTAAAATAATAAATCTCTCATTTATATATTAAGTACATGTTGAAAATATGATTTATTGCCTTCTGATTTTTTATGCATAAAACCAGAGTTCTATTCATGGATATCTTGTTGAGTTACTCAAAGTTATCATTAATAAAATATGTTTAATACTATAAAATTAGGCATTACTTAACTAACTTATATGATTTGGATGAGTTATTTATGATTATATAATATTAAAGGCAATAGTTAAGCGAAACATATATGATATGATTAAACAAAGAGTTGTCACCTAACTGATCTAAGAGTCATATAAAGATGTGATTGATAAACTATATTATCTATTTAATTTAATTTATTTTGATTTGTTGAGTTACTTAAGGTCGTGAAAATTAAATGGGATCCTAGTCCACTAGGAGATCTAAGTGAGGTTTCTTAAATTAATTGTAAGGGTTATTAAGTTGCAGGAAAATAATGGGAGATCAAATTATGATTAAAGACGTTATCTAAATTTAGTTATAAATATTTATGCATGAAACCAATACTCGTTATCTTTACATGAATAGATTGATAGATTACCATGAGTAAAAATAAATATAACCATATGTATCATATTTGATGCTAATAAATTGTCTGAACTAAACTTCCTTGACTGGTATCGAAATGTGAGATTGTTTTGAAACAAAAAACAAAGTTATATATTCTTGAAAATCACATTCCATTTATCCTTGATGACAACACTTATGATAAAGTTAAGACTAAATATCAATGTCATCTTAATGATGATTAGTAGGCTATATGTGTAATGTTAGTCAGTATGTCACTTGAACTTTAAACATAACTTAGGAATATGAAAGCCTATATAATAATTATGCATCTCAAAAAGTTGTTTGATGTGGTTAGTAGGACTTCAAGGTATGAGACCTTTAAGAAATTGTTTTGATGTAAATTGATAGAGAGTTCCGTGATAAACACTCATGTGTCAAAAATGATTGATAATTTTAGAAATTAGGCCAATTAGGCTTTGTCATAGACCATGAGTTAACAATTGACTCCATCTTATAGTCTAAACATGGAATCCTACTTTGAACATTAAGAAAGATAAGGGTATTTATAATTATTATAGAAAAGAAAACACTAAAGAAAGATTCTACAAAGATTATCTTGCAACCGTGAAGGCTAAAAATCTTATTGAAGTTTCTACTTCATATGTTTTTGTGATTGAATAAAAGTAAAATGGACCTATGAGTTGGTAAAGAAGCAAGGGTTGCTGCATTAACTTTACCAGGTGGGTTGAAACTAGAACTTGATAATTTATATTTTGTTATAGCACTTTCTAGAAACATAGTATCCATTTTTTAATGGATTAAAATTTATTATTAAGATCAAATGTTGTTCTTTCTATAATAATAATGTTTATTATAGATCTGTCATTTATACAAATGTTTTGTATATACACGATCTTAAAATACCCATGTTCAATATAAATTGCAATAACAAATTAGATAATCAATATCCAAATTATTTATGGCATTGTAGACTATGTCATATCAATGAAACAAGAATCATTGAGTTATATAGAGAAAAGTATTTAATTCTTTTGATTATAAACTATATAAAACTTGTTTATTGGACAAAATAACCAAAACACCCTTTACTCAAAAACTAAAAGATCTAATGAATTGTTAAGTCCAATATTTACAAATATATATAAACCAAGAACGATTCTTGCCAAAGATAGATATACATGTTTCATCATTGATGACCATATTGGATATGATCATGTGTATTTGATGAAAGTCTAAATAATTTAAAAGGTTCAAATAATTCATAAATGAAGTTAAAATATAAATTGAAAAGATTATTAAGATACTTTAATCAAATTGAGGTGGTGAATACTTCAGCTAAGATTTTCTAGATTATCTAAAAGAGAATAGGATTCTCTTCCAATAGAGTTTTTGAAAGGAAAAAATATACATTGTTGGATATGGTGTAGTCCATGAATCCTTCAAACTCAAGGTTCACAATCTCTTCATTCTCAATATTTTTAGCATATAAATTTTCATATCAAGGGTATTTAAGCACTACCATCTATCACTTACCAACCATCTAGGCTTTTCATATCAAACCAATGGACACCTTAACTAAGAAAAATGGATTAGATTGTTTGAGCTAAGAGATTAACTAATTATCTAATACATAAGCCTTATTCCTAAGCTACTTAGATATTTTGGGACCTCATCACCCTTTATCATCAAGTGATGCATATTTTGAGTTGTTCGAAAATGTAGATTACTAGTCACTGGGATTCAAAACACCACTAACACACATGTGTTTTGACTCTTTTTATGGACCTTCCAACCTAAAATAAAAGATCAAATACATTTCTCAAACTCTTATTTATAACTGTATAGTAACTTAGTAATTGGAAGAGAATTTTATTCATCAGTAGATAACCCGTAACAATATATCAATCATGGTCAAATCTTTTAAAAGCAAAATAATATAGTAGTTTCCTGCAATAAATCACTCATGTAGTGTTTGGGATTGTAGTTGGACCATAATTTTAAAAAATTTTGAATTCTTTTATCTTTAAATTATTTTTTATGTGTTTTTTTGATAGTTTTGATGTGTTTATATCAGAAATTATTTAAAAAAAAAATAAAAAAATTATTTTGATGCTTATCCCGGCGAAAAACACTTTGAAAATCAACATCTACCACAATCTCATACACGTTATAATCAAGTTCTTGATCTTATATCATTTCTAGTTCTATTGATCATCAACCAGACAAGTATATTGGTGTTCAATATGAAGTTGCTACCCTAAGATAAACAAGTTTGCATAGAATTCTAAAGTACCAACAAGACCATTCATCCACTTATCTTTATGAAAATGAACCAAGTTGCCATTGCCTCTAATCCAAATAAAGGCACACGACACAAACTGTCTTTCATAATAGCAAGGTGTTAAACGAGGCTCTACACTACGTTGCGGGTTCATATTATTTTTTCTATAAAATGTTTAGGTGCTGCAAGTACTTTTTTTTATTTATAAAATCCAATAACCAAGGTAATAGTCCCAACCAACCATATAATTTGGTTTTATTTGAATAAGATGAAAAAAAAGAAGCAACAATAGCAAATAGAAAAAAATAAAAGTGACTACAATAACCAAGGAAAAAAACCATATCCACAAAGAATATGGAAGGAAGGAATATGATAAAAAAAAAAAGATAAAAAACTGGTGTGTGTCAACCTAAGTTAACGTTGCAAACATGTAATTTGGAGATTAAAGGGCTAGTTGGTCTGGGATAAGCTGCCAAACTTCCTAGGTCATAAGGTTGGGATAACTTGATAGAAAAAATTTGAAGAAACCGCATAGCTATTTTTTAAAAAAAAAAACAATGTCGAACAACAAAATTGGAAAATAAAATAAAATAAAATAAGATATAAAAAAAGAATGTTAAACCCTGTCAGCTTTTCAAACTCGTGACCTGTGCCATCAGACCATAAGCATAACGTATGGAAAAATTGCAAAGCCCAATCTCTAATAAATGAGATGTTGAAGGATAAAATTGGATAAAAAATAAATCACATAAAAAGACTTAAAATAAAAAGTAGAAAATAAAAAAATGAGGGTTAAAATAAAAAAAACAAATAAACTAGAGGAAAACAATAAATTTTCAATTTAAAGATTAAATTGAAAAGAATAATAATCATAACAAAAAGATCAAAAGAATCAGGATGAAATTGTAAAAAATAGTAAACCATAAATTTGAATTGAATGATTATATTAAAAACCAATAAAACTTCTATAAAAGCGCTAAAGAAATCAAAAGAATAAGGATCAAAATAAAAAAAAATATATATATTATAAAAGAAGTGGAAAAAAAAGATGTTGACTCACATTAACTTTCCCAACATGTGGTAAGGTAATGAGATAAGGATAACCCAACAAATCACTCTTTTAAAACCTAATTCGAACCAACAGTTTGAACCATGACCTGGATGATTTAAGGCATAAGTCGAGTCGGTTTCCATAAAAATAGACAGAAAATTGACATGGTATAATCCTGTCAAAAAAACAAATTGCCCCGCAAATCAATTAGCCATGGAAAAACCTAGTCATGGTTTTCCTAACAAACCTAGTAAGGTAATGAGATAAGAATAACCTAATAAATCACTCTTCTAAAACCTGACCCGAACCAACAATTTGAACCATGACCTGGGTGATTTAGGGCAGAAGTCAGGTCGGTTTCAATAGAAATAGGCAAAGAATTGACATGGTATGATCCTATAAAAAAAGAAGGATTGTCCCACAACCCAATTAGCCATGAGAAAACCTAGTCAAAACTCGTTAACCTTTTTATTTTCTTCTTTTTAACTTGTTTTTTTTCAAAGTCATGTCATTTCTACATGTTTATAAAAAATAAATAAATTAGGGTGACTCGAGTTAACCTGGATCAACCCACCTAATCCTTATATTTCTTAACTTTTATAGTTTACTGTCATTGCTTTTCATCTCATAATCATGACTATTTTTCCATGTTGTTCTTTTAAATATTTGTATGGAAAATATGAGTTTTGATTGTTCTACATTACATAATGAAGTGAAGTGGTCTCCTATTGTGTTAAATGTTTTATTTACATTAACTATAAACATTATTATTCTCTCATTGGCTTAAACTAAGCCATTTTGAATAAATGGTTAAACAAGTTTTGTTTTCTTTCCTTCTTTGTTTTTTGCTCAAACTGAGATTCTTTTTTTATGTTGTTTTCCTTCTGTAGCTCATAAACTCTTCTTAAAAGTAGGAACTCGTTATTCCTACTTTGAATAAATGATTATGTGCAAAATGATAGATTTTTTTTGGGGTATCTTAGTGTACTTCCTTGCATGAATGCATGAGAAAGAGAAATGGAAATGCAACCATTACATGTCTATAGGGTCTTCAATTAAGGGAGCCTGTTTGCAATGAATATGGTTGGGATGTGTTATTTTGGGCATTGATGACCTTTTCTTTTGGTCAAGTCTGTTTGGTTATAAAGTATAGGCTTTTGATAACATAAAAGTAAATAGGTTGGGCTTTGGTATATAGGGTTTTGCCATCTATTATCTGTCTTGAATGAGTTATGAGTTTGGTTTAATTTCTGGCTTATTAGACTAATTTGGATCATGAAAATATAGACTTTGTGCCTTTGGATTATGCATAATAATCTTGGGTTGATCTTGATTGCTTTGTGAGCTAATTTGATTTGTTTTTGAGCTGTGATACTTATGGAATTCCAAGCTTACAACATTTTGCATGTTAAAAAAAACTAAAAAAAAAAAGAATTTTGCTTATGGCCAAGTTCTTTCAAAAAAATATTGTTTTTGCATATATTGCCATTGTACAAAAAGAAACTTTTGTTTTGTTCTTCATAAAAAGAAATTTTGCATATTTTAGCATGTTTTTATTTATCCTAGAGTTTTACAAAAGATGAAAAAACAAAAGTATTTTGCTTGCATACTTGGACTTTATAACAACTTTATAAAGTTTATTAGAATTTAATATAAATTAAAAGACCTACTAGACTGACATACCCAAATTTTAAAAATGAAACTCGACCTTCATTTTTATCAAAATAAAATATCTTGATGCTTATGCCATGTTTGTTTCCCCGAAAGTAGTTTCCGGAAAACCATTTTCCAAACTTTCCTGTGTTTGTTTGCCATTAGGAAAGATGGTAAATGGAAAACACTTTCCAGTCAAAGAAAAACACTTTCCGGTCAACGAAAAGCACTTTCCAGTTAAAGGAAAATTTGACTTGGTTTTCAGGAAAGTGTTTTCCCTTTTGGCTGTATTTGTTTTCCGAAAAGTGGTTTACGAGAAAACACTTTCCAAACTTTCATGTGTTTGTTTGCCATTAGGAAAGTTGGTCAACTGAAAACACTTTCTAGTCAAAGAAAAATTTGGCTTGGTTTTCAGGAAAGTGTTTTCCTGAAAAATTTGGACGAAAAACACTTTCCGGAAGTTGTAAAAAATTTAGAAATGTCATTATTTGCTGATTATATCAAATTTGATCCTCAAACTTTTGATTGCTATATATATTTTGTTTTGAATATTTATTTTTTAGTTTCATCTCTTAAAATTTAATTTTTATATTAACTTTGGTCCTTATTTTTATAATTGCTATTTGCTTTTTCCTTATCATTTTTTTATTGAAATTTTTTATCTATCAAATTTAGTCATCTTTTTTTTTATTGTTACTTATTTTATTTGAAATAATTTATGAAATGTTTATTATTATTATTTTAATTTCTTCATCTTTTAATTTTTTTTATTTGATCTCTATTATTTTGATTATTATTTATTTTATCTGAGATAATTTATGAAATTATATTTTTTTTCAATTTCATTTCCAATCAACTTTTTAATTTGTAAGATTTGTTTCTCATTATTTTAATAAACTTGAAAAAAAAATAAAACATTGATAAGTTATTTTCCAGCTCATTTTCCATAACATAACCAAACACTGGAAAATGTTTTCCAAATTATTTTTCATTACACTACCAAACATCGGAAAATACTTTTCCGGAATTCACTTTCCGGAATTCATTTTCCCTGGAATTCACTTTCCAAAAGGAAACTACTTTCTATCAAACAAACGGAGCCTTCTATTGTTTTGAGTTAATGCACTCATAGTGAGCCGTTACTTGAAGCACATAAAAAAAATTAGAACAGTTTTTCCAAATAAAATTTTTCAATTCAAATAAAAATTTCAAGAATAGACAAAATATATATTCATTAACGCAAGAGTTAGGAATACCGACTTTAGTGATATTTACCAATGTTAAAATTGAGAATACATTTTAGATCACTAATGTTAGAGTTAGGAATATTAGCACTTGGATTAATAATAAATTTGAACCCTAATATTCACTAATGCTAGAGTCAGGAACATTAGACCTCTTGCATGTAGTACTTACTATGCCAAATTTAAAAGTATTTCTTAAATATTCACTAGCGTCAGAGTCAGGAATATTATAGGCAAAAAATAAATAGTATAGCACAATAGACCCTTAGCAATTTAGGACAAGACCAATAATACAATGCCTTTGGTATGCAGCTTTAAGTGTAATAATATCTTTCTTCTTGAGTAACCAGTCATTTACCATAAAATTTGTAAGTTTGAAATTTTTAGAGACCATAATATTATGTGGTAACTCTATAAATAAGACCTTTTTCATTAAAAGGACATGATGTCAGATATGCGTTCTTTCCTCTCGTTTTTAAAGGTCATTGCAATGTCGGGTAGTGACATAAATAAAAAGAAAAAGAAAAAAACCCTAGCCATCCAAACTTTCTCCCTCGAAAAACAACTTTTCCCTGTAAATTCACATTGTCTTCCACTCATCTCCAGCAATGAAAAAATCCACCCCACTCCTTTGGTAACAAAGCAATAACCCCACCACCACGTAACATAATTTTAACATCTCACTTTTCTTCCAAGCCTTTTTTCCCGTCTCTAACCAAACCAACCACTTTGACAAAGCCCATCTTTTGGTTAATCACCTCATTTATCAATTTAGTCGTCCAACCATTAAAGAACCCCTCACCTCATGTCATGTTGATAGGGCCACCAAGAGTAACAACCAACCATAATAAGGTAGATAAAACTGACAAAAAAGAGAAGTTGATCTTCTCTTAACTCGATCTCCCCCCACAAGCATCAGTGTGCCTCATTGCTAGTATAGGAAGAAATAGAAAGAGGAGATGCACTTTATCTAGTTGGTCTTATGCACCAACTCTTATTGGAGCATGATTTCACACGTTACCATAGTCTATTTAACAAAACTACATGTGTCTCTTATGCACCACCACTTTTCAACACTATTCTAATAGCTTTTGGATGATTTTGTACCTTTTAAAGGTCGATCTTAAACCTCAAATGAATATTTATGTGTTTTGAATTTTTAGATGTATTGTTGATTGGTATGACTATGAACTTTAATTTTTCAGGATCGTGGACTATGACATTTTATAGTGTAAGTTTGGTATGTTTTAGTTTTATATGTATGGCGATTGTTGATTTATTATGTATATAATATTATTATCCATAAAGTCAACCCAATATAAATGAACCATTCAGGATGTTGGCACATGGAAGACAAAATTCCTTGATTTGTGATTTCATTTCCCTATATTCAAAGTTATTTAAAAAAATATTATAATTTTTCTCATAGTTTTGTTTGGTAATGATAATCTTTATTATTTATAAATCCAACTTAGGATAAATGAATTATTTGATTATTGTTCAAGGATGTTAACAAGCAAATAACAAAAGCTATTATTAATATATGAATCCTCATTACTTGTATCTAAAAAAAAATTACAAATCTTTTTATAATTAATATATGCTAAACATTGGGTTTTATTTATTGATCTTTTCATTTAACATTAATATTTTATTAATATTAGGTTGGATTTATGCTCATAAGGGTTGAAAGGTTGTATTTGGGCTTCATAACATTGACAAAGAAAATGAAGGATAAACCTATGTGTCCTGGTGGTACAATGTTTGTTGCACTGTAGTTGAAACTTTTGGAGAGAGGTTAACTCTTGATGATGTTGTGGAGCTAGATGCAGTCGTGCTATTGATGAGCTTAAATCATCCAGTAGACGATAAAGACATAGATAGATGAGTTATATTGATATATTTTGGGATTCCAATTACTAGAATGATATATTATTTAAGTATTTAAAATTCATTTTGCATGTATATATGTTTTTTTATTTGCATTCCTAGGGCTTCTTGTGATTATAAAATGTGAGAATTTATTAAGTTTTGTTAATGTGGTTCTTTTCGTGTTTTTTTAAGTGAGATAAAATTCTGGGTATGGTTCCTAAATAGAAAAAACTCAATCTAAATTTTGTTGAAATTGAAAATTTTTTAACTCTTTAAAATCATTAACTAAATTAAATGTCATATTAACAAACTAAATAATAAACCTCATAAGAAACATTTATTTTTGTTAGATTTAGATGTTGGACAAAATTTGTTGCTGGGAGGGGGGCAGTAGCCAAACTACCAATCCTTTAGCTTAAGTGGTCGGCCGATTGAACAAATTGTATGAATCGGTCAATCGATTCACATAAAAACAATGACTTTATGAAAATTTTCTTCCGAACATGTTTTATAAGTCAAAATATATATTTTTATCCAACTTATAAACCAAAAAACAAACTCTAATTAAAATCTTAAAAAGTTATTGTTCATATAATAATTGTCATTTGCTTTTCAGTGTCAACCAGTCAGCTGGTTTAATTGACCATTACAAACCAGTCGACTAATTTGTCTTTCTTAATAGTACTGAAATTTAATTGATGTTGTGGTTGTGAACCATGACATCAAATGAAATCTTGTCACGGTTGTAAACCATATCATTTTATTGATATCACGGTTTAGAAATATAATATTTAATTAAATATCGCAATTTTAAACTGTAATATTTAAATAAATATTGCAATTTTAAAATATAATATTTAAATAAATATCATAATTTTAAATTATAAAATTAATTAAATATCATGGTTTAGAATCGCGACACCTAAAAATATGCTATTTTATAAAGAATTTTTGCTATTTTATAAAGACTTTTTTGTAATTGTGTTAATTTGTCGTAACTTTTTATTTTGTATGGTAATGGCAGAATTTGTCCCATCGAAAATAGGTTGGATGGTCCCTCGAATTAAACTACAGAGAAAGTCGTTCGTCATACTTCATAAATCCAGATCACTTGCATGTGACAACTTTGTTTATAATGAAAACGGATGGCAATTATTTTTTGATTATTCCCACAATGTTTCACGTAATTGTCCTGTCCAGCTGTGCCTCGGCCTCCCCACCGTCGTCGTCCTTGCATTTTTCTGGTTACAGATGGTGTCTTGTAAGATGACTAATCCACCCCCTCCAATGGGTTCTACTTCTGTCGCTTGCATCTCTTGCAAATCAAGCAAAGCCAACTCATCCAATATGTCAGTGAAGTTGTTTAAGTTGTCATTGCGTTCAAAACACTTTCTTTAAAAAAATAATTTTTTTATATTAATTTGATACATTAATTTTAAAAATAAAAAATATTTTTTTAAATAACTGCTATAATACCTCATACATAAACAGGGACAAAACAGTTAAAAAGATTATGTAAAATAAAATATTCTTGCTTATTAACTCAGTTGTTCTCCTAAAAGAACTGGAAAAGGGGAATAAATTAGGGAAAAACTTCGATATCAAACATGATGCCTTTGTTTTTCTTTTCTTGACGAGAGTTTAAAGGCTAGTCTGTTCATGATGAATGAGATTTGTAAACACCTGAAACACTAAGAATTCATTAACGGGTGGATTAGCCATTGGATTTTTGTCTTTTTTCTAATTTCTAGACCTTTTGGATTTAAAAAGAAAAGGAAGGAAAGAGAGTTCATGTTTCAAATTAACAGGTTTTTTTTTTTCTTTTTTTCTTGGTAAATATTCTCTCCACACTTTCTTATTACTTGAAGAAACAGAAATACCCCCAGAAGACAGCATATGGCAGCCTTCTCTGTCAATGCCCCCCTCTCCCCTTCAAACTCCCTTCCACATCAAAAAACCAATTTTCAACAAAGACGTTCGAAACTCTTTTGAAGTAGACTTTCATTTCTTAACACACAACAGAGAGACTAATTTTCAGAAATGGACAGGCAGAGAAGTTTCTCCTTCAAATCCACAAGATCCTTGGTATTTTCTTTCACAATCTCTTCTTTATTCTTTCTCGTATTTTTTACCATCTGGGTGTCCAAATCTACCCCTTCAATTCTCCAAGAAACGAACTTTGAGCTCAACAAAACCTCCCTTGTAGCGAGTTTAAAACCACTTAGTGTACAGCCCTTCAGTGACTTGACTATAAATTCCTCATCATCTGACCTGAAAAGTTCAATTTTTGTAGATACCCATTTTAGAGAACCTGAAAATATTTCTGGATTTGCTAGCATTTCAGTTATTAAAAGAAAGGGCAACGAATCTGAAACTAGTGAGAAAGACAGAGATGGTGTAAATGGTAGTTTTAGCACGGTACAAGAGAGGGCGCTGGTACCAGAAACTGCGAGTGTTGAAGAGAAGAAGAGTAGATCAATTTCAACGCAGAGAATTGAAGTTCAGAGTAGTGAGAATATTGCAGAAGAGACTAGAGGAGCTGCTTCACAGGAAAAAAATGAAGCTCCAAACAAGGAGGGGATTCGAAAGAAGAAAAAAGGACCAATTTCAGTGGCAAATATTAAGACTTCGAGGAATGAAAGAAATAAAGAAAAGAGCATGAGAGAGTGTGATGCTACGAGAGGGAGGTGGGTCTATGATGAGAACTATCCTCTCTACACAAATAGTTCATGTCCTTTCATAGACGAGGGCTTTGATTGTGTTGGCAATGGGAGATTGGATAAAGATTACATGAAATGGAGATGGCAACCTCAAGACTGCAACATCTCAAGGTACATCAATTTACATCAAACAGTCTTTCTCTTTCCTTTTATTTTGAAAAAGTAGGGGCTTTATGATTTAATTGAAAGGGCAATGGTGGAAAAGACAGAAGCACACAATGTTGAAAATTCTTTTCGTTTTGAAACGGGGTGTTGTTCCATTCCACAGATTCAATGCGACAAAAATGCTGGATTTGATTAGAGGGAAGAGGCTAGTTTTTGTCGGCGATTCAATTAACAGGAACCAATGGGAATCCATGCTGTGCATGCTAATGGGAGCTGTTAAAGATCCTAAGAAGGTGTATGAGACCCATGGAAGGAGAATCACCAAGGAGAAAGGGAATTATAGCTTCAAATTTGTGGTAAGATCAAATTTTGCGATACTAACAAGTTATTCTGTTGGACTTGTTGCTGATTTTTGAGATTGGTTTTGCAGGACTATAAATGTACAGTTGAATACTATGTGTCACATTTCTTGGTTCATGAGAGTAAAGCAAGGATAGGGTCCAGGAGAGTGCAGACATTACGAATCGATGCCATTGATCATGGTTCATCAAGATGGAGAGGAGCTGACATTTTGATTTTTAACACTGCACATTGGTGGTCTCACTTCAAAACAAAAGCTGGGTCGGTATATTCTTGACCTCCTCAACTTCAGAACCTAGGCTAGTGCATAGTTTTTATGGGAATTCTGTTTTTTCAAATAAAAAATTGCTACTGCTGGAAGGTTTATTAGGATCTGGTTTCATTAAGAAAGCATGGAATATATTGAATGTGGCAAACTCACAACATTATTACCAGCATGCAGGGTGTCTCTAAAATAGAGCAATATAGCTTCGGAAAAGACCATCTGTAGTTTTAATATCTTTGCTTCCTTGTATCTATATTAGGTCGTTTGTAACTTTTGCTGACCTTGTAACAGGATCAACTATTACCAGGAAGGTAACCAAGTTCATCCCCAGCTTGATGTTTCTGTAGCTTTCAGAAGAGCTCTAATGACCTGGGCATCATGGGTTGATAGGCACATTAATCCGAGAAAGACTCGTGTTTTCTTTCGAAGCTCGGCGCCTTCTCATTTCAGGTATGTTCAGTGCTGTCATGTTCAATGCCTTGACCTCCACGTATCGAATTGTTGAGTGGCTTATGATGCATTATACAGGGGCGGACAATGGAATTCAGGTGGGCAGTGTATGGGTGCTACTCAACCCCTTAATGAAACTTCAAGTACGGGCTATTCTGAGAAGAATTCCATTGTTGAAGAGACTATCAAGCACATGAAGACTCCTGTAACTTTCTTGAATATAACTGGCTTCTCTGGATTCAGGACAGATGGTCATCCATCTGTATATGGAAAAAGACCTGGTAAGCGCTATGCATCGAGCATCCAAGATTGCAGCCATTGGTGTCTTCCAGGTGTTCCAGATACATGGAACGAGTTTATGTACTTTCACTTGCTATCTAAAATAGGCTCTAAACAAGGGGATACGTTTCAGTAGAACTGATTTGTACTTTTCAGCTTGTACATTCTTTTCATTCCTCGTAATCTTGCAGGCAGGCATGTGGGGATTTTTTTAAAAAAATTTATTTTTTGGGGGAGAGAGGTGTTTTACTTGAGATTCAGACGAATGGAAACTGGAAGAAATTCATCACTACGAACCAGATTCTTAGTCCTTTGCAGATTCTGAAACGCCTAGTTTTCCAACCACAAGCATGACGTCTTTACACATATACTAACACTGTGGTTACACAGATAGCGTCCAAGGAGGATGTGGATCTGATGAGACGCGAACCCACCCCACCCCAGCTAATAATGCACATGGATGCTTCAAAGCTCAAGGTCAAACAATTGCCTACCAGCCTCGAAGGAAAGAAACAAAGTAGCAAGAGAAAAATGCCTTATTGGTTATGATAATAACAATTTTACATGAAACAACAGCATATTTCATCGGATACTGTTGGCTTCTGCAGGAAACTGCAAGATCAGTTTCAAACTCAATATCAATAACAATGTTTGACCTTATTGCTATCCTGTCTTTTTGAAAGAGTCAAATTCACAGGAAGCGCACTTGTGCGTGCATCTTTGTACAAATAAATGATGGCATGACCTGGTATAGGCAACTTATGTTCATTCTATGAGCAAGGGACTGTTCAAATACACTTACGAATTACAGAAACATGCTCCATAATATCAAGCCATGCCAATAATCATCCATCAATGTGATTGGTGTTTCTTTGCTCTACCTTGGGAGATTGTGGAATCATCTCTTTTGGAACCCTCGGGTTTTCGAGCCCACGCGGGTGCCTGGTCTGGCCCATAGCGATAATCATAGAATAGCTCCTCACAAGCTTCTATATGCTCCTTTGCAAAGATGCCCACTCGATGATCTCCTGCTACCAGCATTACCTGAATGATCCAACATAATATCTAAGTCCATGTTGAAGAATGAAAAATTAACATGGTAATCACTGAAACTTGAATACCTTAGCATAGCAATTAGGATTTGATGAATGGTTTGCAAATTTCAGCTTATCTCCCTTTCGGTAAGCATCAAGGACAAACTGGAAAGAAAAGAAAAAAAGAAGAAGAAGAAGAAGCAAGCCACATTAATCGGTGAGGAAGATAGCCACAAAAACAGACTCAGTAAATCACTCTGAAGTGGATAGAATGCAACATTAATCAACAAAGATGGCAGTACGAAAATAGATTCTGCAAATTGCATTGAACTTCTGAAATTGTAAACCAATTTAGTTCTCCAAATCAGATACCATCACTCTACTGCTCAATTGTCAAAGGAGCAGCCATTTGAACATGAGGTGAATTTGGTCTCAAAGGATAGCATTATTATTATGTTCTTACACACGGGATTATCTATTTTGTAACCAGTAACTATCACTTGCCTGATCATTCAAGTCAAAAAGGAATGATGAGTTAGCACGATCATAGATTTTCCCACGCTTATCCGCTTCTCGATGAGAGATCAATTCACCAGTATATTCTCCAAGATAATCATTTTTGTTGACAGGGTTCTGAAACCACATCATCAAATTCATTGCACAGAACAAGTCACAGTAATGGAGAGCATGACAACAGAAGCAGGCAGTAAGTAATACCTTTAAAAAGGCTCCCCATCCAGCTACATCAGACTTTGCCAAGAGGATCTGAAGAATGATATTATATATTTAGTGTGGAAGACAAAATTTCTTTCAGAATGTATCTATAATATTAGTATGATAACTGTTGTTTTTCTGAATCACTCACTCTCTGCTGCTGCCTTAAAAGAAGCCTCATGTTTCCACATTGTCCATCTCCTCGTTTTGGAGGCTCTCCTAATGAGCCATCTCCGCAACTGCATAAAAACAAAAATGGTACGTAAAATGCAGAAGAATGAAAGAAAGAGAAGGTCAAAGAGATTGAAAAATTCAGTAAACCTGGCCATCAATAGATCCCAGAATTTATTAACTCAAACCGGAGATCAAATTGCAAAAGAAACATGGATTGAATAGTTCAGTAATCAGATTCATGGGACTGAAAGAGACACTTTAATTCAGAACAGACAGGTTCCCATGACTGAATAAATCAATCAAACAACTTCATGTTTTACTTTTCTTTCTTTCTTTCTTTCTTCTTCTTTTTTGATATGAAAATCCCTGAACTATCACTAGTATTCTTTAAGTCACCAGATTGCTCCGAAACTGGAGCCTTTGAAACATGGAACTGGACTGATACAAAGATCAAATGTTTGTCCGCCTGGCTCCAGTTTGGATAGAAAACACTAAAGTCCAAAAATTCCAACTTCTCACAACTAGATAAAATGAGATCAATTTCCGAGACAACTAATATTCAGTCGTGAACCATCTTTTTCTACGGTAAACAACCAACTAATAACTTGAGACGAAGCCTATGAGCCTAATATTCCATTATCTCAGGGGCACATTTGTCAAATGATTCTGTTCTGGAGCTAACATCTACTTCAATCTACCGCCCCTATTGGATAATAAGGTCTTGTAGTATGGTGTGTGTGCATAAACTGTCACTGTTATGAAATTTGGAGGATGCAGGATACAAAGATTGAGTTAATGCCAAAAGGTGATGTACAGGTATGGCGAACTTGACAATACAACGCCATGGTGCTTACAGAAACACACACATATAAGAATGGAAATGCAATAGAGGTATGAATCTTTGCATAAAAAACAATGATCATCAAGTATAAGCATATAAAATACTTTACCTAACCCAGCAATTCCTACAAACATCTGGGTCACATTCACGACCAGCAGCAAAGCACGGGCATTGTCGACTTCTGCATTGGCTCTTTGCACAGTGGCATCCTCTGAAGCGATTTTTGCAACTTTTCGAGCACCTGAAGAATTTTAAGCTGAGTGGTAAGAAGCTTGATCCTGATTCAAATACTACTCATAAATATGCTGTATAGTACAAATGCAAAAGAGACTATTTTCTACATTATATATATGTTGCATTAACTTCTGTAATCAGTAGTCACCTTATGGAAAGATACATCAACATACCCGCAATATTTCTCACAGCAAGTTCCGTTATGCAGACAAGGGCACTGCTTTCCACACATTGACTGGCATCCACAAGGTGTAAACTGCTTACATGACTGATTTTTTCCATCAGCAATTCTTTTCCAAAATGATGGATGACCAGCAGACTTCCAAGAATATTTTAGTTTCCGTGCCCTTCCCCTCCTACGAAGTAAACGGGACCTTGTTGGCATATCTTGCTCCTACAGAAAACAAAAGGTATGGAAGACATGGCTTTATAATGTAGAAACAACTTGTGGGATGAAAAGGCAGAACCCTACAGGAAAAGAAAATTGATATTGGTAGACCCCTATGGAATCAGAAAGAACACAGGGAGGGAGAGAAGCAGTTAACTATAACAACATATTTAAAAGCAACTGCTGAATACAGTTGGAAATCAATATTCGAATTCTCATAAATATACGAACATGATTCTCTTCCACCCTTCTTTTGTCAAGGGCAGCTATCTTTTCCTGAAAAATCATTGGCATATGCCAAATCTATGGAGTACAATCACCAAGAAAGACAGCAAACTTGAGATGAGTTGAGGCAGATGGTTTCCTTTACAAAGCAAACTTAAGAATATGGTAGTATAATCCTTCCTGAAATATCATAAATCATAATGCATACCACATAATCCGTATCACTCTTCCCACTGTCTTCTAGAAATGATCTTGGGGCAACAGATCTATGAGGCATCATAGCTCCACTTTCACGCATGTAATTGGACACCTCTATACAAGTCTTTAAGCCTGAAAGTAAGTTCCTTGCAATAAGACAACTGCAAAGCACAAATCATACTTTGAGCACAACGTGAAAAATAAAGACATAAAGTTTTGTTTGGCACAAAAAGATAAGTGAAGTTACATTTGGATTTATCAAAACCAGTAAGTTAATTAGAAGAGGGATAAAAATTTCTGCTCTTTTGAAACCAACATAATTACATTATGCAACGCTTGGTTAATTACAGGAATTTATAGGGTACATCCAGATTCCTAATAACTGAACATGGATTGCAAGCTTGCACTCCTGCATATCTAACAGTTTTCAAACAAACATTTGACACCTACCAATGATAAAGGTATCTCAAGACATGTATTATTGGTATCTGCATGCAAGTGTGAAATGTTATTTAAATAGGTAAACCCCATACCTGTTTTTCCCAAATATCTCCACTCCCTTCAGATATAGTTCTTTCTCAATGGGTTTCCACTCAGATTTTCTTAAAACCCCTTCCGCTGCTCTGTCTACTGAGGATGACTGTTTTGGTCTAGGCACTCCATAGACATCCTTTGCCCCATGCCCAACGTTCTTCTCAGTACCAGAACAAACAGTTTCAAAGGAATCATTGGTCGTCTTTTTTATGGTCATCTTAAGTTCAATTTTATCACTTGCTTTTTTAGCAGTGGAACCATGATCAGGAAATACACCTTCAGCAGCTTCATTTACTACATCCAAATGCAATAATCTTTTCTTTTTCTTACTAAAATCCTGCATATCAGCAGGAGCCTGTGATGAGCCATCTGGTGCTATATCTGTATGCTGTGGTGCTTTGCGCTTTCGCATGTATTCTTGGTTATGTATCACCATAGCAGACATATCCAGATTCGGAGCTCCGGAAGCAGGTTCCAAGTTACAAAAAGCTTCCGAAATAACACTCATCTCTTTCTCCGTGATACTTTCTTCATCTATCATGAAGTCTACACCACTTGGCCCTTCAGCATCTGAGGCTGCTGCAGTCTTTTTTTCCTCTGTTGACGTTGCAGTTTTTGTCCTATTAACAGAACCTCCTGGCAAGTCTTTGACAACTCTTAGCTGAACGGCATTTACATTAATATCAGACTCACAATTTTCAATGCAGAATGTAAGAACTCCAGATGAAAAATTATAACAGCATATGCAACAGAAAAGATACATTAGAAGTCATTGGTAACCATATGATCTGGTAAGTCCCTGGGGAGTGAATGAATACGTGTAATGGCAGTAGTAAATAAGAGTGTCCAAATGAACAAAAAATGCACACACATTCTAAGAATAATAATTACCTAAAAATTTGGAGTAACAGTGTAACTTTGAGTAACTTGTTTATGTGAGCAGTACAGACAGCACAATTATTTACCAGCTTCACATATGTAAGAAAAACTGTCTTGTAATTAAGGAATAAAAAATTAAAAGGAGCGCATAGGATCATATACCACAGAATGTTAACCTCTCCTGTAGCCTGTTTTCTGCAGTTTATAGTGATTTTTGGTACATATATGACCTCATCTGGCCTAATGTTCTTAACATTTCAAGTTCCAATTGGTTAAAAATTGATCTTGTTGACCAGAAAAGCATCCCACTGTTTATGCTGAAAGTTTAAAATAAATCAAATAAAAATTGAAGAGAATTTTCAACCAGATAAAAGAACACACCCGAAGACTACATTGATCGCTGCAAGGTTTCCGATCATCTTCATATTCAGACCAATATGACTGCTTTTCACTCTGCCAAGCAAAGCCTCCTATTAGATATAAGAACACCTTACATTAAAAAATTTATACTTTATACACACACAGAGCACTCATATATAATGAAGGTTTCTACTCACAGGATTAATCAAAGTTTGCGAACAGCCATGGAGGCGGCAGTCAAATAGCTGTTCAAGATGAAAAAATCAAGGTTGAAGCAATCAAGGATTAATTCAGAAAAATTTCATCTCATGATTAGGCCAGAAATGAGTACCAAGCAACGGCGACAGAATAGGTTATCAAAAGAATCTAAAGCAGTGCTAAGGCTCTTTTCCATAGATATGCCCCTCCCAGTTACTGAATCACTAGTATCTTTGACACTTTGGTCACCACTATATTTCTCCTCGAGCGTCCTACATCGCTCCTGCAATATCAAACTCAGTAAGTAAATTAAGCCACAGGAAACCATTTTCACCAAACACGTAGTAATAGAAGCAACTAATGATGAAATCAGTTCAAAACTCAAAGCAGTTAATATAAATTCCTTTGTACTACCTGGATTTCTGTGGTGCCAACTCCAATAAACTGGCTAACAACATTCAGCACTTCCTCAGCTAATCCATGTTCCTGAGAGACCATCCTGCCAAATTTGACAGACACAGTGTGAAGTACTTGGGACTGGTGGCAAATAATTGGTCATGAATTACAATCAGGGGTGTCATTAAGACCAAACAGATAGCATATTTTAATGTCTGCTGCTTCTGATTTAAGCACCAAAAGCAACAATTTTGATAAAAACAAGGACTTTAGAGTATGAATAACTACTATTGGTACATCCTAGAAGACCAAGAACGACAATAAGAACTGAATCTAATGTCAGTCTTACAGCTTTCAAACTGATCTGCGCTGTTTTTAATTTTGATCTTAATATCAGTTCTTGACATATACTCTTTTGTTAAAGTTGATTAAATTTTGTTCAACAGTGTAGCTTTTTGCTTAGGTTGCTAGTTTTAAAAAAAAATGGTAGAGAGCAACACGGTTCATTATTAAGAATGCAATCATGCCATCCTAAATTTTAACAGGAAATTGCATTAAAAATATGTACCAAAATAAAATCAATCAGCTTACCACAAAATGCGATCTTCACCATCGCAAAATTCATGTTTTTCTTCCTCTGGTTCATTGTCTTCTTCACTATCACTACAAATCAGAGCTTCACTGCCATGTTGATCATAGTATATGCGTCTCCTGCCAACCACTGACTGGTCTTCTGCCATCCTCTGATTCCTGTGCTGCATAATTGCATACTTGAAATATAACACAAAAACAAAATCTCCATATATGAAACAATACGAGGGAGCCAGCATAAATCATCAAATGTTTTGCATTAATTTCCCAACATATGGCAGGTTAAATTTCTCCAGGATCAAAAATGAATTATTGATATCCTCAAAGAGCACCCAACAGGTAAATACAACAGCACATGTTTGCTTGCTTATTTATTTAGCATCGGGTAAAAAATGTGAAAGATGAGCAAGTACTATCTGACATACTTGTCCAAAAATATCCACGTCGTATACGGAGGTATCTTCTCTACGAACGGGAGCTTGGTACCCGTAGTGGGTGCAACTTCATGACCATTGATAACATCTTTATCACCCGATCCTTGAGCAAATCCACCATACTTACAAAGAGGAGTTCCAATTCTCAAAGAAATCATTTTAGAAACTCCATTCTGCCCCATAAATGTTCTCGAAGTTGCTAATCTTAGCTGAGAAACATCGGCTTCAAGTTTCCTTCTGTTTTTCTCAACTTTATCCTATACAAAAAAGAAAATAATCAAACATGAATTGCTTTCTTGTATATAATTATTGACCAAGCCATGAACAAACGAACGGCGATCAGATCACTAGCGACCCTTGAATACGGTAAAACTTCAGACTTACTTTTATCGAAACAACCCTTTCCGCTTGAATTTGTCTTTTAAGCTGATTCATCTTGGACGTAAGGTTTCCAGCACCGTTATTTGACGGTTCTCCATCTGATTTCTGCCGATAACAACAACAATAATAAGAAAAGGTAGAAATCGAATTTATAATCAATGGAGAAAATACCTTAAGCATAATAGCAAGCGATTATGCATAGTTCCATGGTGTTATCAATTAAATAATGGAAAATGAATTTATTATCAGCAGCTAAACACCTCATACATTCAATAGATTGAAAAATCTTAAGAGATTAAATGTATCAGAACTGATTTTCATTGCGATAAGAGTGAATCATCGTAATTATGTTAATCCAGGCCAATCAATAATTATCTATCTTATACAAGGATCAAGACCTGAATTCAGAGGTCTAGAGAGAGGAAACTAACTCTGAATTTAGAGGCAGAGTCGCTTGATCTTGACATCGCTCCACTGCTCTGCGACTCTCCACGGAGAAAGCGAGTGGCAAGCAGAGGGAACGAAGGGAGAAAAAGAAGAAGAAAAAAAACATGATTCGGATACGAGATTGACACGTGGTACGTGGTAATGGCGTGGCCTACTCTGTATGAATCTTGTCCATCGATGAGATGCCAAGCGTCCATGAAAGCCCAATGGGCTAGGTTCGATTCGGAGCATTTATGGTGTGTTTATATTTTTTTTTTTAATTTTTTTTATAGTTTTATCAAAAATAATATTTTAAAAATAAAAATATTTTATTTTAATATATTATTTATACTCTTATTATTATCACAACTCCAAACACATCTAATCAGCCTTTCAGCCAATCAAAAGCTTCCAGCTATCATTTTCAATGAAATGGAAACCCATCCTTGTCACTCTATTTATATTGATATTTTTTTCTCGTATTTGGTACCTTCACATTTTGTTTTAAAAGGAAAATTCAATTTTACCATTTCCTTGAAAGCTACGTGACACTCACTTGAAAATTATTATAGAAACCACTCAAATATGTGGGGTTTTTACTCTATCATCCCAAAACCGCTCTGTCTTTTATTTACACAAAACAAAAGGCAAGAAATAAGAGGTATTATGGTTTTTTTTTTTAAAAAAAAATAGAGATACGCATGTCTTTTTCAAATTCATTGGGGCATAGATGTTTTCTTTTTTGTCTTTCTATAGAGGAATGAAATTTCCAAAGTAATCTTATAGGAAAATAAAAAAAGGTTTTATGTTCAAGGGTTTTATAGTAATTTTGTTTTTTCACAATAAAATAACAAAAACACCCTCACAATAAAAAAAATAACATTGTCTTGCTTGGGTATTGTAATCTTTCTATCATGGTTTCTTTGTTATATTTACTAGCAATAAGATATATATATATCGCCTATACTTTTTAGAAGGCATGTATAATGGTGTCCATTGTTGGAGTACCGCCTTCCGCAGCAGTGTTGAAGCGTCGTTAAGTTCTCTTCTAATGTGTACGGCGTGTGTAGGCAGTGGATTGTCGGTTCGTCATCGGTGATTGTTTTTGTTTTTTATTTTCTCTCTCCTCCCCAAAAAAATACCTTGGTTCTCTTTTTTATATATTTAAATTTCAATCTTTATTTTTTTATTTTTTTTTCTTATATTTTTTATGAAATTTTTTATTGTTTTAAACTTAGTCATTCAATTATAATTTCTCATATGTTATTTCTTTCAATTCGATCATTATTATTTTGGTTTCTAATTTTTTGTCCTTATTTTTTTGTTAAAGTTTTATTGACTTTCAATTTCATCTTTTAATCAAAGTTTATGATATTTTTTTCTAATTTGGTACTCATTCTCTTAATTTTTTTTCTCTTTTGTTAAAGTTATTATTCTTTTCAATTTAACCCTCCATTAAAAAAATTTTGGTTGCCTTCTAGTGTATTTTTTGTTTTTATTTTCAGCCTCATTTTTTAAATTGTGATTCTTATTTTAGATCTTTTTGTGTAATTGATTTTTTTTCTTGATCTAATCCTTCAGTGTTTGATTTGTTTGGAATTAGACTTTGCGTTTTTTCTATTCATGGTTCTTCTGGTCTAATAACCCGAGTCACGAGTTTGAAAAGTTAGCGTATGTTGACATTCTTTTTTATTTATTTTCTTTTCCGATTTAATCGTTTGACATTAGTCTTTTTAAAATATTCGGCCTATAACCCGAGTAATTTGTTTTTCATATTTTTTTCGGCTTTTGATTTTTTTATTGATGCCTTTTTTTAATGTCTTTTCTTTTTAAAACAAAATTTTAATTTATTTTTCAATTAAATTTCATTCTTTATGATTTTTTATTTTGTTATTTGAACTTCTTTATTATTTTGCTTATTTGAACTTTTTTAATAGTTTTTTTTCTGAGTTATTTTGTATGTGTTTAATTTTTGAAAATATGATTCTGATTCATCTATAAATAATTTTTCATGTTTTGTTTAGATTCAATTTATTTTTTAAAATAAAAAAATAATTATTTTTTTGATGATATTTCTAATGTGTGTAACTTTGCATAATAATTTTTTTATTTTTTGTTTTATCAAATCAATTTAATGTATGTGTCTGTTTCTATTATCATTTGATTGAATATAAGTTTTATTTTGATAAAAATAATTTGATAAACACAACCGAGTAAATGTTTCAGGTTGTGAAATCAAATATTTTGATTTATATTTGTCCTATGATTTTTTTATTTTTTTTAGTTACCATTACTGATTTTTTTCATTTATTTACATTGATCTCCTTTTTTTTCATTTATTTACATTGATGGCTCTTGATTTATTTAATCATGTGCTTGCATGAGTTTTTTTATTTACACTTATACATATTTTTATGTCAAAAAATACGTTGGTAAAGCCTATATATCCAATGTTTTTATTGAAAAAAATAGACAACCACGGTAAGTGAGTAATTAGTGATATATTATTTGGAATAGCTCACAAAAATGGGAAATAAATTACCTGCTGTGCTTTTTTTTTTTCAATATTTAAGAGTAATTTAAGATTGTTTTGTAGATCACTCAAGACTAAGTTTTTATTTCAAAAAAAATTAAAATGGAATATCATGTTGATTTAGTGTATTTAACAAAAAAGTAAATTCTTTTAGATATTAGCTTTAAGATAAGAAGTAAAAAAAAAACATTAACCTCATTTATGACTTGACTTATTTTTTGAAATTAAATTACCAACATTCTTTTTTCTTCTTTTTTTAATAAGCTATAGGAGTTGTTTTTTTTTTCCTTATCTATGTTTGGCTCCTGCTTATTTAGATTTTGACTTGAAGAAAAATAATTAAGAGCATTAAATTGGCGTTTAGTTAGAGACATTTCGACTCCTTTGTCTATCGTGAATTTAGCTTTAGACTTAAAAGCAAAATAATTAAAAGCATTAAACTAGGTTTTAGTTGGATACGTTTTGATTCCTTTAATTAACTTAATAAAAATGGTTAGAAGCATACTTACAATCAATTTGGATATTTCAGGTTCATGTTATTTAAGTTTAGATTTTAATTAGATAAATGATTTACGTTATGCTGTGATCTAGCTTAATTTTTTTTAACATAAAAAGTTATAAGGAGATACTAGAGTTTTTTTTTTTTTTTAAATAAACTCATGTCATTAACTTGATTGGGGTTTAATAAGGTTGAGTAATTTAAATAATTTGAACAAAAAAAATACAATGACAATGAATAAATGTTTTTAAAAAATCAACAACAAAAAAAGGTTGAAAAAACCGTATCCAAGCCCATTCGGGTTAACATGTCAAATTCATGATCTAGTCATGATACCGAGGTAACCTCGTCAAAAGCAAACTTAATAAAACTATGAATCTCAATTACCAAACAATCAGATGCTGAAGGGCAAAGTAGAATAAAAATATTTTTAAAAAAATGAAAAAAAAAAAGAAAAAGAAGATTTGAGTTAATCTGGGTTAACTCGCTAACCCACGACCATGGTCATAAGATTAAGATAATTTAATAGAAAGAAAAGTGAAAAAAAAACACGAAAACTAATTCCTAATAAATCAAATGACGAAGGATGAAATTGAAAAAAAATAATTTTAAAGAAAAACCTAAAAAAGACCAAAGTCAACTCTTGTTAACCTAAGAACTCATGACCCTTGTCATAAATCTGGGACTAATATCGTAGAAGATAAACCCTAAAAAAATAAAACATAATTCTCAATCAATAGAATGCTAAAGGATAAAATTGAAAAAAAAATACAATTAAAAAGGATTTTAAAAAAAGCAAATAGCAATAAAAAGAACGGGGACCAAATTTGATATAAAAATAAATAAAAATTAAATACTGAGAGATGAAATTGAAAATAAAATTCAATTAGAAAAAAAGGCTAAAAAAACAACATTCAAAAGAATAAGGATCAAATTTAATTTAGAAATTAAATAAAATCAAATGATGAGGGACAAAATTAAAGAAAAAAATAAATAAGAAAAAGATAAAAACAAATAAAACAAATAGTAATTTAAAGAATGAGAATAAAATTGGATATAAAAAATAAATTACCGAAACCCTTATATTTTGGTAAGGAGGAAAAAAAAAAGAAATAGAAAAAAAAAATTCAATAGAGCCTAACTGCTACTTTGCCATAAACATTTGTTTGGCCTCTGTGAAGATCATATCAGGACACTTTTTACATTGATGTAAAACAATGGTGTTTAACCATTGGACAATGTTGCATATGCTCCTTGAAGGGCGTATGTTTTGTCCACGTGCTGACGTGTAAGCTATCTTTTTATCTAATACTATTTATTTTAATTAAATTACCAAATCATCCCTAACTGGCTTAATTATAACAAACAAACTAAACTGCAAAAACAAGAACATCCTTAAGACCTGGCTTTATATTTTTTTATTTAAGTGTAATTAAATTATTTAATTGTTTAAAAAACAAAAAGACTAAAAAGTCCCTAAATCCTGGTTAATATTTTTTATTTTTAAGAATATTTAAATCATCCTTTTATACTAAATAAAAAGATTAATTTGTTTAAATCAATATGATAATAATCAATCGATCGTGTGAAAAATATCATACTACCTTCACTAGTGAAGCCTTTGATTTTTGTAGAGAAAGACAAAATTAAAATATCATTACACTATCTTTTAAGTTTTATTAATTCAGATTTGAATCACTAAATGCTTAAATCTGACCTAAATATATTAGGTTAAAACAAGTTCTAAGTTATAAGTTCAGTTATTTTTCTGACAAAAGAGAAAACTCAATTATTATTTTAAATTAAAGGAAAAAATATCCTAACTATTATGTAGTTTACTTAATTTTACACCTTGTATTTATTATTTTAAAAATTACAGAATTTTATAAATTCATAATTTTTTATGTGATATAAAAAAAATCCAAGTATTTATAAATTTGATATTATATTTCAATGTCTGAAGAACCCTGGTACATCGAGTTAAGGGAGAAGCCATTATAAAACATTCAAGCACTCGCGCATCATTAAGAACAATCAACATTAGGGCTCCAATTATGCATTCAGATTGCAAGTTCCATTCTGGTCCCTTTCCATTATTCCTTGCAAGACCCTTCCCTTTGGTTATCTGTTGGCCGTAAGATTCTGGCTTTTCCACCACGCCCGTAACAAGAAGAGCAAGAACCTCAGGAACAAAAACCTCATATCGAACCACAAAACAAGCAGTAAGTAAGTCTTCAATTTTTAAACAAAAGAAGAGATTTTGAATTGTGGGTTTTTCACTTCATGATCTCAAGTTTTACCTGTATTTTTGTCTCGGGTCATTTGGGATGTCATGCTCAAAACCACGAGTAGCAGGGCCGAGTCTCTTCTTTCCATATCACTGCTTCCAGATGCTTCAATGCCATTGAATTCGCCAACATTTGGATTAGCTGGCAGTGGAAGTGATCAAGTATCTGTTGGAAATAGATAGCAGAAATAGAATACAATGAATAAAGAGTTTGAGTTTTATGGAATACATGGTAGAGCTGCAGCAGCTCAATACCATAGACTTCTGTTATTATAATGTATTTATTTTTTGTTCTCATTGCATGACAGAATGTGAAAAACATTAAATAGGATTGATAAACAATCTTGACGGAGGAAATCAAGGAACTCCATGACTTCCAAGATTAAGAGAAAACAAAGAGACCTTTGACTCATAAAAACAATTACTCAAGACACTGAAAATCACAAATTACATCTTAACACTCCCTCGTAATTTATAATCTTTAAGAACCTCCTGAACTGCTAGAACTTATCTGCAGACATAGCCTTGGTAAGCACATCTACACGCTGATCACTGGAGTTTATGAGATCCAGATTTATCTCTTTCTTATTTACATTTCACGAATAAACTGATGACGCAATTCAATTTGTTTTGATCTTGCATGGAAGACAGGATTATTAGTCATAGCTATAACTGATATATTATCACACAGAATGATAGTAGGATCGGAAACTTTCTGTTGCAAATGTATTTAGCCTCAGCGGATAATAATGCAACAGAACTTTGCTTCCTTGAACTCCATGAAATCACATTTGATCCTATACAAAATACATATCCTAATGTGCTTTTCCTTCCATCATAGTTTTGTTATGTGGTCCCGCACCATGTGATGGTGGGACCACCACATTAATTAGTAAGAGACAGCAATGCAAGGTTGTCTCTTTGAATTAATATAGGAGCTGCCACTGTAGATGATAGTAGCAAAAAAAAACGGGAGAAAAGAGAGCAGAGAAAAACAAGAGAAAAGAGAAGAAGAGGCAGCAGAGCAGCCTGTATTCTTTCTTCGATTTCCAGCTCGTTCACCGTTGGATCGAGCTGAGATTTTGACAGCAGCTTCTAGACACATTCCTCTTCATTCTGGACGGTTAGATCGAAGATTGGTGGTGTGGAAGCTGGCCGTTTTGACAGAAAACGGGGCTGTCAGTTTTGTGAGTTTTTCTCAAATAATTCTCCTTTAATCTTGTTGTAATCCAAGAATAAGTAGTTCTTGATGATATATATGTTGTAGCCCTTAGTTGAATCTGAGGAAGAATAATTGTGAACCCATTATTTGTGATAGTGAAAGTTTTTAGGTGGACTCTGGTCCCGTGGTTTTTCCCGCATCGGGTTTTCCACGTAAAAATCTTGGTGTTGATTTGTGTGATTGTTGCATGATATTTGATCATTGTTTGAATCTGTTTTTTACTGCACAAAGAGGGAAAAAGGATTGGGACTTGTGAATTGTGAATTGTATTACGCTGAATTGATCTGGTTAGTTGTCCCGAGTTTTCCCAACAAAGTGGTATCAGAGCATTTGGTTGTGTAGATTGAATTCTTGTGCAGTTAAAATGGAAAAGGAAGATTCGGGTATGATAAAGCTCACTTCCTCAAATTATTTCCTATGGAAAACAATGATGGAGGATCACTTATATTGCAATGATTTGGCTTTACCGATTGAATGTAAAGGAATAAAGCCTGATGACATGGATGATGCAAAATGGAATGGACTAAATAGAAAGGCTACAGCTAATGTTAGAAAATAGGTATCTTCTAAGTCGATTAATCATATTTATCAAGAACATGATTGCTATAAAGTTTGGAAGATGTTGGAAGAAACATTTGCCAAGGAGAGTGCACAAAACAAGGTTTTTGTAATTAGAAACCTTGTGAATTTAAAGTATAGAGATGGTGAAGATGCTTCAGTGCATATAAATGTATTCCAAGGGTTCTTGAATCAGCTGTCATTGATGAACCTTGAGTTAGCCGATGAAATGCAAGCATTAATCCTATTGAGTTCATTGCTAGATAGTATCACTTAGCAATTCTACTCCGAATGGAAAGCTCACTTTGAAAACAGTGAAGGATTGTATCCTCAATGAAGAGAAGAGGAGGAAAGGGACAAGCACTTCCGAGTCTCATGCACTTGTTACAGAAAGTCGAGGGAGAAGTCAAAGCAGGTTCTCTCACGGCAAGCAAGATGGAGAATCCAGCAATAGAAAAGGCAAATGGAAGCCAAGAGGAAGATCTCAGTCAATGAAGGGTTTTAAGTGTTATTACTGTGACAAGCCTGGGCATATGCAAAAAGATTGCAGAAAGTATAAAAGAGATAAAAAGGGTAGAGATGAAGACAAGAATGAAGAGAATGGTACAGCTGCAGTTGTATCTGATGGTGATGTTGCCATTGTGTGTGATGATGGCTGTGTTAATCTTGCATGTCAAGATACCACCTGGGTTGCAGATTCAGCAACTTCTTACCATTGTATTCTTTCTTCGATTTCCAGCTCGTTCACCGTTGGATCGGGCTGAGATTTTGACAGCAGCTTCTAGACACATTCCTCTTCATTCTGGACGGTTAGATCGAAGATTGGTGGTGTGGAAGCTGGCCGTTTTGACAGAAAACGGGGCTGTCAGTTTTGTGAGTTTTTCTCAAATAATTCTCCTTTAATCTTGTTGTAATCCAAGAATAAGTAGTTCTTGATGATATATATGTTGTAGCCCTTAGTTGAATCTGAGGAAGAATAATTGTGAACCCATTATTTGTGATAGTGAAAGTTTTTAGGTGGACTCTGGTCCCGTGGTTTTTCCCGCATCGGGTTTTCCACGTAAAAATCTTGGTGTTGATTTGTGTGATTGTTGCATGATATTTGATCATTGTTTGAATCTGTTTTTTACTGCACAAAGAGGGAAAAAGGATTGGGACTTGTGAATTGTGAATTGTATTACGCTGAATTGATCTGGTTAGTTGTCCCGAGTTTTCCCAACAAAGTGGTATCAGAGCATTTGGTTGTGTAGATTGAATTCTTGTGCAGTTAAAATGGAAAAGGAAGATTCGGGTATGATAAAGCTCACTTCCTCAAATTATTTCCTATGGAAAACAATGATGGAGGATCACTTATATTGCAATGATTTGGCTTTACCGATTGAATGTAAAGGAATAAAGCCTGATGACATGGATGATGCAAAATGGAATGGACTAAATAGAAAGGCTACAGCTAATGTTAGAAAATAGGTATCTTCTAAGTCGATTAATCATATTTATCAAGAACATGATTGCTATAAAGTTTGGAAGATGTTGGAAGAAACATTTGCCAAGGAGAGTGCACAAAACAAGGTTTTTGTAATTAGAAACCTTGTGAATTTAAAGTATAGAGATGGTGAAGATGCTTCAGTGCATATAAATGTATTCCAAGGGTTCTTGAATCAGCTGTCATTGATGAACCTTGAGTTAGCCGATGAAATGCAAGCATTAATCCTATTGAGTTCATTGCTAGATAGTATCACTTAGCAATTCTACTCCGAATGGAAAGCTCACTTTGAAAACAGTGAAGGATTGTATCCTCAATGAAGAGAAGAGGAGGAAAGGGACAAGCACTTCCGAGTCTCATGCACTTGTTACAGAAAGTCGAGGGAGAAGTCAAAGCAGGTTCTCTCACGGCAAGCAAGATGGAGAATCCAGCAATAGAAAAGGCAAATGGAAGCCAAGAGGAAGATCTCAGTCAATGAAGGGTTTTAAGTGTTATTACTGTGACAAGCCTGGGCATATGCAAAAAGATTGCAGAAAGTATAAAAGAGATAAAAAGGGTAGAGATGAAGACAAGAATGAAGAGAATGGTACAGCTGCAGTTGTATCTGATGGTGATGTTGCCATTGTGTGTGATGATGGCTGTGTTAATCTTGCATGTCAAGATACCACCTGGGTTGCAGATTCAGCAACTTCTTACCATTGTATTCTTTCTTCGATTTCCAGCTCGTTCACCGTTGGATCGGGCTGAGATTTTGACAGCAGCTTCTAGACACATTCCTCTTCATTCTGGACGGTTAGATCGAAGATTGGTGGTGTGGAAGCTGGCCGTTTTGACAGAAAACGGGGCTGTCAGTTTTGTGAGTTTTTCTCAAATAATTCTCCTTTAATCTTGTTGTAATCCAAGAATAAGTAGTTCTTGATGATATATATGTTGTAGCCCTTAGTTGAATCTGAGGAAGAATAATTGTGAACCCATTATTTGTGATAGTGAAAGTTTTTAGGTGGACTCTGGTCCCGTGGTTTTTCCCGCATCGGGTTTTCCACGTAAAAATCTTGGTGTTGATTTGTGTGATTGTTGCATGATATTTGATCATTGTTTGAATCTGTTTTTTACTGCACAAAGAGGGAAAAAGGATTGGGACTTGTGAATTGTGAATTGTATTACGCTGAATTGATCTGGTTAGTTGTCCCGAGTTTTCCCAACAAAGTGGTATCAGAGCATTTGGTTGTGTAGATTGAATTCTTGTGCAGTTAAAATGGAAAAGGAAGATTCGGGTATGATAAAGCTCACTTCCTCAAATTATTTCCTATGGAAAACAATGATGGAGGATCACTTATATTGCAATGATTTGGCTTTACCGATTGAATGTAAAGGAATAAAGCCTGATGACATGGATGATGCAAAATGGAATGGACTAAATAGAAAGGCTACAGCTAATGTTAGAAAATAGGTATCTTCTAAGTCGATTAATCATATTTATCAAGAACATGATTGCTATAAAGTTTGGAAGATGTTGGAAGAAACATTTGCCAAGGAGAGTGCACAAAACAAGGTTTTTGTAATTAGAAACCTTGTGAATTTAAAGTATAGAGATGGTGAAGATGCTTCAGTGCATATAAATGTATTCCAAGGGTTCTTGAATCAGCTGTCATTGATGAACCTTGAGTTAGCCGATGAAATGCAAGCATTAATCCTATTGAGTTCATTGCTAGATAGTATCACTTAGCAATTCTACTCCGAATGGAAAGCTCACTTTGAAAACAGTGAAGGATTGTATCCTCAATGAAGAGAAGAGGAGGAAAGGGACAAGCACTTCCGAGTCTCATGCACTTGTTACAGAAAGTCGAGGGAGAAGTCAAAGCAGGTTCTCTCACGGCAAGCAAGATGGAGAATCCAGCAATAGAAAAGGCAAATGGAAGCCAAGAGGAAGATCTCAGTCAATGAAGGGTTTTAAGTGTTATTACTGTGACAAGCCTGGGCATATGCAAAAAGATTGCAGAAAGTATAAAAGAGATAAAAAGGGTAGAGATGAAGACAAGAATGAAGAGAATGGTACAGCTGCAGTTGTATCTGATGGTGATGTTGCCATTGTGTGTGATGATGGCTGTGTTAATCTTGCATGTCAAGATACCACCTGGGTTGCAGATTCAGCAACTTCTTACCATTGTATTCTTTCTTCGATTTCCAGCTCGTTCACCGTTGGATCGGGCTGAGATTTTGACAGCAGCTTCTAGACACATTCCTCTTCATTCTGGACGGTTAGATCGAAGATTGGTGGTGTGGAAGCTGGCCGTTTTGACAGAAAACTGGGCTGTCAGTTTTGTGAGTTTTTCTCAAATAATTCTCCTTTAATCTTGTTGTAATCCAAGAATAAGTAGTTCTTGATGATATATATGTTGTAGCCCTTATTTGAATCTGAGGAAGAATAATTGTGAACCCATTATTTGTGATAGTGAAAGTTTTTAGGTGGACTCTGGTCCCGTGGTTTTTCCCGCATCGGGTTTTCCACGTAAAAATCTTGGTGTTGATTTGTGTGATTGTTGCATGATATTTGATCATTGTTTGAATCTGTTTTTTACTGCACAAAGAGGGAAAAAGGATTGGGACTTGTGAATTGTGAATTGTATTACGCTGAATTGATCTGGTTAGTTGTCCCGAGTTTTCCCAACAAAGTGGTATCAGAGCATTTGGTTGTGTAGATTGAATTCTTGTGCAGTTAAAATGGAAAAGGAAGATTCGGGTATGATAAAGCTCACTTCCTCAAATTATTTCCTATGGAAAACAATGATGGAGGATCACTTATATTGCAATGATTTGGCTTTACCGATTGAATGTAAAGGAATAAAGCCTGATGACATGGATGATGCAAAATGGAATGGACTAAATAGAAAGGCTACAGCTAATGTTAGAAAATAGGTATCTTCTAAGTCGATTAATCATATTTATCAAGAACATGATTGCTATAAAGTTTGGAAGATGTTGGAAGAAACATTTGCCAAGGAGAGTGCACAAAACAAGGTTTTTGTAATTAGAAACCTTGTGAATTTAAAGTATAGAGATGGTGAAGATGCTTCAGTGCATATAAATGTATTCCAAGGGTTCTTGAATCAGCTGTCATTGATGAACCTTGAGTTAGCCGATGAAATGCAAGCATTAATCCTATTGAGTTCATTGCTAGATAGTATCACTTAGCAATTCTACTCCGAATGGAAAGCTCACTTTGAAAACAGTGAAGGATTGTATCCTCAATGAAGAGAAGAGGAGGAAAGGGACAAGCACTTCCGAGTCTCATGCACTTGTTACAGAAAGTCGAGGGAGAAGTCAAAGCAGGTTCTCTCACGGCAAGCAAGATGGAGAATCCAGCAATAGAAAAGGCAAATGGAAGCCAAGAGGAAGATCTCAGTCAATGAAGGGTTTTAAGTGTTATTACTGTGACAAGCCTGGGCATATGCAAAAAGATTGCAGAAAGTATAAAAGAGATAAAAAGGGTAGAGATGAAGACAAGAATGAAGAGAATGGTACAGCTGCAGTTGTATCTGATGGTGATGTTGCCATTGTGTGTGATGATGGCTGTGTTAATCTTGCATGTCAAGATACCACCTGGGTTGCAGATTCAGCAACTTCTTACCATGTTACACCCCGACGTGATTTTTACACATCCTACACTGCTGGTGACTTTGGTCAAGTTAGGATGGGAAATCAAGGGATGGCTAGTGTTGTGGGCATTGGAGATATTTGGTTGGAAACCAATACTGGGTGCAAGTTGTTACTCAAAGATGTTAGGCATGTGCCTGATATGCGCCTACATTTGATCTCTGCTGGTACTCTTGATGAAGAAGGCTATCACAGTTACTTTGGAGATGGTAAATGGAAGCTCTCCAAAAATTCCCTAATTGTTGCTAAAGGGAAGAAAATGGGTCTCTACATGTCACAAGCCAAGGTGATCAAAGGGGAGGTAAATGCAATTGAAGATTGCTCTACTGATTTATGGCATAAGCGGCTTGGATATTTGAGTGAGAAAGGCCTTGGAATCCTTGCCAAGAAGAATTACCTTCCTTTAAAAGGTATGAACTTGAACACATGTACTCATTGTTTAGTTGGTAAACAACATAGAGTTGCATTTCAAAGATCACCTCCACATAGAAGATCACATGTTCTTGATTTAGTTCATACTGATGTTTGCTCAATGATTGATAAGTCTCTTGGAGGTGCATTGTACTTTGTTAGTTTTATTGATGATCACTCCAGGAAGATTTGGGCTATTTGTTTGAAATCCAAAGATCAGGTGCTTGATGTCTTTAAGGATTTCCATGCCAGAGTTGAAAGAGAAAGTGGTAGAAAGCTGAAATGTGTTCGAGCAGACAATGGTGGTGAATACAAGGGTCCTTTTGAGAAGTACTGCAGGGAACATGACATCAAGTTAGAGAAGACAGTTCCTAAGACTCCACAGCAGAATGGAGTGGCTGAGAGAATGAACAGAACCATTGTTGAAAGAATTAGATGTATGCTCTCTCATGCAAAGCTGCCTAAGTCCTTTTGGGGTGAGGCAATGAAGACTGCAGTTGCCATGATCAACCTTTCTCCATCAGTTCCTCTTGAGTTTGATGTTCCAGATAGAGTTTGGAAAGGAAAGGATGTTTCCTATGCACACTTGAGAGTGTTTGGATGCAGAGCATTTGTACATGTTCCAAGGGATGAAAGGTCTAAGCTTGATAGTAAGACAAAGCAGTGTATTTTCTTGGGCTCTGAAGATGATGAGTTTGGTTATAGGTTATGGGATCCAAAGGAGAAGAAAATTGTGAGAAGTAGAGATGTTATCTTCTTTGAAGATCAAACCATTGAAGACTTTGAACTGAAGGAGAAAACAGAGTCTACTAATTTTATTCCATCTAATTCAAATCCAGCACCTACTCCATAGTTACCTTTGATGCCTGCTAATCATGGGGGAGACTTGCAAAATGATGAAAATGGTGGTTTTCTTAATGAGCCATTAGTTGGTGATCCTGAATCAGCTAATGATGATATTGATGTTATTCCTGAACAGGTTATGCAGGAAGCTCCAGATGAGCCACAATTGAGGAGGTCAACTAGACCTCGCCAACCTTCCACCAAATACTCTCCTCATGAGTATGTGCTGGTTACTGACGGGGGAGAGCCAGAATGCTTTGATGAAGCTATGTCACATGAGAAGAAAAGTGAGTGGTTGAAAGCAATGCAAGAAGAGATGAAATCCTTGCATGAAAACCATACCTTTGAGTTAGTGAAGCTTCCTAAAGGTAAGAGAGCACTCAAGAACAAATGGGTGTTCAGGTTAAAAATTGATGAACATTTCTCACATCCAAGGTACAAGGCAAGATTGGTTGTGAAAGGTTTCGGTCAGAAGAAGGGTATTGATTTTGAAGAAATCTTTTCACCAGTAGTCAAGATGTCTTCAATCCGAGTTGTGCTTGGCTTAGCTGCTAGTTTGAACCTTGAGGTTGAGCAACTTGATGTGAAAACTGCCTTTCTCCATGGTGATTTAGATAAGGAGATCTACATGGAACAGCCTGAAGGGTTTGAAGCAAAAGGTAAAGAGCAGTTAGTTTGCAAGTTGAAAAAGAGCCTATATGGGTTAAAGCAAGCTTCAAGACAATGGTACAAAAAGTTTGATTCTTTCATGGTGGATCATGGTTATGACAGGACCACTTCTAATCATTGTGTATTTATGAAAAGGTTTCTAGATGGAAACTTTATTATTCTCCTGTTGTATGTGGATGATATGTTGATTGTTGGCCATGATGCTAAGAAGATTCAGATGTTGAAGGAAGAGTTAAGCAAGTCTTTTGCAATGAAAGACTTAGGACCGGCAAAACAAATTCTTGGCATGAAGATCACACGTGACAGGAAGAAGGAGAAACTTTGGCTATCTCAGGAGAGATATGTTCAAAAGGTACTTGAGAGATTCAACATGAGCAACTCTAAACCAGTTTGTTCTCCACTTGCAAGCCACTTTAAACTAAGTTCTAAGCAGTGTCCTTCAAGTGATGAAGAAAGAGATGAGATGAAAAAGGTTCCTTATGCATCCGCAGTTGGTAGCTTGATGTATGCCATGGTTTGCACAAGGCCGGATATAGCTCATGCAGTTGGTATGGTTAGTCGGTTTCTCTCCAATCCTGGTAAAGAACACTGGTCAGCAGTGAAATGGATACTCAGGTATCTCAAAGGTACTTCTAGTTTCAGCTTATGTTTTGGTAATGATAAACCTGTGTTGGATGGATACACAGATGCAGATATGGCTGGTGATGTTGATTCTAGAAAGTCCACATCAGGATACTTGATGAAGTTTGCAGGGGGAGCAGTCTCATGGCAATCAAGGTTGCAAAAATGTGTGGCATTCTCCAGTACAGAGGCTGAATATATTGCTCTTACTGAAGGGGGCAAAGAGTTGTTATGGATGAAGAAGTTCTTACATGAACTTGGCCTAGTTCAAGAGAACTTTGTGTTGCACTGTGATAGTCAAAGTGCAATCCATCTCAGTAAGCATCCTACTTTTCACTCTCGGTCAAAGCACATTGAGGTTAGATATCAATGGATTCGAGATGCTATGGAAATGAAGTCATTTGTTGTCGAGAAGATCCATACCAATGACAACGTGTCAGACATGATGACCAAACCTCTACCGAGAGAGAAGTTTGAGTTTTGCAGAAGGGAAGCAGGCTTATCAGAGCCTTCTAAATTGAAGCTTACATGTTGATCGCTAGTATGGCGAATTCCTCACATGGTGCGTGAGGGGGAGATTTGTTGTGTGTGGTCCCGCACCATGTGATGGTGGGACCACCACATTAATTAGTAAGAGACAGCAAGGCAAGGCTGTCTCTTTGAATTAATATAGGAGCTGCCACTGTAGATGGCAGTAGCAAAAAAAAGGGAGAAAAGAGAGCAGAGAAAAACAAGAGAAAAGAGAAGAAGAGGCAGCAGAGCAGCCTGTATTCTTTCTTCGATTTTCAGCTCGTTCACCGTTGGATCGGGCTGAGATTTTGACAGCAGCTTCTAGACACATTCCTCTTCATTCTGGACGGTTAGATCGAAGATTGGTGGTGTGGAAGCTGGTCGTTTTGACAGAAAACGGGGCTGTCAGTTTTGTGAGTTTTTCTCAAATAATTCTCCTTTAATCTTGTTGTAATCCAAGAATAAGTAGTTCTTGATGATATATATGTTGTAGCCCTTAGTTGAATCTGAGGAAGAACAATTGTGAACCCATTATTTGTGATAGTGAAAGTTTTTAGGTGGACTCCGGTCCCGTGGTTTTTCCCGCATCGGGTTTTCCACGTAAAAATCTTGGTGTTGATTTGTGTGATTGTTGCATGATATTTGATCATTGTTTGAATCTGTTTTTTACTGCACAAAGAGGGAAAAAGGATTGGGACTTGTGAATTGTGAATTGTATTACGCTGAATTGATCTGGTTAGTTGTCCCGAGTTTTCCCAACAAGTTTCCAGCCTAATCACTGTTTGTAAAACCAATCAACTTGTTGTCTTCTTGTTTCTTATATTTAATCCCATAATCTTTGTTTCCCTTATCATGTTATCATGTTAATTTTCTTAAGCAGATTTGCAACATACTTTTCTTGAGAAATAAAAATCTCCTCCGATGATTGTTTCACTTGAATACCAAGGACACATCTTAAATCTGTCATCTCATACTCTTTCATCATTGCCTTTTTAAATTCTACAACCATCTCTGCATCAAGACCTGCATATATTATCAGATCATCAACCATCATAAAATCTCCTCTTCTTTTCTTCGCATAAAATAATGGTTTAAATTGACATATTTCAAAACTATTTTGATGAAAATAAAAATCAATCTTGCTATTTCATGCTCTTGGTGCTTTCTTTAAACCGTAAAGAACCTTATAAAGTCTATACACTTTGTTTTCTTTTCCTTCTGATGGTTTCCATTCTAGCAACAGGTGCAAATATTTACGTGAAATCTACTTCATTCTTGAAAAGGTTTATGGTGTTGTTTAGTTTGTTTTTCTAATATAATATATATTGGGTAATTTTAGTTATTTTGATCCATTTGATTTCTTATGTGAAAATTATATTGTAAGATGGGATAAGATGAGGGTTCGACATGACACATTTAGTGTTTTTCTTCTTCTTTTTTTTTTTGATAATTTAGAAATAATGTTATTAAGATCATTAAGAGTTCACTACTTGTTATACATACTGTTATTAAAAGGTTACTTCGACGTGAAAACAAATTTATCTTAAAATAGAATTACAATTGATTACTTTTCCTCGCTAAAAGGTGCAATCCTCATGAGCTAAAGGATTCTACTCTCTGGGAATTGGGGACTTGCAACTGTTTAATGGCGTACTTTTGTTTCGGTTTCCAATCTCTCTGTCAATGACACAGAACAGTAAGGAATTCTTAAAAGGAAGCCAACATTTTCCCTTAGATATGGGGGCAGAGAGAAACCTTGTGATGAGATTTTAGGAAATAGAAACCATTTTATTCAGTTCGAATAATACACTTGAAATTAATAACCTTCAATCTAAGAGTGCAAGTAGCTACTACAGAAGCAGTTTCAGGAGTTATTATTTGCCAACGGCCTCCATAGTCTCTCTCTAGAAAACTTCCAAGCTGAAAGGGAATGCAATGGTGTTCCTTTCCACCCAACAATCAGGCACTTGCCATTCTTTTCAAGAGTACATGAACTGCCACAAGGAAATTGCTTTGGAATCAAGCCAGCTTGGTACAAGGATGACTCACTAAATCCTACTTCTACCATTCTAAATCTTGAGAAAAATGCCCTCCATACGTCCATCTTCACACTTCTAGCAATCCTGTCCGTTCCCTCCATTGTCACAATATTTTCTATCCCATTAGAGAAGGTTGCTTCAGTTATCGTTCTGTGCTCAGTGTTCTGTTTCAGGCAGGTCTCAAGGCAATCGAAATATGCACCATAAAAGAACAGTGCTTCAATGAAACGGTTCACAAATGTTGGTGAATTATGATTCGCCTCAACTTCGCCGACGATCATTATTGAAGGATTAAGATTTTTAATCACTCTCATCAAATTTTCCAAGCAAGCTGGCCTTGAGAGCATGGTCCTGAGTATCATGTTAGCGACAACAACCATGGCTTCATCAGCTGCAGTTTCAAATAGCTCCTCTTTGATTTCAGACATGCACGATACCTGTATTGGCTTGAAAGTGAATGGGATGTTCATGGACCTAGCAAAGATTTCTAACCTCTTACCAGTCTCCTCTATCTTTTGTATGCCTCTCAAGCCAACGGCAGTTATCTTAAGATGGTCTAGCCGGCGTTGACGATCCGCAAGAGCTTGCATCAAGGCTGTCCATTGAACTCCACTCCTGATTTCGAGGTCAATCAAATGGATCTTTCTCGCAGATCCAACATTTTCAATTATTGCTTGGATCGCCGTGAGTTGCATTACCTGACTAATAGGAACATTCTGGTGCAAGCTAAGGTGAGCTAGGTTTGTACTTAACCCATGAAGAGTTTCACAGTTCGGTTTTCCCTTCATTTCCTTTGGAATGAATCTTCCTGTTGCCTTATGAATCCTCCCTTGAAGAGCTTCTGCAAAGTAGTACACAACTCTCTGAAGTGGATTGGATCTCTCAGATGCAACCCATTCACAACGGCTGAGCAATCTGCTAGCACGATCAAATTGATGGTAGCCTACCTTCTCTGCCGTGGCTAAAAGAAGGTGAGTGAGTTCTACATCCCTTGTTTCTTCCTCGGATAGGCCTGAGAGTGCATAACCAAAAGGGTGCATGAGCATGGAGAAATCATCATATCTTTGATCAGAGACTTGTATGAACCTTGATCCAGCTACTCTTATGATCTCCTCAGTTGACAGTTTCTTTCGAGTAGTGAAGCAAGTTTCATCGCTAGCACCGTCAAGCTGGTTGCGTTCAATTTCTTTCCCATTTCCATACTGGCGTAGGAGTCGTAGAGATGATGACAGAGCAGGTGTGTATAGCGTTTCTTTACTATTTTTGGCAATACTCTCAAGCCTTTTGATTTCCTGCATTGGCTGTGCTGGTGCTGGGAAACAAGAACCAAGGAAATCATCTAACATCAAATAACTCGATTTGGGTGGCGATTGTTGCTGTTGGGGCTGCTGCTGATCTCTAAAGAAATTAAGCCCCTTATTCTCTGTGTTATCTTGATAAGCACCATATTCAGAACATAAAGGATAAACCTGTCCCAAGTCTTCCATTGAAAATAAACGGCTTTTCTCTCCTTTGATCATTAATTCCTCTTTCTCATAACCTTCAATATGACTAACCCACGTTGGACTCCACTGAGTCAAATGAGGCATTTGCCATCTCAGAGTAGAGTTGCTAATCGACAAACTCGCACTCAAGTGAGACAATATGTTTATCTAATGAAAGCATAAACAATATGGTAATGCTTGGAAACCTTAATTCATTACATATATTAATCATCGTAAAATCCGACGTATCTAATGGTAAGGACTGTGACATTGATGATGATCTTGTGAAAAAACCAGCACGGCCTGCTTATATTAAAACACAGCTTTGAGTGGGAATAAGATAGTATATTTTGAGATATCGTTATTGCTAAATCTAATGTAAAGAGCCAAGCGGATGACAATGGTGAATTGTATCAAGTCAGTCAATCCAAATATCCTAATTAAGAAGCTCAGCCATGCAAGAGTAGACAATAATTGAACGAAGTAAACAAAGAAGAGTTGAATTTCTTCATCAGGAAAAAATCAGAATAGAATAATCTCAGCTTTATAAGACAAATGAAAGAGTTATCAGTGAAGTACAAAAAGCTGCAATCAAAAAATAATTTCCGGCCAATATGTCAAATGGGGCTGGGGTAACCTTGCCAGCTGCCAGGCTGAAAATAATAAATGGAAATTCATCCATAAATATGCATCTAGACAAATAAATCCGGGTAGCTAGATATAGGCTTCCATTAATGTCTATGATGCAATTACCTTGTATCAGAGACGTTTGCAGGGGGGAGGATGGATTAAATTGTTGGTAGAAATATCTCGTGTGGTTTTCCGAACAGTAAGAGAATTTTTTGAAAATCTTGGGAGGCCTAATTATAAATTTCAAGTCTAACATGAAAGGATGCCTAAACTCAAGGACTAAAATGAAGTCGATTTTGTAAATCGATTAATCAGTTCCACCAAGTTTTTTATCGGTGTTTATTTTCCGGTATAAAGAACTCATAGTTTTACCAACATCTCGAAGTCGGTATAGGAAATGGGTCGTGGTTATTTGCAAAGACTTAAAACTCAATTCTTGCATATTTCTTGTTTAAGAAACAAAATAAGATATTGAATGCTGCATCCCGACATGCAAAACAAAATACATAACTCAAGAGAACATATAAAATAAAAAATAAAACATACAAGAATATATATGATTCATTAAAATTAGCTATATTTATGAGAAAATATAAAAAAAATTATTAAATAATATAAAAATTACAATCACTTTCTATTAACAAGAAAATAATTAAAGATCCCTTTATTAATAAGAATAAACACCTCACATTTTTATAAATACCTCACAACTTTTTTTTTTTTTTTGAAATTCTTCTCCTTCACTCTTATGTTTCTCTCTTGTATGCAGTGCATTGAAAAACATGGGATGCAGCCTATTTATAGGCTGGCATCCTATCCTCTCCTAAAAAAACAAACGGTACACTGCCATTTTAGTAAATGGTGCACCCAAAGTTGTCAATTATTGGACAACTTTCAATGCCCATTAGAATGAGATGGTTCTAAATAAAAGGCAGGCTTCATATTCTCTTGTTTGAAGAATTTGATTATTTATTATGTTTTCATATTTGATTGTCTGTCATTCTTCTAACCTTTTTATATTTATCATCTTCATGCTATTTATATTTTTATTAGGCCATAAGATGATCTACACCATATGTATTTATCATTGTGACTAGTTTCAAAGCATTCACTAGGTTTTTCTTAGTGTAAATATTTTCTTCATGTGTGAATCTTTTTTTGTTTGTGTACAAGCTCCTCTATAAGTCTTCTTAGCCATATTACTTCTTTACAAGCTTGGGTAGCTACCATGTACTCAGTTTTTATGGTGGATAAAGCTACAATAGTTTGTAGTTAGAGACTCAACTCATAACTCCTATTGTAATGTGAACACAAAGCCTGAAGCGGGTTTTCTTTTCTCAAAGTCACCTGTAAAATCTAAATGAACATAACCTCTAATAGTGAATTCTAATTCTCTATAAAATAATGTAGTATTTAAGGTACCCTTAATGTATCTTCAGATCCTCTCAATACTATTCCAATGCTCTTTACCATGATTTGCCATGTATCGACTAACTGCTCCCACTACTTATGCAATGTCTGATCATGTACATATCATGACAAACATTAAACTTCTCACTGTTTATGCATACAGTGCTCAAGACATCTTCATTCTCTCTGCTTCATTACTAAAAGACATATTCGAGGATACTTTGAAGTTAATATGAAATGAGGTTGAAATTGGCTTATAATTTTGTATATTGAAGCGTCGCAAGATTTTCTTCAAATAATTCTTTTTGTGAAAGCCAAATCTCGCTTTTACTTTTGTCTTTATAAGTTTGCATCCTTAAAATATTGTTTGCTAGTCCTAGGTCCTTCATATCAAACTCCCTAGCTAACTGTACCTTTAATTCTTGGACTCAATCCTTGTTAAGGCCTACTACCGACATGTCATCCACGTACAACAATAAAATGATAAAATCATCATCTTCTTCAAATCTTTTGTAATATGTACAATAGTCTAAATAGAGTCTATTATACCCAAGGCTAATTATGAAGGCATCAAATCTCTTATACCAACACCTAAATGTTTGTTCGAGACCATATAAAGATTTGTTTAGCCTACAAACCAAGTTCTCCTTGACTATTTCAGCAAAACCTTCTAGTTGAACATATAAATTTCTTCTTCAAGTTCTCCATGAAGAAATGCAGTTTTCACATCTAACTATTCTAAATAAATATCAAATATAATTAAATCATTATTAACTTGACCAATAACATCCTGACATACTATCTAGCCTTTGATGATGTTGTAATCGTTATCTTGAAAGAAGAAAATAGGCACAAGAACAAAGGAAACAAAATTAACAGTCCACACCACATATAGGGATTATTGACATCAAGAGAAAGATTAATGGAGTGTGGCTCCAGTGGGAGCTAAAGGCAAGGAAGGTATAAATAAAGAAGTAAAAAGACTGTGAAATGCTACAACAGTAGAAAAGGGCACTATAAAAGGGACTACTGGTATACAAAGGTATAAAAAATAACCCCGATGTAACATCCCCCTATACTTAGGTATAAATTCCATGTAATAAATCTGAAATCAGTGTAAATTTCAGCAAAGTCTCCCCTATATTGAGAGATCCAAAGTTATCGACTGAACTTGTATACTTCAATAAATAGTCAATTCACATTCCAATCGTTATCCAATATTTTTGGACTTATCACATCACACCAATCATATTTTGTATCACTCATTTCATCTCAAGAACCCTAATTCAAATATTGCTAATTTTGCATCAAATCATTAAATACTTGTTCAAATCGATATGAAAAGGTTTTGAACACCTTACCTGGTTGCTAAACGTATTTCAAAAGTCGATCCGTCAAGATTTTTCCCAAGCTTCTCTCTTTTCCTCTTCTCCATTTACTTTTTCACTCTAACTTAACTTTTCTTTTCCTTGATCTCTCTAAATTTATAGGGTAATTATATTTTTTCTCTCTCAAAACGCTCTCTTTTTAATCCTAACCATCACTTTCTAGTCATTTAAGGTGAAAGAAAAGAAGAGGAAATGAGTTTACCATTTTTCCTCTTGTTGAAGACCATCGGGTTATAATAGAGACAATAGTCAAAACGGTCTAATCATTTTATGTAAATCGTTTTAGCTATTTCTCAAAATGACTAGATCATTTTTGTTACTAGAAAAAAATATGTCTTTTCGGCCAAAAGCTATTCTTCTTGTATCTTCTCATCTCATTTTCTTTTCTTTTTTCTTATTTCATTGCATTACAACTCATGTTTTTATTATATTATTATTTTTAATTTATCCTGAGGTTCACACCTGATTCATCAAAACCTCAGGGACGTGTTGCCAACACTTTAGATGATAAAGAAGTTTTATATAGCAAAATAGTGACCTCAACCTCAATGTTTTAAGGTTTTTTTATATTTTACATTTAATTCTCCAGAGAAAAATGCAAACGTTAGTAGTAATTTATTCCCAATGCCTTTTGCAGTGCTTTGTTGAATGAATATAACCTAGCACTTGATAAGTTCCTGAGCTATGAATTAAAACCATATTTGATTAGAGTTGGATTGGTGGAGAGGATGATAATTTGGAAAGTTTGAGCTTTTGAGGGAGTTTATACATGCTCATATATAGCCATGGCCACCATTGTTGAATCTTCTGTCATGTTAAGTGTCATATTTATGGTACAGCTTAGAATTGTGAGTAATTGTTTCTGTGATGATTTGGCTGCAAGAAATTATAATTGCAATTGTTTCTGTGATAATTTGGCTGCAAGAAATTATGATTTGGCTGCAAGATATTGTTTCTATGATGATTTTGCTTAATAATGAGTAATTGTTTTATGTTTTAAATAGTAGTTAGGCATGACTTTTAATATGTCCAGACTTCAGATCCTTTATGTTCGACTTCAATGCCTGACAAAAGATTGTAATATCTTCACATACATTTTTTTTTCTTTTTTTATCCTTTAAATAGTAGTTTGGCATGACTTTCAATAGTCTGCAATCTGCATGGATATCTTTGATTACTGAAGTGGTACCTGCAGTCTGCAGAAGTGCAATTTGTATTTTAAGATATTTGGATATTTGTATTGTTTATTTTAATTTTATTTGAATTATGTATTTTAAGATGTTTGTATTGTTAAAAAATTTTACTTGCGATTTTATGATTTTAGTTAAAATATTTTTTTACTTGTGATTTTATGATTTTTAGTTAAAAAATTTTACTTGCGATTTTAAAATTTTACAATTTAAATTTACGAATCAAGTTTATATTATATATTTCATGTTGTGTCAAAAAAAAATATTTTTAACAACCTTGGCTCCCACTTTAATAAATACCTCACAACTTTCTTTTGAAATTTCTCTTCTTCACTCTTGTATGTAGTGTATCGAAAGACATGGGTGTAGCCTAATTATGCCATTTCAATAAATGGTGCCCCAAAAGTTGTCAATTATTGGGCACCTTTCGGTGCTAACCATTAGAATGGGATGGTATTAAATGAAAGGTAGGCTCCACATTCAAGACATCCCTTCCTAATTTTTATCAAATCAATATTTAATTTGATTTAACTAAAACAATTCAAAGTCAGGCTCTGTTCAACTCACCGATTTAACAACTACACTTGCTTTACAGAGGCTATTCAAATGTTTTTAATGCGTGGCTGCGTTTTTGAACTTCTGTAATTAGTGTTGAAATATTGCTTCCAGCCTTGTTTTAAATTCGAAAGGCAGAGAAAAGAAATTTATCAAATGCATGGAAGTAAGTATGCCCATCCAGACATCTTCTGCGCATGACAAAAGTTAGAAAGGCAGTTGTGATTAGATCTTACAAACACCTCCTAAACCATGTCTTTTATTACACTCTGAATTATCTTTCTTTTTCTCAAAGTAACTCCTAAACTCGCATGTTTTCCTAAAAAACATCAAAAAGACTAAAGAGAATTCATGGATTCATTTCCTGGTGATATTTCTTTCGTAACTTTGATGAAGGTTGAGGTGGGGATAAATGACATGCCTTTCTGCTAGCTGAGTTTTAGGTACTGGCTGCAGGGCCTCCTCTACTCTCGGGTCTGGCTTTCTAGGTTGGAGGTGATTGCAGAGATTCAACTACAACAATTGGTGCTGCTTTTGGGGGTTTAGTTTTTGAAGTTGCTGAAGTCTGCGAGGTCCCTTGTTATGACTATCCACAAATAATGAGATCATCCAGGAAGTTGATGAGTTAATTGGCATCACTGCTTCGGGCACCAGAGAAGAACAGAGAAACAACTTGTCCTTTCGATCTCTTTTCATGAAACTTAAGGGTTAAACTCTGCCAAACTCCAAACACGGTATCTAAATGTCGATCTAAGAGGAGGGAGAAGGTAAGAGGGCTGAATCTTATAGCCTCTCCCTTCCATTTTTCTCTTCTATTTTTTGGTATAGCACGGAGGCCAGTCATAAATCAAGCAGTCGCAGCAGGAATATACAAAGGAAGGAACGACTGATCTGACAAAAACTAACAGAGCGAGAAAATTCCAAAGCACTAGCTTTCAAAAGTAACCCACAAAATTCCTGAAGTGGATATTGTAGAAGGTTTCAATAAATATATCTTTACTTGGCAAGCTTCTGTTCCCTGTTCATCGGCCTCCAAAATCCGTAAACAGATCCCATATTCAACACTTTATTTACACAAATCTTCCATGTATAGCTGCAGGACAACATTTATGATTGGTTACTAATGGAAAAGTACATATCCGATGAATTTGGTAGCGTTGTGAATTCACCATTCTTAGATGCGTTGGAGACCAGCTTCTGACATCTTGTTCCAATATTTAGCATCTGTCCTACACTTCTTGAAGAAATCTGCTATCCTATTTCTAGACTCATCTCCATTTTTGGGATCACTGTGGGATCCTGAGACCCCATCAACAATAGTTTCCGCTGGGCCACCTTGATTGGTGGCTAAGCTAGGTAATCCACAATTCATTGCCTCAATGACTACAAGGCCAAAAGCCTCAATAGAGTGCAGCTTGAACAAAACATGCCTTTGTATATCTCTGCAATGCAGCGGGATCCACTCTTCAATCTATATACAGACTAAATAAAAGCAAGTTTCATTGATCATCAATGCCACCGCCGCCACGTGCCATCATTAATTCGAAACCCATAAAAACATGCATTTCTCAACCCTTAAAAAAAAAAAAAACTCATATTGAATACAAAAGAACATGTACAGATGAGATATGATAGGTATAATGTATATATAACAAAAAAAAAAAGGTTCTTGAATCATTATCAATTTAAATTAAAATATATCACTTAAAATATATAAAAAAAAATTAAAAGATTTTAGATGTTTGTAATTATAATTGTCAATAAAAATTATATTCATCACTTATTATAATTATCAATATTACTTTACAAGATAATTTAATCAATATTTATCATATTATTTTTCTACGTTTTACATATTGAAATATTCAGGATTGGTCTAAAATCACCACTAGAATATTGCATAATACTGTTAAATTATTTTGTTGATATTTAAAAACTAATTTTATCGAAAAATAATTTACTGATGGAATCATAGACGGTAAGTGATTATCGAAAAACTTATCATTAATGATTTTTATTATGTCGATCATTTCATCGGTAATATAATCATCGATAAATTTAAAAGCAAATATAGCTCACTAAACAAAAAAATTTACCATTATCATTTTGTCAGTCAATGACAAATCACCAACAAAATGAATCAGTGGTAAAAAATTAAAAGAAATTAAACTAACATAAAAGTAAATTTTTATTATTAATTTAAAAATATTATTGAATACAATTTATCTAGAGGATAAAAGATGAAGGAGGAGGCAGAGGTGGATTTTTGTCGGGACTAGGTGGGCAACAAGGTAGACAACATGAACCACCGAGGCTTGACAACAACTCCTCATACAATCACCTAAGTTCAGTTGTCTCGGACTTAAATTGGTTTGTCTCAACACCAAGTTAAGTCATCTAAGCTTCAACTTGTTTTTATACAATCGCCTAGACAACCAAAAATTGAGAGCTTGAACTTGATTGTGAGGAACCAACGATCAATACACTATGACCCGTCCATATATCCTCAGTTGTAGTGTTTGAAATATCATAAACCTGATTTTTACTAGGTCCATTAGACAATCCAGCCTCCAACCATAAATCCAATCAAGTTTTGGATAGGTTGAATGATTATTCTCATATCACTCCTACAATCAAATGTTATATGTTTCATGAAAAAAAAAACAATAACTTAAGAAAAAAGATTATTCAAATCCAACTTACCATGAACTTCTGGGCTTGGCTATCCATAAATTATTGCACCCCTTTTTGACGTTCCTCATTTCACTTATAAGTTTCAACAAAAAGTTTCATTGGTCTTGGATCACGTCCAAATACCATAGCCTGTAAAAGAAAGCTACTGCCAGTTAAACTTTTTTCATATAAAACAATGAATTTTTATATAAAAAAATGTATGTAATAAAACAGAATCTTATCATCTACTTTGCAAGTGAAATGAACAAAATGGATTCGCCGGTGTGCGTGGTAATTGAACAATGAATCTCCTTATTTCGGTTCTCTGCACCAGATTGAAACTGCTGCATAAAATACTCATGCTTCACGTGCTTGATATAAGTTTCTCACATCACCTTCGAGACATGTGGAGGTTTGAAATCCCTCAACACAACCACGTCTTCCTAACCTAAAAGACCTATTTCTTTTGCATATTTCTTTGATTTGTTTTATGCCTCATACCATAAATCACACAACTTATATGGTAAAACTAAATTATCAGTTAAGATAACAAAAAATAAAATTTGAACATTTAAAAAAATAGAAAATTTTGAATTCGATCTTACCTAATGACATTGTGATTCCCCCACACCCTTCTGACAACAGCATTGTCAACTTGCTCCAAGTAAAATTTGTCATTGCATGTTTTTTTATAAAATAATTAGTTCATTAAAATTAAAAAATTGACCAAATTAAAATATTAATAATAATTTTATGCATATACTAACCTTGAACTTTTTGAACCATACATCAATCATATGATTCTATTCAGGATTATTAGAAACATGACTTTACTAAAACAAAAGCATTTCCATCTACAATTTCATCGTGGATGTTATCATGCGAGTAGCCTCTATATTTGTATACCTGAAATTCTATTCATTCATTAAAATTAATTATTAAAAAATTATTCATTGTTGTTTATTTCTTAATCCCGGAGGAAAGTAACACAAACTTACATGTTGTGATCGGGCTTCCACTAAGCAATGTATTTCCCAATATATACATGTTGCTCGAAATGGACACCCCTTCTGCGAGGTGGCATCTCATTTGATGAGTCTACATCTAGAGAGGGTGTTTATGCCTTAAGTGTCTGGCTATGGTCGGCACCTAGCAACTTATAGTCATCAAAAGCGTCGTTAGAAGAACCAATAATGCTCCCTTTCATATTACTCACTAATAACCTTCTCTTCATCATTTAAACAAATTAAAGTATAAAAATGGAAATAACATTTTTAATATTTCATATTTAAAAAAATAACTCGCCAACACCTTCTATATACAGGAGACTACCCAAAATTTTAGTACCTGCAAAATCAACCATGCAAACAACCCAACAAACATTTATATCCCTCATAAAAGGTTCACCAAGCTTTATGCAAAATGGTCATAATAAAGATACAATGAAAAGAACATGATCCAAAGTAGAAAGCAAGACAACATGAATAGATATCCAATATTTTCACATTATTCTTTCTTACAAAACAACCGAAACCTTAACACTAATTCAACTTAATATAGTAAATTCTCATAACAATTCTAAAAACTTGCACAACACCATAACCCAAACAAATATTTCTCACTAACATAATTAAAACAATAATATTAACATAGTTAAGCAAATTAACAACATCACATAAACCAAGGTAAATCTATCAAACACAGTTGGTAATTTTGTTTTCAAGTCTTAGTGGCATGTTCCTATAATTGTTTTTCAACTCTCTGAACTTTTCGAGAAACTTAATTCGTCGGTTATTCTATCTACAAGTCTTTGTGGCAAACTATTACAATTTTTATTCCATTAATGATTCCATATGTAATCACTAGTGGCATGGTCCTATTTTTTTTCAATTCTCTACAACTTTCAGATGGACTAGTCTGTTGGTAACTCTAGTGGTATTTTACAGACCATCGGTAATCATATCGGTGTAAAACAATTTTTTTTCTAGTGTTTTTGTATTCCCTATCTATCTAACCTATAAATATAGTAAAATCACAATACAATAACACCATTTTTATTCAATAATATAATAATAAAATCACAACAATAAACATTCTATTAGTGTTAATAATAGTTCAATATAAAAGGAACAACCAAAAAATAACATTAAAATCAATTTCATTACACATTGATGTTTTAAAAATTAATTAGAATTATCTTCTTCTTCTTTAATTTCTTCAATTTCATCATTGTCATGTCCATCATAATCTTCTTCTTTGAATTGATGCTCATCAATATCATCTTCATCGACTTCTATATATATCCACTGATTTTCAATAATCATTTAACTCATCAACATCAACAAAAATATTCTTAGCTATACATAAACTTGAATTTTCTTCTAAGTTAATAGACCAAACAACTCAATATGCATCAACTAACTCATTAATTTGAAAGAATTCATCTCTCACGGTTGCTTCATCGTTAACATCCTAAACAAACAACTTAGACATGACCTCTATATTTAGTTTTCACTATGGATAATCAATCAACCTTAGAATGATTCTTTTTAAATGAAGAAGTGTAGGTGTAATAAACTTCTTGGCATTACTTGGTGAAAATAAAGGCATCCTTGATATTGTGAAGTCTAGCTTTTTTATTAATTTCGACCAAAACATGATGGAGATCTACTCTAATTCCTCTATTAGTGGTATCAAACCAATATTATTTGAATAAAAAGACTTTATTCTGCTTGTTATGATATTATAGTTTAATCACTTTTTCTAACTTCCCATAATAATCAACTTCAAACTCATTAGAAGTTGATCTTTTAACACAAACTTTATTATTATATGTTTTTTTACCCTGATCATACTCTTCAGTATGAAAGACATATCATTGATGAAATACTCATTATAGCACTTGATATTTATTTTAGGACCCAAACATAGTAAATTCAAACTACCACTAACATTTCCTTTCAATTGATAATCCTGGTACATGAATACAAACATTAACAGTTAAAAAGAAACGTGTAATGAAATTAAGTATTACGAGAGATAAGAATTATTAAGTAGTGCTTACATGTGTATTGAACAAGATGGAAACTTGTTCATCTTGTAATTGGAAATTTTAAGATCCAGTTATAAGTGAATTTTAAGATGGTAAAAATTGATGATATTGCCTATGAGAAATTTCTCAATCTATTAGTTTGTAAGTTTATAAGAAAAAAAATTATTTAAAAATAACAATTTAATATTATACTTACTGAATAAAAGATCTCAATTCATCACAGTTATATAACACATAATTATATGCATGTCTAAATTTGATTTCTTTCAAGTTTTTTCCCCTCACTGTATTGTTTTATAAAGGTTATCTAGGATGGGAAAATATTGAGAAATTCTCACTCGAAGGCACTTCCTTACCGTTATCATGTTTTGGAACGCGGTTGATTTTTATTCTCAAATGAGGCTCAAAATAATACAAGATAAATATTGAGATCTCTTCAAAAATATAAGCCTCGCATATTGAAGCCTCAACATGCATCTTGTTTTTAACTCTTTTTTTTTAGATTGAACATCCACATGGAATTAAATGAATGTTTTAAATTAAAAAAAAAACAAGACAATAGAAATGTAATTAGGATGCATGTTTAATCCCTAACCTCTCAAATGGATACATCTATCTATACTGAATAAGGCCTCTAACGTTTACCTTAAATAGTAAATGTATAGGTAGATGCTTCATTGAGTTAAAGAAAGATGGAGGGATTATCATCTCAAGTTTGCTGATTGTCTGGACTATATTAGTTCCAAGCTTCTTAATATGTCGAGTATGCAACTTGTTATAACATATATCTAAAAAAAAAGTGATTGGTCTTCGTAGGTCCATCCCATATTTTTTTCAATAATAAATCTTAGTAAGCAAATGGAATAAATGTTTGTATAAATACACAGCAGTCAGTGGCGGAGGGGAGGGGGGCTGGCAGGGGCCCCGGCCCCTACAAGAAAATGTCCCTTCCTTGTAAATATGTAATAAAAGTAACGAAATTTTTTCTTGGCCCCTCCCAATTTATAATTTGGCCCTCCCTAATGTTTTTCTCTTGCTCCGCCCCTGATAGCAGTCATGACTTTATATCCGTACAATCTGTTATCCTTCAAATCCATCAATTTAGATATGTTTGAAGCATATCCATTAGAAAAACGCAAACTCTTAAGCCATTAGTAGACAAGTAATTGTGCATTCTTGTCCAAGACGAAGCTAACTTTGAACTTTATAACCCGTGACCCAAAATAAACCAATTCTATATTTTTATGATGGCAAAACAAAGGTATATCCATCCTAGCCTTCATATTGTCCTTTACTTTCCCTTTCACGTCCATCATCGTGTTAAAAATATTTTTTAAATATGTTCTTTTCAATATGCATGACATTCAAATAATGATGGAGATTATTAGTTTTCCAAAAAAAAGCTCTCAAAAAAACACTTCACTTAACCTAGTTATGAGTCATACAAAAACAAAGAAACTTCTACTTACCAAAATGAAAACCAAACACAATGCCTCGTACTATAAGACCACGTTATAAAAAATTTCACTAGACGGTACTGGTGATGCAACATCATTTTCAACTCTATCTATAAAGAAATTTTTTTTTGTACTTGTTATCGATTGGCAAGAACCTCTAGTGACAATACAAAAAAAAGATGTTTTACCATTATTTATTAAGGTGAATATCTTTTTATTTTCTGTACAATATGGGGATGCTAATTTTACATATGTGCTCCAATAAAAAATATCATATATACAGGAAAATTATTGATAGTCCACATCAAAACTACTTTTATCTAAAAATTTTGTTTTCTTGAGACATCATACATTAAAGTTTCGGAGGACCACAAATACTTCAACTCATAAATCAACAATCAAAGACAAATACCTATATTCCTACCTAGACTATTAGGATCGTGTATGACCATAGATAAGAACATGAACTTCAGCCTCATACACATTCCCGATGGCAAATTTTAAATCATCAGTATCACCAGCCAATAAGAATATGGTGCAGCAAATAACCAGAATGGATTGAATCCATTTATATATAACCCAACATGTATGTTTCATGGTTCCATTCAAAATTACGGACACACCCTATTAAACAATTTCAGGCTTCATAATTAGAAAGGTGCATCATGACTCATCAACCACATCATGTAAATGATTCCAGGTCATGTGCTTAGAAGTCTTTGGAGACATGAATAACTTTTGTAGTCTAAGAGTGATTGTAAAGTATTTCAGTTTTCTATTTGCAACAAATATCATTCCCCTACCAGTTTTGGGTTATATCAAGCATGCCCACAGGTTTTGCACTCGGTCAAATATATATTTTCTATGTAGTACAACATGTAGAAGTTTGGACACATGTTAATTTTCTAGTATCCTAGCCCAAAGGGATTCATCATGGATTTAATAGTATAGAAATTCTCTTTCAACCTATTCCTTTAATGTAAAATGCTTCTTGTCTATTTGATGATTATGTTGTAATCTGCATCGCTCAGCCCATGATCTGACTTGATGGTGAACACCTATGCAACGACCGATAATTTACTGTGATTTATGCATTCATCCTATAATGTGTATGCATTTGGTTCTTCTTTTATGATTGAACATTCACCTGCATCACCTTAATTCATTTCCATTGTACCTATAAGCATACTCTTATAATAATTACTATTATCATCTACACTTCATACACGTTGCTAGAACTAAAAGGTGACCCAACCATCCTTTTTATTATGGTCTTCTAAGGAACATATGGTTTTCTGTGTGCAAACCAACACAAGGATTTCTCCATGAATCCTTTTTGTAGAATATGCATCTTAACAATATCTGGATCAAGAAATTTTTATTTTTATACATCTTACATTGACATCTAATACTGCCTCTACTAATTTTTTTAGATGAAATAGTGTGTATTTAGTAAAATCTTCAATCTCATTACAATAATTCATCATACACAACTTTTTAGGTGAAACTCGATACATCCAAGAATGATCATCCATTACTTATATGAATCATATATAAAATATTGATGACAACATGTTTTAATTAATAATGTGAACTAAACAAATTATTGGTACCAACTCATTAGCTATCACTAGTTTAACTTAAACTTATTCAATCTATTTTAATAGTATCCTTAAATCATTATTAATTTTCTACAAAAAAATCAAATTCCTCTAAATTTACTGAAATTTTCAATTTAACAATAAAATTGACAAAATGTGAGACATACCCATTAAATAAGCTATTATTTATTTCATTATAAAACACCTAAGTTACAAAATCAAACTCAATTTTATCAAATGACAAACAAATATAATTTTTCAAAATCTCAAACAAACCTTAATATGTACAAATCATACATTCATACAATAAATTTCTATGGAAAAAACTATAAAATAAGTAAACACACAAATAAACTACATATACTATATCAAAATGCCAAAAAAATAACATTTTAAAAATGGATTACAACAAAAAAAAAAAAGATAGTTTTGCTTACTTGATATGGTGAATCTTTAAAAAATATTGAACCAGAATAAAGATATTGACACATTGAGTGTTGGTGTGGCTGGATTTGTGATGTGAGACATTGATTTGTAACAAAATAAAGGGGTGTTATGTGTTATTTTCTATAGTGTTAAAAAGGAAGAAAAAAAAAGAAATGGAAAATGGGGAAAGGGGGTCATCTATCAGGTTATGACTTAGATATTATTGACAGGTATTAGCAAGGGATATATTTCCTCAATAATTCCATTTGAAATATTAACACATAATTTTTCCTTTTTTTTCTCATTCTTTCATTTACAACTGTAATTCCTTTAGTAGTCACGGATGAAAAAATTCTATTGGTGAATACCGAAGGAAATAATGAGGTAATATTCTGTTCATAAATGTCACTATAATTTACCAACAGTATTTTTTCTATTAGTATTTCAATTTGTATTTGACAATTTCTAATAGTGAATTTTCTATAATCCATTCGATTAAGATAATAATATGGACAACTATTGGATAAAGAACATAGTGGTTTCTTTGTTAATTGTCAAGTTTGTAATGGTTGCTTTCTCTAAAAAAAGAAAAAAAGCAAATCCAAATTTCTTTTTTTTTCTCTCTTGCACCATTTTTTTTCCCCATTAATCATGCAATATCGTTGTGTTTTGAATCCATCACTCAATTTCTCAATATGGAGACCATATCTTTGTCATCCTAACATAAAAATTAGTGGTATAACTAAATTGATTTCATAACCCAAATAATTAATGTGATTGGAGATGTTTGTTTTATGATGAATTTTCATTAATCATCTAGAATATAAGAGTACCATTTTGTAAGGAGTTATTATTAAATAATTGTATAAATTATATCTTGGGGTCTCACCTAATAACTTAAGCTATTGAGTTGAGATGGTTCTTTAACATAGTATCAAAGTTTTGTTGACCAAGTGGTCACGAGAGTTCAAATCACATTATACCCCATTTTATTTAAAAATTAAGCAAAAGATAATATGGTATTATACATGTTTCAAGCTCAAATGGCTTTCATTTGAGAGGGTATATTAAAAAGTAATATAAATCATATCTTAGAATCTCACTTAACAACTTAAATTTTTAGGTTGAGATGGTTCTTTGACATGATATCAGAGTCATGTCAAGCAAACAGTCATGAGTTCAAATCTCACCACTCTTTTTTATTTGATAAAAAATAAGTACAAGTTAGTATGAATATGTACATGTTTCAAGCGTAAATGACTTTTATTTGAAGGGGTATGTTAGAGAATTATATAAATTATATCTTAGAGTCTCACCAAATATCTTAAGTTATTAGGTTGAATTAGTTCTTTGACAATTAAGGAGTGATTATAAAAGCTTAAAAAAAATAAAGAATGATAAACAATCTCTAGAAAAAGAGAGTTGAAACTTAAAATGATTATGCTAAGTATAGTAACGTTGAAGAATTTAATGGAGTTCAAAGGAAAAGGAGAAAAAGGAGAAAATCAAGTTATAAATACAACTTAAAAGGATTTGGAATTGGTACTAAATTTCTTAATTTCAGAATAGCTGAATGACTCGCATTATAATTATAAATACAACTAAAACATGTGTAGCCAGTTTCAGTAAATCAAGTTAATTATTTTCAAAATAAAAAGGAGAAAAATTATTGGGTTAGGCAAACAACTAGGCTATTTTTAAATAGTTAATTTTGATTTTTTTAATTTTATTTTTTTTCAATTTAATTATTTAATATAAGGTTTTTATTGAATTTAATCATTCAATGTTGAGGGTTGCAAATTTGTCAAGTTGACTAAATTAATTTAATCCAGTAAAGTTTAAAATCCAGGTTGCGGGTTTGTCAAATTGATTAAATACTTATCAAAAAATTAGGTCAAAATTTTTCAAATTTAAATTATTATATTGATCAGTTTAATAATAAAACCGAAAAATTTCTAACAATTTAAATATTATTTTTTTTCATTTAAAAAAATTTAGGTTCAACCTCGTGTGAAATTGCAAGCAAAACTAGTATACATCTAAAGCGTTATACAACAAGGAACTGAACAGAATACTTGAAAATGAAACCTTAGCAAACACAGCATCAGAATGTTTTATTCAAACATTATCTTTCTATCCAAACATAATGTTTTATTCTGCGACAACTACACACAATAATAGAGACCAGAAGTAAATCCAGGATGACATCTACTTTAGCTCTTTGGATTAGGAAAATGTTTCTTATTTAATTCTTAACAACAATTTTGATTATCAGCAAGTCCATGCCCGTGTGGATGTGGATTTTAGAGCTTTTTTTAGAAATGTAGTAATAATTATTTTTAAAAGTATTTTTCGCTCTGAAATATATTAAAATAATTATTTTATTTTAAAAAATTATTTTTATATCAATACATCAAAATAATATGAAAATACAAAAAAAATATTAATTTAAAGTAAAGAAAAAAAATAAAAATTTTAATTTTTTTAAAAAATACTTTTAAAATATAAAAACAAACAAATCAGTGCTTTTTATATTTGCTGATTGATTTTCAATTTTCTATTTTCTATGCATCCAATGGACGAGTCGCTAGCCAAGGTAAAAGATTCAGAACGGAGAAAGGAAGGAAAAGGTTCTTAAAACAAGTGGCCAATTAGGTGGCTCTATTATTCGGGTTTCGCCACCCTGACTTTCCAGCAAGCTACCTTCGCCCCCAGCAAAGAGGTAAAAACCCATATCAAAAAGTCATAAACCAAGCATTTTTTTACGTAATCAATTGGATAACTCCAAATGGGTTGACTAATTTTGCAGCTTTCTTTTCCCACAAATTTACAGTTACGAAAATGAAGACTCCTACGTACAATTCTCGGTACAATATTAAAGGAATGCGACATATTAAAGAGCAATTGCTCAGAATGAAGAACGAGAGTATACTATATATTAAGAAGCAAAAAACAAAAACAAAAAAGAGGATGAGCATCAGCGTGGAAGAGAAAAGGTCAAGTTCAGACCTTGTCAAATTCATCCTCACAGGTCTCCGTAGAATTCCGTCGTACCCTCTTACAAAGCAGAATCGCCCCAATCCAGATAAGACTCTTGACAACTCTTACCATTCCGATCGTTACTGTCAGGTAATACAGCCACCAACCAACCAAGTCAGCCACTCCTAAATCCATCGACAGCTCTATCTTTGCCTCTGCTACGAAAACCAGAGACTCAACTTCATCCCTTATACTCAACCACCACAAAGTACCATAACTCAAAGCTATGGTCACCCTCTGTGCCCACTTCTCATCTCCAGCCGCACCAAAAATCGTGTCATCAACCACTGGCTTAACAACAGTTCTTGACCAGTGGATCATGGTCTCATGCAACCCCAAGAAAAATATGTATCTACACAATAAACCTCTTCGAGTATCAAAACCAGAACCATCAAATATTCCAGCAGCTATGCTCCCTTCAATGCCCAAGCCAACACAAATCTGTAAAGTGCATAACACAATCCATGCGGTGTACAATCCGGGCCGGTAAATTACGCCTGGTGACTCGCTTAGAAGGGTCGTTCTTCCTGCCAAGCCGTGAATAAGAGTAGCTATGCTAACAATTGAAACAAGAAAACACAGAATTGATGGATTGATGGACAACAATAAGGATAAGATGAAAGAAGAGGTTGATTGCTGTGTAGGATCAGATGTGATGGTCAACATATAGTTATAACAAGAGAGCCTGGCAAGGAGGAGAAATGAGAGAGGCAGCAAGAGACTGAGGAGGGTAATGGTCACGACATGGAAGGGTTCTCTGAAAATGGCACAACCTGAGAGCTTTTTTTGCTTCTTTTGCCACCCCATGGTTTTTCCCTGAAGCTGAAGCAAATATGACCTGGTGACAAACTTGGTTACGTGACAAGAAACATCAAACGAGGTCTATATTTATGTGAAGAATTAGTACGTAGTACCGGAAAAGGAATATGATCGAAGTGGTTATCACGTCCATGGTTTAAATTAGTTGAGACTGGACAGAGTCCTAGTCCATGCCTTCTTACGTTTTTGTTTGAAGCCAATATTATATCTTGTATCCTTCATGGAAAGCGCTGATAGTATGTCCCATTCAGCGGTTGAGGCTGTTTTTTTTATTTTTTCTTTATTAGTTTTGTGGTTGCAATTTTAAATTATTTTGATGCTGATTGTTTTTGAACAATTGGATGGATAGGTTTGATTTTTCGTTTGTTGTTCGAATTACTGTTTTCTGCTGAGAATTTCTTCTAACTAGAGTAGAAATAGTGGAAATATGATCGATGGAGAGACATTAACTTAAGGACGGACATACTAAAATGGTAAGTTAGTGATTCCATGCAATTGTGGAGGAACCGAAGTGTCTACAACTACTTAACGAGAGTACCACATCATAGCCAGCTACTTTGATGTTCTTGTTTAATTACAAGTGATCGATACTATATATTGGATTCAATAAAGAATTATGCTAATCAAGATTTAAAAAAAAAAAAACTAAACTCCCTTTGAAAAACATTGTTCACCCTATTAATTGCATTGTTCACTGTAACAGCATAATAGTAATTTTACCCTTTAAACTAAAGATTTTAAAACTAATTATTAGTGGCATTAATATATTTTTTTACGAGACGTATTAGTGATTACTAAATTGATTAGAAGAAAATATTTTTTTTTACATTTTAAAAATAGTGAAACAACCAAAATGTTCTTAATATAAAATTCTTAAAAATGGCACCAAGAAGCAATTTTGTATTTTCACAATGATTTTTTCATTATTATCATCCTAGTCGAGTGGCAATTTAATATTTTATTAAATAAAATAAATTTAAAAAATAATATCACAGTTAAATGGCCAAAATTCTCTTAAACGCAAAAATATTAAAACTAGTGTCAAAGAGCTTTTTTATTTTGTCATAATAGTTTTTTGTTATTACTATGTCAACTCAGGGCAATATATATAAGGTATAGGCATGTAAGAGCCCTCTAACACTTTGAGTGGTTCATATAACGCCTCCCGTTGGCCAAAATTACCCTCTCATCATGCTATTAGAAGCGTCACTGCATCCTTTTCTTGTTGGTGTGGTGGTAAGGCGGTTTGTTGCTACGAAGCCTTTCTTTTTTCTTTTTTTTCTTTTCTAAAAATCACAATTTGGCTCTTTCTATTGTTGGTATTTAAACTTCGATCCTTATTCTTTTGATATCTTTTTTTTTTCTTAGCTGTTTTGGAAAAGTTTTATTAGTTTTCAATTTCATCATTCAATCTAAATTTATAGTATTATTTCTTTCAATTTAGTTCTTATTATTTTGATTTCTATTTTTTTTTCTTAGCCTCTTTGTAAAAGTTTTACTTGTTTTTAATTTTATATTTCAATTTAAATTTATGGTATATTATTTTTACAAATTTATTCCTCATTATTTTTATTTTTTCCTTTTGTTTAAGTTATTTTTTTTTAATTTCACCATTCAATCAAATATAAAATTTATTTTGTATTTCAATTTTGATCCTCATTCTTTTAATTGCTATTTTTTTTAATCATTTTGTACAATTGAAATTATTTTTTTCAATTTCATCCTTCAATATTTGATTGGTTGAGAATTGAGCTTTATAATTTTTTTCTAGATAAAGTGTTTCAGGTCTAATGACCCGAGTCACAAGTTTAAAATGTTAACATGAGTTGACAACCTTTTATTTTAAAATGGGCTTTATATTTTTTTTATCAGGTTATTTCGATCTCAAAATCTAAGATCGCAGGTTGGGCATAACATCTCGGGTTGGTTCAATCATATTATCAGGGTTACAAGTTTGTCATGCCAACTCGGGCTAACCATGACCGATTTTTTTAAATCTTTTCTTTACCCCGTTTCATCCTGTCATATTTAGAGGTTATGAATGGAGTTACATTGTCAGAAATCCCCAAGTTACCATGATTACTTTTTTAAAATAAATAATATATGTTTTGTTATTACATATTTTTTATCATCTAATTAAAATAAAACTAACTTATTCCATCCTATTATTATATAAATTGCCTTATCTGTTACAGAAGTCAACGGATTAGTTTTCTTTATCTATATAGATGGTAGAGATGACCTTTTCCGACCATTATTCTAATATGTTATATTTTGATGGGAGAAGTATGTTCGATGTTGTTGATTGTAATATATGTTTAGATTTCCTGATATGTATTTTTAATTGGAGTCGGTAATTGTTTATCGATGCCCTGTAATTTCTGGCAACAGAAAATCGTGTGATGAAATCGGCAGATTTTGACCAGTTCCCTCGACGTACTTGTCTCCATGACATCTACCAATGATCTGCCAATCATTTCCATCTCGGTTTGTTGAGGCCCAGTTTTCTCGGGACCCGCATTACCTTCTGCCAGACCCGCTCAAAAAGATTGTGTGCTACTACTACTCAAAAAGGGGTGGATCCCAAACTTGGATGATACGAGTATATTTAAGTGTTTTTTTTAAAAAAAAAATATTAAAATAATATTTTTATTTTTTAAAATTTATTTTTATGATCAAAATAATTTAAAAATACTAAAAAATTAATTTAAAATAAAAAAATTGATGAAAAATAGTTTCAACCTTAATATCAAACATTTCCTTGAAATTTTTTACTGTAACTAAAGTTCATGTTCATTCTCTTACAAATTATAATGGATTGAAGATGTGTTTTTTTTTTTAATTTCTAATTTGATTCTCAAATTTACATGAAAATTAAACAAAAAAAACTCTAAAATTCGAACCAGAAAAATCGCATCTTGTTTCTTTCTTAATATCAACATTCAATAAAATTAATTCCTCAAATGTCTTTGTGTTTATTGAGATTATAGTACCTTTTGTTTTTTAAAATGTATTTAAAATTATTTTTTATTTGAAAAACATTAAATTAATGTTTTTATATGATTTTTAATAATTTTAATGTATTACATTACCAAACACGCATTCAAAGGCTTAGGTAGCATTTGGTATTGTGGTGGTGATTGTTTTTTAAAATATTTTTTTCTCATAAATACATTAAAATAATTTTTTATTATTATTTTAAAAAATTAATTTTTGATATTAGCACATCAAAATAATCTAAATATATATAAAAATATGTTTTAAACAAATTCAAATTTTATTGAAACGTTATTTGAACCGCGTTCCCAAACGACATCTTACAAGACTAATCCTCGTCATGGTCCATGTTTCTAAGAGGGTGTTTAAGATTATGGTAACGGTTACTTTTCAAAGTCTTTCACTTGGAAATATATCAAAATAATATTTTTATTTTAAAAAAATTATTTTTAACATCAACACATCAAAATTGATCTAAAAATATTCTTAAAAAACAATAATTTTTAAAAAATTAAAAATTTTAAAAATATCATTTGAAACCCATTAAATGAGAGATATATATTGTGAATAAATAACCAGTCAATTTATCTATGTGTGGGTGTTTCAAAGTCAGAACTCTTCTTGGTTGATTAACAGTGTCCTTAGATTAATTTGAGTGTATATGTATATAATAAACATTAATTAGAAATGGCCCTATTTTCTTGTTGCTTGTGTTAGTTCAGGCCGTACAATCGTTCTCAAGAATGCCAGCATTTTTATCATTAATGAATGTTAGATTTATTTTTTATATGGGCCTGATTTTTATTTTTTTTTGTTATTACTGTTAGCTCAGGCCACTCCGATGGGCTTATGGTCGGTAGACCGGATTAATTTTTCACCGGCAAAAAAAAAAATTATCATGCGATGGCAATACTTGAAAAGAAATAAAAAAATATAAAATAATTAGTAAATAAAAGAGATTATATATATTGCAAGAACAGTGAACCACAAAGTAAACAAACAAAAATGCCATGAAGCGAGCATTTGATGCTTACACTCATGTAATTAATTTAATTTAATTTAATTTAATTTAATTAAAAATAAAATTTCATTTAAAAAACACTACATTCAACAAAGGTGAAAAATAAAAAACCGAGTTAACCCTTGTTACTTTTAAAACAACTAAAAAATCTCATAGAAAAAAATAAAAGAAATTAACAAAATATTAGTGAATGAAACTGAAAAAAAAATAACTTAAAAAAAGAGAAAAAAAAACAAGTAAATTCAGATAAAACTTAGTAAACCCGCGTGAATAAGTTACAAGCGATGCCATCAGAGAAAAGTTATTTTGTCATGATTCCAACCACATTAAAGAATGTATCTTTCTAAAATCAGAGGATTCCACATATGTTACCTCAATGTGGCGGCACCTCCCATATATTGGTGTATGTTTTGTATGTGTAATACCCTTCTTTTCTTTTCTTTTCTTTTCAATTTAGTCTCTAAATCTATAATAACTTTTTAATTGAATCTCACTTTTTAGTTTACCCGAGGCAAGCCCTTTTCTTTCATTTTTTTAGTAAATCTTCAATTTAGTCTAGAATTTTGTCCAATTTCAGGCCAATGAAGGGCTATGGGAGAGAATAAGAAAAAGAGAAAAGAAAGAAACATTCATTTCAAGGGTTAGTGTATTGTGGTCATGTCCATAATTTAAATTGTAAATTTAGTAATTAATCTGGGTTGATTAAGGTTGGTCTAATATATCATTGATTCAATATTATATATATAAAAAATATCATTTTAAATTAGATCGGATTTAATAATTAGATAAGGAACGTTACTTAAAAAACTTTATGTTTCTACCTATATGATTTTCGGTTCAGTTTTGTGAACGCACAAATTTATTGTTTCGTACAGAGTCTTAGGTTTTTTTTTTTAACGTTATAACAAGTACTATCAATGCCTGCATATTTGTTTTTTGTTTGTGTAAAAAAATGATTTGGCCAAAAACATAGCGCATAGCAACTACCTAGTAATAGGCTAATAGCTATAAGCTTAGGTCATGAGGCTCCATAATGACAAAGCTCACCCATATAATTTGTATTAGTCAATTTACCCCCGCTGTTTTGATGGTTGAATAAACAATTATTTTTCAATGCAAAAAAAAAAAAAGAAGAAGAAGGGGAGCACTGTCTCTCTGTTTTTTAACTTTCATATTATTATTTTTTAATTAAAAAGTTAAACGGTGTATTTAATTAAATAAATTAAGAATTATATATATATATATAATATTAAAAAAAGATGCTGGCATGAATTAAATATTAAATCAGAAAGTCATGAGATCTATGGAGATTAAGATATCTGACTTTAAGTCATAAAGATAAATTCAATTTTTTATTTAATTACATGTCAATATTTTTTATATGAAAAGTAATAATTAAAATTCTATAGAAACAAAATAATTTTCTTGTTAATCCTTCCTTTTTTTTATTAATCTAATTTTCTAAATTTTTTTTTAGCAATGTAGTTCATTTAATGAAATTTGAAGGCAATTATAATAAATAGCAAGAACACTCTGGACGAGATTAAAATAAAAATAAAAAGATATATCTTTAATTAATACATATTTATCCTATTAACATGCTTTTTGGAGATCTTTAATTCAAAATATTTATTTTTTAAAGTAAAAAAATTGTAGAATAGTAAAAGCAAGTTTTAATAAAGAAAAAATAATATTTTGATGATTATGTTGTGGATGCTTTTAAAAATATAAGAATAATGCAGTATAACTTTATAGTATTTGTTTTTTTATTTAATTATGTGATAATAAAAAAAACCTACGTAGAAAAGCAAATAAATAAAATTTAAGGAAAAAATGACAAATTATGAAGGGTTTGACAAAAAAAAAAGAGTATTTTATAATTTTATAAAAAAATGATATGATGTCTTAAGAAACTAAATATAAATTGAATAATATTTAATAAAATGATACTTTTAATATATTTTTAAGTTATTTATTTTAATGAGGTTTTATTAAAAAAAAGAAAAAAAAACATAATGAATTCAATAAATAGAGATCAAACACTTAGCTCGGGCGACCCAAAATGCTTGGCCAAATAAAAAGAATGAGAACGTCCCTTGAGTGGGCATATGAGCTTCTCTTTTATTTATTTTTTGTTGGTAAAAAGAGCGGACTTTTAAAGGGAGAAAAAGAAAAGCCAAACAACGCATGATCTATTTGCCTTGTTTTTTTTTCTTTTTTTTTTATTCACGTAGGGTGTCCGGGCCAGCTTGCGCGCACCACGACTATTCCCCACGGCCCACTGGACATCCTGCAAGCCCAGGGACAGGTTAGGCACCGCGGGGGTGACAGGCGTGCACATAGAGGGTCGAACCCGGGACGGGGGTGGAACAAGTCACACGGTTGACCACAGCAGCTAGGCCCTCAAGTGCGCTAGACCCACGACTATTTGCCTTGTTCTTGAACATCCAAGAGGTGGTTAAAAAATTAAGTCTGAATTTTAGTGATTCAATAATTTGTTTTTTTATTCATTGTCGTCTAACTTGTGCGGTTTATTTAAAAAAAAAAACTACCGCATAAACAAACGGACACTAAAATTACTTAATAAATATCTTTATAATGTTAATAAACTAATATATCAATTCAAATAAAAATACAAAGTCAAATCAAATAAAAAAATCATTTATCAACTATGATTTATTTTTTTCAGTAAGATAAAGAAAAAATAAACATCTCAATAAAACTCTCATTATTGAATATAACTAGTTAATATAATGAATAATTTTTTTTTACGATAGAAATATGATTAAATAATAATTTTCTTTTTTTTTTCTAACAACTTTCTCTTCTATTTCTCAATCTCAAAAATTAAAAAATAAATAAAATAAACTCTTTGTTCATAATCAAGATTCTAAAAAGTTTAAGATTTATCATATATTTTCTTTGTGTTTTATATTATAGTTTTTTTAAAATTATATTTTTCACTACAATTTAAAACTTTATCTCAATAAATTAGTTTATAAAAAGATTCAACAAAAAAAATTGGGATAAAATTAAAAGAAAATAAAAAAAGAAGTTGGGGAACAGCTTTACTGTGAAACCGTCCCAGTTATTTTAGTATTAAGACAATTTTATTGTCTAAATGTACCATTGATGTTTTACTACCAGTGGCTACCACAAGATAGAGATGACGTCTTTGTTTGTTAGCTGTATTTCATTGGCTTATTTGTCCACCTGCGGTTACTCAAAAGGGCTCCACCCTTTTCCTTGTTTAGATCTTTTGGACTATGGATTGGTTGGTTAGCTGGCGGCCGGCAGCCGGCAGCTGTGCTCCATATGTGCCCCCATTTTATAATTTTTAATCAGTGAGAAATAATAATAAAAAAAAAACATCAACTATGTCGTCATTCTTATCTCAGTGGTTCAAGTTCCTACAGTGAAATCAGAACAGATGTTAATGGCTGACTGTTTGTGCTTGCTTTCATCTAAAGCTTGTTTCTCAGGCCCCCAGCCCACATGGGGTGGCGGGTGTCATGTCCGGCAGCCATCTTAGGTGGACATTAACTTCCATCTTTCTAAATAAAGATTGCCCGTCACCTCATCTCAATACTTATCACAAACTGGGCGTAGGGCACCCTGCTTGGGCATAATTAGAAAAACCTTTCTTAAATTAGACTTATCGTGGTTATATGATCTCACCATGTATATATGTCATAAAAGAGAAAAAATATAGAGGAAATAACACCGTTTGAACATAATCACCATTAGAAATAGCGTGAAACACAGTTGTTATTGAAAATAATTGTTGTTTTGAAAACCATCTTAAATTTATGAAGATTAAATAATTCAGAAATAAAACTTAAAATCCAATAGTTAAGAAGAAAGAGTCATCAATAACACAATAAAACTCTATTTTCAACACACTTAGTATTGTTAGAAAAACCTTATTGTGATGATTCTAACCACACCTTGAAATACTACCAAACATATTTGTAATTTATTATGAGTTTTTTTAGAGTTAATTTAGGGTTAATTATGACCCTTTTTAGTGTCCTTTCAAGTTATAGTTAGAATCATTTTGTTAATATCTTTCTAACGGTACCAGATGTGTTAAAAACAAAGTCATAGTATATTCATGGTGACTCATTCGTTTTTTTTTCCCTTTTATTTCTCTCTCCTACCACATCACATTTTCTCTTTTTATTTTTTCTTAGCTATTGGATCTTCAATCCTATCTTTTAATTATTGGATTTTCATAAAATATTTAATTAATTTTTGTTGAGGTTAATTAATTTGCAAAAGAAGATATTTTGAAACATTCATTAAATAACTATTATTTAAATAACAGTTGTGTAAAAAAATGTTTTGAAACAAGACTATTATTCCAAATAATAAATGTGTATAAAAATAATATTCTAAAATATGGTTGTATTCGAACTGTGCATTCAATATGTTCTTGTAACTTTTAGCGAGCTATGCAATTTTTCAAAAAAAATAAAATCCGTATATGTATATATTAATGTGGTTAACCAAGGAAGGTTGCTTGTTGGAAACATGGTGCAATGACTTGTCACCTTACCATATCCATTAATAACCAAATGCATTGCATCTTTTTATGTTTTGAAGTTTTCCAAAATGTGTCTGACTCTGCACCCACAATAAAAAAAAAAACAGAAGAAGAAGAAGAAGAAGTCGCGAGTTTCTTACATGGCATGCGGACCATAATAATTTCCACATGGCAGCTCCAGAATGTGTATGGACATAGAGGAGGGCCCCACTCTTCTTCCAGCCAATCGAGGGGAGGGAGGGAGGGAGGGGGCCAGAATATTTTTTCCCATATGAGGCACCTATCTTCACATTTATGTGTGCAGCTGTGTGGGTGGATTTATTTTATTGCAAGCTGCGGGTAGTGCTGATAAATGCATGGTTGTTTGTATTGAATGTGTGAAAAGAAAACTGAGAAAAAGCAACTTGAGGTTCTTGTCATCTATTGCCAGCTCCCTCCCTCCCTCTCTCTCTCTCTCTCTCTCTCTCTCTCTCTCTCAATCAATTGGGTTAGAGTATGATCTTGATCTTCTTATTTTCTTTTTCACTAACTTCTCGAGGTTAATATTCAGAGCAATTCTGTCTTTCATCAAGGCATTTTTTTCTTGGCATAACCTAGTTAGAAGCAGCATAGCAGAAAAACTGAGTCATGGATGGTTCTCCATCTAGAAAATTGGACTCTAATGTTTCAGAGCACACCCAAGAAATCCAGACATCCAAAAGAAGGTAGGTTGGTGCTCATTTTTCTTGCTTTTGTTTTCTTTTACATTCTTGTTAAGTATAGTTTCATTTTGAAAAGCTAGCTAGTTGATTGAGAGGCATGTTTCTGCCAAGTCTTCTCCTTTATGTGCCCAAAATCATTCTTAAAACATCGAGTTCATTTTGTAGGAAGGTGGTTGAGAAGACTGTTGTTAGAGTGAGGATTGGAAAAAATGCTGGGAAATCAAAGAATGAAGGGCCACCTTCTGATTTCTGGTCTTGGAGGAAATATGGGCAAAAGCCTATTAAAGGATCTCCTCATCCAAGGTTTATCATCTTCTTTCATTTTGGATCAAGTCTCTTTTCTCTTCTCTATGTATCTTAATTCATGGTCTAACTCTTTTTTTCCCCTTAAAATTGCAGTAGATCATACTTTTTTTCTAATGTTACTTTATCAGCTGACACTTTGGGAGTTAGAAAGTGAATTCCCCCCCCCCCCCCCCCCCTGGATCCACTGGATTTTGTCTAAAAGTTCCAAAAGACTGCCTTTTCTATCACTGTAATTTCTCCATGATTATTTTCCCTGTACAAAACAAGAGTACTTATCAGCAGTCACTGGTTTTCATGCCATGCAGGGGCTATTACAGGTGCAGTACATCAAAGGGCTGTTCAGCCAAGAAACAAGTGGAGAGATGCAGGACAGATGCTTCAGTACTCATCATTACTTACACCTCAAATCACAACCATCCAGGTCCGGATCTCCACGAATCCAGCCTGAACCAACAGTCAAAAGATCCCGAAACCCCTCCGACTGATCATGTAGATCATCCCGTAACTCCCAAACAAGAAAAGCCAGAAGAAGAAACAGAAGAAGAGCATGGCCACCCCATTGTGCCAAGCGCTGATGAAAATGCCAGTGAAGGTAACAGTTTTCACTACTTACAATCCCCAATAAGAATTTCTCAGGATATCATGATCAGCCAAGAAGATCCTTTCGCTGAGAACCCAGAGAAAAGTCATGATACATTGGGTATTGTCTTGGATGAGGAGCCCATCAGTTGCTCCAGACTGATGACATTTTCAGCACCCAAATCAGAAGAGAACAACGACTTCTTTGATGAACTAGAAGAGCTACCCCACATCTTCGTCTTTCACTAGCTTCACGAGGGGCAGTTTTTTCGATGAAAGGATTCCTGTTGTCCCTTCTTGATTCTAGTTTTTTTTTCTTGGCCTCTTGGGGCATCCTGCCTTGAAAAATGTTCTTAAAATGTCCATGTATAGGCTACTGCTAGGAGTAGTTGTTACTTGTAGTTTCTCTTCTTTACTTTCACCAAACGAGTAAAGTGGTACTAAAGTTGCGCACACTAACAGAAGGTAGTGGAGAGATACATCATCTTTTATCAGGTTTCTTGAGATTGAGACTATATGCTCTTTGATAGACGAGAAACCCACATTTTTCAGAGTGGAAGAGGAGAGAGTTGTGAGCATATTTCTGTGTTTTAAATTAAAGAAGGCACGAGGTTCACAAGTGAGTGCTCAGAGATCTTTTATGAGATAAGGGTCTCTCTCTCTCTCTCTCTCAATTTGCTTTTTGGGGTGAGTGGTTGCTTTGGTGAAAGAGATGTTTGGCGTTTTTTGGAAGAAACTTACTGTTCAGCTTGATTGAGGAAGCATCGCTCTTTTTAAAAAAAATTAATGGTGCTTTGTGTTTTCGGGCGTGTCAGCTGTTGTAGATTCTGCTGGTAGACAAGGCCAAGCCTTCAGATACATGTCTTTTGCCGGGGAAAGGAGTGGCATAAGCCTCCAAAAACGCCTAAACTTGTCAAATATTATCATATACCTCATTTAGTACTCGTGGAGGCAAGTCATTTACATCAGGAAAAAGCCAGAGGGACGTAATGTGCATCAATAATTGGGGTATTTTATATCATGATTGCTGTTGAGAATAAAAGTTTAATGTAATTATTGTCGGGAATAATAACTGTTTTAGAAACTACATACCTCACAATTTAATTAACTTATATAAAAATTTAACTAAAATTTTTATGAAGATTTAATAGCTAAAAATAAGATTTGAAATTCAATAACTAAAAAAGAATGAGTTACCGAACTTTTATTTTTGACATGCCCAGTATTATTAAAAAGATCTTCAAACAATAATTTTAACCATACATTGAAAGACTACTGAACGTAATTGTAATTTGTTAGGGTTTTGTTCGGAGATAAATTAGGGTTAATTACGACCTCCTTTGGTATTCTTTTAATGTGTAGTTGAATTGTTTCATTGAGATCTTTCTAACGATATCGGATATGTCGAAAATAGTCTCGATATGTCCTCGACGACCTATTCCTTTTTTATTTTTTTTCTTCCCTCATTTTTCTCTCTTACCACTTCACCTTACCTGCTCTTTTTTTCTAGGCTATTAAAAAAATCTCGATAAGATGATTTTAATCACACCTTGAAAGACCACTAAACGTAGTTGTAATTTGTTATGGTTTTGTTCGGAGTTAATTTAAGGTTAATTACAACCGCCTTTGGTATTCTTTTAATGTGTAATTGAATTGTTTAATCGAGATCTTTCTAACAGTACTGGATATGTTGATAGTCTTGGTGTGTCCTTGGTAACCTATTTTTTTTTTAATTTTTTTTTTCTTCCTTCATTTTTCTCTTTTGCCGCTTCACCTTATATGCTTTTTTTTTCTTGGCTATTAGACCTTTAATCTTATATTTTAACCATTGAATCTTGGTAAAATATTTGATTGATTTTTGTTAAGGTTAATTAATTTAAAAAAAAATAGATATTTTGAGTTATTTACTCAAACAACTGATATTTTAAATAGCAATTATGTAGAAAAATATATTTTAAGATATGCTTACTATTCTAAATAGCAGTTGTGTATAAAAATAATATTTTAAAATGTAGTTGTGTTTGAATTATTTTTCAAATATTTTTTTAAGTGTTTTAATTATTTTTCAAATACTTTTTTAACACGTGTTATTTTCTAAAAAATAATAAAATAAACTATGCTATTTTTTTTTAAATCCCAATAATTAACTTGGAAAACTTTTATGTGCAAGGCCAGGCGATATGCCGCACCAATTATTATTATTATTATTTTAATGCAAGCCCGTGTAAAGAACTAAGAAAAAAAAAATTGTTTATCCAATGAAAAAGGAAAACCTGGAACGCATAGAGCACAGCACAATTGATAATATTAGATTATTCTACAGTTTTTATTTCATTGTAGATGGTGATGATTTTTGAGATACTTACCAAAATACTCCTACAAAAAAATTTGTATTCTAAAGAACTCATCAAAATATTAATTTATATCTATAAAACCTCAAAACAAGATTTTCAAATTAAAAATTAAAATCTGTACTTATTTTATTAACATCTATATGATATGATTTGCTTTAAAGGAAAAGGAAAATTGTTGTATCATATATATTATGTGTAGTTTATGGTGAAACATGTAATTGTACACATGATACAAATATTTGAAGACATAAAGATGTATAATACTATAGATATAAATCATATAATAATATGGATGTTTATATAATATAAAACACATTTGGAGTTAGTATTGTAAGCTTAAAATTAATTTTTTAGTATTTTTGAATTATTTTGATATGCTGATGTGAAAGATGAATTTTTAAAAATATATTATTTTAATATATTTTCGATCAAAAAGTACTTTGAAACCATGGAGCTTAATCTATCTAAATTTTTTTTTTTTCCATGAAGATACAAAATATTAGATGGATTCTTCTCATAAAAGATTTTCTTAAAGGAGGTTAAGGTAATTATACCATTATTTTATTAAATTTGGAGGCAAAAAGCGACCATTTTGGTTGTCCTTTTGTCTGTAAACAGCTTTCAGTTGAAACGCAAGCCGCAATTTATAAATGAAGCTTATACCATTTAAGATTAATCCGAACTCGAGGAGCCTAGTTGAAGTACAAAATAATTTGTAATGGAATGCCTCTACTCCAGCTGACCTACAAAACAAGACATCAAAATCCATATTCAGGCTCGTAGTTTTACTTTCTCGCATTTTCTCCTCTGCCCACCTTCTTTTAGCCTCCATCTTCCATGGTTTCTAGTACCACCATAAAATAAAAATACAACCCACTTCAATGTTGCAGAAATGTGCAGCACGATTCAAGAGCTTTGACATGGTGCCCTAGGCAGCGAGTAAAGAGGCAAGGAAAAAAAATTAGAGTTTTAAAACTGCCCCCAAATTACATTGCCTCTCCCTTGTGTTCTTGTTGTAATATGATTGAAGGCGATGAACATTGAAACTGTAAACATAGTAACAGAGAGACTGAAAATTATTTAACTTTTGAGGACTATCTTGAAAATTGCTATATAATTCGGGGAAGGAGTAGTTTACTAAATAACCAACTGAAAGAATTTGTTGGATTACTAGCTGTGCCTCGCTGCTGAATAAGCACTACTCCACATCCAAGACACTGCTCATCAAATTGGTCCTTGCAAACTCAGCACCGTGAGCGAGAATCTAGAGGTAAAGTTGGTCTGAACTCAACTGTAAGCTCTCTAGCGAAAGCAGCACCATTCATTTACAATAACAATGATGCTGAATAAAAATGGTGATGAAGATCCTAGGGAATAGATGCACATATCCGTTCAATCACTTTCTCAGGCTTTGGTTCAACTAAAACGCGCCCACGATATAAAAGATTATGAGAGAGAGTGTGTGGGGAGAAAAGGCTCTGCCTGAACTAACAGCAAAACATGTTCTATGATTCCCTAGCGCATGGATATCAATATGCTTGATCATTAAATGCTAGATGGGTCATTGTTGATCTGCTGCAGCTGCCAGTGGCTGGAGAGCCTTGAGAGGATTCAAGATAACACCATCAATAAGCCCGTAGTCCTTGGCTTCTTTCGCACTCATGAAGTAATCACGATCTGTATCCTGGTTGATCTTCTCAAGACTTTGACCAGTGTGGTAGGCGAGATACCCATTTAGGTTTGCCTTGTGATGCAACATTTCATTTGCCTGAAAATTATGCCAATGTTATAAGAGATGTTTAGGCCAAAGACAAATGGTTTCAATGATATGAGAAACTGTGCCAGGAACCAATAGGTCCCATACCGCGACATAAACTCATTTCAGATCAAATCTAGTTCATCTCTGGGACACATGTACGACTAATAAATCAGAAGCACTATGGATATATCAGTTAAGGATAAATAATATAAAGGCTTCACAAACAAATACAAGTTTGGGAGAAAAAGGATGGCATACCTGGATATCTATGTCAGATTGCCCACCTTGAGCTCCACCAAGAGGCTGATGGATCATTATCCTTGAATTCGGCAAGCTGTATCTTTTTCCTTCAGTCACATAGTAAAAGAGAAACATATTCAGTAAATTTCGAAGCAGCAACCACAGATTGGAACTTTAAGTCAAGAAGTCAATGGAGCATTTTACCTTTGGTCCCGGCACTAAGCAGAAAAGCCCCCATACTGTTTAACCAAAAAAAAGGAGATCAAACGACATAAGACAGAATGTTAATAATGGAAACTATTCAAGAATCCTGAGTGAATTAAATGGTATTGTCAAGGGCATATTTTTCCCCTTTCCCACCATTTCATAGAATTTAAATTTAAAAATATATTTTTTACACGCAACACAGAATGTTAGTGGTTCCATAAGCACTCTGTTCATAACGTGTCTGGAGAAAGATCAGGTAGATAGTTTAGTATACTGAGTCCTTGGCCTGTAAGAGGAAGTATGGCAGAAGTTTTGACAATTATTGGTAGACCTTAATTGGGAAAAAATGCAGCATAGAATTCAGAGGAAAAGACTTCATATATGCTGGGAAGTCAAATATCCTTCATGGAATCCCTACGAGGATGCACTATAACTCTAAGGATATAGAGGATAATCATCCAAAAGACAACCACAAGCAGCCACATACAACACTCCATGCACAGGACAAGCAATAGCAGAAATATTTATCACGCCTTAAGGAATATTGGCTTTAATTTGTGTCATGGAAAAAGGTGGGTTCTGAGATCCTAGATAAATTCAGTTTCTACAGTTTTATTACAGTGATGCATCCAGCTCAACTCTGTTATCGAGAAGAAATCATTAGGTGAGCATGGCTAACCATTAGCCCACACAAACAAAGGGGGGAGTCACAGAATCACTTTAAGTGTGGTCCAATGGTGAGCTTACCTCACCTAGTAATTTCCTTGCTGAGGATCTATCATAAGAACCTTGAGGTTGCCTGATCAATAGCCATTAGCTCAAGATCTAGATACCAAATCATTTAAGTTATTCCCATGGTAAAATCACAGAAAAAAACAGCTCACCACATGCATCTACTGAGACGGTACAGATATAATTCTCTGATCATCAACTAACATTCCATATAATTCACTTAAACATATTTCTCCCGTCCTAACACTTGGGCAAGCCTGACAAATCTACATCATATAGATTCCTTTGAAGTTTCAAAACTAATGCTGTTTGACTCATAAAGGAGCAAGGTTGGAAATGTTAAATCCAACCCATGACAGAAAAGCTACTTTTTCATAATTCAATTAAGCTCCTGTCAATAAAACATAGTTCTTCTAATAGTTGATGAATAAATGAGGCAATACATTGGTCTATAATGATTCACTGTGCAACTAAGGTATAGGTAACAGTAAAAATATAGCACATAGTATAAATCAGTGATTCCTGTAGCAGTTAGGGAATAAATGACAAGAAAGAAAACAGGGAACTAGTAAATCTTGTACCTAGCTGCCAGTCCAACACAGACAGTGGAGACATCAGGTCGGATGTGCCTCATTGTGTCAAATATTGCCATGCCTAAGAAAAAAGAAGAACAGAAAAAAGGCACAGAGAGAGAGAGAGAGAGAGAGAGAGAGAGTAAGCCTCAAACGAGTAAAAACAACATTACTTCACATGCTCAGGAAACTGAAAAAAGGTAACAAATAAAAGGAGACTTCAATCTGAAAAGGAATTACCAGCTGTAACTGATCCTCCGGGAGAATTCACATACATAACAATATCCTGCTTGGAAGAAAAAGCAATCCCTGGTTAGTAAACTGTTTGCCTCAATTCTTCGTATAATCAAGGACAGTGATAAAACAGGTTCATTTTGTCTCGTGTTTGTGCATGTGTTATAGTCATTGACTTGACTAAAATCTGTTAATAATGGAAGGATGAAATCATTAACTTTAATGCTGTTTGGGGGCTCAGAAGCAAACGCAAATTGAAATGAAGTTGACAATGACCGATAAGATATCAGCCAGCCACAACGAAAAGTCACCAAACTCACTTTGTTAGGATCAACAGCATCGAGATAGAGAAGTTGAGCAACAATAATGTTTGCCATGTCATCATCAACAGCTCCACCACAGCGTATAATTCTCTAGGAATTTTAACAACACTAAGATCAAATCTCATATAAAAACAGCCAAGCATTCAATGATAGATGATAAGCAAGAAGAGAAAGAAAGATGATTGATGTATTCACTTACATGTTGAAAAAGTTGACTGATAACACTCTGGAACCGTTCATGCACCATTGGAGGTGGTCCTTGCCCTTGAGCTCCATTTGCATAGGCAGGGAAGAAGGGCGAAGAAGGGATTTGCAAATCTTCCCTACAAAACCAATTCCACATTTTCTTCTCCATTTATTAGCACATCAAGCAAATAAACACAGCAAGTTAAAAGGGGTAAATCCTACCCACCTCATAGACCAAATCCCCTGCCGCAAACTTCTCTCAGGTGCCCAAAATTCACCAGAGTAAACAGCCTTCACTGAAGACGTCTGGATTGCCTTTCTATCACTACCTAACTTTCTCAATTTGCTGCAGTACATGTAGAAAACGAGGACATCTGAATTTCTTGAGTAATTAATCACGGCACACATGGAACATTTTTCAAATGCAAGAGGTAAATTCTAGCTTACTAATAGCAATTATCCATTCTAAAAAAAAAAGATTATTCAGAGTATTTTCAATCGAGCTTAAATCCAACCTGCAATTAAAAACTTACTTTTATAAAAAGCAAAAAAAAAAAAAAAGATAGTTATAGTACGGGTTTAGCATCCAATAAAACAAAAAATAGTTCAAAGATTCAATTTTTTTTCCTTTATTACTCTTCAGTTAATCCAGAAACACTGATAATAATAATAATAATAATGGTAAAACCATCGGGTAATTGGCAAATATCCGTGTCTCAATTCTGGAAAAAACAAAATTAGTAAAAAAAGAGAATGGCTGACCTGTAACGGAGAGGGTGGAAAGGGAAAGAAAATTTGTTGGCATTGGGAGCGGAGCCGAGTGAAGGGTTAGGAGAGAAGAGAAGAGAGGTGGATGTGGAGAGGCCTGAGTGTGCCATTTTTTTTAGCTTTGTGTAAAGCGAGTGCTAGATGGAAGCCCCTTTGAGTTATCTAAGTATTATTAGCGCCTTTATCCTATAAAAGTTTAGGGCTCGAGGAGGACGATGCTACGGTAGATGGAATTGAATTGGTAGAGTGTGTTCGAGGGGAGAGAGAAGTTTTTACTTTTTTTACTTTCTCAAGTTTTCTTTTGTTTTGCTGGAATTCCAACCCCAGCAGACTCTCCATAGATCATAATAACAACAATTATAATAATAATAATTGAGACTCAAACCATATTCTAATATAAAACTAGATTATGTATAAATCAAAATATTTTTTAAGTAAAGAAAGTCATAATCCTGTAAATGAAAGAGAAATTCTTAAATAAGCTTCAATGTATAAAAGAAAAAAATATATGAAAAAGTTTTAGTATAAACTTGGATGAAATTAATGACGTTATTATCATAAGATGATAATAAACTTATAAATGAAATAAAGAATGAAAATATAAAATAAATATATATAAAATGACAAAATGGTATATAGAACTTACTTGAGGAATTAATTAGGTTCATGGAGGAATGACACTAGAAAATTTGAATTTTTAGTGTAAAATTACTTATTAATCAGTTTTACGTTAACTTGCATAAATCTCAATTTGATCATCAAATTAGGTTGAAATTTTATAAAGAATTTTCTAACATATTATTTTATTTTGGGTAAATTTTATGACAATTAGTATTCGGAAAAGCCATAAAAAACTGTTAGCAATTGGGCAAAAACGTAAAATAGAAACTCATTAATGACATTTTTATAAATAAAATGAAAGATCGAGAAATTCAATTCTTCTTCCTCTATATACTGTTGGCCAGAATTTTTAAAGAGAGGGGGGACGAGAAAAGAGAAATATGAGAGTTACATGTCAAAAATCTTAGAATGATTCAAGAGTTAAGGCTTCAATTAAAGAGTGGGTGAGGATTTAAGTGCATTAACTAAAAAAATAAGAGAGAATCAAGAAAGAGAAAGAGAAAATAAGAGAGAGAAGCAGCAACAAAAAAGGAAAAATAAGAGGAAGAGCAAAAAAAATTTCAACCATTTAGCATTCAAAATTTATTTTATTACTGGGTAAGGGGTTTTAAACCTAACTTTATAAGTTCAATTGAAAAAAAAAAATTGATGCTAAATTTGTGAATTTTGGCTTGGGCTCATGATAGGAATTTGAGGGAAATGTAAAATTTGTTACGATGATAGAAATTATGATAGAGTGGATTATAATGGAAGGGAAATTAGAAAGAAATCATGAAAGAAAAATCATATGGTTCAATAGAACCTATAGGGTTAACCAAGGGGGAACAAATTAATATATGATAGAATTGTGTTAGATTAATGCATAAATTTATGTGAAAGATGATTATAAATAAATTTAATTATGTTGTATTAAATGATTGAATTTTATGTTGTTACGAGTTATAATTCCTGAGGAAGATTATTTAATGTAAAAGTAATTGTTGTGTTGTGTTTGATTTCTATTGGAAGGGAAGATTTTTTTATTAAGAATTGAAAATAGATCATGGTATTAAAAGAGGTTGTTGGTTCCACCATTAAGGAAAGAAAATGAAAAATATGAGATTTTATAAATTTTTTAATCATTGCATGAAATTGTTGTGTAAGGAATTGTTGATGATGATTCAAAATTTAAGAGAAATTCTTATATTGGTTTAAGATGTTTTAAAATTGTGGTACAGGAGAGGCCACAAGATGTGTTTAACATTAGAGGAGTGCAACTAAAGCACATGTATCAGGTAGGCGTTCTACACTTGAACACTTTTAGGAATTTATAGATTTATTGACTGCAATTTCATTAAATGTGTATCATTTCTTGTAAATGTAAATTATGCAAAAAAAATAAAATGTTTTATACTAATTAAGGCTAATGGTGTCTGTATCTAAACAACTATGATATTTGTTTAGATTAGTTGAAGCTAGTGACATTTGTGACTAGACGATCATTATATTTGTTTAAACTAGCTGAAGCTAGTGGAGTCTGTGTTCAAATGATCAAGCAACTGAGATAGTATATTAGATTAGCTGAAGTTAGTGGTGTCTGTGTTTATGCGACTGATATAATAGATTAGACTAAGTGAAGCTAGTGGCATCTGTTTCACAAATGAATGAGACATTTAATCTTTATATGTTTTTAAGAATAAATATGTGATTTGTAAAATTCTCAAAGTTGACTTTGAGAGATATTAAATAATGAATTTGTATTTAAATTTATTCAAGTTGTTGTTTAAATTTTCTAATATAATGAATGATTTAAATTGTAAGATCCTTCACATACCCTAGGGGAGCAATATATATATTTAATGTCCTTTTTGTCTTTACCAATGGAACTTTTTGAAATATATCTTATTAATGTATTTTAGTTGTATAAATGAAAGAATTTAAGATGTAATTTAATCTCATCTTTGTTTCATTAAGATAGAAGTTTAAATATATTAGTAAGTCTTTAATTATTATATGTATTTCCTTTAATTATTTCGTTTCTTTAAATTAAATGAAGGTGTGTGATAATCTAATATAACTCAATTTTAAAATTCTACTATATTGTCTTTTTATTATTATTATTATGGTGATGTAAATGAAAAAAATATGTGGTTGACTTGGTTGAATTCAAAAGATAAGGTCCAAAATGGTTGGAATGTGCTTGAGAAAGTATTATATTACATGTTATAATGTCGATAACTTGGTATCTTGAATTTATGAGGAAACTCTGCTAAAATTTTGGTAGAAAATACATTTGAAAATATTATCTTGTTTTTAACATTATTGAAAAAAAATTAATTAGAAATTGCATCTAAAAATTGAAGATGTTACAAATCCTACTAGATTCAATAAGTTCACTTTATTAAATCATATGATAATAAAAAAGCAATCGTGATAAATCATCTAAATTAAACAAAAAAAAATCATTCATGATAACACTTGTCAATATTCTAAAGAGATTTCCAATAACTTTACTTGATAGTAAAGTAAAAATTAAATGTACTTTAATAAAATAATATCTAAGATACATTTTTAATTAATCTAAGGATATAAAAAAAAAAATATACCAATCAACAAAACATTGGAGAACAAAACTGGAAAAAAATATTAATTTTTTTTAAAAGATAAAAAAAATGATTTTAGTCAACTCGGGTTAACTAACCTTGCATGTAACTCAAGTCATCAAAACAATGAATGATGAAATATCCCAATAAAGAGTAAATAGAAAAAATCATGAAGATCAATTCCCAATCAATTTAATGTTGAATAAAAAAATTGAAAAAAAAAGAATTCAATTAAAAAAAAGAAGAAAAAACCCGAATCTACCAGGTTAACCTGCTAAATCCACAACTTGAGTCGTGAGAACAGAATAACGTAGTAGAAATTCCCATCCCCAACCAACAAAATATAGAAGGATGAAATTGAAAAAAAATTAATTAACAAAATGGAGCTAAAACAATAAATCAAGTAAACACAAGTGAACTCACATGTGACCCATAGTATGAAACCAGGATAGCCCTATAGAAAGAAAACTAAAAAAATTACAAAACTGAATTCTTAACCAAATTAATATTGAATGATGAAATTAAAAATAAATATTGCTAAAAATACCAATTAAAGGATCGAGAAAAAATATTGTCTGTTCACTTTGCTTTTTTAGAGAGAGTCAGACACAAAATCAAGGAGGGAAAACAAAAAGAGAGGGTAAAAGAAAAAGAAAAAAGAATGGTTTGCTAGAGATCCTCTGTCAACATGGCCCATTGGTGAAGAAAACTCATCAAGATGATTCCAACAACATCAACAAAGGACACATCTAAAAAGGGTTGGTGGGCATGACATTTGCCGTCAAAGTGCAACAACCTCCTTTGCATGCTGGTGCATATGATACACGTGCCAACAACTTTTTCTATTTTCGTTCAAATCAGCACCCGATTTGGCAAGTTTTTAATTTAATCTCTAAAGTTTTAATTATTTTAATTCAATAAAATTAAATCTTGTTTTGACAAACTAAATGTCAAAATTTTTTCTCAACACCATGATAATTTCATGTTAAGCAAACTTTTGGGTTCGAACTCAAATCAATTCAATATGAAAATGATCAAAAAAAAAATTGGAGTTAGATAAAAAAGAAAAAAAATTGCTTTAAATGTTATGCCATGCAGCAAAAAGAAGAGTTTTTTTTTAGTGTTCCTCCATAAGAATTTATCTTGGGAGAGAACTATCAAAATCTTCTCTCTTTTTTCAGAAATATTTACCTAAGAGTAATAATAAAAAAAAAAGATAAAATATTCACTTAAAACTTACTAAAAATATAAAATAGAATATTTTTTTAGAAAATTTTAACTTCCTATTAGTTAAGACCCACTTAAAAAAACAACATACAAAAAAAAAATCATAACCCATAAAAAAATAATAAAAACATCTTCATTTAATTTTTTTTCCTATAATATAATAAAATAATTTCTCTCCTAAAAATAGAATCGCATTAGTTAGCGATCACCATTAAAATTCTCCTCTTCTTTGGGAGAAAGAAATTTCTCTCTACTCCAGTTGCGTTGGAAGGACTTCACCATCAAATGGGCCATGGAAAATCCGCTTGGTTTAACAAAAGAATATTTCGCCCTCAAGTAGTGGGACTTAAAAAGGTAGAGGAATTAATCAGTAACATCAATTTCATTATATTGCTCCGAGTAGCATCGTTTGCTTTCAATTGAAGACAAATTTCTATTAATCAATCCTTAAGCTATAGATGACAGCAGATGAACCACACATATCTGTATAATCATCCCTCTACACTGGAAAAAAAAATGCCCCCTTGTTATGTATTGAAATGAGCTGTGCAGAAACTTCTTTTAGCATCAGCAGTTGGTTTCAGGATGCCTCTTGCTCCATTGCCTTGTAGCACTGTAGACTGCAAAGCGGGAGCTTTGACTTGGAATCTCGATACTTGTACGGGTTAGTACAAGAAGGGCCTGCGCACTTCTCTCTTGGGGGAGGATAGCTGCATATGCAGAGAGAAAACTATCAGTAAACTATCGTTGACATAAGTTTGACCTGGTAATTTGGTGTTTTAGCATGAATTTTTAATTTGCAGAAGAAAATAAAACCTGTAGGGTTTAGAGTCGAAAATACTAGGGAGACCCATATCCTTGGGAAATGTCACAACAGTCCCTGTAGGACCCATGACCCATCTGATGGTGCTCGACATCTGGGCGTTGACAGCCTTCTCCTGAACATGAAAATGTGAGAAATTTTATTGCAGCTTTATATCAAGACAAAGCAGGAAGTTCATCAGACAACTGATAATACCTGTGCCAATTCTTCCAGACGCTTCTTCATTTTCTCTTCTCGCTTTTTCCGGCTGGAATCTTGACCAAGAATTTTTCTTATAGCCTCAGCCTACAAAATCAACCCCCCCAAAAAATAAGAAAAGACAAATGCTTGTTTACCTCTGTGGATCTCTCATATGCATATGGAATACAACTGCATAAACACAAACAAACCTCAGATTCCCTCGCAGCCTTCTCAACTTGCAATCTCCGCCTCTGAGCTGCCTCAGCTTTCTTTAATTGCTGCTCGACTTCTGTAAGTTTCTCCTTTTGCTCTGGAATGAACAAAAATGAGAAATACAAGGGAAAAGACTGCAATTAATTATGAAACTAGAGTTCTAACAGAGAAAAAACGCGTGGAAGTGATTAATTCTCACTTTTTGATGGTGCAGGTGGTAATCCATTTGGAAACTCAATTAAGTTAGTATCCGGAACAGAAGAGCCATCTTTGCTTGACTGAAGAGCCTGTTGACGCTTGGTTAAAGTCATCTCCCTCTTACCATCTGTCAATAACTCAATAGATTCCTTTTTCTGCTTCTTCTTACTACCTTCGAAATCACAATTAGATAATGATTCTTCTTCCTCATTATCTTCGTCCTCTGATGCTCGGTCTGATCTGGATATTTTCTTCCCATCTTTAACCAGCCTTGAAGCACCATTGTTTTCCAAGGTAGAAAGTTTCTGTTGCTTCTTACTTGATTCATCATCATCATCGCCATCATCTTCCTTATGTCTTGTTGGGACTTTTGACTTGAGTTTCTCTAGGTACCGAATCTCATCATCCTCATCATCATCATCACCATCCAGCACACGCCTCTTGGGGGCCCGCTTGCTCTTGCGAACTGGTTCAGGCTTATCACCTTGTTTCCCAGCAGTATTTTTGCTAGTCCCCACTGAACAATCCTCTTTCCCGAGACTAAAACCTCCTCCAGAGAATTCCTTCCAAGGGACTCCTTGCAAACCAGGCCTCTTTCCTGAAACAAAATGACCCTCCTCTAAATTCCCCTGCAATTGAACAATTTAAAATGGTGAGATTACAAGGGATTCTGACATTAATCAATAATGAGGATACTTAGTAGGTGAGATACTGAGATAATACACACTAATGAGGTTGTTATTGTTTCATAGAAGTAAGGACAAAAAGGGTGCCAAAAGAACCCCACATACAAATCTATGTGCACAAGCAGAAAATTAGCATCAACAACTGATCCAAAGAATGCAAGTATCAATCAAGATTTGGTCAAGTTACCATGCGAGTAGTTCTATAAAGATATGCAAACTCTACGTGGAAGTTCTTCATCTTATATACCTTTAAAAAACAATAGAAACCTTCCGGTGTACTATTACAAGTTCAGTAATTCAGTAATTTGTAAGTTCAATAAACATATAAACTTGAACCGCAGACACAGATAAGAACCTTCAGGTGCACAGTTAGGAGGTATGCACTTTTCCTAAGGTTATATAATAAGTAAGATAATTGAAATTTAAATTGTTATTCAGTCAAAGTGTATATACCAAAAAAATGCAATGCATGAATATGCATGCAACAATTAAGAGACTACAATATTTCACTCAAGTCAAAATGACAACAGTACCTGAAGACTAAGTTTCTGCCTTGACCTGGAAGTGTCTGAGAATCGAGGATTTTCTGTAGAAGACACACCGTTAGTTGTTGAGTTCGGATTAATTGTGCGTGCCACACCACCAACCTTACGCTTAACCTTTTTAACCTTGCTTTCGTTTCCTAAAGCATCTAAACTCACTCCAGACTGCTCTGAACTCCAACTTCCACCATTCCTTCCACTGTACATATTTGCAGTTCTAGGCTCCACATCCATGCATTCCTTCAGGTTGCTTGCGCTTCTCCAATTTGCAGGGGCAAGAACACCTTCACTAAAACGTTTATTGTTAATCACACTTTTCCCCGAGTTACTGTTATAAATCGCATTTTTGCTTTCAGTCCTAGTAGCTGGAAAAACCCTGCAGACAGATTGATTAAGATTGAATTCTTTCCTCCTAGAATTGTCAGCATTCTTATAGCCTGAACCCTTGTTCCCGTCATCTGATGGTGGTGACAGCGATAATGATGAATAATCATGATTGTCTGTAAATGTCTGGGAATCCTTGGGCCTGCGAGAAATATGACTCCTCTTCTTTCTTATAGCACTTCCCATGGTATCAAACTGCGCAAGACCCAAAACTTCCATATGGTGAAAAATTATTCAGTCCTTTGCTGCTTCACACAGATAACGAGATAGAGCAAAGTCAAAGTAACCAAAAATTCCAAAGATGGTTTGTTAACCCTACATCAAAGACATACAAAAGCCAAAGAAATTATATTGGATAAACCCTGAAAAAGAACTAACACGTATATTAATTTCACATTGCATTAGAATAACCATGAGAATGAAGAACTGATACAAGAGGGAATAGACGTGTAAAGCATTCAACGCACAGCATCCAGGGAATTCATTACAAAACGAAAGATACAATAATACATCATGGAACTAAAGCCAACTAAAGTAAGCAGAATTCAAAGATAGAATGGAAAAACCACACCCATTACTGGCAACGACACAGTCTGGTTACATCAAGCTCAACAATGTAAACATCAAAGAACCCAAAACCCAGTAACATAAAACCTCAGAAGATAAGCAGATATCAGATAAAGCACCAAATAACTCAATAGTGGAAACTCCATTAGAAAAAATGTAAAAAATTTAACCATATAGGAAATCAAAACCCAGCCAATTGAAAACCTGAACGAATTGGTGTGACATCAAATCAAGCGAAAGGACCCATCAATAAAAACAGTCGACACCATAGAAGCAGCTGAACCCGTATCAATCAAAGAAAACGCCCAGTTGTAAACCAAAAAGAACCCCAAATGACAACACTAAACTCAATTCTCATGAATCCTAACCAGAGGCTAAACACACTAAAAAATATTACAAATCAATCAATACAAGCAGAAAAACAAACAATACAACCATGCATTGATCGGTCATCACAAACAAATAAAACCCATAAAAGAGAAGAGAACAAAGACCCTTACCGGAGAAGAAAGGAGGCGCAGGGAGAAAAAAGCGAAGAGAAGAGAAGAGAAGACCAGAATAAAAAAAGAGAGAGAAGAGAGAAATAAAAGAGGTAGAAAGACTTGGTGGTCTTTGGTAAAGGTTATAATAAGTATAGAGAGAAAAGGAAAACTAGGGCTAGAGAAAGAAGAATGAGAGAGGTAACGTATTAGAGAAGGACTAGGACTTGTAATAATCTCCTTCTTGTTCTCCATTTTTTGGCTATTGCCACACCACCCGCCCGCACTCTGTTCTCTTTAGCCCAAGCCCTCTTTTGCTGCTGTTGTTGTTGTTGGTGTTTTTGAATCGGTCGCTTGACTCGGTTGATCCAAATGGACGAGGGATATACGCAATTTCTCTCTCCCTTCTCTCCCTTTCTGTCTCTCTCGTGTCTTTCTTTTTATTTCCCTCCTCTCCTACCGCGGTTATTCCACTGCAAGTTTATGCGCAGGTTAAGGCCCTGCGCACCGCACCCGCATGCTTACACGTTTTTGTCACGTGGCTGGTATTAATGGCACCCCCTTTTTTTTTTGTTTTTTTGTTTTCTATTGTTCTTTTAGAATGATACTTATTTTGTTTCTGTTTGACAAGGAAATTGACAGGGGCCTTTTGGTATATTTCTCAAAAAACTGAATGTCAAAACTGGGGCCGTTCAAACACTGAGTAATGTTATAATTATTTGGAAAACTGAAATCAGAAAAAAAAAAGAACTATATTTTTTATTTTGTTCAAATACAATACCTTTTTATTTAAACAATTAATTTTTCATTTTTTAAAATTTGCATTGAGTTTGAAAAAAAAACATTTTAGAGCTTCTTTACAGTTTTCTAATACAAGATTCTTTTTAAAAAATAAAAAAATACGAGCAATATAATTTTTCTCTTTTATATACAAGCATTTTTTAACAATGAAAGAAATCAAGATTATTTTTTATATATATTTTCATATTTATTTAGTATCATAAATTTAATTCTTATTATAAATCTGAAGATTTTTTTTACTAACAATATAACTTTTTCTTACACCGCTCTCTCACGAGAGTTGAGCTACAATCGCGTCCGACAGCTGGTTAAGATTGGATCCAATATCCTTCGGGGTGGCTCGAGCCTCGTACCGTCGTACGTGTCTCAGATGCTGTGGGTCCGACTTGAAACCAAGTCGAAGACAACAACTTCATGATCAAAGTCAAGACTTGTGGTCAGCCGCACTGGGATCGAGGCGGACTGAATAAGGATTAGGTTCATAACTACCCAAGTTCAAATAACTCGAGTATCTGATAATAATGCATTTTCTTAAAACACGAATGCCAAGGACATTTGAATTTTTTACTAGATCCTATATTATTCTTACAATAAAAAAAAAACAAAAACATTTGGGAAATCACTAGCTAATTTACTTGTGGTATGCTGTGCGATGAATATTTTTTTAATAAAAAAAATGAATACATGGACTTTTTGAAAACATTTTTTTATATAAAAAAATTATAAATGTAGATTAAAAATTGTATGCATACATCTAACTAAATAAATTAAAATTTATTTAATTTAAATAGTAAAGAAAAATTATAAACAAAAACTAAAAATAAAATTGAAAAAAATAAAGAAATGAATGTAAATCAAAATACTTGATTTTGCAACACAGGTTATTTACCTGATTGTATTTAATAAAAATTTTTAATAAATAATTTTTTTATTAAATCAAATGATAATAGAAATACACAAACACGTAAAACAAATTGAAAAAAAAATAGAAGAAATTTTTTTTTATTCAAAACTGCACATATTAGATATTTTTAAAAATAAAAATAAAATTCATCTATATAAAAAAAAACAATTTATAAATGAATCAGAATAATCTTTTCAAAAATTAAATATATATAAAATAAAAAAAAAAACTCTATTTATAAAAGGCTAAACAAGCAAAATAAAAAAATGATAGAGGTATATTAATTGAAATATAATTTTTTAAAAAAATAAAAAACTATCACCTTAAAAAGAAAAGAAAAGAAAAGAAAGAGGCCCCACGTTGCTAGGCCTAGTAAGCTAGGTAAGCACGTTAGACCCATTTAGTAAAACCTGCACATTGGCCCTTAATTTTTTTAAAATTGATGGGCCCTAAATTGTTTTTTAAAAAATAATAATTCAGACAACACATCGTTCGATTTCCCTATATTTTGACCATTATAGAGCCTAAAAAATCTAGGTTCATATTTTTTTGCTCAGAAACTCATTTTTCAACCTTTATTTTATTCAAAACACCTATAACAGAACCTATAAATCTCAACAGACCTATAGACAACCTTAAAAAACTAAAAAACCACATAAAAACCCAAAATAAAAATTTTTCTCGAGTTTAGATATGATTTTTTTATATAAAATTTCAAGGTGAAAAACACCTATGCGGGACTTTCCTAACCAAATGGAACATATTGACACCAATATCGATCATTTTGGTAGTCGAAATAGATGTCAACACTAATATTTTTTCTTTACCACTGAAATTTGATGATCTTTCTCTCTTATCTCTCAAACCAAAAACTAAAAAATAACAAAAATAAACTTTTGTATCAAAATTGAATTGCAAAATCATTGAGGGACCCAAGAGGTATAATCTAATAAAGTTTAAAGACTAATTTAAATTTTTTGTGAGAACTTTAAAATCATCACCCATTTATAGCGTTTTTTCTACTTTAGTCCTTTGTCTTTCAATTTTATTCTTAGTCAATAATTTTGATTCAATTGTTCATTAATTTGGCCCTAAAAAGATGCAATCACACACAAAAAAACATTTGAGGACCAAAATAAAAAAATATAAAATTTTGAACAATGAGTCCATAAAAGAAATATGAAAACGTGAATAGTGATTTTATGCAGATTGTTTTACCCACAACATTTATAGTTTTGTTAATTGTTCACATAGGCACAAAATTATTGTAGATTATAAAGATAATTGGCTGATCTTTTAGTCCAAGTAATCTGATTCATTCTCCATGGTCAAGGTATCTAGTGACTTGATATGGAAAACTCGGAGGGTTAGTAAGTGGTAGTGGTTGATGCTTGTTAAGCCAGGTGATAATTAACTATGGTAGTTGCAGGTGGTGCTTGGTAAGCCAGGTAACTGGTAACCGGTAGCTGGTAGTTGTAAAAGATTCTATTTGATGGGTATAAAGACTCTTTGATGGCAAAATTATTAATTTTGTAGAGAGAAATGATGCAATGATATTTTAGAGAGATAGACTCTGAAAATATGTATGCTAAAAATGTTAAGAATTAAGAGATTGTGCACCTTTTTTTTAGATCTCATGGTGTATTTATAGCTCATGAATCTTGTCATTTTGTGGAGAGGAGAGACTGAAGTGTAATTTTATCTTTGTGATATTTTGAGTTGTATTATACACAAAATAATATATATTAAATTGATATAAAATACCGAGGGACCTGCACGTGGTTCAGAAAATTTTTTTATGGTGAGTGTTGGGCTTGGGTAAGGTGCCTGAGCCCATTAGAGGTGAAACCGGATCTGGGCGAGCTTCTTGAACCCAAACATGCTGGGCTCGGGCGTGACAGCTTGAGTCCACGAGGACCTTAGGATGCATGCCCAGTAAATTGAATAGGCATACATGCACTCGATGAATGCCCATTGCACCGCATAACATCCATATATGGAGCATGGGCTCAGACTACTTATCCAAGCCCCTGTTCCTGGTGTGTGGGCTTGAGCTATTATACCCGAGTCAATATTTCTTAGATATTTTTTAGTTTTTTTTTTAAGATGATTTTTTTAAGCCTATTTTAAATGTTTTTTTTATTCATTTATTTGGATCAATCTATTCATTTATTTGGATCAATCCAGAATAAATAGAGACAAATTTCAACAAGATTAACCTGTAATCATCGAAAAAAGGTTAACTATATATTAAGCTCGTTAATGGAAGGGATTTTTTTTTTAAGAAATACAATGAGCTCATTATCATTACCATTAAATGTGATATTTAGGTTTTTGTTTACTTTTTTTAAAAATATATTTTTTAATATTTATTCTAAAATAATTTTCCATGAAAAGTAAGGAAAATATTTATTAAATTCAAGAATTTCAAATGTTTGGGTTAAAATATTAAATAGAAAATTATTAAATAAATAACCATAAAATATTAGGTGAATATGAAAAACAATTATATTGATGTTTCGAGAAGATTAAAGAGTTAAAAATACGTGTTTTGAAGAAAACAATTTTCACGTTTAGTTAATAAACACGTTTTCTTTAATTTTCTAGTTCTTAGAATTAAAAAAAAATTGAAAAGTTTTCAACAATTAAAATTTATTGGTTTCAAAATATACCTTAGACATGCATGAAAGCAATGAGAAAGCAAGCCAAGAAATTACAAGTCCAAACATAGTTGTGTTTGGCCTACCTCATAAATCCAATTTTTTTAAAAAAATCTGACTTTTCCGAACCTTCTCATTTCTCCCGAAGGAAAAATGATTCCTTAGTTTAATCCGAGGAATCTTACTATGTAAATATTTGATATTAGTAAGAATATACCCTCACTGTTTACAAAATATATCTTGAAATTAAATATCATTAACTTAATTTATTATTACCTTACATGACTTGATATAAACAAAAAGTAACCAGAATCCAGAGAAAGAATTAGATTTATTATTAAAAAAAAACTTTATAATAAACTTTGGTTAAACACATACCAGCGCACCACCAAGATTGATTTTCTTCCTGGGAGCTAAACTTGAATGCTACAGCCTTCTTAACTTATCTTAGCATTCCAGTGTTGAGATTGTCAAATATTTCACACCCCAAAACTTCCTATGGATACCAGGGCTGCATGCGTTAAAAATTAACCTTGTAGTTTTTTTAAAATAAACCTTAGTATTCTTGATTCCATCAAGCTGAGTTTTAGCTTTCTATTTCTGGATTGTGATCTTGAGGCATTTGTGATGATATATCTGAGTGTTCTACTGTTTGGTTTCGCTTTTTTCAGATTTTAGGTTGATGGGAAACGGCTTCAATTCACTTTCAAATCGTGTTGGTTTCTGATAAGATCATGAAGGAACATATTGGATTGGAGCTTCGATTTGTTTGTTATTAGCCAAAGGAAGAGTAAGAACATTTGCATTAGCAATTCAATCGAGAAAAACTGTGATTTTTAAGAAATTTGCTCGATACTGTTCTTGTCGTAGTACTAAGTTTGCTCAGGGACCGCTAAATGAATTACATTACAAAGGTTCGAGTAATGGATAGGATTCTTCATTTATAGAAATGGGATTTTTCATGATATATAGTTCTCAATCACCGGTCCATTTCTACAAAATTTAATAAAGTGTGGGGACATTGTTGATAAATCTAACTAATACTTTTAGTTCTGTATTCCTAGCTAGATTGTCGGTTTGGTTTCTTTTCCAGACAAGAAAAGACATGCATGCAAACTGGTGTTTATGTTGAAAATCTCAGAGCATGTATTTACAATAATGAAAGATGTGACTCGACTCCTGATAAAAGGTTTGATTTCAATTTTCTTCTGCTATGAAGAATAATGAGAGTGCCCGTGATGTAAAATATTTGAGAATGTGTTTGGCTGTTGTTATTATCATCATTCTTGTTCTCTTGGAACAATATTATGTTATATGCGTAAAAGATTTTATGTGTTTTACGTCAAAAAAATTATTTTAATTCAAAATTTTAAAATATAATATATATTATTTTGTAATACATTTTTTTTAAGTAAAATCCTTTAGAACTTAAAATTTATACAAATTCATATCACCTTGTACTTAATTTTTATCAAATTAATAAAGATGATGTGATTTAAACTTGTGATTACTAAGTCATTAAAGTTTTGGTATCATATTAAAAAAACTATTTTAACCCAATAACTTAAACTGTTAGATAAAATCTCAAGATATAATTTATATTATTTTATGATATTATATAATGCTTTTCTTTAATTTTTTTACTTATTATAAAAGCCTGTGAGCAACTTATTGACAACATGTTCTCATTGAAAACTCTTTTGACATTTAAATTGTTGATGAAATTATTGTCTAAACACCGATGGAACATTCTATTAATGTTTTTCAAAATTTTCAGAAATGTACAATTGACTGGTAATAAATTTTTATATATATGGTTTTCCTTTTAATACTTATTTATATAGTATTTATGGTGGTAGTTTGTATGGTTAAGATTTAGTTATTTTTTAGGGAAATGGTTTATTTTAATTGGGAAGAAATTAATATTTTTATAATTTTATAAAGAGTTTATTCTCTTTTTCTGACTACTTGGCCTAAACAACTAGTCGTTTAATTAATGCGTTAGCTATCTTTGATCTTTTTCTTCCGAGTATCTTGCACTAGTTTTCCTCTTCATTATTCTCATATATCAACAGAAAAAGTCTTGTGCCTAGTAACGCTTTTAATAATCAAGGAACACCCTCAGTTTTGGAAAATTAATCCCCCGTGAAACAAAAAGAAGAGCAACCAACGAGAAATCAAATAATCAATAAGAAAAAGAATTTTCTTGGATTGTCAAAAGTTAAAAGACAGAAAAGTTGCAGGTATCAGTAAGAAGGATCGGAGTAATCGATGCATAAGACCTCGATGAAATTAATGCATGCTTCCTCACGATACTATCCAATATTCTCGGCACAAAACATGCACACACACACATATATATATATATATATATATGGCAAGACAACAAAAACAAAAGAGTCTCCCTCCCATATGATATCATGGGCTTTCTAAATTATTGTAACTCCTGGGACCAATATAGAAATCGATATGCTAATGCTACCCAGCTTATCCAAACGATCATTAATCTCCGCCAAAGGAGAAGCAATTTCACCTTGCTCAGTAAAGGCATCCTTGCATGTTTCAGCATATCCTATGACGCCATTAAGCAATTGAACCAGACTGTCCATGTCGTTAGAGGAAATTGCAGTCAAAGCTTGATCGAGGTCGGTAATTCCAAGGTCAAATACTTCTAGGCATACGCTAAGGCAGTCCTTAACCACACCGTCTGTAGAAGGATCATTACTTAGTTTCGTGGCCATGGCTGTTGCTTGCTCATAGCCTTTGTGGAGAGTTTGTATTCCCATTTTAAGGACTGAAAGTGGTTCGACTGCACCGGTTAGAGAAGGGCCAAAGATGGCAAGACATTCTGCTTGGTGATCGGTCACGCCACATATTTTCTTCAGCGCGGCATTGTTGAATGGTGATGGCAATACGGAAGGAGAATGCGGTGCGTAATCAGGTAATGATGGGTAAGAAACCGGTGATTGTGATGGGGAGGAAACTGGCGGTAGGGATTGCATGAACGCTGAAGATGCGACATGCAAGGCCATTCCTAGGGGACCGTGGCTATCGTCATTGCTGGCATTGCGAGGGATGCAAATGGCCTCAGCAAAGAACAAGAGAAGAGGAGAGAAGATAAGGAGGAGGAGGATAGACTTGTTGAACTCCATAACCTTGAATCTCTTGACAGAGAGAAGAAATGAAGAGACAAGATTAAATAAGTGATTGGACAATGGGACATATCAAGTATTTATGGGATCTCTAGGGGGGTGAAAAGGTTGATCCCAAAAAATAGGATTGCGGGCAGATTTTGCAAATACTCTAAAATACTCCGGACTGTCGGTTTTGCATTTATGTTCTGGAAATCAACACATCAACGATGGCCAGCTTGGTTTTCCAGGAATAGTTTCATAAAGGGCATAGCGTCAAGGATAACAACAGAGAGCTTCATCCTTCTTTTTCCTTATTTTAACCTGACGAAAAAATATTGACTCTTCCTTTCGGTTTTCCAGCCAGGCCAGAAATTCGCGTTCTAACACGATGTCTAGCTCTTCCTTGTTGTATCCAGGCAGTAGCCAGAAATTGGTGTTCCAATTCCTTTTCCATTAGACCAAATTCATAAACGTTGCAGCTATCATCCACTTGGTCTGTGGTTGGACTTCAGACAACAGGATACTGATATCTGGTGGCTTAATTTTTGAAGAAACGATCAGTTACCATTAACCATGTCATGAATTACACATCAAGAGTAACTTATTCACATTTTCATATAAAATGCTCATTTCACCGAGACCAATTTTCTTTCTCTTTGCTTTTTTCAGTTGATATTCTTAGGCCCCGTTTGTTTGCTGAAAAGTAGTTTTATTTTGAAAAGTGAATTTCGGGGAAAGTGAATTCCGGAAAAGTATTTTCCGATATTTGGTAGTGTAATAGAAAATAAGTTGGAAAACACTTTCCAGTGTTTGGTTATGTTATGGAAAATGAGCTGGAAAATAACTTATTAATGTTTTATTTTTTTCAAGCTTATTAAAATAATGAGGAACAAATCTTACAAATTAAAAAGTTGAATGAGAATGAAATTGAAAAAAAATATAATTTCATAAATTATCTCTGATAAAATAAATAATAATCAAAATAATAGAGATCAAATAAAAAATAAAAAAAATTAAAAGATGAAGAAATATTTGAAATAATAATAATTAACATTTTATAAATTATTTCAAATAAAATAAATAACAATCAAAAGAATGAGAACCAAATTTGATAGATAAAAAATTTCAATAAAAAAATGATAAGGAAAAAAGCAAATAGCAATTATAAAAATAAGAACCAAAGTTAATATAAAAATTAAATTTTAAGAGATGAAATTAAAAAATAAATATTCAAAACAAAATATATATAGCAATCAAAAGTTTGAGGATCAAATTTGATATAATAAGCAAATAATAATATTTATAATTTTTTCACAACTAGAAAGTATTTTTCGTTGACCAACTTTCCTAATGGCAAATAAACATATGAAAGTTTGAAAAGTGTTTACCCGAAAATTACTTTTCGGAAAAGAAACACAGCCAAAAAGAAAAATATTTTTCTAAAAACCAAGTCAAATTTTTCTTTGACTGAAAATTGTTTTCCGTTGATCGGAAAATATTTTTCTTTAACTGAAAAGTATTTTTTATTAACTATTTTTAATAATAACAAATAAATATAAAAAAATTTAAAAAATAATATTCTAAAAACAACTTTTTAAAAAACAAACATGCCCTTAAGTTGAGGGGATTCTACGACTTGAAGGTGCAGGGAAGCAGGCCTCATACCTATTGAGGAGATGATAAATACAAGTACGTGCGCGGCGTAGGCTAAAATGAAAAGGGGGTGGAATAATCTACGACCTGTCTCAGACTAGTGCAATTTATGGTATGGCTCTTTTCCCCCCCCCCTTCTTGGTGCAAGATCATATGATTCTTATCTCATTGGATTAAGAGCAATGACTCCATAAGCAATATTGTCCATCATATTCTTAGGTTATTAAGCGAATTTCGTTCTCCAAGTGGCTTGATTTGATTGGTATGATGCAGAGAAAATTGATACAATGAACTACCCCATATGAAATCCTATACTCATTTTTGGTTTGGTTCTTGGTATATGAAAGAATTAATTTTATTTCTCTGTGGCCGGGAATAGTAGCTTGCTAGCCGATTTTGATTGTGATGCAAACGGAAGCTAACACATATAAATTTCGATGAAGAAAAATATTGTAGATTTGAATCCTAAATTTTATTTTTTTGAAAATTTAGTATATTATGTATATCTTTTCAAGAAATTTATAAGACTTTTAAATAGGCTAAAAAACCTATATCTACAAGAAAATAATTTAAAATCCGAAGATATTATAAAAATTAAAATATAATCTGAAAATAAAAAATTCAAAATATTTAGAAAAAATAACAAAATTAGTACATACAACAATTTTTTTTATCTAATTCTGAGAGATTTATCAGTCCGATAAACAACATAGTGGCTTTAAATGTGAAAATTATTTGTGGAATCACTTGAAAAAGTTTAAGCTTAATATAATAATCGGGTCGATCTCTTGTTATCATAATTTTAAGGTGTTAGCCTAGTCTGGTATGACTAGTTTTCTTTTTGGATCTAAATATATCCCGTTAATTTATAAAAATATTTATTAAGCTATTCATGTAATCTAACTGAGTTAGATTTTCATTTAAAAATATCAAATTTTTATCTGAATACTTAAAATCTTTAGTTTTTACAGGCTAAATTGCATCATCTTGAATATAAACTATAAACACATGTTAGGGCAATTATGTTAAATATTAAGGGGAAGAAAAATAAAAATATACATGAGTCAGCTATTACACTAGTGAAACTAATCATTAGTTACCATATCACGGTAATTATCTAATGACTCAAAACTTCTAAAATATTTTTATTTATTTATTTATTTATTTATATAGTAATATTATTAGATTATTGCTTATGTTATATTATGGGTTGGATCAATTTTTTTAATGTAAAAAAATATTCATGTTTTTTAGTAAAAGAAAATTAAATTATATAAGAATTGATCTGATATAACCTAGATGACTTAACAGATTTAAAGATAATCCAAACAACTGATAAAAATATAGTTTCTTAAAAAATCAAGATATGTTTTTTTTTAAATAAAACGACAACATATTAGATCAACTCAGATCAACTTGTCAAATTTACTACTCGGGTCATGAGATCTTAATAACTTTATAAAAAGCAAATATAAAAAAATTATTAAACTTAATTATCAATCAACCTAATGTTGAATGATAAAACTAGAAAGAAAATTCAACTAAAAAATAAGTCAAGTCAAAATACCAAACATATGTCATAAGAACAAGATAATCTCATAAAAAGTAAATAAAAAAAAATTATGAAACTCAATTCTCAATCAATCCAATATTTAAGGGTGAAATTAAAAAAAAATCACTTGATTCAACCAACCAAACCTGTGATCCGGGTTAACAAGGATAACCTTATAGAATGCAAACTGAAAGAAATTATGAAGTCTAATTCTCAACCAATCTAATATTGAATAATAAAATTAAAAAAAATCAACAAAAAATGACAAAAAGAAGTTGATACAACTGGCCTAACTTACGACCTAGGTCATATAATAACCCCATAGAAAGAAAGAAAAAAATATAAACCTCAATTCCCAATTAATCAAATTTTGAATGATTAAATTGATAAAAAAATAAGAAAAAAAATAATCTAAGTCAACCTAGGTTTACTTGCAAAACCTAGGTCAGAAGACTGAAATAACACTATAGAAAGTAAATAAAAAATAATTAAAAATGGATAAAAAATGAATCGATTCAACATAGCTATCCCGTAAAACTCATGATCCGGGTTATGAAATCAAAATAACTTAGAAAAAAATAAAAAAATTATAAAGTCTGATTTCCAATAAACTTAATGTCGAAAGATAAAATTGAATAAAACATTAAATAAGGAATGAAAAAAAAAATGACTCGAGTCAACACAGCTAACTCGTAAAACTCGCGACTTGGATCATGAGATCGATATAACTCCTTAGAAAGCAAATTAAAATAAATTATGAAACTTTATACTCGGTAAACCCAATGTTAGAGGTTGAAATTAAAAAAAAATTAAAATTAAAAAAAATCCTTAGAAATTTTGATAACCGAAGTAAAAAAGTAATTTTAATGTTCTTTACTATAGTAAAAAGCCAAGGCTTTTAGTATATGTTTAGATTTTCTAGTGACTTTAGAGATTTGGGGAAGGTGATTATGGAGAAACTTAATACTTACCGGGACTTAAACAAACAATACTATTATTTAATAATAATTATAGTTTGTGAAGGTAAGTAGTTGGCTTAATCCCATTAAATTTTACACATGTTTTATTTTGTATTTAATTTGCATCATTGCATGGTTTTACATGTAAAATAACTAGTAATCAAGTTTTGTGTTGAAGTTTATAGTAGAATTGTACAAAACAATAGAAGATTGCGACCATAAAATAAAAGACGAAACCATTTGGTAGGAAGAAGTTAAAGAAGATCCGGGTGTCAAAATCATTCACAAATGGGTTCTGTAGAAAGGAGTTATACAAATTGAAGGTAAGAATACCTTAAATCATCAGGTAAATCAATAAATCGATTGCGCACTTGTTATTAATATAAAGATCAAAGAGAAACATTTGGCCTTAATAATACAAGTGTCTCCTTCAATAAGAAAACTTAATGCTGCTGGTATTTGTGGGAAAGAGACTCTTGAGGCAGAGGAATAAAGAATGAAATGTTTAAAATTCCTATTTGTGACCAGTGATGGAGTCCCACATTCATATAGTATGTTACTGAAACATGTATGCTTCTTAGTTCTTGCATGACATGGGATTTCTCGATTATTTTTGAACTCCTAGGAGCAATATATAGTGATGTCCACGGTGATGCTAGCTAGCTTATCCATTTCTGATCAATCTCCTGCAATGGCGATTCTTCACCTTGCTCGAGAAAGGCGTCCCGACATGTTTCGGGATATGATGCTACGGCACCAAGCATTTGAGTCAATCTGTCCATGTCGTGACATGAAATTGCAGTCAAAGCATCACTGAGGTCAGCGATTCCAGAGTCAAAAGACTCTAGGCATATGTCAAGAGAGTCCCTGGTCATGGCTGATAAAGAGAGATCCTTGAGAGAGGAAATCAGTTGCAGTACAAGATGGAATTGAATGGTAGTGTAATTGGACTTGGTATAGAGCTTTTGATAGAGTCCAATTATAAAGTTTAGAGGATTTGTTTGGAGTCCTATCTCATTGGCGAAGATTTATGGGATTTTGTTAATGGAGATGATACTGCAGCTCATGAAAATAATGCTCAAAATGTTGATTCTCTCAAGTAGTGTACACAAGACAATGCTAAGGAAGAAGTTGTCTTGAAAAGGTCAATCTCTCATGCTTTGTTCGAGCATGTTCTTCGTTGCAAATTCGCAAGTGAAATTTGGCAAAGGTTATACAACAAAAAGGATGAGGCAAGGCTGCAAATGCTTGAAAATGAGCCAGCAAAACACTACTCAAGGTATTCTTTCAATCACCCAATACTTCTTGAAAATGAAAACCTTGTGCTAAAAAATTTGTTGATTCTGAGAAAGGTGAGAAATCTTCGAATAAAGAAGATTGGGAGAGTTGTTTCATTGCCAAAACAATAAAAAGTGGTGCTTCTATTGATTTTGAAAAATAATGGATCGTGGACACTGGTTGTGGTCACCATCTCACCGGGGATGCCTCCAAGTTCTCAAGTGTTCATTCCTTCTAAGGAAGTGATGGCATTGTCACGGAAAATAATTTAGTTCATCCTATGGAAAAAGGAAGGTATTGTTGTTATTGATGATATCCGAAGTAATTATATTACTCTTGAGAATGTGTAAAGAAAAAACTTTTCTCAGTGACTAATGTTGTAGATGCTTTAGCCCTCATGACGTGAAATTCTTGTGCAACATCAAAGTGTTAGAAGTTGATATTGTTCATCCTTGCAAGAGAATGGATGATTTATATATGTTATCATCTTCTTTATCTTAATTCTTATGCTGAGAAGACGTGTAGCCATCAAAATGCTTCTTTATGGCATACTCGTCTTAGAAATCTTAATGTGAGTAAACTGAGAGTTATGGTGCAGAAAAGTTACTAGAAGGACTTCCCAATCTATCCAGCTTTGGTGGGGTGAAATTTGCTAGGGTTGTCAAAATTAATCTCTCCCTAACGGTCCCTATGAGCTGATTCGATCCAAGCTTGGACTTGTTTTGAAAAAATATCTTTTAGGAGCCTAAATTAAAGATATATTTTTTTGAAGTTTCTGCTATTTAAGTTTTATAGTTTTCCTATGTTTAGTAGTTAAAGAGCCTTTTGGTTCTCGTAAGAGTTTGTTCTAGTTTCCTGGAGTCAGGAGTATTTATTTTCTAGTCTCTTTTATGTATTGTGAGAATGTGTGTTGGTTCTTCTCATGTTCTGTCAGCTTGTTTTCTTTTCTTGTGGTCTTGGGATAGTGTGACTTAAGTCTTTCTACAGTTTTTCTTACAGACTCGGCTGCCTGGTTAACTATTTTTGCATTTATGTATTACGGAGGTCATCAGTCATCGCATCAAGAATTTTCAGGTTGGTTTTTCCAATAATAGTTTCATAAAATGCAGAGCAGCTAAGGATGACAGCAAAGCTTTTCTTATTTTTTCCTTGCCTCTAAATGATGATTCGTTCTTCCTTGCTGTGAACAAGATAGCCAGAAATTGGCTTCCGAGTTTTTTGCCATGGCCAAATTCACAAACGTCGGCTAACCCCACTTGGTTTGTGGTCAGGTTTCAGGTAACAAGATACTGATACAATCGCGCGCTTGCTCCTGGAAATGGATTTCTAATAGTATACTCGGCTAGCTGGAATTGGATTATTGCTTTAGGAAAAGAACATTTTCTTTCTGTTTGGTCTTGGAAGTATTTTTATGTTACATTCTTGATAATCCATCCTTCTCTAGCCATCTAATTGGATCATAAGTAGAATAATGTAAGATCATTTCTGGGAATCTCTTAATGGCAAGTTAAGTTTTGCTTGTATCTTGATCTTTTATTTTCTCCCCCTACTTTTGTTTTCTTTGGCTACTGCCTGTGCACCCTCTTGTTTTTCCTCTTGATTATGTCAAGAGTTGGTTTGAAATGATCAAGAAACACAGTCAGCATTGCCATGAAGTATTGTCGAAGGCAACAAATTAAGTTGTTGCTTGCGAGTGTCCAGGTATTTCGAAGCTTCATTAAAGAAAGATAAAACAGTAGAACTTTTTTTTTTCTTGGTGGGGGAGAGAGGGAGGAGATTCAATGAAGGTGAGGAAACGATCAGGACGAGATTTATGCAGAAGACCAGTAAAAAATGTCGAGCAGCGCAATATTATTCTCAGTCAAAGAGGATTATTTTGAAACTATGAAGACATGTTAAAAGGCGTCACACATTACCGATCGAATATTCCTCTACACAAAGCATGATATACATGACAGAACAGCTAATGATTAATTTAATTCCATTGGAGAGATGCAGAAATGGCCAAGTTGATGCTAGCCAACTTATCCAGATGCTGACCCGTCTCTTTCAACGGTGATTCGAGGTCTGGTTGCTCGGCAAATGCTTCCTCACATGTGTTAGAATATGTTAAAGCGGCACTTAGCTTAGTGCTCAGGCTGCCTATGTCGTGAGCGGAAATTGCAGTCAAAGCATCATTGAGAACAGCGATTCCGCTATCAAAAGACTCAACGCATGTGTCAAGGGGGGCCTTAACCACTGCTGTTGTAGAGTGATCGTTGATTACTTTCGTGGCAACAGCCGTGGCCTCTTCAAAACTCTTTTGGAGAGCATGTATCCCGATTTTAAGGACTGAAATGGGATTGGTTTCGCCAGTTAGGAAAGGAGCAATGGTGGCAAGACATTCTGCTGGGTAACGGGTTACGTCACATATTTTCGTCAGTGCAGCATTGTTGGATAGTAATGGCAGTGTGGAGGATGAATGTACTGGAGAATCAGGCGGTGATCGGGAGGAAACTGGCGACGGAAATGGGGATCGAATGGTGGGGGAGACAACTGGAGGTGGCAATGGGGATCGGGTGGTTGCCGCAGATAAGGAAGACATGGCCGGCCCTAGGGCATCAGCAATCCCTGGAGCCCCAAAAATGGTCCCGGCCAAAAATGGGAGGAGAGAAGAGGAAATAAGGAGAAGGATGAACTTGTTAAGCTCCATTATCTTCTCGTCTCTTGCAAAATAGAGCAGAAATGGAGACACAATGTGAGGGCCGATGGGAGCAAAGGGACAGAAAGTACATATTTATGGGATCTTTAGAGGGAGTGAATGGGTTATCCAAGAAAATAGGATCACCATGCAAATTTTGCCAAAGCTCCAAGTTTGGTGTAACTATTTATATATTATATACATATATTAGTGGCCACGTCCTGGCAACCCAGAAATTAGGGTTCCTATTTCTTTTCCTAAACCAAATGCAAAGATCTGCAGCCATCGCCCATTTGGTTTTTGGTGGATTTCAGATAACAAGACAATAATTTGTCGATGCTAAATATATCAGAAGTGTGTTTTGGTTATTAGCTCCTTTTCTCATAGACTATATTTTCAAGGGAAGGGATTTCGGTGACCAAGGTTGCGAGGGAAGCAAGGGGAGGGAGGGTATGATATATCTAGCAAGCAGTTGTCGTGCACTGTTGGAGAATAATATAAATCATATCCTGAGATCTCATCTAACAGCTTAAGCTATTGAGTTGAAATGATTCTTTGACATGGTATCAGAACCTTGATAACCAAGTGGTCTCGAGTTCGAATCTCATCATTCCCATTTATTTGATAAAAATTAAGCACAAAGTAATGTGGACCTGTGCAAGTTTCAAGCCCAAAGAGCTTTACTTGAGGGGGTGTGTTAGAGAATAATATAAATTATATCCTAAGACCTCACCTAACAGCTTAAGTTATTGGGTTGAGATAGTTCTTTGATATGGAGCACACATGAGATAGCTAATCTATTCGCTGATTAATGAATAATTTTTTTAAAAAAAATAGGAATTAAATACATAGTTTTTTTATTTTTTTTGAAACCATGAAGACTAATTAAGTAGTTAGTTTTGTTAAACTACGGAAGTTAGCTATATATAGAAGAAGGGTTGAAGAAGATTGATAAATAAGAACCTTGGCCCACGCTGCTTTTGGGGGGACTTGGCAGCGGTGGTTCTCCACAAGGCAAAACAAAAGGCAGCCACTCCACCAATCACAACAACAAAATCTCTTCCAAAAAGAAATCCTACTAAATATTTCCCCACTCGGGGCTATCAGATTGCTTACTTCAAACTACCTTCGAGATATATATTGATCGTCCTTCATGAAGATCTTCAGAGAAAACTGCTGTCCGAGAGATATTGTCGTTATCTAAGGCGCTTAGGCTAGAGTATGGACCAGAAGAGAACATTGAAGATGTCCCATCAGATTCGAAGGTATTAGATGACTGCCTCAGGTTGGCCCGGGCATTGGAGCTTGGCATGGAATCTTGATATTCCATTACACGCTGCACCATTTTAAGTGACTGTACTACTTCAGCCATGGTCGGTCGCTGGCTTGCCTCAGAGGAAACACACGCTGCTGCAATTGTGCAGACTCGTACAAAATCTTCCTTGGGATATTTCCCTCCAAGCCTTGGATCAGCAAGCTCTTCTAACTGGTCCTTGTCTCTCAGAATGGGCCTGGCCTGAAAGCGATAGAGCAGAATTTGTTACCCTATCCTGAATTTTAATAATTGTTAGGTATCCTTTTGTATTGCCAGGTATCGGGATATGAATTCGTGCTCGTTTGCTACTGTGATTGAGTTGGAAAAAACAGGTGGAGTAAAATAAATTCAAAAATATTTAGAAAAAGTAATAAAATTAGCCCAAACAATAATTTTTTAGTCTAATTTCAGGAAATCCAATAATATGATAAAGGTTTCAAATGTAAAAACTACTTAAAGAATTATTTGAAAAAAGTTCGAATTTGATCCGACAGTTAGGTATTTTATTATCACAATTTTAAAGTATTAGTCTAATTTAATTTTAAAGTATTAGCCTAATTTGATGTGACCAGATTTGTTTTTGAATTTAAATATATCTCACTAGTTTTTGAAAATATTTGTTATGCTATTCATCTAGTTAATTTTTTTTTAAATATTAATTTTTTACCCAAATATTTATAACTTATAGTTTCTACAAGCTTGATAGCTATGGTAATTATGTTAACTACTGAGGGTAAGAAAAATAAAAATATACATGAGTCAGCTATTGCATTAGTGAAAATCATCATTAGTTACCGTATCAAGATAATGATCTAATGACTCAAAACTTCTAAAATGTTTTTTTTTTATTTTAACATTTTAACTTTTTAGTAATATTACAATATTATTGTTGGCATTATTACAGGGGATAGATCAATTTTTTTAATGTAAAAAATATTTATTTTTTTAAATAAAAAAAATAAACTATATTGGGATTGATTTGAGAGTAAATAAAAAAATTTATTTAACCTAATTCTCTTTAATCTGACATTGAATGATAAAATTAAAAATAAAATTTAACTAAAAAATAAGTCGACTCAACCTACCAAACATGAGTCATAAAATTAGAATAATCTCATAAAAAATAAATCAAAATAAATTATGTAAATTATTTCTCAGTCAACTCAATGTTAAAAAGTATAATTAAAAAAAAATCATCTCAATTAACATATTAAATCCCTAATATAAATAACCTTACTATGAATACTAATTCCAAGAAACAGGAAGACCGGGTAAATTTTACCAATGCTCAAGGACCCCGTTGACTAAATTAAATATGTATTTTTTTAAGTTTATGTTTCTTAATTTTTCCATGTTTAGTCAAAGTGTCTTATGATTCTTTTCTGAATGATTTGTTCTAGCTTTCTCTCTAAGAGTACTTATTCTCTAGCCTCTTTTGTGTGTTGTGAGAACGTGTATTAGTTCTCCTACTATAAAATATTCTGATTGTTCCCTCAGCTTGTTTTCCTTTACAGAGGATTGTTTGTGATCTAGAGCTAGTGTGACTTAAGTCTCACTATTGTTTTTCTTACATGGTAGAGGAGCTACAAGGGAGGTAGGTGGATGCTGCAAGACCCTTGGTAGAGGAAATCAGTTGTAGTACAAGATGGAATTGAATGGTCGATATAATTGGACTTGGTATAGAGCTTTTGATAGAGTCCACTTATAAAGTTTGGAGGACTTGTTTGGAGTCCTATCTCATTGGCGAAGATTTATGGGAAGTTGTTAACGGAGATGATACTACAGCTCCTCAAAATAATGCTCAAAATGTTGATTCTCTTGAGCAGTGGACACAAAACAATGCTAAGGAAGAATTTGTCTTGAAAAGGTCAATTTCTCATGCTTTGTTCGAGCATGTTCTTCGCTGCAAATCCGCAAGTGAAATTGGCAAAGGTTATACAACAAAAAGGCTGCAAGTGTTAGAAGTTGATATTGTTCATCCTGACAAGAGAATGGATGATTTATATATGTTATCATCTTCTTCATCTTCTTATGCTGAGAAGATGTGTAGCCATCAAAATGCTTCTTTATGCATACTCGTCTTAGAAATCTTAATACGAGTAAACTGAGAGTTATGGTGCAGAAAAGTTAGTATAGAAGGACTGCCCAATCTATCCAGCTTTGTCGGGGTGAAATTTGCAAGGGTTGTCAAAATTAGTCTCTCGCTAAAGGTTCCTTTGAGCTGATTCGATCCAATCTTGGACTTGTTTTGAAAAAATATCTTTTAAAAATCTAAATTAAAGATTTTTTTTTTCGAAGTTTCTGCTATTTATGTTTTATTAAGTAATACTCTAAAAGGTGTGGGGAAAGTACTATAGCTATCCCTACATTTTGTTTTTGTTATTCTTTCTTTTTTCATTTCGTTTTTTTTTTATGCTTTACATGTTTTTTTCTCTCTTTTTTTCCTCAAGATTGTCTTCTTCTTCTTCTTTTTTTGCCCCGTACTTTTTTTTGTTTTCTTTCCTTTTTTTGGGTTTTACATGTTTTTTTTCTTTTTCTTTTCTTTTTTTTCCCAAGATTGTCTTCTTTTTTTTATTCTTTTTTTTGTGTTTTTTTTAAATTATCTTTGTCGATTTTGTTTTTAATATTGAACTGGTTGAGAATTTAGTTTTGTAGTTTTTTTCTTTAGAATATTATGGATTGCTACAATGTTTCCCTACAAGGTTTTCTTTCTTTCTTTTAATGAATTTTTTCTCTTTTTTTATTTCAAAATGGTCTTTATCGTTTTAAATTTTCATATTGAGCTGGTTGAAAATTTTGCTTTGTAGTTTTTTTTCTTTAAAACACTGTGGATTGCTACAATGTTTCTCCACATGGTTTTTTTTTTTTTGCTATAGTGTTTCCCCACATGTGTTTTTTCAAAATTATCTTTGTTGAATGTTTTTTAAAATATTGAGCTGGTTGAGAATTTAGCTTTAACTTTCCCCATATATTTTTTTTTCAATTTTTTTTGTTTTTGCTTTTTTTTTCCAAAATTGTCTTCTTCTTTTTTTTTTCATTTTTTGTGTTTTTTTTTTCAGAATTGTTTTTTTCAATTTTATTTTTTTAATATTGAGCTGGATGAGAATTTAGATTTTTAGTTGTTTTAAAAAAAAAACATTGTAGATTGCTACAGTGTTTCCCCATATGTTTTTTTTATGATTTTTTTTTTCAAAATTGTCTTTGTCGATCATATTTTTTTTCATACTGAGCTGATTAAGAATTTAGCTTCGTAGTTTTTTTTCTTTGAAACACTGTGGATTGCTACAGTGTTCCCCCACAATTTTTTTTTTGTTGTGATTTTTTTTTTAAATTGTCTCTATCGATTTTATTATTTTTAATATTGAGCTGGTTGAAAATTACAATTGTAGATTTCCTCATGAAACACTATAGATTGCTACAGTGTTTCCCTGCATGGTTTTTTTTCCTTTCGTTTTTTTTATGATTTTTTTCAAAATTATCTTTGTCGATTTTATTTTTTTAATATTAAGTTGGTTGAAAATTTAGTTTTGTAGTTTTTTTCTTGAAAACATTGTGGATTGCTTCAGTTTTTTTCCACATGATTTTTTATTTATTTTTTCCACAAACCTGTCATAACCCAATTTTTTACCATTTTATTTTAATTATTATTTTATTTATTGAAAATGATTTTTTTTAAAAAAAATGATGATAATGATAAAAAAAAAAAGTAAAATGAAATAAATGAAGAATGAATTAAAATTTGGGTTAAAAGCAACATGATTGGAAGTTTTGGGGTTTAATTAAACTTTGGAATTAATTTAATTAAGCTTGGAATTAATTTAATTAATCAAGTTAAGGGTTTAATTGAATAATTGATAAGTTTTGAGACTTAATTAAGCTTGAAATTAATTTAATTCATCCAATCAAGGGTTTAATTGGAGAATTGATAAGTTTTGAGATTTAATTGAGCTTGGAATTAATTTAATTAATCAAATCAGGGGCTTAATTGGAGAATTGACAAGTTTTAGACTTAATTGGACTTGGATTTAATTAAATTAATGAAATCAGGGACTTAATTGAAAAAATAGCAAAATTTGGGTTAAATTTGGGGCACAATTGCAGCAGATTAAAGTCTAAGGACTAACTTGTAAAAGGCACCGAAATGCAGGGGCAATTACAGTTTAAACCAGGGGCTTAATTATAAAATTTTCAGAACTTCATGGGCCAAAACGCAAATGGCCACCTCACGTACCAAAACGGCATCGTTTGAAAGAGCACTATTCATCTTCTTCACCCGAAAACAAGAAGAAAACGCATGCCTTTATTGCATTAAAATCCGTGCAACCGCATGGCATTCTCTGGTTATAAAAACCAGAGAAGGAGAACCGGCAAAAGGGAGAAGGAGGCGGGCATAACCGAAAAGCCCCTGGAGAAACACAGAACCGGGGGAAGAATAGAAAAAACTTTCGTTCCTTTGTTTCTTCTCAAAGAAACAGAGGAGGCCACTGAGTGAGGAGAAAGGGGCAGAACCGAGGGGGAAAAAGGAGGAAGAAGAGCAGACTTGCATTCCTCTGTTTCTTCTCAAAGAAACAGAGGAGGTTAAAGAAAAAGCCACGAACAGGGAAGAAAAACTAGGGAAAAAAGGGCAGAAACGAGGGAAAGAAAAACAAGAGTAGAACCGAGGAGCACGAAAAATCCAGGGGGAACCGGCAGGAGAGATAGAGAGCGACTGAGAACGAAAAAACTGAGGGGGAGAACACGAAAGAAGTGAACAGAGAGCACAAACGAAAACAGAGAAACAAGGAATAACACAGCAAAACAAGGAAAAGGGACGTAGAAAGGAGGACAGTGAAACAAGAAACCCACTGACCGCCTCTTCTCCAACACCAGCTTTCAAAACCAGAGGAAAAGGCTAAAAAAAAAAGGAGATGAACGAGTAGCTGACAGTAGGGAACACCGACAGAAGGGGAACGAACGAACGCAGGGATCTTGAGGCAAGGATAGACAACCAAGAAAGACTGAAAAATCCGGATCGCCACTTTCAGCACCAGGTAAGTTGCGTTTTCCCTTCTTCTGGCATTTTAATTACATGCTCCTATAGCGGGCATGCGTGAATTGTTCACGCACGCCTGCTGGTGAAAAAAAACAATTGCCAGCCGGGTCAAGCCTGTGACCCGGCTAGGCCTGCTGGGTCCAGCCCAGCCACATGGGCTGAGCTGGGCCCAGCCAAAAAATAAAAAAGAATAAAAAATAGAAAAGTAGAAAAGTAGAAAAAAGTAGAAAAAAATAAAAAATATGTATGCATAAATAAAAATAATATAAATTTATTGGTTTATTCACTGACACCAGAGTCGGAAATAAAAATATCGGTTTAAATTTATATTATTTTTATTCGTTGTATTTTATTTTTTAGCTAGAAAAATAAAAAAAAATATGTGCATGCGTAAAAATAAATTTATTTTATTTTATTTATTCACCGGCGCTAGAGTAGGTAATAAAAATATATTGATCTAATTTTTTTATAGTTACGAATTTTTACCAACGCCAGAGTTGGAATTATTCGAGCTCGAATATTCACTGGCGCCAGAGTCAGGAATATTATAAACAAATCATCATAGCATAAGCAAATAAATGTTTAGCAATTTAAGACAAAACCAGCAATGCAGTCTGCCTCAGTCAGAACGTTTAAGGGGTGATAATATCTTCCCTTTTACGTAACCAATCTCGTGTCATAGAATCTCTGTTGACCAGTTAAGGTTCCTAATGACCATAATACTAGGTGGCGACTCCTTAAACAAGACTTTTTTTTCCTAAAAGAACAAGATGCCAGAAATCTGTTTTTTTTCCATATATTGAGAATTATTTGTGGGCCGCCGTAATGTCGGGTGCGACAGACCTACAAAAATACACAAGCATGCCACAAGTTCGTGGCATCGCGCGGACATGGCATCTAGTAGCTTTCCTATGTTTAGTAGTTCAAGAGCCTTTTGGTTTGTTCTAGTTTCCTGGAGCCAGGAGTACTTATTTTCTAACCTCTTTTATGTATTGTGAGAATGTGTGTTGGTTCATCTCATGTTCTGTCAGCCTGTTTTCTTTTTGTCGTGGTCTTGGGATAGTGTGACTTAAGTCTCTGTACAGTTTTTCTTACAGACTCGGCTGCCTGCTTAACTATTTTTGCATTTATGTATTACGGAGGTCATCAGTCATCGCATCAAGAATTTCCAGGTTGGTTTTTCCAATAATAGTTTCATAAAGTGCAGAGCAGCTAAGGATGACAGCAAAGCTTTTATAATTTTTTCCTTGCCTCTAAATGATGTCTCGTTCTTCCTTGCTGTGAACAGGATAGCCAGAAATTGGCTTCCTAGTTTTTTGCCAAGGCCAAATTCACAAACGTTGGCTATCCCCACTTGGTTTGTGGTCAGGTTTCAGGTAACAAGATACTGATACAATCGCGCGCTTGCTCCTGGAAATGGATTTCTAATAGTATACTCGGCTAGCTGGAGATTGGATTATTGCTTTGGGAAAAGAGCATTTTCTTTCTGTTTGGTCTTGGAAGTATTTTTATGTTACCTTCTTGATAATCCATGCTTCTCTAGCCATCTAATTGGATCATAAGGAGAATAATGTAATGGGAATCTCTTAATGGCAAGTTAAGTTTTGCTTGTATCTTGATCTTTTATTTTCTCTCCCTACTTTTGTTTTCTTCGGCTACTGCCAATGCACCTAGTGGCGGAGCCAGAGTTCTTTAAATGAGGGGGCAAATTATTAACAAATACTATATTATATAGATATGCATTAGAAATCAATTCATAGCATATATACTAATTCATATCAAGTAAAATTAATTTAAAAATACTTTCAAAATGAAAAAACTTACATCATAATTGTTCTCTTCGAGTTTTCATATTTTGAAACCGCTTCATAATAGCTTCATTATCAATCTTATCGAAGATATCTTTCTCAATGTATACAACCAAACTATCATTCATCCACTTATCTCCCATCCTATTCCGCAATCTACTCTTGACAATATGCATAGCAGAAAAAACTCTCTTCCTTATAGCAGTTGCAACTGATAGAAGTAATGGTAATTTGATAAGCATATATACTAATGGAAATGTCAAATTTTTCTTTGTTTTTACCATTTTCTCTACAAGACTAGCAATACCTTCAATACCAGAGAACTCATCATCACCACGTAGATCAATATAATATATGTATCAAGTTGGTCACTAAGTACCATAAGGTCCACTATAGAGAATTCACTGGGATAAAAAAGAGCAACGAGAAGAAGCTTTTCTTTGTTGAAATCAGAGAAAGAGTCACTTGGGTTTAAACATCCCACACAAAGAAGTAACTCTGTACTCCTCTCAGTAAAACGATCATCCAACTCAGTAAGTTGCATGTCAATGATATTGTTAAATAATTCATAACAAAAATGGTGTAGGTTGTAATCCCTTGAGATTTTCGCACAACAACCAGTGGCGGAGCCACGTGAGGACAAAAGGGGGCATTTGCCCCCTTAACTTTTTTTTAAAAAAAATATTAATATATTACTTTAGGGAATTGTTACTGTAGGGAAGGAAAAAGGAAAGCTGTCATTGTTTATAATTGTTGACTTATAATATAATATATATATATATACACACACACACACAACTAATTCCACAACTTCTTTCCTTTTTTCCTTTTGTTTCTATATCAAATTGATGGTACCGGCTTTAAAATATGGAATTTCCTAACTAACAAAGAGTATTTTTTGTTCCCTGTCTTTGCCGCGTTGTTCTTTTCATGAGTTGCTATGCCGCTTTGTTTTTTTCATGAGTTGTTGTTCTCTGCCTCTCCCGTATGCAAATTTCTCATCAAGTATAGGTAAGCAATTAATCTTTCTTGCTTTTTGCTTTATATTTTAGGTAAATTTTCTTTATTTTTTCTATTTATTTCATTGTTTAATTTTAATTTTATTCCTTTATAATTAGTTATTAAAAATATTAGGGTTTATGATAATTTATAGGTTTTGATATAAATATGTTCAAAATAAATGTTTAAATCTACTAATTTAATCAATTAAATGTTTCTTTTCTTATTATAAAGGAATAAATTAATATTCATGCAAAATCACTATTCTTGACATCTCTTGCATTGGCAGAGTAGTTTATTGAAATTTAATATTTTCATATGACTTGTTTGTAAGTAAAATATCAAGTAGAAAGCATGCTTTTTAAGAATTGTCTCTCTTACACATACACTAGGCATTGCTCCTCAATTAAATATCTAGAAATAATTAAATATAATTTAATCAACATACTTATTATATGTATAGAGTTATGAATTGAAATAGGTTTTGATTTTGATGAATTGATGTGTATTTTGCTATAAATTTCATATGAAAGATTTAGAATTATTGTGTAACTCAACTGATTTTTATTTAACAGTGAATTATTATGTAGTTGTGTTAATTATTATGCAGACACTAATGATGATAATAAAAATCCAGCAGGTTCATATTAAATTAACATGTTACTAGAAAAGTATTTCAAGCGTAAATCCCTTGAGGATAAAAAGTCAATCAAAGCTTCAAGTCATGTAACTCAATCAAGTTCAAAAAAAAGTCATATTGAAATCAACCCCGACACTCTCCTTACTGACCTTGACTTAAGAAGATCAATTTATGAATACCATATAAATGATAGGGATGCAATCTGAAAAGCTTATGTACAAAAAGGTTCTTGTCAACCTTCACACTGTGATTTTTCTCAAAAACAATTTAGGAATATATCAACACTACAACGCTTTAATCCGGCTTGGTTTGGTGCATACCCAACATGGTTAGAGTACAGCATAGCCAAAGATACTGCCTTTTGCTTGTATTGTTATCTCTTCAAGTCAAAAGGGGGTGTTGATTCATTTGTGGGTGATGGGTTTTCAAATTGAAAAAAAAAAGGAAAGATTTGATCTTCATATTGGAAAGTCTAATAGTAGTCACAATGCAGTTCGGATAAAATGTGAGAATTTGATGAATGAAAAACAAAGTATCATTACTTTGTTATCTAAGCAGACAGTAAAGAGTCAAAGTGATTATCGAACTCGATTGAATGCTTCAATAGAGTGTGCTCGTTTTTTGTTGCACCAAGGACTTCCATTTGATGGCCATGATGAATGTGAATGTTCAAGCAACCAAGGAAATTATCTAGAGCTCTTGCATTTTCTTTCCAGAAATAATGAAGCTATTAAAAGAGTTACTTTCAATGAAGCTCCTAGACATAACAAATTGACTTCTCTAGATATTCAAAAAGACATAACTCAAGCTGCTGCAGAAGAGATTATAAATGTGATTATCAAATATCTAGGTGACTCATTATTTTTAATTTTAATTGATGAGTCACGTGACATATCAATCAAGGAACAAATGGCTATTGTTCTACAATATGTAGACAACAATGGACATATAATTGAACGTTTTCTTGGCATTCAACATGTGCGAGATACAACTGCTAGTTCACTCAAGGCAACTATTGAAGCTTTATTTTCTAAACATGGGCTAACCATATCAAGATTGCGTGGTCAGGGATATGATGGAGCTAGTAACATGCGAGGTGAATTCAATGGCTTGAAAGCACTTATTCTAAATAGCAATCCAAATGCATATTATGTACATTGTTTTGCTCACAGACTTCAAGTAACTCTTGTGGTTGTTACAAAAAAACATAATGAAGTTGGAGATATCTTCAATTTTATTTCTAGTATTATAAACATAGTTGGAGCATCATGCAAAAGGATGGAAGTGATTAGAGAAAAACAATATGCTAGAATTATTAAAGGACTTGAAAATGAAGAAATTTCTAGTGTATGAGGCTTGAATCAAAAAACTTCTCTTAAAAGGTATGATGACACCCGTTGAGGCTCCCACTATATTACAATTATTCGTCTACTTGCAATGTTTTCATCGGTTCTTGATGTGCTTGAGATTATAAGGAAGGATGGGATGAACTCAGAACAGAGAATAAAAGCAGTTGTTTTAACAAATATTATGAAATCATTTAATTTTGAATTCATTCTTCATTGTTTGAGAAGGATACTGCACCCTCTTGTTTTTCCTCTTGATTATGTCAAGTGTCGGTTTGAAATGATCAAGAAACACAATCAGCAATGCCATGAAGTATTGTCGAAGGCAACAAATTAAGTTGTTGCTTGCGAGTGTCCAGGTATTTCGAAGCTTCATTAAAGAAAGATAAAACAGTAGAACTTTTTTTTTTCTTGGTGGGGGAGAGAGGGAGGAGATTCAATGAAGTTGAGGAAACGATCAGTACGAGATTTATGCAGAAGACCAGTAAAGAATGTCGAGCAGCGCAATATTATTCTCAGTCAAAGAGGATTATTTTGAAACTATGAAGACATGTTAAAAGGCGTCATCACATTACCGATCGAATATTCCTCTACACAAAGCATGATATACATGACAGAACAGCTAATGATTAATTTAATTCCATTGGAGAGATGCAGAAATGGCCAAGTTGATGCTAGCCAACTTATCCAGATGCTGACCCGTCTCTTTCAACGGTGATTCGAGGTCTGGTTGCTCGGCAAATGCTTCCTCACATGTGTTAGAATATGTTAAAGCGGCACTTAGCTTAGTGCTCAGGCTGCCTATGTCGTGAGCGGAAATTGCAGTCAAAGCATCATTGAGAACAGCGATTCCGCTATCAAAAGACTCAACGCATGTGTCAAGGGGGGCCTTAACCACTGCTGTTGTAGAGTGATCGTTGATTACTTTCGTGGCAACAGCCGTGGCCTCTTCAAAACTCTTTTGGAGAGCATGTATCCCGATTTTAAGGACTGAAATGGGATTGGTTTCGCCAGTTAGGAAAGGAGCAATGGTGGCAAGACATTCTGCTGGGTAACGGGTTACGTCACATATTTTCGTCAGTGCAGCATTGTTGGATAGTAATGGCAGTGTGGAGGATGAATGTGCTGGAGAATCAGGCGGTGATGGGGAGGAAACTGGCGGCGGAAATGGGGATCGAATGGTGGGGGAGACAACTGGAGGTGGCAATGGGGATCGGGTGGTTGCCGCAGATAAGGAAGACATGGCCGGCCCTAGGGCATCAGCAATCCCTGGAGCCCCAAAAATGGCCCCGGCCAAAAATGGGAGGAGAGAAGAGGAAATAAGGAGAAGGATGAACTTGTTAAGCTCCATTATATATCTTCTCTTCTCTTGGAAATAGAGCAGAAATGGAGACACAATGTGAGGGACGATGGGAGCAACGGGACAGAAAGTACATATTTATGGGATCTTTAGAGGGAGTGAATGGGTTATCCAAGAAAATAGGATCACCATGCAAATTTTGCCAAAGCTCCAAGTTTGGTGTAACTATTTATATATTATATACATATATTAGTGGCCACGTCCTGGCAACCCAGAAATTAGGGTTCCTATTTCTTTTCCTAAACCAAATGCAAAGATCTGCAGCCATCGCCCATTTGGTTTTTGGTGGATTTCAGATAACAAGACAATAATTTGTCGATGCTAAATATATCAGAAGCGTGTTTTGGTTATTAGCTCCTTCTTTTCTCATAGACTATATTTTCAAGGGCAGGGATTTCGGGGACCAAGGTTGCGAGGGAAGCAAGGGGAGGGAGGGTATGATATATCCAGCAAGCAGTTGACTTGCAGCACACATGAGATAGCTAATCTACTCGCTGATTCATGAATAATTTTTTTTAAAAATAGGAATTAAATACATAGTTTGTTTTTTGAAACCATGAAGACTAATTAAGCAGTTAGTTTTGTCAAACTACGGAAGTTAGCTATAGAAGAAGGGTTGACGAAGATTGATAAATAAGAACCTTGGCCCTCGCTATATATACAAAATTTCAACAGCCATGTAGAGGAGCCACGCTGCTTTTGGGGGGACTTGGCAGCGGTGGTTCTCCACAAGGCAAAACAAAAGGCGGCCACTCCACCAATCACAACTACAAAATCTATTCCAAAAAGAAATCTTACTAAATATTTCCCCACTTGGGGCTATCAGATTGCTTACTTCAAACTACCTTCGAGATATTCATCGTCCTTCATGAAGATCTTCAGAGAAAACTGCTGTCCGAGAGATATTGTCGTTATCTAAGGCGCTTAGGCTAGAGTATGGACCAGAAGAGAACATTGAAGATGTCCCATCAGATTCGAAGGTATTAGATGACTGCCTCAGGTTGGCCCGGGCATTGGAGGTTGACATTGAATCTTGATATTCCATTACACGCTGCACCATTTTAAGTGACTGTACTACTTCACCCATGGTCGGACGCTGGCTTGCCTCAGAGGAAACACACGCTGCTGCAATTGTGCAGACTCGTACAAAATCTTCCTTGGGATATTTCCCTCCAAGCGTTGGATCAGCAAGCTCTTCTAACTGGTCCTTGTCTCTCAGAATGGGCCTGGCCTGAAAGCGATAGAACAGAATTTGTTAGCCTATCCTGAATTTTAATAATTGTTAGGTATCCTTATGTATTGCCAGGTAACAGGATATGAATTCGTGCTCGTTTGCTACTGTGATTGAGTTGGAAAAAACAGGTGGAGTAAAAATTGTGTTTGGTTTTAATAAAGCTGAAATTTGATGCTTTTTCAAAACCATGGTTTTGAAAACACAATCCCAAACGGAGCGGCTCTGTTTGTGATTACGTTTTCAAAACCATGGTTTGCATCTAAAACCATTGTTTTGAGAAAGCGTTAAATTTCAGCTTTATCAGAACCAAGGTTTTAAGTGTAGTATCAAAATCATGCTGGCCAGAATTCTAATGATGGGCTGAGATGGTCTGTATACTACTAACCCAAGTGACAAGGTTCTCTTGGCCGGATGGTTGTGACATATCTACAGGCATCCTTCCAGTCAGCAACTCGAGGAGGACAACTCCATAGCTATAAACATCACTTTTGACTAGTAGATGTCCGGTCATAGCATACTCAGGGGCTACATACCTATAGAGCAATATACCATTTCATCTCAATACCAAATTGAGAAAACATGTAATTAAGAAGAGAGAGGAATTCTGACAAACCCAAATGTTCCCATGACACGAGTGGAAAGATAATTTGCTCTGCCTTCAGGTGCCTGTTTGGCAAGTCCAAAATCAGAAACTTTCGCATGAAAGTTCTTCTCAAGCAATATATTGGATGCCTTGAAATCTCTGTGGATGACACAGGGTTGAGAGTCCTCATGTAGGTAAGCAAGTCCTCTTGCAGCATCAAGTGCAATCTTCATTCTGGTATCCCAATCCAGACGACAGTTTGCACCCAGAGGGCCTAAGGCATGCATATTTGGAGCAGCATTAATATTTGAATAATATAATGCAATACATTCATAGCAAGGATTCAGATACTATACAAATGTGTACCAGTCCAACTCATTAGATTCTCAGAAATCCGATGCAATTACAGAAAAACATTAGTTGACTGTTAATGCAATACCAGTTATCATTAGTCCACTTGATATTCCATCGCTGATGTGGCCATTTGAAGGCCAAGAAAGAAAGGTCTATTGATGGTTAACAGTCAACAGAAAGAAGAAACAGATGGGGTAACAATCCAGAGTGTTAAATTTCATATCTTGCGTGCACTCATGCTGCGAAGTCATTTTACATCAAACATTAGAAAGAGAATTAGGTCAGGTGCAAAATTCTACTGATGTGGACATGATGTTGTTTTCACACCAGTGTTAAGCCAGGTTGATACCAATACATTCGACTAAAGAGCCAAACATGCTTAGAATAGGTAATGAATAATGCCTAACTTTTCTATAATATATATTCCATTTTATTGCAAGCAACTGAAAGTAAGAAGAAAATACCATATCAAACATCAAAATGCTAGGAAGATCTGGAATTGGAAAGAAAAATATCAAATTACCATGGAGCCAGGCCTCTAGACTTCCATTTGGAACAAGCTCATAGCAAAGTAGGTTTTGTGAAGAGTCACGACTGCTATAGTAGCCCACAAGTTTGACAAGATTACGGTGATGCAGCCTGCTAAGCATCTCAACCTCCACCAAAAATTCTTTACCCCCTTGTTGCCCTCCACTAGTAAGCCTCTTAATTGCTACAGCTGTGCCATCACTTAAGACACCTTTGTAAACTCTACCAAACCCACCCTCTCCAAGTATGCTTGCAGATTCAAAGTTGTTTGTTGCTTCTTTAAGTTCTTCATAGGCTAGAAACCGTGTGCTTGAAGGATGTGGAAGAGACCCTGCTGCTGGAACTGAATCTATGGTCCTTGGCTTTACTGAATTGGAAGGAAAAAAAAAAAGGAAACCTGATAAATCGTTAAGAAAGACAACGTGAAAGCATTGATGAGCAAAGAACCATAAGAAAACTTTTAACAAAAAAGATCCAACATCAGGAAGCATTTATATTCAAGAGGTGTGGCTGCAAGCTTAATCTTGTTCAAGCAGAAACATTTTATCATTGGGAAACTATGGAAAATCAAGTACTTAAAGTTGAGAACATTCTAATGTCAACAGAAATCAGATGCAAGCATTATTATAATGAATTAGAACAGTGTGGCCAACATTTTATTCAATGCCTCTATAAAAAGCATAGCAGATTGGTTTGTCTAGGTGTGACACTCAACATGCTCCCTTCTTCAGTAAACAAAATTATCATTTGCAGGAAACTTCTCTTCTTGGCTTCCCCTTCTGAGATAGAGCTCTCCAACACATTCTATATTACTTTATAAAAGAGCATGAAAGTTTGTCTAGTTATTTTTTTAATATTCCCAAACCTATCAATGTAATATGGGTGGAATGCACAAATTACAACCGTAAAGGCTAAATATGACACAGCAACAGCACTTTGTGAGGAAGGATTTGACAGAATGTCTGCATTCCTTGTATAAAGATCAAGTAGAGAGAGGAACTTTTCACAATCAAGAGAAAACCTGGTAGGTCCCATGAGTGACCTGCTACTGGCAATGATAATCAGGAATAATGACACAAATTCCAATGTGTGGATACTATGCATAAATAATTTGGAAGATTCCTAATATAAATCTGAGAGGCTAAAAGTGTGGACACTGATATTTAAAATACCTACCAGTTTCTTTAGGGGATGCTTTAGGCTTCCCTTCACGGAATACACGCGAACAGATAATTACCATAGATACAATGGCAATAATCACAATGCCAGAACCAATACCCAGAACAAGAATCAAATTTGTATGTTTGTCCTTCCTTGAAGAACCAACCGATGTTGATGTTGATGTTGAAGTTGAAGATTGATGTGCCGGTGCCCTCATGGGCGATGAAGCAACAATAGGAGCTGTATACAAGAGGTAAAGCAACTTCAATGTACATACTGGAGAACTAAGATCTCTATGGTGTCTACTGCCATACATTTTGGAACCTAAACAAAGATTTTACAAGCTAAAAATATCAAACAGCAAACTGAATTCCAGCATAATCTCATCTTCAAATCTAAGACAATGTCAACTGAAGGCTAAATTTTAACTCTTGCTTCTTTACTTTATTCAATGATCTATTATTTATCACCACTATTATACCACTTGACAGCATAATCTCATCTCCAAATCTAAGACAATGTCAACTGAAGGCTAAATTTTAACTCTTGCATCTTTACTTTATTCAATGATCTATTATTTATCACCACTATTATACCACTTGACAGTTAGCATTTTTCTTTCTTTTTGCTAGAAAAGGCAGCAGTTAATGTCATATTACAACAAGCAGCAGATTTTTCCAATGCTGGATTTGAAAGAAAAATTTGCATAAATTTGAACATTCACAGAAACATATGCTAGAATTGCACATTCTGATATCCAAACGAAGATATTACATGAAGGTTATAAGAAAATAGAAGCACTGTCCAATAAAATTTCTCTCTGATTCTCTCTACGTTCATATGCAAGTCTAAAATGGTCAAAACTTAAGGCTAAATTCTAATTTCTTTTCATTAGTTTGTTCAATTATCTATTTATTTATCATCATTGTTATGAACACCCTTGTTAGTGTGTTTATCGTTTTGGGTAGAAAGGCAACATTTACATCAAATCACAACACACATACAGCAACTTTTCTGAGTGTTTGATTTGACAATAAAATCAGTATAAATTTGAACCATGTGCCCTTGTACTTGGATTGAAACTGGAAAGTGGCTATAACATGCAAGACATGTTAGTATTGTAAAGTGAATCAGGTGGCCTCTTCCTGCAATTTGGTAGGATCCTAATGGGCCACAACTATAGGTAATTCCTCTTGCTCAAACTCATACAATACCCTCTTTTTTATTTTTCTTTGGTAACAAAATGATTTTATCAGGAAGCATACAAGTGATGCTTGGAAATACACACAAGGCAAAGTTGAAGGCAGTCAAGAAAAAAGCTATATGCAATGGCTAAGACCACTACATATAAAAACCACATTGGCACCTTAAAAGACAAAGTTTACCTGGCGAAGGTGCAGGAGGTTCAAACCAAGTAAGATTCAGGAGTTTATAATCACCCACATGAGAGGAGTCAAAGTGAACCTTATGCAAGGCAAGCGAAGAGTTTACTGCAGATGCATCACTGGCAGAGAAACTGATTCCTGTGTGAGGAATGATATCCATTGAAATATTTAATCTTGATAAGCTTAGTAAATAAAAGTTTATCAGCTCAATTTGAGAAATTAGCAAGCCCAGCTGGGAAGATAATTCTTCTAGAAACAGGTTCCAATTAGGATTTTGTGAGACATTCAAAAGGAGAAGGTCAAGCTTTATTGGATACACACAGTGGCAACCATGACTCCCTCGTTTCAGCACCATGTCTGGTTTACAACAATCTGCAGAAGGAAAGATCAATTCTAATGTCAAATTCTATAATCACAGCACAATCATAGATTTCATTAGTGGGAATGAGTTTATCTATAAGTTAAGCAAGAAGTTCAGCACATTATCAAGACTGTTTATAAAGAAGTAAGACATTAACAAATATTGCCACTTTCTCTTCAATGGTTAAGTTGCTTTACCAACATATGAACCGTGAAAACAGGAAAGGAGGAAAAGAAAGGTGTTCACACAGTTATATCTTACCAGAAAAAGAAGGAGATAATGGGGACTGAGCTAAAACAGTAGGATTTGTGCCATCACCAGACTGAGTTGGAGCAACATCTACCAATCCAACAATGGGAGGCACCAATGCATTCTTCTTCATTGATGGTTTAGACAAATGTGAACTAGTCGGGGGATGGCCGGAAGTTATCAGTGGACCATAATTAGGAGGTTGGGTTGGTGCTACCACAAATGCCGGTGCACCATGAGGTGAGAAATGCTTTTTCCGTGGTTTATGTAACGATGGTAGATTGTATGGGAGGGGTAGATCAGGAATGGCAGGTGCAGCCAGAGGCACACTAGATGGAGATAAGATCGGCCCTCTGAATTGATCATCAGCTAAATCGGCATTGGTGATGGGAATTAAATAGCATAAAATGATCAAAAGCTGCAGAAACAAATACCAGACTCTTCTCGATAATCCTGCAACACCCATACAAAGTTCCAATCAAGAAACCATAACAGAAACACCAGCAACAAAGTAAATGCAATTTCATGAGACGAAAATGTTAAGTCTAATAACAATACATCTAGAAACATAAGAAAACAAAATTTTACATCTTCTAATAATGAGACCAAGTGTTGGAAGCTTTCTTTGTTTATTTCAATTGTAAAATGAACATGATAACGTATTGTGGCGATAATATCAGAAATTTGGTTAAACCCTAACAGAACAAAACAAAAACAAAAAACTCTGCAGTTTAAGCTAAAAATCTCAAAGAAAAATCAAGTTTAGTAGCCTTAAAAAGGTTTTAATATTCATGCAGTACAACTTCTTCCCTCGTTTTTTTCTTTTATGAAGTGCAATATCTTTCCTCAATTTCCTCATTCGTCAAAAGCAAAAAAGCAGCATTAATGCGTAAAAAACAGAAGGAGATAAAAATTACCGCCGCGGCTTGAAATTGCAAGCACCGACATCACCAACGCCGTTGATTGAGAGCACCCGTCCCGTCAGATCTGTGTGATTTCAAGCAAATCCACGGCGATACCACACTCTAGCGAGCACAAGAACCCAAACAGACGGACTGAAAGCATAACACTATAAGCAAAACTCGTTTGGGAAAGACAGTGAAGGAGGATCCAACGGTAGAGATATTATCATAAGAATTGGAACACGGAGTTGATAACTCAGAGCAAAACCCTCCATTACTGAGTTAACTTGAAGAGCAGAGATTATTGAGGTGGAGGCTCCAGAAAGAAGAGAAAAGGGGAGAGACGTTTTAATGATTGTTATGGAGGAGAGACATCGGCTTGTTTGTTTCTTTCACTGTGCAGCACTGGAGAAGCTTTTTCGTTTTTGGAAATATTTTCGTCTTTTTCTAATTTTAAGACTTTGTTTTTCACTCCTTTTGTTTTATTTTTGCTTTTGAGTGAGAAAGGATGGGCACAGAATTTTTATAATCTACCCTATTCGCTGACGGAATAGGACAGACTAACGGTAAAAAAACCGGTGTACATTTTGTTTGGGAGTGACCAGCAGGGTGTCAGTGGTGTTTCCTGCTGTTTTTCTTTATACTTATATTTTAAAAAAATATTTTTAATTTAAAAAATATTAAATTGAATTTTTTATAGTATTTTTAATATTTTTAATGTGTTAATATTAAAAATAAAAAATTATTTTAATATATTTTCAAATAAAAAATTATTTAAAAACAATCCAAACCAAAATCTCAAATATATTCATCTAGATTCGTTGCATTTTATGTGTAGCTAGTTTATTGAAGATGCTCTTAGTGCTTATTAAAAGAATAATATCTAGATTATCAAAAATATTTTGGCATTATTATTAAATTTAGTATAACAATTCAAACTTAAAATATCTTGATTTGACTCTTTAATTAGTTCAGGTTTTAAATTAAATAATGTGAAACATGTTTTTACATAACATATCAATTAGGTAAATCTCAAGAAAACTAGTAAAGGAAAAAAAACAGGTTCACCTTATTCAACTCGTTAAATTCATGATCGGGATTATAGACTCTACTGAGTTAAATTTTTTTATTTTATTATATAATAAAATAAAATGACAAGATTTAATAAAAATTTAATATTAAAAAATAAAAAAAAACACAAAGAAATAGCAAAGAAAAAAACCAAATGATGAATACAAAAAAAACAATGGATCTATTAAACCAAATGATGAGGCATGCTATGCATCACCACGTATTAACCAAGCGTGCTATAGAATAATTGTGTTGATAAACAATTAAAATAATATATTAATATGGTTTGGTATTTATATGAACAATTAAATTATAAACCTAGGATTTTTCCAAGTTATTAAAATAGTTAATAATAATAATAATAATAGAACAAATTAAAATAGATTTTTTTAAGGAGTGTTGGGACATGAAAGTAAATAAAAATAGATATTTGAGCAAATGAAAAACATAAAAGATTAAGTTGAGATCAAGTTGAAATTAAAAAAAACTTGGGGCAAAGGTGCAATGAAGGAAAGATTGACCATATAAATACGTTCATGGCTTCTCCATGAAGCCAATCATGGCCGGTCACCTTGCTTGAGAAAAAGGGGAGAGTTTTTATTAATTTTATTTATTTTCACCTTAAATCCATCCATTTAAACATTAGTTAAGTGAGGGTAAAGGATCAAAAGGGAGTTTAGAAGGATTTTGAGATAGTAATTGAAGATTTCTTGGAGCTTTGGGAGATAGGAAGTGGCGGGTTGAAAGGAGAGAAAGAGGAAGAAGAGAAAACTTATTTCCATTTGCTTTTTTTCTTAATTTTCTTGTATCTTAGCGGTAAGAAACCTTGTCTTATCCTTGGTTTAGGATTTGTGTTGTAGATTGATGAATTTGTATGAGGAAAACATTATGAAAAATTGAGTTTAAATGAATTATTTTATTTATTTATATATTGATAATTATGGGTATTCATGTCAGCTTACGCACACCTCGATTAATCTTTAAAGACCCTAAAATTAACGATTAAGTAAGTCTTCCATGACCAGAATGAATCATGTTTTTAGATGGCGTGCTATAATCATATTTTAAGATGTGGGAAAAGGATTTATGACAAGGAATTAAAGAGAAAACTTACCCCACCTCCATGGATGAGTGATTCGGCCAAGGTGAAAAACATAAAGGTGTGGAGTTGTTTGATTGAATTATGGTGATTTAATTACGAATATACTTGTGTTAGTTGGAACGAAGAGCAAGTGGGTGACAAAGAAATTGAAAGAAGAGTTGAAGAATTTTCCTTCCCTTTCTAAGCCAATAGGCTCTGCCAAAGTGAACGCAAAAAGGGGGAAGATCAATTTAAATCTTGAATTGCATCGTGTAGGAAATGTGGTGTTGTTTTTGTTTAAGATGGATCGGTGTGGACTTTTGAAGAAGAAATGATAGATTTAACATGCTAAGGACATTCGGCCAAAAAGGAAAGAAAAAGTGAAATTGATTTAATTAGTGAGAAAAAGTGTTGAATTTAATTGTCTAACAACCGAGATATTTAATTGATAATTACTTTATTGTATTAGTGACATTAATAGGATTAATTTTTGAATTCTTGATTTGATAAAAGAAAAATTTGTCTAGCTATAAAAGTAAATTGAAAATAAAATATATAATCATGTTTGGATATTAAAACATTTAAATTTTTTAATCAAACAAAATACATCATTTGAATTGAATGAATTAATCTTATTGTTATATTTGTATTATGTGTTATATAAAATTGGGTACATCATACCCTTGTATGAAGTTTGGAGTGGTAGTTATTATTAATATATATTTGATTAGAAAATTATAGCAACCTAGATTTATGATCATAACCAAAAACAAAAACATAATAATTCAGTTAAAATTATGGTAATTTTTTTTATTTGCCATCAATCAAAAATTTGGCAGACTAAAATTTTATCATTATAGTTAGCTCAATATCACATAATTAGTCTCCAACCATAATAGCCAACTTGGTTTTCTTGCTTTACTCAACTTTAAATTCTATAATTAAAGTTGTATATATAGTCGATTTTAATTTATTCAATTAGTCTCCGTTTAAAAAGGTCACCTCTAGCTTGCTTTAATTTATTTAATTAGTTTTTGTTCAAACAAGCAACTTTAATTTATTTAATTAGTCTTCATCCATATAACCAACTTTAATTTATTTAATTAGACTTTTTATATGATCAAATTTGATTTTAACACAATTCATCATAGTTCATTTCAAAACTCATTGCATAATATAAATGAAATTTAACAAGAATGTTAAAACTCATTGCATGATATATAGAAATTTTAACAAGAATGTTTTTTCAAAGAAAGAAGTGAGGTAGCAGGCGCCTACTTGATACTTAAATAGTATACGCTTCATCAACTGATTGTCCAACCTTAGATGTTTCTCCTAATTTTCAAGAAAACATTCGCAATTATTACCCAAATTATTTAACTCATTTTTGTTCATACTTATTCAAACACATCATCATCCTTTTATCAAATATGTCAATCATGACCCCAAACACATAACCATTCAAATTACAAACTCCATATCAAGTTTAAGCATACCACATCATTTAAACATCCAAGACTTACACAAGTCCATAAATTTCCATATTTTTAATTTTCCACATTTAATCAACATAACCAATATCTACCAATTTATTCCACATAAATCACCTTCAAAATTAAACACACTATCATCATCATACCAATCAAATTTAAACATAATAACAACCAATTTATTCCACATAAATCACCATCAGAATTAAACATCCTACCATTATCATACCAATCAAATTTAAATATTATAACATCAGTTAAATTGCCAAATCATACACAATTTTATCACTTTTTATATGTTTTTTTATTTTTCCACATTTAACCAGCATTAACCACTTTAATCCTCGTAATTGTATTTCAAGCCAATCTCAAACATCCTCCCACATAATTTAAAAATATAAAATCATATAATTTAGTTAAATTTCCAACATTTTCATCATTCCAACATATAACCACAACAAATAAACTTTTAGTAATTCACATTGCAACATTCAAAATAAATTTAAAGCATTCTTAACATCGTTAAAATACCAAAACCAACATAATATCAAATCATGGTCGACCACTTTAATACTTCAAAATCCATAATTGGTTTTTAATTTCTCTAATTCAATCCTTAATCATGTCATCTACATCACAATTATCTAATAATTAACACAAATTAACATTTCTCTTCACAACTTACATAAAACTTAAAATTTCATATTTAAGAAATTTTTATCCCCCCAACAAAAAACAAGAATAAAAATGGATTTAATTGTAAAAAAAACATCTCACAACTACTGATTAACCCGATATGATAAGTCTTTTGCAATACTTTCCAAGAATTCCCTTTTTCCCCTTTCAAATTGCAAGCTTCCTCTCAATAATCCCCTAACCCCTAACCCCTAACCTCTCTCTCTCTCTCTCTCTAAAGTTTTTACTTTGATTTAGTTTCTTGATTGGAATTTACTTAACTCTTATTCTCCCTATAAACCAATATGAGAGAAAAGGAAAGACATGAAGTAAAGAAGAAAAAAAATCAACTTCTCTCCCTCTCCAAAAGTCATTGGTTGTTCTTAAGGAAAGGAAAAGGTCGTTCTTTTTATTTATAAAAATGCCACTTAATAAAGTCTCACGTGTTATTTTTATCAAATATATAACCATTGATATTTTTCACGTGTTAATTTATTTTTATTTCATCATAGTTTTTACACTATTTAAATCTAGAGATTTTTCTAATTTGTTATTTTGCAGTTGAGAATTACGCTATTTAACTTGAGGTTTACAATTGAGGTTGACTTGAGTTGTTGTTTCGTGTTTTTTTAATTCAATTTTATTTTAGTTTTATCTTTTAATATTATGTTTATTAATAATTAAATTTTATATTTTTTTATAAAAAATTATTCCAAACTCATAATTCAAATTATAAATTTGATAAATTAACTTGATTTAATCTCCCTAAACCACAAAAAATTAGAGAGTTGTTTTGCCTTTTATCATGATATATATTGCCGGGTGCCCTCCACACTTGTCCTTTTCTTGCTAATAGTTTATCTGCAGATTTATTATCACCGAGTTTGAATTTTCTTATTTTTGGGAGGCAGCGAATTTATATACTAATGAAAGGTCCAAATCTCGGCATAGACTAGTCAATTAAAGTAGGAAGCTACACAAAAACACAAATGAGACTCTCAATATTGGAAATTCATATAGTTGCTCAAATTGCCAATGAAGGGAAATCCCAATAATAATCTTCGTTCCTCAAATAAATAATCAAGACATAGCATAAAATAACCAATTTCATAATAATATTTAGTTATTATTCTGGGATAAAAAAATAGAAAAAGATAAAAATATTTTTTTACATATTTTTTTTAATAATATTAAATTCACTTCAAAACCGATTTTTATTAACAAAACACAACCCGAATTTCCCTTAGTCGTATGGATCCATGTTGTTTAGTTAAATGGTTGGAATGACAGCAGGCCATTTCAAGGGGCCTACGCAACCGCCCATGCAATATCCACATATCATGTTGTCGTATTGATATTATGGTCGAAATCATGCCACCTAACACCCACTAAATCATGATTTATATATATATATATATATATATATATAATATAGGATGATTCAAAAATATTTAAAAAAATTTAATTTAATTTTAACAAAAACATGTTTAAACTCGGTACCAATCACCCTAAAAATAATTAATCATCATTATTGTCCTCACAACCTCTAGTGGTTAACTTCTTTTTTCTTTCTCAACTAAAGAAAACAACAGACAGGTTGTTAACTTGCCATTACCAAAAAAGCATTGAAAACAGGACACGAACCCACCGCTTGTTATTACAAATTAAATAGTAATAATAAAAATAATTAAGGAGGCAAAGAATATTCAATTTCCTGTCACGTTTTTAGGTGCAGGCTCATGTTGAACAGCTTACTTACATAAATGGGCCGACCCTAGGTTAAAATGGCCCGGCCCAATATTTATATTCATGGGCTGTTAGTCCACAGTAAACCTAAACCGATCAGCCCAATACCGAATTTGTGTCCGTCATCAAGGGATCGAATTCGAACCCATCCTCCGTCTCGGTGAACACTCAAGGACCGGGACGTCACGCTTTCCTCTTTCTTTAAAAATAAATAAATTAAATAATAATAATCCCCAAAAAATCACACTCTCAAGTCTCCACGTTCAATTAGGGTTTTACATGCCAATCTAGGGTTAATTGAACAAGAAGAAGCAGCAATCATGTCAAAGCGAAAATTCGGATTCGAAGGGTTTGGCATAAACCGCCAAGCAACGTACAACTTTGAAAGATCCCAAGCTCCGCAAAGGCTCTACGTCCCTCCCTCCTCTCGCCAAAACCACGATAACTACGAGGATACCGACCTTGACAACATCGATTACGACGATAATGATGCCGCCAAGGAGAGTGCAGAAAATAATGGCTCAGCTGCCGAAATTGACCCTCTGGATGCGTTCATGGAGGGAATACACGAGGAGATGAGGGCAGCACCACCGCCGAAGGCTAAGGAGAAGGTGGAGAGGTATAAGGATGATGATGATGAAGAGGATGATCCTATGGAGAGTTTTTTGAGGGCGAAGAAGGATCTAGGGTTGACGCTGGCCGCAGATGCACTTCATGCTGGTTATGATTCCGATGAGGAGGTTTATGCAGCGGCAAAAGCTGTGGATGCGGGGATGCTGGAGTATGATTCTGATGATAATCCGGTTGTTGTTGATAAAAAAAAGATTGAGCCGATTCAAGCTCTTGACCATGGTTCTATCGAGTATGAGCCTTTTAGCAAGGATTTCTATGAGGAGAGCCCATCGATTTCAGGTAAATTTCCGAGGAAATGCTGTTTTCATATTACTTTCAGCTAAGTATATTAGGGAAACTGGAATTTTGTAATGTGAAATAAATCCTTATTTCATGTTTGATTTTATGCAGAGATGAGCGAGCAGGATGTTGCGGAATACATGAAGAGTCTGGCCATCCGTGTTTCAGGTTTTGAAGTTCCAAGGCCAATTAAAACATTTGAAGATTGTGGTTTTTCACCACAACTGATGAATGCTATTGCGAAACAAGGGTATGAAAAGCCTACACCAATACAGTGCCAAGCTCTGCCGATTGTGCTTTCCGGTAGGGATATTATTGGCATGGCGAAGACAGGTTCAGGTAAGACTGCTGCTTTTGTACTTCCTATGATCGTTCATATTATGGATCAGCCTGAACTCGCGAAAGAAGAAGGTCCGATAGGAGTAGTATGCGCGCCTACTAGGGAATTGGCGCATCAGATATATTTGGAGACAAAAAAATTTTCTAAATCACATGGGATACGGGTCTCTGCTGTGTATGGTGGAATGTCCAAGCTTGATCAATTCAAAGAACTCAAGGCAGGGTGTGAGATTGTTATCGCTACACCTGGGAGATTAATTGACATGTTAAAGATGAAGGCATTAAATATGTCGAGAGCAACTTACTTGGTACTTGATGAGGCTGATCGGATGTTTGACCTTGGATTTGAGCCACAAATAAGGTCTATTGTTGGTCAGATTAGACCAGATCGCCAGACTTTACTATTTTCAGCTACAATGCCTCGCAAAATTGAGAAGTTAGCTAGGGAGATCCTCACTGATCCTGTGAGAGTTACAGTGGGGGAGGTTGGAAGGGCCAATGAGGATATTACTCAGGTTGTTCAAGTTATTCCTTCTGACGCGGAGAAGTTGCCTTGGCTTATCGAAAAGCTACCTGGGATGATTGATGAGGGTGATGTTCTGGTTTTTGCTTCTAAGAAGGCTACTGTGGATGATATTGAGTCACAATTGGCTCAAAAGGCATTTAAAGTTGCAGCCCTTCATGGTGATAAAGACCAGGCTTCTCGGATGGAAATTTTACAAAAATTTAAATCTGGTGTCTATCATGTTCTTGTTGCAACTGATGTTGCTGCTCGTGGACTTGACATCAAGTCAATTAAGTCTGTGGTCAACTTCGATATTGCAAGAGAGATGGATGTGCATGTCCATCGCATTGGTAGGACCGGTCGAGCTGGTGATAAAGATGGGATTGCATACACTCTTATAACTCAGAAAGAAGCACGGTTTGCTGGTGAATTGGTTAACAGTTTGATTGCTGCTGGTCAGAATGTCTCTGTGGAGCTTATGGATCTTGCTATGAAGGTAAGCTTTTTTTTATATAGAATTTGCCTTCTTAGTTGATGCTTTATAATACATCTCACACATCTTAGGTGCTTAAATTTGGTAGTTTGTTCATCATTTTACAGAATCTAGTCTAGTTGGAGTTTGAAATCTTAATCTTCCCATTACACTCTTTTTTGGTGGGCTGGTCAGTAATCACCCTTGCATGAGTTACAAACTGGAAACCAGTTGAACATCCAGTTTGTCCCAGACATATAATTCTTTTGCTGCAACAACCTTATCGAATAAATGTAACAATGAACATGAATTTCATATAATGGCTTATTGAAGTGATAACCCATATTCTATAAATAATTGATTGAAGTATCTTCTTGTATGGATAAGACAATGAGGATGAACCACACATAAATTGATGTCTTAGTCACCAGTGTTTCCTTTGGTGCCTTTCTAATACAAGGGAAGATAATATTTTACGTAACGATTGAAGAGTTAAAAAGGAGAAGGGAGACTACAAAATACTGTAGATTATCATGTCCATAGTTGATTGAAGTAGCTCTCCATATGAAATTAGACAACGAGGATGAACTGCACAGAAATTTGATGTCATAGTCCTATGTTTCTTTGTCTGCCTTGCTAATACAAGGAAAGAGAAATATTTTAGGTTATGTCCAAAGATTTCAAAACAGGAGAAAGAAGAGGAGGGAGAACAGAGAATACTCCAGGTTTTCATATTAATAGTTGATTGAAATAATTTTCCATATGTAACAAGACAATGAGGCTGAACTGCTCAGAAAATGGATGTAGTAGTAACTGTGATCTCTTCTGCCTTGCTAAGGAAAGAGAAAATATTTTACATGATGACCAAAGAGTTATAAAGGAGGAGACAGAAAAGGAAGGATAACTAGGATAAGGGAGATCTTTCTATAATTCACTAGCTTTTGTTCGTCCTACAGGACTACAAGTCATCATAAATAAAGCCCATTCACAGGCTTCATGAGATCATAAAAATAATTATACCCTATATATTTTTCAATCCAACATGAGCTTATTACATCAACATCCTGGAAGGCAACAAATTGAAAGATTATGTTAAAAGGATCTTTCCAGGATGAATGCTCAAATCCAGGTGAAAGGTGTTGGTAGCACAAAAGAGACAAAACAAGATTGTTCATGATAGATGGATTTATAAGGTTTCAACAGTCCATATTAGGATGTTTTCTGCTGCATCCTCATGTTAATGGACTTTTTACTGTTTTTTCTTGGACTTGGAGTGGAGTTTTGTAGTTTTACATGGATGTTATGCGTTACTAAATAAAAATTAGTTGCACCATTGCATCCATTTGATGTGCTAATCTCTCTCTCTCTCTCTCGTATTTACATGCTAGCACATAAGTTGATTGATGCACATGTAATGAGACTGTTGAGTGACATTTACCATGTAAATCATTAGGATGGGAGATTCAGGTCCAAACGTGATTCCAGAAAAGGAGGTAAGCTTTTTCTATCTTTCATATTAAATTGCTTGAGAGCTGGGCGTGTGTACTTGTAATTGCTTGCTTGTTTCATTACTCTAGCATGCTTGAGGGTTGGACTTCTAATTAATGATTTGATTTCCCAAATATATTTTCAAGGCAATTTCTTTTTCCTTAAAATGCGAAGACCCAACTGTCTTCCTAAGAATTCACAAGGAAGTAGATGGTGTGGAGTAACACTAGTACTGTCATTTTATTATATTTTTTTCTTACTAATCAAGGAAGTTATCTCATTCTTGCTTTATAGAATCTTCATTGAAATGCTTACATGAAGTGTAATGTTGTGTGCAGGTGGGAAAAAGGGTAAAGGGAGGGGTGGAGGCAGTCGAGGTGTACGCGGAGTGGATTTTGGTCTTGGCATTGGTTATAATCCAGAATCCAATAGTACTTCATCTCCTGCTGTTACAAGTCGATCTACCGCTGTTAATTCGCTGAGGACGGGGGTGATGGCACAATTCAAGAACAACTTTGTTGCGGCTACATCAAACTCCCAAAGTCCAGGCTTGAATACCAGTTCAAGTGTTCATGCTAACAAGAGACCAGCACTGCGAGGATTTGTCTCTGGTGGTTCAATTGGCGGAGATATGAATAGACCTCAGACAACCAGTTCATTGCCTGGATTTGTCTCTGGTGGTTCAATTGGAGTAGATATGGATAGACCTCGGACAACCAGTTCATTGCCTGGATTTGCCTCTGGTGGTTCAATTGGAGGAGATGCAACTCAAACTCGGACAGTCAGTCAGAACTCTGGAGGAAATACAAGTCAGAAGAATACAGAAGGGTACGTGTCCCAGCTGAATTTTCCATTATTTTCTTTGCTATTGTTTATGTTCAGTTGGAGTGATTTCAAAGCATGGACACCTTTATTTTGAGATGATTCCAATTTTAATGCTGACAAGGCCTTTTTGTTGCATTTACCATTGCAGTTCCAGAGATAGAGGGAGAGAAAGGCGGAGGCCCTCTGGTTGGGACCGTTAGATTCATGAACAGTCACAGAACTCTCACATGGATGATGGCATGTCTTTTCTAGAAGCCAAAATGATCTTGTTTGTGCTTTTATGCCTAGTGAGTTCCTTGTGCACTGGTTTTGTAGCTTGCTCCTAATTCTGTATCATGCCATAATTGGTTTTATGAAGTTATATTTCCTGCATAATAATCAAATATGATTTGATTTTCCATCATTGAGCTTTGTTCCACAGCATGAAATTCTAGAAGACTTTGGTCAGTAGTTTGTTAACAACTACCTATACTGTCAAGCAGTGTTGCAAATCTTCTGGTTACTTTTACAATCTAATTTTGGTACTTCTAAAGAAGTCTGGTTATCATTCTCTCAAGATAGCAACCGTTGATAAAGTAGGCAGCTTTAGCTATGCTACATGTGTGCTTAAAAGACGCCGGCCTATGTAGGTCGTATTTATTTATTTCCAACATAAAAAAAATATTCAGGTGTTAACATGTTTTCTAACAAAATAATAATAATAATAATAATAATAATAATAATGTGGAGGTTACTCCAATTTGACATGATCAACTTTACAGGTCCGAAGACAATCTGAGCGAGTTATAAAAATATAGTTTGACTAAAAACATCAAGATGATATTTTTAAAAAAAATACCAATGCGATAACATATTTATATTGGATCTACTTGGATGTACTCTGTGTCATAACCCAATTCTGGGTTATTCTCAAAAATCATTTTTTTTTCAAAATAAAAATTAAAAATAAAATAAAGGCTAGCAATGTGGAGAAAACAGATCAAGAAAGATTGTAAAAATAGACAAAAATCAAGCTGCAATTTTTGGAGGAAATTCAAGGCCTAATTGTACCATATTATGCCCAAAAATAAAGAAAAAAAATGCAAATTCAAGGTCAAATTAAATGATTATTGGATGAATTTGCATAAAAATTAAGTCCAATGACATAATTAAATTTTTAATAGGCCAATTTGATTTAATCATGGGCCAAATTAAAATTTAATTATGTTTAAGAATTAATTTGGATCCAATTTAAGGATTTAATTAAGTGCAATGACTTAATTATACTTTAAATGGGTAAAATTAATTTTATTTTGGGCTTAATTGGTGAAAAATTAAGTTTGAGAGCCTGATTTGGGCTTAATTGAGAAGATTGGAATTTTAAGAGACTAAATTTAATTTTTACCAAGTTAATTGATTGAAATAAGGGGCCAAATTGCAAGAAAATTGAAGTTTTGGGGTCAATTAGGGGTTAAATTGACAAAATTCAAAGACAATGACCAATCTGCAAAAAGCGCCAAACTATAGGGGTTTAATTGACAACATCCGGGGGTCAAATTGAAGAAATTGAAAGTTTAATAGTCAATTATGGATGAAATTGCATAAATCCGAGCCCAAGGACTGTATTGCAAAAGACGCGTAAATCCGGGGCTGAAGTTGAAGTTACGCCGGGATCAAATTGCATTAAATCAGAAGTTTAGGGTCAATTAGGGATTCTATTGAAATAAATTGAAAGATGGAGGACTAAATTGAAATTCGATGAAAATCCCTAATTTTAACCCAAAACGGCGTCGTTTCAGCTAAAAAAAAAAGAGACCAGACGACGCATCGTCTGGTCACTGTTCATTGTTTTCCCCAATTTTTGCCCGAAAATGACAACTCAGGGAGCTACTTTTAAGGTGCATTTAATGCCTCATACGTCCACCAAAATTGACAAATCATGCACCAAAATGGTCGCCTGAACTCCCTCTATTACCATGTATCGTCCGTTCAGGCCTTTTAACATGAAAACGGCTCAGATGACTAGCATAAAATGGTCACCTCGGGCAGCCTTGAACTGTCAAATTTGGCAGTTTGAGGTGTACATTTTGAACCAACGGTTGGGATGCTTACCAACCAAAACAAAGGCCACGATTTGGCACCATTAAAGACAAAGTGTCCCTCTTCCACCTACTATAAATAGGGCTGCATTTCATAGCTTGAGGAAGAAGAAAATCGGGTCCAAAAATCGCAAAAAACCAGCCTTCCCCTTGTTTTGATTTTCCTGCTTTCCCCGTCAGCCTTTTGCAGCTCTTTCCACCTCTGCCACAGCTGCCTTGTCCGGTGAGAATACCAAAAAACCCAGCCTATATACCACCACGAACACCAGCTCCACCATAGGAAGCCAACCGGCCACTAAGCAGCCACCGTGACTCTCTCCTCTCTTCTTCTTCCAGCCTTCCTCTCCTCTCTGCAGATTTCCTTTTCTTCCTCTTCCAGCTGCAGCCGCTCCAGCCAACTCAGGCCGCCATCTCTTCCACAGCCTCAGCTGCCGTCCTCACGTCAGCCCCTCCCCGTCTCGACCAGCCAGGCCTCCATCGGCGTCAGGTAGCGCCGTCTCTCTGTTGCTGCCAACCAGGTTGCTGCATGCAGAACGAGAATTCATTCTGCATGCAGCATGATTAATTAGCATGGTTGCTGGGTTGGGCCAGCAACCATGAAGGCCAGGGCTGGACCATTTGGGTCTGGCCTGCCCCAAAAAGATAAGTTGGGTCGATATCGGCCCAACCGAAAGCTCCTGGGCTCGGCCTAGCCCACATATTTAATATTATATTATATATATTATATTATATTATATTATAATATTATATTTTTAAAAAAAAATTTCAAAAATTCCAAAAAAATTTCAAAAATCATTTCAAAAAATTGTGATTTTCTTAAATATTTTCTATCAATTTTTTATAATATCGGGTTGTATATTTATACTGTAAAATACAAATCCGGTATTAAAATACCCGGTTTTTTTTCGAAATATTTCAAAAAAAAATTCAAAACATTTTCAAAAAAAAATCTCAAAAACTTTTAAATCAATTTCCCTTTTCAAAAAAAAAACGAAAACAAAAATATTTTGTTTTCATACTGCCAAATCCTAAAAATTTTCCAAGTATATTTTCATTAAAAGATTGCATCTTTCTCATGTTTTGAAAATTAAAAAAATAGATATCATAACCAGTTTATGATCATCCATTAGGGTTTGGCCAAAATATCAAAAACCTTTTTCCAATCTTTTTTTTCTAGGATCCAGATGTAGACTTTAATATTTGTGGGGTGTAAAATTACACGATAAAGTACACCCTCAGGTATTAAAGATATAAGGTTTAAATAAATGCGATGCTAAAATTCAAACTTTAGAACGGTTAGGATTTAACCCGATAAGGTAGAGACTCTCTCATGAAGATAGATATACCTTGAGCCTTAGAAAAGACCAACGAATAGAACCCAACTTAGAAAAAAACAATCAAACAACAATGCAGCTTACCTTAGGTAGGGTGCACTAGGGGTGATGCGTCTTCCCCTTGCACAACCAGTCCCTTACCTAGACTCTCGCAGACCATAGGTTCCTAGTGACCATAATACTAGATGGCGACTCCTAAAACATTAATCATAATTTTATGATTAAATCCAAGACTCTTTCCAACACACAACACCTCACAACAGGAGGCACGAAAAGTAGCCTCCGCCGTCGCCAGACGACTTCGCGGCGCTCGCGCCCCTGCGACACTCTGATGGACTTGCATGTATTAGAATTAACTCAGTTTAACTTGCTAAATCTTCAAACTAGCCCATAAGACCATGATAACCTTGTAGAAAGCAAATATAGAAAGATAAGATTGAAAACAAAATTCAATTAGAAAAATGAGTTGAGTCAACCTAGGTTAACCTATTAAATCTTAGTCATGAGACTGAGATAACTGCATAGAAATAAAATTAAAATAAATTATGATCGATTCGTAATCAATCCACTATTAAAGAATGAAATTGAAAAAAAATCAATTAAAGAAAAAACTACCTGAGTCAACCGATCAAACTCGTGACTTGATTTATGAGGTCGGGATAACTTCATAGAAAAAAAACCGAAAGAAATTATGAAGCATAATTATCAATCAATCCAATATTGAAGAATGAATTTGAAAAAAAAACAATTAAGAAAATGAAAAAAAAAACTTGAGGCAACCGAGCTAACTCGCAATTCAGGTCATGAGACCGTGATAACCCTATAGAAAGCAAAATAAATAAATTATAAAGCACAATTCTCAATCAACCCAATGTTGAAGGATTAAATTGAAAAATAAAATAAATTAAAAAAACAAAACATATTCCAAGTCAACCCGGATTAACTTGTCAAATCTAGATCATAAGACCAAAATAACTCAATAGAAAGAAAATTCAATAAAAATTATGAAGTCAAATTTCTAATCAATAAAATATTGAAGAATGAAATTGAAAAAAAATATTCAATTAAAAAAGGACAAAAAAAACCTGGGTCAACTTGGCAAACCCACAAAACTCGTGACCCGAGTTATAAGACGATGATAATCCTATAGAAAGCAAATAAAAAAAAATATGAAGTCAAATTCTCAATCAACCCAATGTTGAATGATGAAGTTGAAAAAAAAATGATCATAGTCTATCCTAGTTAACTTGTCAATCCCGAGTCATAAGATTGGTACAACTCCATAAAAATTAAATTGAAATAAATTATAAAGTTCAATAATTATTAAACTCAATATTAAATGATGAAATTATAAAAAAAAAATCTTGAGGACTAGAATGCAAAAGGCCAAAGCATTTCATTGTTCGTTACTACAATGAAATGTCAAGGCCTTTTAATATATGTTAACTAGATAATTGTTCATGCTATGTTACGAGTCTGATCAAGTTTTTGTTGAACAAAAAACTATATTCATTATTGTTAACATATTTTTCAGCAAAACAAAAATTAAATTTATATAGAGGTTGACTTGATGTGACATAGTTAACTTTGCAGGTCCAAAAACAACTTAAATGATCAATAAAAATGTAGTTTGATTAAAAAATCAAGACGATATTTAAAAAAAATATATTGAGATGACAATATATTGAATGTACTTGGATTTATTCGGATCAACTCAGGTTAACCTGTTAAATCTTCAACTCAAGTCACAAGACCTTGTAGAAAGTAAATAAAAAAAATTCATTAAACTCAATTCTCAATCAACCCAATATTGAAAGATGAAATTGAAAACAAAATTTAATTTGTAAAATGAGTCAAGTCAACCCGGGTTTACATGTGAAATCTTAGTCACGAGACCGAGATAATCACATAGAAAAAAAATTGAAACAAATTATGAAGCTCAATTCTCAATCAACCCAATGTTGAAGGATGAATTTGAAAAAAGAAATATTTAAAAAAAGGATAAAAAAACCATCCGATTCAATCAACTAAATCTATGGCTCAAATCATAAGATCAAAATAACCTCATAGAAAACAAACTGAAATAAGTTATGAAGTCTAATTCCCAATAAACTCCATGTTAAAGGATAAATTTTTTTTTAAAAAGGAAAAAAAATACTTGAGGCAATTGGGTTAACCTGCGACCTGGGTCATGAAACCATAATAAACTCATAGAAAGAAAATACAAGAAAGTCATTAAGCACCATTCCCAATAAACTCAATATTCAAGGATTAAATTGAAAAAAATCAATTAAGAAAAGCGAAAAAAACCATCCTGAGTCAACCCGAGTTAACTTGCCAAACCTGAATCATAAGACCTGGATAACTCCATAGAAAGAAAGTTAATAAAAAAAAATATGAAGTTAAATTTTCAATGAAAGATAAAATTAAAAAAAATATTCAATTAAAAAAGGATAAAAACAAATTTTGGCCAACCTGGTTAACGTACGAAACCTGCAGTCCAGATGATGAGACTATAATAACCACATAGAAAAAAAAATATAAAGTCAAATTATCAATCAACCCAATATTAAAGGATGAAGTTGAGAAAAATATAAATTAAAAAAAAAAGAATAAAACAATGAGCTGAGTCAACTTTGATTAACCTACCAAACCTGGGTCATAATAATGAAATAAATCCATAGAAAATAAATTAAAATAAATTATGAAGTTTAATATCCATTAAACCCAGCGTTGGAGGATGAAATCGCAAAAAACAACTTGAGGACTAAATTGTAAAAGGCCAAAGCATTTCACTATTCATTATTAAAATGAAATGTCAATGCCTTTTAGTATATGTTACTAGATGAGTGACCTATGCTATAGCGCGGGCTGACCAAATTTTTTTTCCATTATAAAAAATGAAAATGAAGGCAACGTTCTTAAAGAAAAAAACCAAGAACTAAGTCAGTGACTTGACTCGAGTCAATAAGCCTGCATAATTTTGATAATATGAATAAAAGAAGAAAAATATTTTTTTAAAAAAAAAACAACTTCATCCATCCAAGTTAGCATGAAAAATATGCGACCTAACCGTGACACCAGGGTAACCTATTAGAAAACAATCCAATGTTAAAGGGTGGAAATTAAAAAAAATAAAAAACACAATGAAAAAAAAAAACAGATCCTAGTCAAGTCGTGTCAATTTGTTAACCCCGCGATTATGGGCATAAGATTGAAAAATCCAATAAAAAAGAAAGCCAAAAAAAGTGAAGATCAATTTTCAATAAATCAAACATTGAAGGCTGAGATTGAAAAACAATTCAATAAAGAATTTAAAAATAATATTAAGGTCAATCTGTGCTAATATTTGAAACCCCATTGAAGATAAACCCAAAAAATAACGAAGTAAAATTCGCAATCATAAAACACTAAAGGATGAAATTTGGAAGAAAAAAAAACAATAAAAAAAGAAACCAAAACAAAACAAAGAGCAATAAAAAAAAGCAAATAAAAATTGATACAAAAAAAAATCAAAATGAAATGATTGAGTATTGATGACAATAATTATCTTATATCCAAACTCTATATGTTACCCATTGGATAAGAAATATAAAAATTCATAAACTATCAATTGAACCTTCATTATAAAATTATAATTTTATGTCAATGCTAAGATATGGATATTTCATAGCCAGATTTTTTTTATCTTTTTTTTTATTTTTAAATCCAAAAAATAAAAATAAAAAAATCTAAAATATATATTTTGATGTATTTGGGTCGTTTTAACATTTTCAGCGTCTTTTCTAAAGAATTCAAAAATTTACTTTCAACATGTTTGGTTTTTAACGCGTTCATTTCAAAATCATTGAAAAATTTTATTGAATCGATGTTGATATTGTCTTTTTCAAAAATATAAAAAAAATAAGAGAAACAAAAAATAAAAAAAATGTTTGGATAAGGGGACCAAAAGGGCAAAAATAGAAAATAAGGGATCAAAATTTTTTTTTGTTGCTTGGGAACCGAGCAACTAGGAGGGAAAAAAAATTACTTTACCTATAAATAGGTGGATGTACTACACAAAAAAAAAAAGAGGAACACATTAGCCAACAAAAAAAAAGTAACAATAAGAAACAAAAAAAGACTTATACAGTCTTTCATTCTATCCCACACGCCAAAAGACACACAAAAAGCCCTAGACTTGTTATTCCTAAACCCAGTTGTCATCCATAAAAAGGATAAAACAAAAAGAAAACATCACGAGGGTCATCTTCTCCAGCATTACCATAACCCTTTCTCAGTCAAAACCATAAAAAATTAATTTGAATTCCTCACTTTTTTCTACTCTCACATATTTAATATTTGGAACTGTGACCTACACAAGAGATGCTTTTTTTGGTATTAAACGAATCGGTTCCCTTCCACAAAAACAACAATAAAAAAATCTTTCTTTTAAAAATTCAATTTTTATTTTAATTTGTATATGACCAAGCCTTATAAAAATAAATTATATTATCATATTTTAGCGTATTAAAAAATCACAAAAATAGTCCTTTTATTTTTACATGCATTTTTGGATTTAGTAACCAGTTTATTAAAATCTTAAGAACTTGACCTATATTTTAAAAATATCAAAAGAATTTATTTTATTTGTCCCAGTATCAAGAATTACGAACTTATATGTAAAATGTATTCCCGATATTAAAAGAAAAAAAAATATGTTTTTACTCTAGAATGTCAAGGTTTTAATATGATAAAATAATGACCTCCTTACCGAAGAGAACTTTTCTTAAACTTTAAACAAACCAACAACAAGAAAATATAACAATAACTTAGTTTATATCAGACAAACAAATAATGCAGCTTACCTTAGGTAAGTTGTATGAGGGGTGATACGTCCTTCCTATACATAATCAGTCTTTTTATCCATACTCTGAGACCAGTTAAAGTTTCTAGTGACTAAAATATTAGGTAGTAACTCCATCCTTTTTTGACTGATAAGAAACAAGAATTCTTTATTCTTTTCTCCCATCACTAGAGAGATCCCGAGCTGGGAGGAAGATCCTCACAACGCTGCACACGTGCAACAAGATATATCATGTTGCATTAAGAAAATAAAAATATTCAACAAATAAACCTATATAATATAAATATACATTTCATGTTAACTTTGAGTGGGTTTCGGTTCGATTTTGATCATATTCATACCTTATCCATTATCTATTGGGCAAGGTAACCACAAAGAAACTATTGACCCGTTCAGGTTGATATCTATCGAGTTCAGATTAAATTTTCATCTCTAACATCGAGAGATGAAATTATTTATCCCTGTGAATATTTATTATCTAGCAATTATTTAGTATTAAATAAAAAAAATTAACTAATATATGAATTTAAAGTGTGTATCAAATTATTAAACTATAAAATAATAAATATCCCTATTAATAAGTGTTTTATATCAATCTCTCTCTCTCTCTCTCTCTCTCTCTCTCTCTCTCTCTCTCTCATTAAGTAAGGTAACCATCCAAAAAACACCAATTAGTTCGGGGCGGGTTAAGGCGACATTATTAAGTTCGGATTAAACTGCAATTCTTAATATTGAGGGATGAAATTGAAAATAAAATAGAATTAGAAAATTATTAAAAATAAAACAAATAGCAATTAAAAGAATGAGGACTAAATCTCAAATAAAAACTAAATGAAATTAAATGATAAGAGATAAAAAAATTAAAAAAAAAAAACTAACCTACAAAAGGTTAAAAAAAAAACGAAATAGATAAAAAAAAAACCAAAAGAATGAGGACCAAATTTGAAATAAAAATCAAATCAAATCAAATGATAGGGATGAAATTGAAAAAAAAATAACCTACAAAAGATTAAAAAAAATAGATGCAGATCAAAAGAATAAGAACCACTTTGTATAAATAAAACAAATAAAATGAAACTTATGTCATTTACTTAAGAGAGGAGAGAAAAGGGGGAGGAGGAAAAAGAGTTCACTAGAGCCACATCGTCTTCTGTTATCACGAGCATCATCTTTGGAAAGATCTCGATGCACTACTTCAAACACCGCTGTGAAAGGTGGTGTTTGATTGCGGTAGAAGCACACACTGTCTAAAAGGCACAAACTTTTCATGGGCTAACAACTTTTTCTTTTTTTTTTCTTTTTAAATATATTTTATATATATTAAAAGACTCGATCATCCTTAATTCTAATTGACAATTACATAAAAACCAAAGAAAAATGACAAAAAAAAAAACCATGTACCTAAGCAAAACAAAAACAAAATTGCAATGATATTTAAATAATTACATTGTTCAAAAAAAAATTAAAAAACCATAAATGTTCCTTTGCCCTGAGTTTTTTTTTTTTAAAAAAGGGTAGAGTAGCAATTTAATTGCTCATAAGAATATGAAGAGACCAATTCACCTCTCAAACAATGGGCAATGCCAATTGAACCCATGAAAAAACCATTTTGTCCTTCAAAACTCAGCCCTTTCCTTACAAATATGGAAGGTAAAATCGTCAATGCATTGCATTACTCCACAGTGCACCGAGTCTTGCTTTACGGTGGGTTTATATATATATAATTTTAATTATCGTGTACAGGCGAGTGAAGATGGGCTTCCACACATTCCAGTGTTAGGCATTCACATCTCCTTTTCCATCTGCAATTTCTCAGATCTCTCTCTCAGGACTCTCTCTCTCTGCGTGTTTGTAGACGCGCAGAGAGTGCATCGTGTTGACTATGGTTTATTAGATTGTAGGCATGGAAAAGCTGATATATCTCTTGACTGTAGATAGATAGATCATAGATACATTTCATAATGATATGCAAGTTAAGAAATGTCAGTGATGAAATCTTAATTAAATGGCAGTGAGCAAACTATGCCTTTGGACATCGCATTATGACCATGTCTGAAGCAGCTCCCCTTCTTTTGCTTGCAATTGGGCATACCTCCAGGCAAGGTTCCTTGAGAGTGCCGTCATCTTCAGGTAGCGGAGGAAGGACCCCAAATTTGAACTGTAACATTAGAATCACAAGATAAATGGCTGTGGAAAATCATATTTGCAAGTAAATAACCAAACACCATTTAGAAGTTGTTAGGAAGCATACAGGAACTATTGCAAGTGGAGCATTGTTAAATTCTTTCTCGAATCCGATTATAGAATTCTGATGGAAAAGGTGTGATTCCATGTTGCCTATCTTGATGTTCTGTCTATCTACATCTAAAACCAGAAATTGACGAGTGCTTAAAGGAGTCAGTTTCTATGATACCTGACAGCTATAATCGTTGAAATTTGGTTCCATCAGTAAAGGAATCCCCATGTAATCCTTGAAAAAGGTCTGAAGAACCAAATCACAAGAAGTAGAAGCAAAGAAGTAAGAAATGTTCGCAGAATAGGTACTGTGAAAATGCTTAAAAACTGCCAGAAATTTAACAGTGTAGAACATATACCTGAGTTGGAAGCTTGCAAGTGTTGACACAAATCCCTACACATTTGCTTTCTTCTAAATACTTGCATCTTTCTACAAAAACCTGCAGGAACCAATAGCGGGCTCAGGATTGCCTATATTCACTTGAGCACACATACGCTAGTTAGACTGGGAAATTGGGAGACTTACCCCACTCTCCCACGAGGATCCATCAGGAAGATCAACAGAATTAACCTTGCATATGCCCATGAGCCACTGACAAGTGATTACAGTCACTCTTGCTTCAGAAATTAAACAACAAAGACGGTTATAACTTTGAATTAACAATCCATTCAACAAGCATCAGAAGGAAAAGGAAACAAAATACATGAAAAGCAGAAATGGAAAGTAACTCCCAACTCACCAACCATCATAGCAGCTAGTTTTCCTCCTCCTATAGGTGATACCAGCGATTTATACAGATGCAGTAAAAATGGAGGAAACAAGGACCTCAGTATTCTAACCTGCCCTACCCAATATTTACTTAGTCTGTCTGTTAAGAAAAATGAGTGATAAATAGAAGAAGAAGAAGGAGAGAAGAAAACAAACAGCTGCATCTGTAGTATCAGAAGGGGTCCTCCTCAACATGAGACGACTGGCTACTTCAATCAATCCATCATATCCTGCTTTCTCTGAATCCCATCCAACTTCCTGTTAAATCCCTTGAAGAAAATAATTAACATCTACTAACAATTAATTTATTATAATCTACAGGTTGAAATAAAACTGACCTTCACCATTTTGTTACGAAAGAGAGCGAGAAACCAATCATCATAGAATTGATACCTGTACTCCTCCGACCTTGGAATAGTACTATCTTCTGCTTTTACCTACAGTCACGTCAGACCGCCCGTTGCAATTAATTATCAAACTGAAATTGATATTTAAAAAGAAAAAATTGCAAGGAGCGAACCGGAGACTCTGTCCTGTGAGAGGAGTATGAGGCAGGAAGATTTGTGCGTTTTGGAAGACAGTAGAAGTGAGGGCGTGAAGGAAATGATGGGATGTAGGGAGGACGAAGAAGAGCCACTGCCTTCATCCTTCTTTTCTTTCTTCTTTTTTTAACCTCTACCTCGTCATATCACAAACTAGAAAAAAAAAAAAAAAAAAAAAAAAAAAAAAAAAAAACATATCGCAAACTTTAAGACAAAAACGGCGCGTTTTTTATTTTACAAGTCAAAAACTAGAAGCGTTGGGGTTGTTCAGTGATAGAAAAAACACAAATCAATTTACCCTATTTCTATTTTGTCTCGATATTTTTTTTTATAAAACAATTATATATACATGTTTTTTTAAATATATTTTTATAGTTTAAAATATTTAAATATAAATCAAAAAGTTTATAATCTAATGTGATCAGATATCTTTTTATAAAGCCGTATTAGATACTACCAAATCCATTCGTAACGGAACTCTACAGAGTCGGATGGAGGAACAATCTATAAAAATTGAAAGGATCCAATTGCAATTATCTGAACCACTAGGTTAAATTTGACAGAAGTGCTATCGATTAGGGACCAAAACCCCTTTCTCCAGAGAGAGAGAGAGAGAGAGAGAGCTTTAATTAACACTGAATTTGAGTTAAGTGCATGGCGAAGAGTCCAAGTCGTGTAATCTGGACGGGTTCACGGGCGGTGCGGCATCTTTGTGCGGCGGCAGAGGCGGTGCCAGTAGCGGCGGAAAAACGGAAGAGGATGTACAGGAGGTTATCGGAACTGGGGGCAAGTGGAGGGAGCGTGTCAAAGACGTTAAATGAGCTCATATTGGAGGGTGGGAAAACAAGCAAAATCAATCTCACTACTTGCATCAAAAAGCTCCGCAAGTACGGCAGGTTCGACCATGCCATTGAGGTCCGCCCGTCTCTCTCAAATTTCTTGAATTTTTCACACCACGGGTCCTACCCTTAAATCCTCCCTTTGGTGCTCATTTCCTTAAAAACACAATTCTTATTGTTGTTGTTGTTGTTATGATTACTATAAGCTATTTGTATGGCCTTCATCGGTTGCCTTTTGTTAATTTTATACTAAGATTTGGGCGTACTGCCTCTATGAATGCCAGTCACAGTGAGCCAAATTGGAAAAGGAAATTTTCTGGACACAGCTTTTGTTGATGGACAATATGAGTGTTGGGAATATTACTGAATTCGGTAATAAATGTGGCTCTAGTCTATGGCTATGAATGCATGGATATTTTGTTCCTAGAGATCCCAATAATAATACTAGTCAAGTGCTTTGGTTGGGCAGTCATGATGACTTGTTACTTGTAATTAAGATTTGGAAAACAATAGGTGTGTGCTTTCAAGTCGTGTGTCGATTTTTCTGTCTATTTGTACTCCTCAAATTGAGCAAAATTGTTGCATTGGCTATTGTCTTTTTGGTTAATCGTTGTACTCTAGTTTGTAAGCTATGTGTTTTCTTTCTTTGTTTCCTCTAATGTTTGAGTTGTTTGTGATGACTTCTGGTTTTTGTCTTGTAGGTAATGGAGTGGATGCAGAAGAGGAAAATGAACTTTTCCCATGTTGATCATGCAGTTTACCTAGATCTTACAGCAAAAACCAAAGGGATTGCTGCAGCCGAGAATTATTTTGACAGCCTCCCACCATCTGTGCAAAATCATGTTACTTATTCAACACTTCTGAACTGTTACTGCAAGGAACTTATGTCTGAAAAGGCACTGACTCTTTTTGAAAAAATGGACAAAATGAAGCTTCTTTCAACTTCTATGCCTTTTAGCAATCTCATGACCCTGCATATGAGATTGGGCCAACCTGAGAAGGTGCTCGACATAGTACAGGAGATGAAGCAGAGGGGCGTATCTCCTGGCACCTTCACTTATAATATCTGGATGCAGAGTTATGGATGTTTGAACGATTTTGAGGGAGTACAGAGAGTTCTGGATGAGATGAAAATGGATGGGAAAGAGAACTTTTCTTGGACTACATACAGTAACCTCGCTACAATCTATGTCAAGGCTGGACTTTTTGACAAAGCTGAATCAGCTCTTAGAAAATTAGAGGAGCAGATAGAATGTGGACGTGATTGTGATTTTCAGAAAAAACGCAGACATGATGCTGACCGTGAAGCTTATCATTTTCTGATTTCCCTTTATGCTGGCACTTCTAATCCAAGTGAGGTCCATCGGGTGTGGAATTCACTGAAGTCAAGCTTCCGCACAACAACCAATATTAGTTATCTTAACGTGCTCCAGGCTCTTGCTAAATTAAAAGATGTCGAGGGTCTACTGAAGTGTTTCAAGGAGTGGGAATCCAGTTGCCACAGTTATGATATGAGGTTGGCAAATGTCGCTATAAGAGCCTGCCTAGAGCATGATATGTATGAAGAAGCAGCGTCAATATTTGATGAAGCTGTTAAGAGGACCAAAGGACTATTCTTTAAGGCCCGGGAGATGTTCATGGTTTTCTTCTTGAAGAACCATCAACCGGATTTGGCTCTGAAGCACATGAAAGCGGCGTTTTCTGAAGCCAAGGAGATTGAATGGCAACCAGATCAGAAAACAGTAAGTGCTTTTCTGAATTATTTTGAAGATGGGAAAGATGTTGATGGTGCTGAGAGACTATGCAAGATATGGAAGCAGATTAATCGTCTGAACTCTAATGCTTACATTTTGCTGCTAAAGACTTACATAGCTGCTGGCAGATTGGCTCCAGAGATGCGGCAGAGGTTGGAAGAAGATAATATTGAAATAAACCCTGAGCTTGAGAACTTGCTTGAAAGGGTCTCCCCTAAATAGGCTTAGTTCAGAGAAGCCAGAATTAAGAAATGGCTAGAATTTAGCCAGTTACGTAAAATTGAATCAGATTTTTTAGATGCTTCCCGTGAGTAACAATTTGAATTCTGAAACCTCTGAGAGAGATAATGTAATTGATATTAAAGGTATCCATTTGTTAGGCATTTCAAATGACTCTCAATCTTATTGCAGGAACAAAACACAATTGATGTGGTTAAAACAAATTGCCTAGTCCAGTCTAAAACACACTAAACATAAGACAAGATAATTATTTATCTAGTCCAGTTTTATCTAGTCCAATCAATATTATCTAGCATACAATAAACTACCTTACAGTTGATTTAATTGAAGGTTGAAAAATATCACAATATATGATTCATAATTGATAACACTCAAGCCTCTGAAAAATTATGTCAGAATGATTTAAATCAAGGTTTAAATTTTATCTTGGAATCAAATAACTACCAATTACATATTTGATATTTGATTTCCTACCTTCCGGATATATATATATATATATATATAACCCCTTCTAACTACTGATTTTGAATTTATTAGCGTGGATTTTTCAAACAATACCTATCATGTTGTCAATAAGATGAGTTCAATGCGGCAAAAGAAGAGTCTTCAATTGTCCCATCCTTTATTCATCGTAAAATTTGTACCATCCAGCCAGAGAAATAAAATCACCAGAACAGAATTGGCTCAGTATTCACGCAAATTTAAACAGCTTGATTCTCAGCAGGTCTCCATATCATCGTTGTGCCCTCTAATGGGATGACTCATCCCAAAATGCACCACTGTCCCTGTGGCTAGTTTGAGTGGTAAAAGACAATCCGGAATAAGGCAGCATGGAAAAGCTTCGGATTAGCACAACAGCTTTTAGATTTTCTGCCTCCAAGTCACATCAATGATCCCAGCATGAGATCTAGATATGTTCTCTTCAATTTCCTGACAAACATTAAAAACTACAATCAACATTGACCACAAATAAAACTCTTACAACTGAAGGTCTTGCATGAATCAGTAACAAAGTAATTTTTCAAAATCATCCAACAGATAATCCATCTGTTTCTGGGCTCTACAGGAGCAGTTAGCCCCCCACAACAGTATCTTCAAAATATTGGTCACTACAACTTAGTAAAGTTTCCTGGTGGTATAATGCTTGTTTGGTGAAAAAAGAAGATGCTGATATAAATTCCCAGAAGACAAGTCATGACAACCAAAAGGATGTTGAAGTCCGTTACCTGAACAACATCTTCTCCTCGGTCATCATGCTTTGTCTTGGAAGCTCCAAACATGAATGCCTCATGTTTCAAACTGATCAAAGAATAACAAATACACTTGCCACCTCAAAAGTTTCGGGAAACATGCTGTTGAGCCATTGAATGAAGAAAAACGAAAGAAAATAAAATTCAAGCTAGTAATCACGTATCAAGTTGACTATAATGCTTCCCTCTCAAAGTCCAGACTTCTGTATCCCCAAGAAGACCACCATCCCCAGCTTGAATTACGTAATGCTTCACTACACGATGGAAAAGGAATGCCCTAGAAGTGCCCCTTTTCACTGCAAAACCAATTAAATCAGTGGTCTGAAACCAGTTTTTTGTTCCAAGAAGTTGTTTATGCGCCAGTATTAGATAAAACAAACTATAAAGAAAAGAGAAGATTTCTGATAGAAAATTAAGTATCACAAGCAATTTCTAATTTGGAGAAAATGTACATTTTTATCCCGAAGTTGCATTATGGAGTAGGGACCATCAAGCTTATACCATATACTCCAAACCTCAACCAAATGGCTTGTCGATGTATCTACTTCATAAATAAAAATATGAACAATTAAACAATAATTACATCATGAGACTATAGACACATTATCAAGCATTCTGTAGCAGGATACCTTAAAAAGCTGTCTTAAATTTCCTTTGGCATAACCGAACCCTCCAAGTTGTCCTACATCACCTTGCAATTCCTTCCATCCCAAACCCCAAAGCATGAACAAAGAGAAAAAAAAAATGACCATTGTGATTTTCAACAGGAATACCAGGCATTACGATTACCCAGCTCTAGAAAATAATAATAACAGACAGAATCCATAAAAAGAAAAGCTTAGAAAGAGCTGGTGAAAGAGCAACCAGCCTGCACCTTGATATGATGGTACAAATACTTATAACAAAGAAACCATATCACAAAGCCACGCAGTGCTTCCATATTACGGTAGGCGTTCAAGATGGCACGAGAAAAATACTCGTAAAAAAAAAAAAAGTCATATGCTCAGTCTCCCAAGTACAAAGTGAATTTCCCAAGTTACGTTCTAACTTACAAGTTGGATGCTTAACCCTCTTAAAGCATAGATGAGTTCCTTATGGAATAATGCAAATGTAAGTGCCTCAGCTAAGATGCCTATTGATGAAACCTTATGCATAGATCCAATAAAGAACCTTGTAAGCTTTCAAACTTTACAAATAGGTCTCTCAGTATAATATTTTAAAGAAAAAACTACTTTAATACTCCAGACACTCTGATACTCTAGACATTTGAGCACGATAATACTTTGCCTCCATCTGTTTAAAAATTACATTTTACTTACTGAGCCAATATCAAATTCAGATTTTGATGAAAAGCTTAAAATATGTCTTGACTTCCTTTTTTTGCCTTCTTCCTTTTTCTTTTTCCCCTTTCTTCTCCTTTTGCTTCTTTCTCCTCTCTCTCTTCGTCTCTTTTCTCTCCCTAAACATCTCCTCTCTTCTCTTTTCTCTCTTTAAAACAATCATCCCTTCTCTCTCTTCAAAACAATTTCTGAATAATAGAACAAATATATTGAAACTCTCTCTTTCGTAGGGCAATATAGATCCAAGATTGAAATTCCAAATTCAAATATTGCTACCTTAATTCATTTTTTGTTAGAAAAAAAGAAGATGCATAAATTATGAAAGTACTTTGGATATTAAATCAATTATAATGATATTTTTGTAATATTTTTGAAATTTCTCATTGATTAAGTTCGCTCACACCTCACTTGTAAAGTATTATCAACTATATAAATAGTAGAATGTAAAGTGGAACTTTTGAAAATACAGTGACAAAATATTATATTGCCATGTTCAAATGTGAGGAGGGTTCCTACTTTAAACAAAAGGCAAATTTCAGGACCATTGATGACATCGACTATAAGAAGAGCTATTCATGAATCTAAAAACTAGAATATTGCCACTCCATATTTGACAATAGCACTCGCTCAATGGTGCCATTACAAGTTTAAATGGCAATACAGAGTGGAGTGCTATTATAACAATGAGTAGCATCATCATCACCAGCAGGAACAGCGGTCGTCACTAAGCTGAAACTCATTGACAATGCCATGAAAAACAACGCTGAATCTCCAAACAAGAACCAGGCACCTATCAATCTAGGTTTTTTACCGGTCTTTCAAAACAAACAGCCAGAGTTATCCAGTTTACCAATATAACTCAGTGAGAAGCATGTTAACTCAGAGCTAGCAAGAATAAAATCTGACCTAACTAAAGATTCCAACTAGCCAAATGAAAACAAAGTTATTTTGTGCATTCTTATAAAAAGGCTCTTTAGGTGCATTTCTTTTAGAGAATATAAATGTCTAATGTATGTACACCCAGCGGGCATGCTTCATTCATTTTAGGCAAGGATTTCATTACAGTGCACTACATATCGTCATCTAATGCTATGAAGAAAATTCCAGTGTATTGTTTATTCCAAAGTAAAGGCTATACTGGACTATATAAGGATAAGCTTTGCAAAACCTTTCGACAAAACAAAGTAGAAAAGTTAAAATCGCTCAGCATACAGAAAAACATACTGCATATCCAGGGAGATCATATTTCTTTGAATCAACAAAAGCATGACCACACTACAGCAGACAAAACCAGGCAAAATTAGAGTCTGGCAGATTAAAATCAAGCTCTTGCATAAAAATTCTGAAACGCATGCATCAACATGCAAAGTCAGCCAATCTTGCATTATCGTTTTTACAACAATTTACAAATGATTCTGTTGTAAATACCAGTCAAAAATCTGGGATTTAAAGGGCATTATCCAATTATGATCCCACCCCGAAGTTAGGTTCTTTGAGGTAAAACTAAGAAACAAACCTTCCGCATCTTTTACATGAGGCGGCTGCTCTCAAGGCTCAGACCAACACCATTACAGTAGCAAGCCCAAGAACTTTAGCATTCCACAAGAACGGCCCCTATAGGGAAAGACCATGGTAACCATCAAACCAAAAGGTTCTCGACAAAATGTACCCCAAAACCCGATTCAACATTTTCAGTCTCCACACTTGACCTAAACACAAGCCTCAAATACCTTCATTTCCATACAAATAGATACAGGCATTTACCACCTGAGAATTCCCTCAATTAGTAAAACACGCCGAGTATAATAACAGCCAAAGAGAGAGATGAATAATCCAAGTTGACAATCAACACACAATAAACTTGTATCTCCACAATGAGAAATATTTTAAAAAATACAGATCCAAATCCAGCTAGTTTGGCGCATCCAAACTATAAAATTAAGCATAATTTATTACAACACAAAGGATTAAGAATCAATCAGAGGACTTGACAGACCTTAGCGACCAGTGTTTATAGGTAGAATACAAGAAAAATAAAGTCAAGAGAAGAATGAGGCAGTATGAAACAATAGCAGTGACGCTCATTCGGCTCGGCGCTTTCTTCTTTTTGCTCTGTTGTAAGAGATCTTGAGGTTTGATCCTTGCCATCTTCAACTCCCTATACTCCAAATCGCCACAGGTTGGTTTTGTATATATTTACTGAAAATAAGCAGACTATAGATAAATATTTTCTTTATAAAAAAAGGCAAATATTTAACTTGGATTTTAAAATTGAAACAATTTTCTTCTTTTTTTTTCATCATGGATTGGTCAACAGTAACTAAGATCTAAAGAGATTCATACTATTTTATTTTTATTTTATTTGGAAATAAAAGATTGAAACCATTATGAAAATAAGTTAATTGAAAAAATTGAATATATATATATATATATATATATATATATATATATATATATATATATATATATATATATAGAGAGAGAGAGAGAGAGAGAGAGAGAGAGAGAGAGAGAGAGAGAGAGAGAGAGAGAGAGAGAGAGGCGGTACCTGTTTGAGGTGAATTCTCTCTGCTTTCTAAAAGATGCTCGATTTGGTTTTGAAGTTTTGTTTCAAAGTCTCGATATTTATTTGAGCCACCAAGCAAAGCAAGAGAGGCTCTGATTGGGCCAAACTAGGAGATGGGCCTGGTTTAATTAATTGTACATGAGCCCGGAATGTTGATCTGTGGTGCGTGACTTTCGAGTTTGGTCTTGTGACTCTGACTCGAACTCTATAGTGTCCTCACGGATTTCCTGCTATGAAGCTGCAAGATGTTGCAGTATCATACATGATGGGCAAATTAAAAGAGTTACTAGTATAACTTTTGGAAGTTTGCCAGGCTATTTGAACATATACATTCATGTTTGCTACTTGGTTTAAGCTGGATACACGGGATTATAATAATGGTGTGATTGCGATAGTTTTTTAAAATGTTTTTCACTCGAAAATATATTAAAATAATATTTTTTTTTATTTTTAATATAAACTCATCAAAACAATTCAAAATACATAAAAACAAAATTAATTTTTAAAAAAAAAAATTGAATTTTAGCAAACCTTCTCCTAAACAGGAGAGGTTTAATTGCATTGCAGAAACTGAACTGGAATCAGTAGTTCACCGTCGGGCAGTGGATATCTATTGATGAAAACAACACCGTGATGACCAGTATGTTACTCCAGTAAAATTCTCTCTGTTACCTATAGTTAAGCTAGAGAACAAGATTTATGCATCTTTATGGATATGAAAAACCCACCGGCGGCACCATCTCACAAGAATACCACATCTTCTTCTTCTTGTTCCAGGACTACAGTGGCAAGGGCGAGTCTATATGCAGAAGATCTCAGGTTCCTAACAAGGACATATATTTCCTTCTTCCTTTGCTTCATAGGCATCCCACTCCACTGCTCCTCCCTAAGCTGAGCTAGTAAAACTGCCTCACAAAAAGCCTCAGCCACTAGCTTCTTGCTGCAAGCAAGGTACGAATCTGAGTTAACCACCACAGACAAAACTGCACATTTTATTGGAAGAGAAATGTCAATAGATGTGCTGCACAAGAGCTTATCATACTAACCTCCCTCGAACAAATCCAGCAGTGACAAAACCAATAGGCCATCTATGAGATTCTCTTACCACAGGGTCCTGCGGTATCCAGAGTTCCCACTTACTAGAAGGTTGCTCTTTGAAATATGAACCCACAGATGACTGGGAAATTTGAAGTCCACCTTCATTATTTTCTGATCTGCAGCATACAAAAGAAGTGGATGATATTAGCTCACAAGTGTGATGGGCCGTAAGAAATGCCAAACAAGGACTCGTGTTATTTCTCAAGAATTATATCCTTCATGGAGTCAACTTGCTCCATTGGTTCAACATGGATACTAATAAATATTCTTGAAGCTTCACAAATATCTTTACATCATCTTTTCCAATTATAAATCCACCATTTGTGACTACAAAGCTCAAAGAATGATTATGAAATTGTTGATGTCAAAGAGATTAAAGCAGTTATCATCAGTGAGAAAAGGGAAAAGATGAGAAAAGTTTTGTTAGAATACCTAGAAATCCACATGGATAAATCATTTGGACCGGGAGCACAAACAACCGCTCCTTCTTCAAAAAACCCTTCCTTGTATGCATGTAGAAGAACTCTAATGAAACACAATCTACGGTTAGAAGTGATTTGGTGGGCACTACATTGACCTTTACTGAGGATGCTTTCATCCTTTATAAGCTCTGAAAGCCTTGTCTTCTTATTTGGAATGTGAGGAAACAAAAGCAAATGACCGGCATGGATTTCACTCAAGAAATCAATCAGTATACTGGATGTCCATCCTACAAATCCATCAAATGAATCACAATGACCAGTGGCTGCTGTTTTTGCACAATCCCCATCTTCTGAGCTCACTAATGAATTGTCATCAATGTTATCTTTTCGACCAGAAATTTGAGGATCTTGAACTATAGCAGATCCTTTATCAAGAGCAAGACGGACACTATTCCATGGGAAAGGCATGGGAACTTTCAGAGGTCTTACAGAAGGAGGTAGTCGTTCCATTTTGTGGTCAAGGGCAGCACTTTCGTTCACCATAAAAGATAAGTGCGCATTACAATCAGGAAAATCAGAAGGAAATTGTGGCAGCCCAACCTGCAAAGGCTAGAAAATTAGCATGCATGGTTTTGCAACATTGTATGGAAAACTGTACAGTTGTCAACTATGCATACTTCACAAGCAATCCATCGCTTTTCTCTCAGACCTATTGCATGTGCTCCTTTGGAGACGAAAGGAATCCAGAAGACCCTAACCCAGCTTAAGGGAAGTATAACAGACCATCTGAAAGAAAAGGAAGTGCTTATCAGGTTCTAATAAGGTCTTATAGCCCATTCACATAAAAAGGCCATGACAGCATACATTTAGAGATGGCAAAGGTAAAAAGGCAACGAGCAAGTAAATCTTATATATTCAGATGTAATTAATGGCAGAGTAGAGAATAATTTTTTTTTAATGAAGAGAGCAAGTTCCAAATTGCTTTATCTGAATGGTGTAATTAAGCTATCATAAACCACTTCACAATTTAATCCTGTGTAAAATATTTGCAATTCATTTCAACCTCTCTTGTCGAAAGTGATTCTGATTTGGCCCATGAAGATATAAACAAGATAAAACTTGAACTACTTTGGCCCTGGGCTTCGGTTCAGGGGGCAAAGAATTGGGCAGGGATAGGAATAAGCTCCTATAGGTTCAAAGTGTGAATTGATGATAAAATACATGAACAAACTCGCTGAATAGGGTCAGCCAAGCAGACTCGATGGAATCCATTATAATTAATGGCAATATCAAGGGTGATTTTCTCTATGTATGCATGGGATTTTTTAATTCCTTAATTCATGACTACTGCGGCACAACAATAACATCAGAATAACAATTTAGACAACTACTACCAAAAACTTCTCATCATTTTAAGCATTTCTTCATTCTGCTTTATTCTTAAAAACAAGTGAACAATGAGTACACGGTTTCACATATGAAGGAATTGGACAAAGTGTTTCTTCCTACTCTTGTGCAGGATGAGAAAAAATTTGTTTACTGAAAGAAAAAGAAACATTGTGACAGTAAAGGCAGGTCCTGATCATGCATTTTGATTCTTACTTGCAGGTTACATCTACAGCGATACTTAGCTCACAAGATACCACTTAGAAGGTATCCATATTTGGGAAAAAATACTGAGGTAAAAGTGGTACATGAATATGTCCAACCTAGGTTTCAAGGCATAAACTGCAGAAATTAACATAATTGGAGCTATGCCAAATGGAAGAATGAACCTGGAAAGTGGAATTACCGCATCATTGAGTCCATTCCTTTACTGTTTGTAAGAAGCAGAATAGGGCAAGATGTTGAACCCTGCACCTTAGTTGAAGTATTTGGTGTCCTTGATTTACAACCATCAAGGCAGATAAAATCCAAACGCAAATGATGCCTTTCCCAGCAAAGAACATTCTCTTCCACTGGGGGAGTTACTCTGCTGCTTGCATCCCACAAACTCCTATTGTCAGGGACACTGCTACTCCTTTCAGGTTCTGAAAGCGATGAGTGAGGATGTTTTTCACCATTTCCAAAATTTACAGTTAAGGCATCATGGTCTTTTGCTTCATCTTCTGGAACATTATTGAGTACACTAGTAGGGGTTGGCTTGGGAATGTCAACAATATTTACAGGCAGAGAACGAGGATCCTTGACAGCAAGAGATAAAACTGAACAAGGAGAAATGTTCTCGCTTTGAAATATAGATTTCTTCAACTCAGAGTCACCATCAACTTCTAAAACAGAGCAGTTCCTCAATTGCCAAGAATTATCTGAATTACTGCACACGATAAGCACCTTTAGCCATTTTTTACTTTTCATCTTGATTCAGAATAATCTAATTGTACTTTTGAGTTGCTCACCAAGAAAAAGGATGTAATGTCTTTTGTAAAAGTTCCGATGCCTTTGATCCCATTACTTCTAACTTTGCAAGCTGGCCTTCGAGTGACAAACAATTGATCAAAATGCCACTCTCATTCATCTGAAGAAAAAAAAAAGGAAGTTAAGAAGTTAGCATATTAAGAGCACATTAACAAAGCCTTTTTTTTACAGAACCTTATATTCTTCATCCACTAAATGTTTAGAATGATAAGCTCCATCCCAAAGAAACATAGTTTTCCAGTTTAATATATAAAATAAATAAAAAACAGACAAACAGACACAATTTTTACCAAAAATCAGTGAGCTCAAAGGAAAAACGGTTCCTATAAACCTTGGTTTTGAGGCAGGGTGGTCAAGCCACCAGATAGATATATAATAGGATTGGCCAAAAAGTCACTAAAACACGCAATTTCCTCATGAGAACAGAAGATAGACCATGTACCTGTTTCTGACAAGCAAATTTCAGAGCATCATATCCCTCGCTAAAAGCTGAAGCATGTATCCACACCCAAAGTTGACGATGGGAAGAACAAGCATCAGAGATTTGAGTTTCATTACATCCACCAGAACCATGTTCGTTATTGCCATTTTCTCTATTGCGAAGACAAGAAGGTCGCCACATATAGTTCACAGGAGCTATCGGCTGAGAAACAGGTGCTCCAGCATGATGCAGCTGAGAAAAAATCAAAGAGTTTATATATCCAAATACTTAAGCTATCCTTGTTTCACAATGGTTTGCAATGGGCTAACCTACCATAGCAGTGCCATAGATAACACCAGTAAGAATAGACTTGGCAATATCGCCAGATTGAGCTGATGGAGAAGGCACTAGTACCATATTTAGAATTGAAATTAATGACTCCTGGAGATCACACAACGTATCATCTCTATTTAGATTATGAATTCAACAATGGAGGAATAAAAAATGCGCCACAAAGCTTGATATAGACAATGCTTATTCTCTAACATGTAATGTGGCAAACAAATAAAAAATATTTTGCTAACTTGACAGAAAAGTGAATGCCTGCCTCTGGACCCTCCAACTGGACAGCAGTATGGTAGCTTGCATCATGCACAACCGCTCCGTCTCTGTACCACTTCAATAGAGCCCTGGATCCCCTCCCTCTGCACCACACAAAATACATCATTAATTATTAACTAATTCCCAAAATAATCAGAATAAGTTAGCCTTACTTCCTAATTACCTGCCGTGCAAACCAAGAGGAAGGTGAAATCCCCAAAGCTTAGTCATTGTAAAGCGTTTGGCATGCCAGACGTGAGTTCTCAATCTCCTGGTGCCATCGCCGGAAGTAGCAAAACCAGATTCTGGATTCTTTTTCAGCTCAATTCTCCTGCGAACTCGGCGAGGGACTTTCCTTGGCTCTTTATTTTCTGAAGCCGAAGACAGGTCATCATTGGCTTTACCGAGGAGGCCTAAATTACGTCTCTTTCGATGTCTCTTTTTCGCAGCTTGATTTTCATAAGCAGTGGTTCTTCTTCTCTTGTTTCTTTGAGACCGGAAATTGTTGTTTAGCCGGTTTGATACGATTGAGTGAAGACTCTCCAGTTCAGATGCCCGGGTTTCTGCAAATTTTTGAACATTGATTTTTCTAGGTGGAGCTGTTGATACTTTAGATTTTTTGCTTCCATCAACAGCCATTGCAGCCTGATTACCGACAAATAACCTATCTCCCTGCCTGCTACTGTAAGCTTTGGATTGATTATAGTTTGGCTAGCTGTGGTCTTTAGGGTTGGGGTAACCACTGGTGGTGTTAGAGCGCGCGGCACCTGGACAAAACGAGGAGATGAGCAGAACAAGACGCCCCGTTTGTTTTCTGTGTAAATCTAAAACGCTACCGTTTACTTTTTCTGTTTAAATCTTAAACGCCGCCGTCTGCACCGTTTCTCCCAGTGGGCAACTTAACACTACTTGCTCTTTTAAGAGTGTATTTTGCAGTGTTGTACGGTTGTATTTTGATTGAAAAATTATTTTTAATTGTAACTAGTTAAATAAAATATATGTTAAATAAAAATTATGGTTAAAATTATTATTGATAAAAAGCAGTTTAAATTCTAGTTATTAATTTCGACCCAGGAGTTGATCTAGACAAAGAATCAAGTACTGGGTCACACTTTTTGACCTAGAATAACCTGGAAAAATTAAAATAAATATTTGAAGTTTTAATATTTAACATTAAAAAGATAATAAATAATTAATATGAATATGAATATAGATTATATATGTTATAAATAATAAAGTTTAAAAGATTATCTAAAAAAAATTATTTCATATTGGAAAGATATTTTTTTATTATTTTAAGTTGAAGTATTTAAATTAAAAATATTTTTTATCCCATGTTAAAAAAATATAACTTTATATTAATGAGTTTTCAATCTTACATTGAAAAAAATAAAATATTTTTCTAGTGTTTATATAATAAATTTTAATATGGGTTAGTAATCAACAAGGAAATAATGGTAGGCTTGCGCATATAAGGTTAGATTAAGTAAGAGAAAATCTTTCTTTTAATTTTTCTTATGTAATTATCTTTTTGTGGTTTAGGAAATTTTATATTATGATTATCAATAGTCTACAAAAAGAATACATGTATCACGTGCATCGCTTTCTCATCTTGCCAAAACAAATGTAAATTGCATATCAAAGCAACACGCAGCCATTACGTTTTGTATTGGTACACCTTTTCTAGTGATAAATGAAATTTGATTTTCTTAAGATATGTAAGCACGCATATATGTTTCATCAATCGCATCAATGCAATTCTACATGAAAAACAATAAATATCAAATTGAAAATAATTAATAACATTTTGAAAACAATTTATATTCGACACTAATGATTAAGAACGATATTTATGTTACCGTGAAATGAGGCATATATCTTGGATTCATCGCAATTTCTCATGAAGTGTTTCTAAATTTAGTGTCTTTTAATGTTATGACATTTATAACAACAAATATATCATTTTTAAGATTTTATTAAAACATTTACTAACAAACTTCCTAAACTTCCGTATTTAAAGCACCTATTGTTATTGTACAGAGAAATGTGGTCACCTTTTCAATAACATTCATTCTTCTTGAAGTTTTTAATCCATATTGTGTTTCTCAATCATAGTATAGGCTCATTAATATTATTGTATCCATTCTAAACACGTGGACACATCATTTTCAAAGTCCTTTTAAAATTTCAATCAACCATATCATACATGTGTTGCATGAAAACAATACAGGGTTCTTTATACATATAATTAATATAATACATGTTTAGAACTCTAATTATGCATACAAGTAGTTTTTGAGGATCAAATTGTCGCTTCCAAAACAATTCACCATCCTCACCACTATCATTGTCATTGTTGTCATCATCATCATCACATTCACCAACATCGTCGAAACCACCACTACAATCGTCACCACTGTCATCACCACTATAATTAACTTGATCAACAACATGTTTCATCACATCTCTATAATCATCATCAAAGTCTTTTTGAATATAGCATTAAACCATATAGCTTCTATATCTATGATGATCATTGGAGGCTTACATAGTCGTTAACTTCAGGGCCCGTGGGATTAGTCGAGGTGCGCGAAAGTTAACCCGGATACCCACGTTAAACTAAAAAAAAATAATTGAGCTTCAAATAATAAGAATTCATAAAAAATCACAAACTATTTTCGGTCATAAAATTTGTTATGAAAAAAGTGAATGAATAACCTATTAAGCCAGTAAACTCGTCAAAAATTTGCAAATGTGCATAAGTAATTGATTTTAAGAAACGTCGTTCGATGAGAAATGAAAATACTCATAATATATTGTGCTAATATGTTTGAGCAAATTCCATGATTCATAAAAAACCAACAACATTTATTCACACACATATCTTAAGAAATCACATAGATAACATGAAATTCATAATCAATAAGCATTTATTGCCTTGCATGGATGATTTCAATGAGATTAGGAGATTGAATATTAAAAACATGTTAAATATACAATTAAACCAAATCATCCTTAACATAATAAGCGAAAAAAATTGTATTCTAAATAGCGAAAAAAATTGATGGCTTGACATAACAGAAAGAGAACTAAAAATAATAATGATCGTCAAACTCCGTGAATCAAATTGTAGAATGATGAAATCAAGAAAAAAAATCCATGAAAAAAAGCCTTAAAATACAAAACATTAGCAAAATCAAGTGAGGTCATCAAAACTTGCGAGTGGTATAATGTCAAACCTTAAATATAAAAAAATATTGAAGTGAAAGGCAAAATCGAAAAGAAAAATCAATTCACAAAAGTATCCAAAACATAAAAAAATGAAGAAAATCAATTTTCAACGAACGCAATGATGATGGATGGAATTTTTAAAATAACTAAAAATAACTGAAACGAACCCCGTTAAACCTTTAAAATTTGCAACACAAATCATGAGGCAAGATCACAACGTAAAAGGCAAAAAAAAATAACAACATAAAATTCTAAACCAACCAAAATAAATAGGGATAAACATGAAAAAACAAATTAAGAAAACAATTTGAAAAATATAGATTTGAAAAGAAAGAGAACCAAATAAAATCAAATTCATAAAAGAATCTAAAAATTAAAAAAACTAAGGAAATCAATTTTCAACGAACTCAATGATGATGTATGAAATTTTAAAAAATAATTAAAAATAACTGAAATAAACTCGATCCAACCTTCAAAATTTATGACACAAATCATGAGGCCGGATCGCAACGTAAAAGGCAAAAACAAATTAGCAATGTAAAATTCTAAACCAATCAAAATAATTACGGATAAGCATGAAAAAATAATTAAAACAAGGGATTTAAAAAATATAGATTTGAAAAGAAAGAGAACCAAATTTGACACAAAAAGAAAAAAAAAACAAATCATAAGGGATGAAATTGGAAAACAATTTCAATTGAGAAAAAGGATAAGAAAAACTAAAAATAACAATTAAAAGAATGAAGACCATAATTGATATAAGAATAAAATGTCAAAAGATTAAATTTAAAGATAAATTAATTCAATAAAGAATTCAAGAAAAAAAAAACATCATAATTAAAAGAATGGTGACCAAATCTAATATAAAAACAAGGTGTAAAAGGATGCAATTGAAAAATAATTAACTTAATAAATGATCCAAGACCAAATACATTGCAATTAAAATAATAAGAATCAAATTTGATATAAAAATAAAGTATCAATGCATGAAATTGAAAAAACAAATTAACTCAATTTTTTATTCAAGACCAAATACATTGTAATCAAAAGAATAAGGATCTAATTTAACTTAACAAACAAATAACTAAACTTTTTTGTTTTTTTTTTTCCAATGGTTAGCATGTTTTTTCTAGGTGGAGAGAGAAAAAAGAGGGAAGAAAGGAAAAATACATTGTTGGCGCCCCTCCACACGGAGCCTGTGAACACATGCATTATAACAAGGGTGGTGAGGCGCATTGAATGTCATTCCGAATGGTGGCATTCGACGTTGTGTTGGCACCGCATGTGCCACATGAAACGTGCAGGTGAGGCCCACTTACTAGTGCATGCTATGCACCCTCAACAACTTTTTGAATTTAAAATTATACACACACACACACACACACTAAATCACCCCTAACCCCACATGAGAATTAAAAAAAAACATAGCAAAAAACCTAAAATGACCTTGCATCCATAGAAGAGAGCGTTTATTTTTAAGAAACATTTAACTAATTGACATGCACATAAAAATGAAAAAAACCCGAAAAGCCCCTAAACCAAAGGGAATTTTTTTAAGGGTTATTCGGTAATTACATTGTAAAAAAACGTGAAATTACTAATTAACACCTTTCTTTAACATAATTACTAATAAGTCCCGTGGAAAAGATCCATATGTTCCTAAAGCTAACCTTGCCCATAAGGACAAAATCAGTCTTTCACTATGGATTTATATAGTGAAAAGTTGATGTCTTTTAGTTATAGTTAATATAAGGAAAAAAATAAGAAAAACACTATGGACTTGCATATTATTTTTTCTACACGGTTTAGATTATAGGTAATACTAGTATATTGGCTCGTGCTCCGCAACGGGTCAATATCAATTTTTTTAAAATATTAAAAGTATAAAGAATATTTTAAGCGTATTGAATATGGCAATCATGCGAGAGCCAAAAGCCTTAGGTTTGGTGGCAATGCCAGACCCAAACGACTTGGGTATGATAAACATGCTAGAACCAAGTTTGATTAAGTGATAATTAAAATGTTGAGACTTTTAATTTTTAATTTTTATAAAAAACTATTTAAACTATTATTGAAGTATCTTAAACATAAATCCAAGTTCAAATTTTTTTTATAAACAACAAATCATCATAAAAATCTAATTTAACATTTTATATCTAAAAATTCAAATCATATCTTCTTATTGAAATAATTTAATTTTTATGTTTATGAATTTGTTATTCCTTCAATATAAATTATATATTCTCTGTTCTTTTCTCTTTTCTTTTTTTTTTCTCTTTTTTAACTATATTTTTTTTAAACTCAATGCCTGTGTGTGACATGATCCAAGTGCCAAGGCCTAACAACCATGCTAGACTCGCCCAACTTGGGTTTGAGCAGGTAATAATTAAAATGTTGAGACTTCTAATTTTTTTTTTATTTTTTATAAAAAAATATTTAAACTATTTTTAAAAAGAAATCCAAGTTCATAAATTATTTATAAATAACAAATCATCACAAAAATCTAATTTAACATTTTAAATCTAAAAATTGAAATCATATCTTCCTATTGAAATGATTCATTTTTTATGTTTATGAATTTGTTATTCCTTTAATAGAAATTCTATCTTCTTTATTTTTTTTCTCTTTTTTAATTATATATTTTTTTAACTCAATGCATGGGTTTAGCATGACCTAAGCGCTTGGACCTGACAGTCATGTTAGACCCAAGTGACTTAGGTCTAAGTAGGTGATAATTAAAAAAATATTGAGACTTAATTTTTTGAAAAAAAATTTATATAAAAAATCATTTAAACTATTCTTGAAGTATCTTTAATAGAAATCCAAGTTCATAAATTATTTATAAATAACAAATCAACACAAAAATTTAATTTAACATTTTATATCTAAAAATTCAAATCATATCTTCCGATTGAAATAATTCATTTTTTATATTTATGAATTTGTTGTTCCTTGAATAGAAATTCTATCTTCTCTCTTCTTTCTTTTTCTCTTTTTTCTCTTTTTTATTTTTTTAATCAAACTTAATGTGAAAAAACATTAATTTAATGGGTGATCCTTTGTGATTTTTCACTGATGACAACATTATTTTATGTGTTTTTTTTAACAATTCTGGACTATATGTGTTTAGTTTCATTATATATATTTTCATCCATAATGCATACAAAAAAAAAAGTTTATTTTTGAAGACTTGAAATAAATCATTTAGAACTCAACATTGACCCAGGTGCTTGGATCTTCCATGGTTGCTGTAAATCAAAAGATATTTTATTGTGGATTGTAATATTAATTTTACTTTTAATAATATAAATAAGCTACTAGACAACTAAACTATATAGTAGTGTCGTTATACTTTATTTCAATTATCAAAACTCTAAAAAACTTTAAAAAATCAACAAAAAATATAAACATTAAAATTTGAAACTTTGAAACTCTTTAGAATAAATTTAACTCTTTATTAATTTTTTTATAAGTTAATTTTTGCTACTATCTTACGTTGTTTTTACTATTTTAAACAAAAATTGATAGTATCAAAGCATTTCTTAGTTGTTGTTTAAAGCATGATAGTAATGTCTGATTTAATTCTTTTCACGAATCAAAAACTAATTTATTTATTATTAATTTATAATCATGTGACATATAACTCAATTCCGTCCCTAATTTTTAATTAAGAGCAATTATAAATTTTATTATGTGTTTCAAAAATTAAATAAATCAATCATTATTTAATAAAATCAAAAGGCTAATATGATAAATATTCAGATTTATTTATTTATAAATAATTCTAAATATTTGATTGACAGATCCACGTACATTGGGTCTTGCAGCCATGCCAGACCCGTGCCTGGGTCTGATAACCGTATCAGACCCAAACATGGTTGCTAGGTCTAAGGTGCTTGGATCTGACGTGTTTAATAAACCTAAGATGCTTGAGCTTAAAATGATTGTCAAACTCAAAGCTTTTGAATATTGAATGATTGCTAGACAATTAACACTCATGGTTTGAATATTGAATGATTGCTAGACAATTAACACTCATGGGCTGAAGTGACAAAGAAGAAACAATGAATGAGAAAAATTTTTTTTGTTAAAAGATAAGAAATTAGAAATAAAATTATTATTACAATTCAAAGTAAAATATTTTTTTATCTACAATTATTTTTTCACACTATTTAATTTTTGTTACTAGATGCCATGCCTGCGTGATGCTGCAGGCTTATGGCATGCTTGTGCGTTGTCGTGGATTTATGAAAAAAATAAAAAACAATATATGGAGAAAAACTGTTGCAATCCACAATGTTTTCAAGGAAAAAACTATAAAACTAAATTCTTAACCAGATTAATAGTTTAAAAATAAAATGAACAAATAAGATTTTAGAAAAAATCATAACAAAAAAAACTAAAAGGAAAAAAAAACCATACAGGAAAACACTGTAACAATCTATAGTGTTTCATGAGAAAATTTACAGTTGTTATTCTCAACCATCTTAATATTAAAAATAATAAAATTGATAAAGATAATTTTGAAAAAAATCATGTGAGATAACACTGTAGCAATCCACAGTGTTTTAAAGAAAAAAAACTATGAAGTTAAATTCTCAACCAGCTCAATATAAAAAAATAAAATCGATAAAGACAATTATGGAAAAAAAATAATAAAAAAATGAAAAAAAACCATGTGGGGTAAACACTGTAGCAATCCACAGTATTTTTAAAGAAGAAAAAATCAACAAAAACAATTTTGAAAAAAAACACAAAAAAAGAAAAAAAAGAAAATAGAAGAAGACAATTTTGGAAGAAAAAAAAGCAAAGAAAAATGAAAAACAATGGAAAACAAAACATGCAGGTAAAGTTAAAGCTGAATTCTCAATCAGCTTAATATTAAAATAAAATTTGACAAAGATAATTTTTTTAAAAAAATGTGGGGAAACACTGTAGTAAAATAAAAACCATGTGGAGAAACATTATAATAATCCACAGTGTTTTTTTTTAAAAAATTACGAAGTAAAATCGACAAAGACCATTTTGAAAAAAAAAAAGAAAAAAATTCATAAAAAACCATGTAAGGAAACATTGTAGTAATCTATAATGTTTTTTTTTAAAAAATACATAACTAAATTTTTAACTAATTCAATATTAAAAAAATCGACAAAGATAATTTTAAAAAAATACAAAAAAAAAAGAATATAAAAAAAAGAAGACAATCTTGAGAAAAAAAATGTAAAGCCCAAAAAAGAGTAGAAAACAAAAAAATATGGAAAAAAAAGAAAAACAAAAAAAAGAAAAACAAAAAAAATAAAAAAACAAATAAAAAAAAAACGGATGGAAAAAGTTACAGTAATTTTTCCACGCTTTTTAAAGTATTGTTAATAATTTATTATCGTAGGCTGAAAAAATTATAGGCAAAATACAGTACCCAGACTCTGCCCCCGCCCAAATCAAGCCCAAAACAGATGCCCAAACCAAAACCAAAATGGGATAAGCTCCAGTGTTTTATACTTTTATTTGGCCTGCCTAATTTATATATCGTATTCTAAAAATCTCAAAATTCATAAACCCTCACGTCGGAGGGAGATAGATACACTTACACTCACAGTCGAAATTAATCCCACTAATTTAATCAATCACATGTGAAGTACCCACCACCAGATCTGTTCTCTCAAATCATCGCTAAAAATGAAGATGATCGGAGACTTATTTCTCTGCTTATCGATCGCGCTAATTTTCTCAATCTCAGCTGTTTCCGCTGATTTGATTAACGGTTGTGGCGGATTCGTCGAGGTGATTCCCTAAAACATCACTCTCTTTTTTCCTTCCTAACAAATCTAAAGAAATTAACTTAGCTTAATGAAATATCATTACGGATCTGAGTTAATGGAAACTGCAGGCGAGTTCATCTCTGGTAAAGTCAAGGAATCCAAGCGCCACAAAATTGGATTATTCTGACATCACGGTAAGATTTCATTTTCAAATTATTTTCACTTATTTGTGTCAACAATTTATCTCATTTAATTTTTGTATCAATGTAAGGGCAGGTAGAGCTTCGTACTGTAGATGGATTGGTAAAGGAGAGAACACAGTGTGCTCCCAATGGTTACTACTTCATTCCAGTCTATGACAAGGTAATAATTCGTTAAATTATTTCAGTTTTTTATTTAATAATGATTGATATTGTTTTCATCCTCCCATCCTTTTCGTTTTTTCTTATAAATGATCTGCAGGGCTCATTTGTTATTAAAATCAATGGACCGGAAGGATGGTCGTGGGACCCAGAAAAATTCCCAGTTGTCGTTGATGATATGGGCTGCAACCGCAATGAAGATATTAATTTTCGATTCACAGGGTATGTTTAGAAGAATTATGTTTGGATAATTTGAGCATAGTCTTGCATAATTCGCGATTAGCTGGTATTAGGACGATTTACTTATCTTAAGCTTGTATACTGTAGATTGAGTTGAGTTCATGTTTTTACGTTACAGGTTCACTATATCTGGTAGAGTTGTGGGAGCAGTTGGTGGAGAGAGCTGTTCTGCAAAGAATGGTGGTCCTTCGAATGTTAATGTTGAACTTCTGTCTCCTAACGATGATCTCATTTATTCTATTGTAACCTCACCAGACGGGAGTTACTTGTTCAAAAATGTTATTCCAGGTATGGGGATTCCTTTTTCATTTTGTTTTCAAGGTTTATGTTAGTTTTATGCTTGTATTCCATACAAGAACACACACATTTATTTCGAACTCATCTGAACATTACTAAAACTTGCCAACTATTTGCATGTATCACTATGAAAATGGAGAATGGTTGTCTTTAAGTCTACATCAATGAAATGAATGGTATGAATTGGTTATCTTACATTGAACTAAATGTGGTGGCATAATATCCCCTGTTGGGATTCCACGTTTCTTCATATATTTACATTAACTGAAGTCTCTTTCTCATTATGTTATCTATCCACAAATATGTGGTGAACGGTGTCTCACAACATTCCTTTCCATTGTTTGGGGGTGAAAGGAGCTGAACCTGGGCAATCCCACCCCGCAGGACCTTAGTTTTAAGTATTCTACTGCCGGATCCATGCCTTGCTGAAATCTCAAAAAATCTTTGTATCTGTGCAGGAAAATACAAAGTTCGTGCTTCACATCCTGATTTGAAAGTTGAAGTTAGAGGTTCCACAGAGGTCAGATATGCTGTCTGTCCTTTTCTCAGTGACCTGCAATTTTGTCCTTGCTTGCTGCTGTTTGCTTAATATTGCACTCCTTGCAGGTGGAATTGGGGTTTGAAAATGGCATAGTTGATGACATTTTCTTTGTCCCTGGATATGATCTTCACGGATTTGTGGTTGCTCAGGTAAAACCTTCTGTGAAGAATTTTTTTTTACTGTAGCTGCTTTATATATATATTTAAAAAAATTGTGTTGTCACCAAAAACGACCAAATCTCATACTAAACCATTCAGAATCAGCTACATGGATCCTTTTGAACCTTTCTGTAAGATCATGCACCAAATCTGCCCCAATATCGAGAGATTTTAAGTACTTTGATGCCACTTCCATCCATGTTAGCTTAGGTTCCCCTCTTTCCCTTTTGCTCCCTACTAATGACAACTTATCACGTCTCTGAACCAGGGAATAAGGTGCCCTGTTTTGGACATTGCCAAACCTTCTAAGGCGCCCATTGTGTGCTACACAGATATTTCGGTGGATGTGTTCGTTTCTTTCATTTGCATTGTCTATCTACTGAAAAATCTATTGAATCTATAGATTCTTACTATTTTTTTCTTGTAAACTGGGTCTTGGAACAGCTTTCTTCTTTTAATTTCCTCTTTTTAGGGCAGACTAGAATGCAAATCTTTCTTTTGATTTGAAGCTAAGAGTCACTATTCCACTTCTGACACAGAGAAAATTAATGGACAAGAATGTGCATTCATATATTAGACTATATATGCTGCCAGAGCTAGACATTATATCTCTAGTTTACGGCCCCAATAATGCAGCAGTTATCATCATGATAACTTTGTGCATGTTTACTATATTTTTCATAATTACAAAGCTTGTTTTCCTCTTTGGTAGGGAAATCCAATTTTGGGAGTTCACATTTATCTATGTTCATGTACAGGAATGTGCATTCTTATTAGACTATATATGGGACCAGAGATGGACATTATGTTTCTAGTTTATGTTCCCTATAGTGCAATATCTATCATCATGAGAACTTTGTGCATATTTACCATTTTTGTCACATACACATGGCCTGTTTTCCTCTTTGGTAGGGAAATCCAATTTTGGGAGTTCACATTTATCTGTATTCGGATGATGTTGAAAAAGTAGATTGTCCCCAAGGCTCTGGTGAGGACGTGGGGCAAAGAAAGCCTCTCTGTCATGCTGTAACCAATGCTGATGGAATGTTCAGATTTAAATCACTACCATGCGGTAACACTCTCTAAGACTTTTTTTCATCTCTTCACTGCACTGGTGTGTGCATATAAATGCTTGTACATGTATTTGTTTGGCATCTTTCTTTATGCTTGTTCTGAATGTTATGAACATTTTGTGTTTAGTACTTAGCTGAACCCGATGCTAAACTAAATGGTAGTCAATGAGTTTCATTAACTTTACATCATTTCAGTGTCTGCATGCTATTTTACAGTAGAAAACTGAACCAAGTTTACTACATTCTGTTAGATGTAATAGCATAAGTTTAACTTGTTGACCCTACTCTAGCTTTGCATTTGTACTTTATTGCATACTTTCTGCCCTGAAGTTACTACTGTTTGCATTTTCTGCTTAAATTGTCTTGGTTACCATCTTGTGTTCATCAAGTCTTGAAATGTTTATTTATGCATTTTGTCCAAATTAATAAAAGGTGCTAATTTCATGCTTCTTGGCGATTGTTCTGCATTGCTGTGATCAATTTATCTAATGCTTTATAGGTCATTATGAGCTTGTTCCATCCTACAAGGGTGAGAATACGGTATTTGATGTTTCACCTCCTCTCATGTCGGTTTCTGTTGAGCATCAGCATGTAACAGTTCCCCGACAGTTTCAGGTAGGACGTATTGTAGTTCCCGTAATCAAATAGATAAACTTCTATTCCTTGTTATCTTTATCAACCATCTTTCTGGTGTCCTTTTTCTACTTTTTATCTTGAAAAGTATTGAGCACTGCATTTATTTTACATGAAGTGTTTTTCTATGGAATAAAAAAGTAATAGTTGTAAGCACTATAAACCCGTGAGTCTATGTTGGTATTAACTGCCCCCCATTAAGCAGCATCAATGGCAAGAAATATGTTCACAATTTATAATTGTATAAGGTTTACTACGTCAAACCAGCAATATTCATTTCCTATGGTGGATGATGAGATCAATTGCCCCTTTTGTTGACTGTTTCTGTTCAGATCTAATATCCATCTCAAAAGCTGTAACCCTCACAGAAAAATAAAAAGATTGTAGTTGTATAATCATCCTGATTTTGGTTGTATTGTCATCTTTAAGGTTAGAGCAACTTAATATCTTGATGGCCAGGCTTAGTATACTTTTCCTTAGTGCCAATCATTTGGTTACTAGCCAGCTGACAGCTAAATAGAGAAGTGAAGAACTAGCATTATGATGTTCGATCTGGCTAGTGAGATTCTTGTCCTTAATGGCATTGGTGTACATTCTTACTTCATAGGCAACAACAGCTCTGTTTACAAGCTCTCTGAAGCATCTCAGGAGTCACATCATTGTCATCTTTCTCACATTCTCACTTCCATCTGTTGTCAAAAAGGTCTATTCAGCTATATCATCCTTTGTTACTGTTGGTTTGTGCAGGTCACAGGATTTTCTGTGGGGGGTCGCATAGTTGATGGGAATGGTATGGGAGTTGAAGGAGTCAAAATCATTGTTGATGGTCACGAAAGGTCTGCAACTGATAAAGAAGGCTATTACAAGCTTGACCAGGTATAGTCTTGTGCATGATCTCAACTTTAATAATTATATTTGTCATTCTTGATCATCTTAGTATTTTTAATGAGTATTTGTTTTTGAGTGAGTTCACCCTATATTCTGCTTTTTTTTTTCATTGGATACATTTCATCTTGCTATTGCATCAGATGTCTTGCTTTATTCCTTTCCTTTTCAGCTGATCAAATAATATCTGCTGGCATCCTACTATGCCTTACCAACCTTTGACGATCCTCTTGGAGCTCTATGAAGCGATTGACAGATGCAATAAATTATACAGTAGTCCTGGGCTTAAGCTCACTGCGAGTACTAAGCCCGGAACTCTGTCAATTAGATACATTGTTGTTTTTTTCCTAATTCATGGGGGCCACTTAAGAGCATCATGGTATAATTTCTTGATGGATATGCTTAGTTCGATTTCAAATTGTGGCAGCATGGTTAGGGGTTAAGTTTCATAGACTTCATATCATAGGCTATAGCCACTTCATAATTTTAGGAGTTGATAACATCTCTGTTTATGAAAGCAAACCATTTACTGTCCTGAAATCTATGTAGTCATTCCTTTTTTCTCTTTATTTGTGGGTTGGGGGATATATTGTGATTCTCAGACTCTCAAAGAGTGAATTGATGATACTTTTTCAGCATAAAAAAAGAGTTTAAGGTTGTCCTTGTTACAGTAAAATTGCATAAGGATCCTTCCATCCATTGATCTCGGCCATGGTTTTCTAAAAAAGAATATTTTCAAGCTTCTATTGTATGCTTTCAAACATTTACTTCTCTTTCTGTCAATCTCCTTCATCAGTCTCATGAATCTAGTACCTCTTAATTATTGATCATGTTAATTGCTGTTCCATTATCACCAATAAAGTATTTAAGCTTAAGCTAGGTAGGAAAACTTTTCGTGGTCATGTAAGTATGTAGTTTCTGACCTTGAAACGTGACAGTTCCAAGCCAAAGTCTTAAAGTCAGGCACTTAATCTTTGCTAAATTGCTTGTTTTTAGGTTACATCAAATCGTTATACGATAGAGGCCAAGAAGGAGCATTACAAGTTCAACAAGTTAAAGGAGTATATGGTAAAGCATAACAGAATATTTCTTTAGCATCTTGAATACTCTCTTCCTCTTTTTTAATGGATATAAGAGGTATACACTCTAGGTTTAATTATTCTTTTAATTATGAGGCATCTACTTGACCGTTTCTACTTCTTTGATCAGGTTTTGCCAAATATGGCTTCAATTCCAGATATTACAGCAATCTCCTATGATGTCTGTGGTGTAGTAAGCATGATTGGTTCTGGATACACGGCAAAGGTAATGTTTTTGAATTAAAATATGATAGCATGGTAAAAGTAATTTTGCAGATTTACATTTTTTTTCCCTTGGTTATTATAGAATTTGCACATTTACTATTTCAAACTTTGTCATGTATGACTTCTAGGTAGCCTTGACCCACGGACCTGAGAATGTCAAACCTCAAGTCAAACAGACAGATGGAAATGGCAATTTCTGCTTTGAGGTATGCTTGAGGAAGTGCAATTTGGAAACACTTTTGATCGCTGAAAAAATGACATTTCCCCCCTTGTATTAGCTTATTGAACTGTACATTTTAAAAATACAAGCGAATATATCCTGCATGTTGCAGCAAAAATATGAAATATTTTGAATGAAGTTGAAGAAAATGTGTGGATAAGGAGAGAAAAAAGGCATATCTGATAATCAATTTAGGGTGGTGGGACCTACGCAAATTTTCTTTTTTTATTCTTGCTTTTTCATTATACAATCATTATAAACCAGTGCTATTTTGCAGCACCACAAATATTCACAGAGACACATGTATATATATGCATTATGAAAACAATAATGGAATGCGCCTTGATTAATAGATTTTTGTTTTAGGTAGTGCAAGCAAAGCAAGCCCTGTAAAATCTTTAAGAGTTGTGACTCAAGCCCTGTAAAATCTTTAAGAGTTGTGACTCATGCCCTGTAAAATCTTTAAGAGTTGTGACTCAGTGAGTTATAAATAGCTAGTTATATGAGGCATTATTTTAATGGATGGCTTGGGATCATTTTTTATTTTGTTTTCTCAAGGTCTGGCTCATAGGTATCAGGTACTATGCTTCAAAATGTTTTAAAGAATTTAGTTGTTAACGTATGGGTGCAGGTAGATTTTTGCTATGTGCTCAGAGTTTTTGAACTTGATTAACCATTGAGATATTTGTTTGATGTGGAGAGTATGATTTGCATTGTATTTGAGAAATCTCAGATGCTTCTTCTACTCCTATTTTTTTTTATAGTGTCAGGAAGGAACACAGGATAGATATCTTTTTACCTTTCATTGTTTTACACCACAAACATATGATTAAGAAATAAATCACTGTTAAAACAACAGTGTTGAAGTCACTGTTCTAAGAACAGTGTTATGGAATAAAATTTGAGTACATCTATTAAAATATTAATGAATTCTCCTTGATTTTTTTTTAAATTTTTATAGAGAGCTTTTAGGTTCATGGAAATCCATGATACTTCCTTTCTGTCCCTCAACATGTAGTCATTAATTATTCTATTTATTTTTCCTTGGTATTTTGTGAAACTTGCGTGTGTCAAGTACAGAAGTCTTCTGGTCCTATGCCCTGATATGTTTCTGTTCAAGATTGATTATATAAGCAGCTGGCTCCGGGAATATGCAATTACTGCTCTCAAGTTGATCCATTCAATTATCTGTTTTTGATCTATGAGATCTTTGCTACAGCACTGTGAACTTATGAATATGCATTCTGGAGTGATTTTAAGTGCATGCCATGCAATTTTGATAACTTTTCTTCAAGATTTTATTAAGATGATCACGTGGGATGCAAAAATTACCCTTGAGATGATTTAAGAATACTTTGCAAAACTCTCTATTGCTGTGGATTTCAACCATTTGTTTTCTTCCCTTTATTTTCATCAATCAAGCATTGATGCAATTAGAACTAAATCTGATGAAGTCACATCTTTCTTCTTTATCATCATTTGTCAGGTTTCACCCGGTGAGTATCGCTTATCTGCTTTGGCTGTTACACCTGACAGTGCTCCTGGACTTTTGTTTTCACCATCTTATGCTGATGTTATAGTCAAAAGTCCATTGCTGGATGTACAATTTACTCAGGTAACATGAAATGTTATATGAGAAAGAAATTATGTTTACCTAGTGATGACTTGTTGCAACTTTATTGTTATTGTGTCCAGATGACTTATTGCAACTTTATTGTTATTGTGTCCGTCCATTCTCAGAAGTTCAATTCCAAGTCCATGATGTGTTTAGTCTCTTCCCACCACTGCTTTACACATGTAGTTAGATTGGACACAGGAACGGGTTTCAGTAGTATTATCACATGATTTGAGATGGCAATCAATTTATTTCTGTAAATTAGAGGACAAATGTTATCCTTAGTCTGTGTTTTTGTTTTCTTTTCTTTTAGATCATGGAAATTGGCATGGATGAACGACCTCGGATTTCTAATAGTAATTGTGCATTCTTTGCTTGGTGAAAATACTTCTTACTGATGTTTATCTTCCTTTTCATGAAGGTACTTGTCAATATTCATGGTTCTGTTACTTGCAAGGAGAAGTGTGGTCCATCAGTTTCTATCACCCTTGTGAGATTGGCTGGTAAACATACAGAAGAAAGAAAGTCTGTTAGTTTGACAAATGATAGTGATGAATTTCTCTTTCAGAATGTCGCGCCTGGAAAATACAGGCTTGAGGTAAAGTGTGTTCAAGGAAAGTTTTTTATCTGAAAGATATATTTTTTGTTTTTACATGAATCACTACACTCATTTAGTAATAAATTGCACCTGTACCCCTTCCTTATTATTTTCTTTTCCCAAAGCCAGCTGTTTATAAGTGCTTTTTTTGTTTTTAATGAATGTGATTTCTTAGGTTAAACATGGTTCCTCAAAAGCTGTGCCCAATGAAGATAATTGGTGCTGGGAACAGAGCTTCATCAATGTGGATGTTGGTGCTGAGGATGTTGCAGGAATTGCTTTTGTTCAGAAAGGTTACTGGATAAATGTTATCTCAACCCATGATGTGGATGCTTCCATGATTAAGCCAGATGGTTCGTCCATTGATTTGAAAATCAAGGTAGTTTTTCCCCTTAAAATGCGTGCTTGAAATTTGTTTGATTGCATCAGATGCCACACACAACTTCTGCTATATTGATATTCAATTATAATGTGAACTGCAGAAAGGTTCACAGAATATATGCATGGAATCTCCTGGAGTACATGAGCTGCACTTTGTTAACTCCTGTATTTTCTTTGGGAGCTCGCCAATAAAAATTGATACATCAAACCTGCTGGTAAGCTATCAAATAGTGCCAGCTTTTGTTTCGCCTTTACCTTTTCTTTCTTGAATTTGCCACTTAAAAAAATCTCCTTTTTAGTTATTCCACTTTTATGTTTTTTTTCTGTAGCCTATCTATCTGAAAGGAGAGAAGTATCTTCTTAAAGGACAAATCAGTGTCGAGTTAGGCTCAGCTGATGGTGGATATGAATTACCTAATAATATCATTGTAGACATCCTTAATAGTGAGGGCAATCTATTTGATGGTACCGCTGCCATCCTTGTATCACATGAAGATGATCAAACTGGATCTGCCTTTTTTGAGTACTCTGTGTGGGCTAATCTTGGAGAGAAACTTACCTTTGTTCCTCGGGACCCTAGGTATACAAATTATTTGTAATTGTTTTCCTTCTTTCTGTTGTAATATCATGATATTCTCAGTGCTGGCAGGTGTTTGGTACAAGCTAGCATGTATTATCAGATTTTGCAATTGGTCTTTTACAATATTTTACTTTTGTATTCTGGAAATCAGATTTGTTCTGTGTGAATTGGTTACTAAAATCTATACATTAATGTGAATTGCATTGCAAACGGTTCCTTTTTTACTTGTAGATATTTATACATAGTTGAGAGAAAAGTTTGTGAACAATGCGCCATGCTAGTTAAAGACGGAAGAGTTGCAATTTCTTTTTTTCATTCCTTCTGTGTCTATATGCATAAGCTCCCTTTCTCAATGATCTTATTGAGTTTTGTTCATGTTAAATTGAAGGGGCTGCAGCTCATTTGTTGCATTTTCTCCTTTTGGTCTATTCTTAGAATGATACATAGTTTCCTTAATTTTTCTTCGTTCATGGTGTGCAATTTCTTTTTTCTGGTTTTGTGTTTAAATGTCTAGAAATTCTGTTTCAACATCATAAATTTTACACCTTGGCATAACCATCCTATTAAAGTAGTTAACTAGAGCTTTGATGTCTTTCAGGAACAATGGAGAGAAGAAGATCTTGTTTTACCCCAGAGAACAAAATGTAGTTATCAATACTGTGTTTCGCCTTCTGAATTCTTCCTAAGATGCATGATTAAGTTTAATGCTTTAAATATTTTTCTTTGTTGTCGTAGGTTTTGGTGGCAAATGATGTTTGCCAATCTCCAATCCCCCCATCATCTGGCCGAATGGGGCTGTACATAGAAGGATCAGTTTCTCCCCCTCTTTCTGGTGTTCACATAAAGATTATTGCTTCCGAAGACAGCAAAATTACTCCACTCAAGAAAGATGAAATAGCATTTCAAACTGCTACAGGAGTGGATGGTTCTTTTCTTGGGGGCCCTCTATACGATGATATAACTTACAGAGTTGAGGCTTCAAAGGTATTGTTCTCTTACATAATGCAGCAAGTAAATTTAAGCACAAGGTTTCTATGTTTCTTTCCTGCTAGACGGGGATTTTTTTTTTATGTTATGTGATATTTCATATTTTATATCTCAACTTATATTTCATATTTTATGTTATGTGATATTTCTCTCTATTCTTGCAGCCTGGCTATCATCTTAAACGTGTAGGGCCTCATTCCTTTTCTTGCCAGAAGCTAGGTCAAATTTCTGTACACATATACTCCAAAGATGATTCTAATGAACCCATTCCTTCTGTGCTATTGTCATTGAGCGGTGATGATGGTTATAGGAACAACTCAATATCTGGGACTGGTGGAACTTTCCACTTTGATAACTTATTTCCTGGCACTTTCTATTTGCGTCCTCTACTGAAGGTAAATTACCGAGACCTCTTATATTATCCGTAACTTAACTCAACTAGGCTGCAATCTTATCTAGTTGAGATTGATTTCATGAATCCTCTTCCTTGCTCTAGGTTTCATGCTCATATGATGCAATTGTTGATTTAAGCTAGCCATATACATTGCAGCACTCCTTTACCAGTTCTAAAACCAGCTCAAGTTTGTTAACTATGTTTCTTCTGATGAGCATCCCCCCCCTCACTGAAAAAAGAAAAGAAGAGAAAACTCTCCTTCTCAAGTCACCAATCAACATGCCTTGACACAGATGTTTAATTGGTTTGAATTTTATTTTGAAGTGAGGCTAAAAGTTCTTTCAATGAGTGCAAACTTTGCCTATCCAGCTGAAGGTTCTGAAGCTCTCATTTACTGTACGAAGCATTAATGCATATCATTAAGTTTTGAGCTCTCCAGCTTTTGATCAACATCATTGCACGCGCTTTATTTTTTTCAAATCACTGTTTAAAATATGATCATGTCATGTTAGTCACCTTTGGCTTTGAACCTCTGCCAAGAGGGAATTACAGAATACCTAAACCCTCACAGATTATTTGCTTATCATCTCATCCAATGATTTGATGTTTTTGCAGGAGTATGCTTTCTCGCCATCAGCTCAAGTAATAGAACTTGGTTCTGGGGAGTCTAGAGAAGTCACTTTCCATGCCACCCGTGTTGCTTACAGGTCTTATACAGTCTTCATTTCCTGCTAGAGATTTCTGTTATTTCAGCAAATCAAGATAATGCCATAATCAAATGTATAACATTTTTATTCCATTTCTCCAGTACAAAATCACATTCCCAAGTCTTAAATCTCATTAAAAAGAAATTTGAATCCTCCAATTTTTCCAAAGTTCAAATTGAATATTATTATGATACTATTTTATAATTTCCTAGCATCATGTACTGCTCTGCTACACATTCTCCTTTATTTGCAAATATGCCGCATGAATTCTTTAACATTGCTACATTTTCATTTGATCCCAATCTTACTGAAATTAAGATAACCTATCCAATTTTTATATTTGGATATCTTACTTTACTTAAAGACTAATATGGGTTCTGCTTTTCACAGTGCTACAGGTACTGTCACACTATTGTCTGGCCAGCCAAAAGAAGGTGTCTCAGTTGAAGCTCGGTCTGTGTCAAAAGGTTACTATGAGGAGACAGTAACTGATTCGTCTGGAAGTTATAGGCTGAGAGGGCTTGTACCTGAGGCAACCTATGTAATTAAAGTAGTAAAAAAGGATGGCTTGGGTACCAATAGAATTGAGCGTGCATCACCTGAATCTGTTACTATTCAGGTTATGCTTTTTGGTGCTCTTTTATTTCTTTTCCTTTTTGTTCCGGTGAAACAAGGAAAAAAAGCTTAGGTTTATTCTTAGATTAAAACCTACCCTTATTGTGATTTTAGCTTCATCTTATTGGGCTCCATGTTTAACACCCATGTATAATCTCTTTTTGCTGCAAATATGTGAAGTCTGATGTGTATCCATTGATTTTGTAGGTTGGATCAGGGGATATAAGGGATTTGGATTTTGTGGTCTTTGAACAGCCAGAAGTGACCATTTTAAGTTGCCACGTGGAGGGACAGAGAATGAAAGAACCACAGTCACAGCTATTGGTTGAGATCAAGTCGGCAAGTGGTTCATCCAAGACTGAGACTGTCTTTGAGCTCCCAGTGTCCAACTTCTTTCAAGTGAAGAATTTACCCAAGACTAAACATCTCCTGCAGCTTCGAACAAGTTTGCAGTCAAGAACCCACAAATTTGAGTCGGAGATTATTGAGGTTGACCTTGAGAGGACAGCCCAGATCCATGTGGGCCCACTGCGATATAGTTTTGAGGAGGATCACCAGAAACAGGTTTGTTTTACATTCATTCAAAGAGAGTTCTCTAGAACTAATCTTACAACAATTCTGAATAGTAGTGATCTAGAGATGACTCAATTTTTTTTTTTTTTTTGTGGAGAGATTGTACAGACAAAATCAGTTTGATTAATTGGGACAATAGAGCTGTAGTGCAGTGGCTCCCAAAAAATTCAGTTGATTTGGTCTACACTTACCGAGTCTATTGAACAATTTTTCTGTTAGGTCATTAGTCGACTCAATAATCATTGGAATAAAAAAAACACTTCTATTGGTGGCTATCCCATCTAAAATCTACATGTGAATGTTCCCTAGAAAATAGTCTGATGGGTAAATTAGATTCGATATCATTAAATGATGACATAAGTCTCCCTCTCTATCTTTCTAATGTGTCCTTTTTCTCTTCCATGGCTGCAGGAATTAACTCCAGCACCAGTGTTCCCTCTCATAGTTGGTGTTTCTGTAATTGCCCTTTTCATCAGTATGCCAAGGTAACCATAATATAGTTACCCAAACAGAACACTTTTAAATGCTTCAAGACATGAAATATTCTAATGCATTTGGCTGACACCTGACAATTGTTTTCTGAATGTTCTTAAAGATTGAAGGATCTGTATCAAGCCACTGTGGGAATACCGACACCAGGATTTATGACAATTGCTAAGAGGGAACCACGAAAGCCAGCTGTGAGAAAAAAGGCATACTGAAGATCCCTTTTGTGCCTATGGAAAGCACGATGGTAGAGTTGAATATGAGCCATTCTCAATTCTCCGTTTAGTAACGCAGAACACAGAGTTAACTTGTGTGAGAACACTAGCACTTACACAGACTGGAGTTTCTTTCTTTCTTTCTTTCAGAATCCCTAGAATACAAGTTCTCTGATTTGTAGAAGCGAAAAAAGCAGATCTAGTAACACACACTTTAGTTATTTTTCCTCTTCTTTCTGTTCTTTCCATTTTTGTTTATGTTGTATTTTGGATTAGCTTTCAGCAAATAGAACAATAATTCCAGTAGAATGCCACCAATTTTGTTTTTTTTAATATAACGTTGCAGTAAGTCATGTTACATGCATATGTAGTGATGTGTGAAGACCAATGATTCACATACTGTTGTGTATGAGTTCTTTACAGCCATGAAAATGGCTGTGATATGTCTTGAACCAAAAAGAAACTGTATGGTTCTTGTGGCATACCAAGCCATAATACATTAGCAGCTGTTTTTAGGGGCCATATGATCACTCGTGGGACTTGGGTTGGAAAATTCTTTTCTGGTTAAGTTGGCTACTTCTACATAGAATGAGATGAGGTTTTTTCTTAATATGTGTGCGCTTTCGTTATATACATTAGAGAAAATTAAGCTGTGTGTGAAAATTGAGAGGCCCATTACTGTTTATGCCACTGCCTATTAAGAGCGTGTTTGGCAGTGTGGTTGCGGGTGCTTTTCAAATAACTTTTCATGTTGAAATGCATGCCAATGATGTTTTTTTATTTTTTAAAAATTATTTTTGATATCAGCACATCAAAACGATTCATAAAGTACAAACCGCATTTAATTTTAGTAAAAAAAAAAAAATTCAAATTTTTTAGAAACGTAGCCGCAACCGTGTTCCCAAACGCTACCTAATATTTATATGGTGTCTTTATTATCACCATGCTCTTCTGGATGGAAACGCGGTTCAAAATCACTGTTTGGAAAAAGAATTTGAATTGTTTTAATATCTTGATATTAAAATTATTTTTTTAAAAATATATTATTTTAATGTATTTTCAGATAAAAAAATATTAGGAAAAACAATTGTTATTTTGTGAGATTTGAGGTGAAACAGAGTTATTAGGTGTTTAAAGTGTTTTTTATTTAAAAATATTTTAAATAATATTGTGTATTTTTTAAAATTTATTTTTAATATTTAAAAAAAAATAAAAAAATAATTTTTTAAAAAAGTATTTCGTAGAATACAAAAACACACATGCTTTCTTTTAATAGGGTGACATAGAGTACGCAATTTGGCTGAGTTATACTATAATTTTTCTTGTTTTTTTCTTCTTTTAATTTTTTTTTTTTTTTAGTGAAGGTGCCATTTCTGACGTCTTTTAAGATTTTTAAAGTCAAAAGCCTGCCTGTTGTCGTTTCTTCGTAAATAAGCTGAAGACGACAGGCTTGTCGCTTATCGTGAAAGAAACTGACATCGCTGAGATGAGAGCCATCCTCCACGCTATTGACAATGGGGAGGGGATACTTTAAAGCTTGAAGAGGGGAGTAAATTAATCAAATTATTTGAAATATTCATAAAAATTTATTCTGAAATTATCTAAATAGAAAGGTTATTTGGTTTTTTTAGATAATATTGGTTATAATGTTTTTCAAATTAATTCAGTTTATTTTTTATTTTAAATTTCAAAAATTAAATTAAATTAAACTGAAACAAACAAAAACAAATTATTATAAACTTGAATTTGCAACAAATCATTATCAAACAGTTAGAAATTGATTCCATCTTACTTCAACACAATGAAACTAATAAATTGTTTAAAATTGTGGTAGTGGTTGCGGTTTAAAGTATTTTCATTTATAATTATATCAAAATAATTTTTTTTATTTTTTAAAAATTATTTTTGACATCAGCATATCAAAACGATCTGAAAACATATATTTTTTTTAATTTTAAATTTTTTTTAAAATTTAAAAAAACACAGTTTATACCGTATTTTTAAACCAAGTCAAACACGTACATTAAAATGAATACTCTCCTCCCATGGATTTCCATTTTTTTTTGTCTACTCTCTAAAATAATATGTTCTCACCATCTTTTATAATTTTTTTTTATTAACTCAAGCAATCACATACAAATTTACCAACACATTTGTTCTAACCAACACAACTCTATTTATAAAATCATCATAATTCAATCAAACAACTCCACACTTTTGCCTCTGAATTATCCATCCGTGGAGGGGGTAGGTTTTCTTTTCAATTATGTCATCAATCCTTTTCCCACGTCTAAAAACATGACTATACAAAATCAAGTAAAAATCAACACAAAATCCACCTCTTTCTTAAGCAATGACTTCTTTGAGAAGCCATGCACGTATTTTTATATGGTCAATTTCTCTCTTATTACACCTTTGCCCCAAGTTTTCTACAGTTTCAACTTCATCCCCACGTTATTTTTATGTTTTTCATTTTTCTAAATATTAACCAAACAATGTTTTCCCACGCCCCTTGGTTTATTTATTTATTTATTTTTAAAATTTTTAATTTTAATCCCCAGCCCCCACGCCCCACGGTACCATTGCCAGGTTGAGTTGACATCCATTGCAGTCCAATCCAATTCAAAAGGTTTTCTTTATCTAAAGAATAGTAGCAGTAGTAACTTCCAAAGTATGACAAGGCTACTTTCGTAAATCAATCTACGAAAGGAGGTGACGTCCAGCACAGCTTCCTGTTTGGGTTGGTCAGCCCTTCAGTTATTTGTTGAGTGACAAAAAAAACACCAACAATTCAATCTCCACCGTTTATTTCAGTTCACCCCACCACCTCCTCCTCCCGGGTCCCACAGATTTAGCGGTGGAGCCTTTAAGTTCAGATCTCCGGCAATTTAGACAACATCCCACCTAATCCTCACCAATTTGGGTAGAAGTCAAAAAGAAAAAAACGCCAAGAAAATTACGACGGAATCCGTACTTATTACAAAACAAAAAAACCCTGTGAAGATTCCAATGGCGACCCCGAAAACCTGTGAAGTCTCAGCTGAATAACAGTGGAGTGGACGAGCTGTAATCTCTCTCTCTCTCTCTCTCTCCCTCCCCTCTTATCTCTAAACTTTACCCATAAAACGCTTCACTTTCTCCCTCTAAAATCTTCTCCACAACCACAACCATGACCGCCGCTTCACCTCCTCCCTCTCCTGCTCCTGCTCCTGCCCCTCCTCCCATCTAGCCTCAACCACCCACACCCACCCGGTCTCCCTTTCCAACCACCACGTAATATATACATACCTCTTCCTACTACCCAGCCGGTATCTATATCTAACCGAATTGAATGGCGTCAACGCCACCGCACTGTTCAATCACAGCAACGACTAAGCGTTATCAAAACCACCCCTATCCACACAACCAGTTAAAAAACCACCGTCAAACCCACAACCAAAACCCCCACCAAAGATGGACTTCTAATCAAAGAGTCTCTCTTGCCAAACCCCCTCTTCCTCCCTCTTCTCGCAATGCACCAAAACCCGCCGCCGCCACCACCACCACCACCACTCAACACCCCCAAATCCACCCCACCTTCCCTTCCTTTCAACCCCCCAAATCCGAACTTGTCTCCGATTTCCCAGGTCGCCGCTCCACCCGCTTCGTTTCTAAGCTCCACTTCGGGCGCCCCAGAACAACCATGGGCACTCGCCACACCTCAGTCGCCCAAGAAGCTCTCCAGAACGTAATTGAGTATGGGAAAGACGAGAGGGCCCTTGAGAATGTGCTGCTTAATTTCGAGTCTCGTCTTTCTGGGTCGGATGATTATGTTTTCTTGCTTCGGGAGCTTGGTAATCGTGGAGACTGTAAAAAAGCCATTTGTTGCTTTGAATTTGCAGTGAAAAGGGAGAGGAAGAAGAATGAACAAGGTAAGTTGGCGAGTGCCATGATTAGTACTCTTGGTAGGTTAGGTAAAGTAGAGATGGCTAAGACCGTTTTTGAGGTTGCTCTTACTGAAGGCTATGGTAATACTGTTTATGCTTTCTCTGCTATAATTAGTGCTTATGGTAGAAGCGGTTATTGTAATGAGGCTATCAAGATTTTTTATTCGATGAAAGATTACGGATTGAAGCCCAATTTGGTTACTTATAATGCTGTTATTGATGCGTGTGGGAAAGGGGGTGTGGAGTTTAAGCGAGTATTGGAGATTTTCGACGAGATGTTGAGAAATGGAATGCAGCCAGATCGAATTACGTTCAACTCGCTTCTTGCTGTGTGTAGTAAAGGAGGGTTGTGGGAAGCGGCGAGGAGCTTATCTTGTGAGATGGTGAATAGAGGGATTGATCAAGATATTTTTACTTATAATACGGTTCTGGATGCTGTTTGTAAAGGTGGGCAACTTGACATGGCTTTTGAGATCATGTCTGAGATGCCCGCCAAAAATATATTGCCTAATGTCGTGACTTATAGTACCATGATTGATGGATATGCTAAGGCTGGTAGATTAGATGATGCGCGCAATTTGTTTAACGAAATGAAGTTTCTGGGTATAAGTTTGGATAGAGTTTCTTATAACACCTTGCTTTCTATTTATGCTAAGCTTGGTAGGTTTGAGGAAGCTATGGATGTTTGCAGGGAGATGGAAAATTCTGGGATTAGGAAAGATGTTGTGACTTATAATGCGCTTTTGGGTGGGTATGGGAAACAATACAAGTATGACGTGGTTAGAAAAGTGTTTGAAGAGATGAAAGCCAGGCATGTATCACCCAATCTATTAACTTACTCAACTTTGATTGATGTGTATTCAAAAGGTGGTTTGTATAGGGAAGCAATGGATGTTTTTAGGGAGTTTAAGAAGGCTGGGTTGAAGGCTGATGTTGTTCTTTATAGTGCATTGATAGATGCCTTGTGCAAGAATGGGTTGGTGGAGTCTGCTGTGTCTTTGCTTGATGAGATGACCAAGGAGGGAATTAGGCCTAATGTGGTCACTTACAATTCCATTATAGATGCATTTGGCCGGCCAGCAACCACAGAATCTGTGGTTGATGATGCTGGTCAGACCAGTGAGTTGCAAATTGATTCTCTATCTTCAAGTGCTGTTGAGAAGGCCACTAAAAGTCTGGTGGCTGACAGGGAGGACAACCGGATCATAAAGATTTTTGGGCAGCTTGCTGCTGAAAAGGCAGGTCAAGCAAAGAACAGTGGCGGGCAGGAAATGATGTGCATTTTGGGAGTCTTTCACAAGATGCACGAGCTAGAAATCAAGCCAAATGTGGTCACATTTTCAGCCATTTTGAATGCTTGCAGGTAAATTTTTGTTGTGCTGTTATTTCCTTTTTATTTGTTTAACATAATCGAGGATGTTGTCCTTTAAGGGATTTTTTTAATTAATGTGAACACAGCATGTTTTGAACCTGTCTCTTTGGGATAGCCACACATGAATGAGGATACTTAAAAGATGTTGAAATTTATCATTAGACAAAGGATAATTGTATATACTGCTCATTCTACCATAGCTGAAAAGGTAGGGTGTTGTTGACGAGATAATTGAAAACTGCATAATCATACATGATTGTGAAAAATCTCACAAGGCCCCCGGGATTGTGGAACATGTGTGCAATTTATTTTGCTCTTTGTTCATTCATACCTCAGTAGTCGTTCATCTTCAGCAAAAATAGATCAAGCAGATGAGCAGAATTGCAAGTTTTCTGTTTTGGACTTTTGATAAAATTCCTTGTCCTTCTTATGTGCTAGTGTGATGTATTAGTTCAGTTTATTGTTTGATTTCAGGGTGAGAAAACATGTTTGTCCATGTTTGATCTTATACGTACATGTTCGTCCATGCATGCATGTTTGCATGTATATATAAAGGAGATTCAGCTTCAAATAAAACATGGTTTAAACTCATTTTTATATTCTCTTGATACAGTCGTTGCAATTCCTTTGAAGAGGCTTCAATGTTATTGGAGGAGCTCCGGTTATTTGATAACCAGGTTTATGGCGTGGCCCATGGACTTCTTATGGGTTATAGAGAAAATGTTTGGGAGCAAGCACAATCCCTCTTTGATGAAGTAAAATTGATGGACTCTTCAACAGCATCTGCCTTTTACAATGCCTTGACTGACATGTTATGGCACTTCGGTCAGGTCAGTTTGAGCCATAGACCTATTACTGATTAAAAGTCTATATTTTGTGGTTACACATTTATATAACTGGATTAGTTCTGAATGCACAACACTATTTCTTTTCTCAGAAAAGGGGTGCACAACTGGTTGTGCTTGAAGGGAAACGCCGCCAAGTGTGGGAGAATGTGTGGTCTGAGTCTTGCTTAGATTTGCATCTTATGTCTTCTGGGGCTGCTCGGGCAATGGTGCATGCATGGTTGCTGAATGTACGTGCTATTGTGTTTGAGGGTCATGAGGTGCCAAAATTACTGAGGTATGCCATTGTATGTAGTTGTATTTCTTAACCAATACCATCTCTTTTATTCAACCATTTCAAGAGAGAGTTCTGAACCGATAGTTGTTTCAGCATTTTGACTGGATGGGGCAAACACAGCAAAGTAGTTGGTGACAGTACGCTAAGGCGAGCTGTTGAGGCCCTTCTCATGGGCATGGGTGCACCCTTTAGGTCAGCCAAATGCAACTTAGGTCGACTTATATCAACAGGATCTGTTGTTGCTTCCTGGTTAAGAGAATCTGGAACGCTAAAAGTTCTTGTACTTCATGATGACAGAACGCAACAAGAAAATTTGAGGTTTGGTCAAATCTCAAATTTGCAAATGCTTCAATTATAGCTAATTGGATCGTGTTGTGCATTTTGTCTCCCCTTTGTAAGTTATTGAAATAGAGATACAGTTGCTTGTGTGTGTGTGTGTGTTGAATGGATGCGGAGCCAAACATTAGAAGTGTCTCAAGTCGCGTGGAAGAATGTGTTCATTTTGCCATTTTAAGTTCACAAAAAGAATGAGGCTTGAGGGTTCTCATGTTTGATTTTTGTGACGGCCATGGACTGTAAAAAGAAAGTGGCGTTTCTTTTCATCCAAGGACAAGATTTTAAGGCATATATGATAAAATCTTGAGTTGATATGATTTTACGAGTCAATTATAATGCTAAATAGTCGGTAAAATCGTTTTGTTTTTGCTTTTACATTTTCAGTTGAAATATAAAATTCTCACCAAACTCACCCGCAAGCCCTCTGCATCGTAAGTCATACCCTAGAATCTCTCTCTCTCTGTCATTCCAACAACCACCTATATAAAACAACCCAAAATTAGATTGATCCACAAGCTGTTATCTCTTCCATGATGACCTGATGATCCATAGCCGCCACCAGCAGCAACAATATACTCAGGGAAAGGAGGAAGGAGGAAGGTTGGTATGCTAATAAGGTTTGAATCTTTTTCAGTACCATGGAGATTGAAACTTTTACTCGTTTTTTCTTGTTTTGTTGAGATGTGTATATAATGGGTAGTACCATTGCCTTGGGTAGCATTAATGGTAGTTTACGTAGGAATTAGATTTAAAGGGTGGAAAGTTGGTATACATTCCTAGTGCCTTTTGCAACATGAATTTGATAGGAAGGGAATTTATATTTTTGTTTTTGAAAAAATTATGTTTGCTCAAGATTACTGATTCCTGCTAAAATTGTTATATTGAATGAATGAAATTGATTTCATTTGCATTCATTCATGGGTTTTGCTTGCAGATTATTTTTTAAATTAGGTAATTGTTAGTTAATGAAAATTTATAAACATGAATAATTGTATTGTATTTTTAAGTTACTGAAATGATGTATGAATTTTTATTTGAATCATGTAATTTTAGGTGCTTGAATTATGTATGAAAATTCTTGTAATTTTATGATTTTATAATCCGTTTTAACAATCCGAATTTATATTGTATTTTTCGTGTCGTGTTAAAAATATATTTTTGATAACCTTGAATAGACCCCATACTTATGGGGCAATGACAAAATTTCTTGTGTGCATGTTGAATAAGTTATTAGCTGATTGGTCCGTGCTATGTTGCAGGTTGTAATAAAAAAAAAATTAGCACAAAAAGAAATCCAAGGATTGGTAACGTGTATTTTTTTTAAAAATAGATGTTCATCATGAATTGAATGATATCTTGATCTAATTTAAGATGAAAAAACATTTGATTCACTTGGATTAATCTATGTTGATCAGCGAAACTTGCAGAGATAATTTTGAAAAAAAAAACCAATTGAAAAGTTTAATTCCAAATTAACTTAATGTTGAGGAAGAAATTGATAAAAAGCAACTTTTGATTAAAAAAAAATAAACTTGAGTTAACTCACGATGAAAGTCATCCATGTTATTAGATTTAATAAAATTTTTATTCATTATTTTTTATAGATTATTTTTTATTTAATTATACAATAATAAAATGTATGATATTGTTTTTTTTCCTATATGAAACAACATTTTTTTAAAACTAAAAAAACTGTGATAGAAACATGAGATTAAGATAATAAAAGTAATTTATTGATGATAAATGATGAAATTATATTATTTTATGTTTGAATTTAATTAAAAAACAGATCTTAAAAAAAAGGTGAAATTGTATTATGTTTTTTAAAATTGAGGGACAAACAAATCATTAAACCAAAAAAAAAAGAAAAACAAATAATAACCTAGATATTGTGGATTAACTTGTTAAGCTTGTTAGCCAGATAATAGACTCAATTGGGTTTATTGATTTGTTCAATATAACTCAAAAAAAAAAAAAACCAAAAAGAGCCTAATTGTGTGGGTCTAGGCATTAAAAAAAGCAATCGAGACACTTGGGCCTTCTAGCTCAATTCACGTGCGTGCCTGGATCTGTCTTATTTTCTTCTTAAAAGGACAAATGATCTATCGTTTTTGTTTTTTATTTAAAAAAGACAACAAAGGACACACCTTTTGCTTTTTGTAGATTCTAGCAACTAGGGCTTGTCAGACAATTATGGGTTAATTTTTCTCGATGAAAAACCAATATTCAACATATTTTTTACCCAAACACCTATAAAATACTTAAAATATCTTGATAAACCTATTCATGGTCATAAAAACCTAAAAAAACAACTCGAAAAATCAAAATCAAGTAGAAGCTAAAATTATTCCCATGGTCAAATCTACCAACCTGGGCAAGGAAAAGGCAAAAAAAAAAAAAAAACACCTAGATCAATCTTGCCTGATAAAATAGAATTCATTGACACAAAAATTAATTATTTTTGCTATTAGAATTATTGACAACAATAAATTTCTCTTTTTACGACGGTACCTTGCGAGTCTCTCTCTCATCTAAAAATAAAAGATTGAAAAATGAGAGAAATAATAGAATTGAATTTCAGAAAACTAAAGGGACCGGTTACCTAATAGTTAAAAAAGATAAAGGATTAAAATAAACTTTTCAAATGAAATTTTATGACACTATCTATTTTATTTGTCCTTTGCACTTTAGTCCTTTGTCTTTCAATTCAACTTTTTCTTTCGAAAAGATATGTAATTGAGTGGTGATTTGGGTTTAAAAGTGCTGAAGTGTGAAAAATATATATATATATATAAAATAAAAATTCAAGAATCAATTTAATATTTTTTTGAAAATTTTATTATTCTAATCCAAAATGAGAGAATAAACAGTGAAAAAGTTCTATAATCTCAGTCAATATTGGCATTATGTTCTTGTCTCTTGATTTGCTTCAAGAGGCTGTACCACTATTATGTTTTGCTCTCTTGATTTGCTTCAAGAGGCTGTTTGTACAGAATCCAAGAAGTCTCTTCAAGGCTCGAGTAGTTGGAAGAATTGATAACGTGACCTATTTTTGTATTTTAGCATTAATTTCAAACTGTTAAAGAAAAGTGAAAACTAGAATATGCGGCCATGAGTGTGTTAAACTAGAATAATTAATAACAAAATAGAATAAGAAATTGACCCAATAAAAAATAAATCTTACTATTTCTTCTACAAGGGATTGATTGTTTGGTTTTTTTTTTTTTTTTTTGTTTTTTTCATAGCCATAAATTTTTTCTTTACATTCAAATCCTTTCATGATTGTTTTTTAGAATTGGCTTTATAGTTTGCTTTAATTAACTTATTATTGGGTTTTTGTTATGTCGAGTTAACATTCCGATATGAGGTTGATGTTCGAATTGCAAGAATTAGTTTGGATTTTTTGTTTGATAAATTATTATAAATATAGGGATTGAAGTTGACATTGTAACAAATAAGAGAAGAAAGACAGAAAAGAAAAAATGGTTGTTGGAGACACAATGAGCATGTATAGATTACACGTGTTGTCTTAAAAGAAAAGTCAAATTGTTAAGAGAGAAAAAAAAAGTTATGAAACTAATTACGTGGTCATCTACACATGAAAATAATTGCATGACTATTGATTTTTTTTTTAATTAACGTGGTGTTCGGGCCAACTTATACGCACCCCGACTAATCTCACGAGTTGAGAAGTTAACAACCATGTAAGCCTTCAGTGACCCTGAGGTTTATGGAACTCGAATTGGTAACCTCTAGAGAGCAAACCTATGACCTGACCAGTTGAGCTACACCGCTCAGGGTTAATGATTCCTTGCGTGTATTAGTGGTGGTTGCTCTTGTGTCACTATTATAGAACCCATACTGACCTGGAAAACCGACTTGGTACTTGGTCAACTCGAGGCCTGAACAGGTTTGGATTGAAAAAAAATGGGGCCAAGTACTGACCCAGTAAAAAACCTAGATCGACCCGTGAACTAGTCAACCCGAGATAAAATTCGTTCAAAACTCGAGTTTTTGTTTTTTTAAAAAAAACTAAAACTTTTCTGACCTGTAAAATCCAGCTTCTTTGCTACTTTCCTAGTGGTAACAATAACCGAATCAACAACATTCTTGGAATCAATGAAAATCTTAATTGAGTTTTTTTTTTTCTAAATAAACTTTTGTAACCATTTCATTAAAGGTCAAGTTAAAATCTTAACTGAGAAGGTTAATGGCATAAACCTTAAGGTTCTTTAAAGGTAATATATATATATATATATATATATATATATATATTACCTTTAAAGAACCTTAATATATTAAAGGACATAATCCATGAAGAAAAAGATTTATTGTTGTTTTTCTTTTATATAGCCATACATTTTTTCTTTTCACTTAAGTCCTTTCATAATTGTTTTTTAGAGTTGGCTTTATATTTTGCTAAAACTAACACTAACTTATTATTGGGTTTTTACTATGCTAGATTAACATCCCGGTGTTGGGTTGACACTTAATTTGCAAGAATTAGTTTGGATTTTTTGTTTGACAAATGATTAGAAATATAAGGACTAAAATTGTCATTGGGAGAAAGAAAAGAAGAAAAAGGAAAAAAAAAGAAAATGGTTGTTGGAAGCACAACAAGCGTTTCTATGTTACACGCGTTGCCTGAGGAGAAAAGTCATGCCTTCAATAGAATAAAAAGTCACGAAGCTAATTACATGGTCATCTACACTTAAAAAAGATTGAATAGCTATTGCTTTTTTATTTATTTATCAACGTGAGTGTCCGGGTCAGCTTGCATGCACCTCGACTAATTTTATAGGCCCTGAAGTTAATGACCATGTAAGCCTCCAGTGACCCTGAGGTTTGTGAGATTCAAACTGGTAACTTTTAAAGATCAAACTTAAGACCTAACTAGTTGAACTACAACCCAACCAATAGCTCATTGCTTTACAAAGAGGCGAGGCAAACAAATCTTTTCACTACTCTAGCTTTATTCCTAGGCCTTTTAGAACAAAACAAACGTTGGAATAGTGTTCATAAAATTGCCTCTATTGGTGGACATGAATTCAAGAAGATGAAGGAGAAAGCCCATGACAGCTTCAGGTTGGACTTTGCAGTAAGTAGAGAGCAAATTAATAACAAAGGTGAAAAGATGTACATTCAAACCCAAATAGCAGAATATGCAGAAGAGCTACGGGGATTACTAAAGAAAGAAAACATTGGTTATAAATAGGTAATATGAGTTGTAATTTTTGGCTAATTTTTTTTTTATGAAGGAAAGGGATGTATTATTATGGAATTTGCAAACAAGATTCACTATTTGTTAAGAAATCATGGTATGTAAAACATATATGCATGAGTCAAATTCTATGATCTCTATCGAATGAATATTATAATTTCTTTAGAATTTGTTAGTTTCAAGCACACTTTATGTTAATGAGTTTAGGATACCCATGTTTTTCCCACAATAAAATGAGTACAATTACCTTTAGAAGTAAACTTAAAACTTGCATCAATGTGATTTTTAGTCTTTTCATCCTTATTTCTTTCATTAATATCAAGTGGAGTAAGGAATCTGGTCTTTTAACAGGTGAAAAAAATAAAAAAAATTGTTGTTGCATGTAGCATATAAGCCAACAAGTTAGGAGTTCTTGCGCCCTTCGAGCAATGTATGCAAGCTCCTTTGAGGGCCAAACACCACCTTCTATGGCGGCTTTGGAAGAGTAACATCGAGATCTTTAAATGTAGGCAGTGGATTAAAACTCCCCCTTTTTCTCTTTTCTCCTTGGCAAAACACAAAAGTGTCTTTTCATTTGTTTTCTATATCCAATTCATCATCATTTTTTTATTCTATTTTGTTTTATTAATTTTTTTCTTTAATTTAGCCCCTTATCATTTGGTTTTATTTATTTTTTATATCAAATTTTGTTCTTATTTTTTTAATTGCTATTTATTTATTTTTATTTTTTTTCTAATTGAATTTTATTTTCAATTTCATCCCTTAACATTTGATTTTGATTTATTTTTATATCAAATTTGATCTCCTTTCTTTTTATTGATATTTTTTAATCCTTTTTTGATTGTCATTTTTTATTTATCAATTTCATCCCTCATCATTTTTGTGGTTGAAAATTTACTTCATTATTTTTTAGGATTTGCCTACTATGTTGTAAGTCTCAAGTTCATGACAAAGGTAACATGTTTCAAATATTATCACGGGTTAACTTTAGAATTTTTGTAGATTTTTTTTTAAATTTGATTTTTTTTCCAATCTCATCATTCAACATTTGATTTATTGTAAGTTAATCTTTGAACTTTGTTTTTTCTTTCTTGTCTACGAGGTCACCCCAATTCTATTCTCTTGGTCACCAGGTTAATATGTTAACCTGAATTGATTTAATTTTTTTTGTTGCTTTTTTTTTTAATTTTTTTAGTTCTGTCATTCAACAATGAGTTGTTTAAAAATTAAAGTTCATTATTTTATTCAATTTGCTTTTGACGGGGTTACCTTGATATCATGATTGGGTCATGGATTTGATATGCTAACTCGGATAAGCTTGAGTTGTTTTTTTTTACCTTTTTTTGTTGTCAATTTTTTTGATAGTTTGTATATTGTCGTTGCATTATTTTATTTGTGTTATTGAAATTATACAAGCTTATTAAACCCAATCAATTCAATGACCCGAGTCTTGATGCTTTTGCTTCTTTGGGAACAATTGCATCACTTTAATTTCCTTTACTTATGGTAGAAAAAATATGGGTTGGCTCATGGTGTAGCGTGGACCATCTATCTAGTAATGAGTCAACTCAGGTTAACTCGTTTAACATTATTATCGGGACATGAGACTAAAATAACCTGATAGAAAGGAAACAAAACAAATCATGAAGCTTAATTCTCAATCAACTCAATATTAAAGGATGAAATTGAAAAAAAAAATTAATTAAAAAAAAACTCGAGTTAACTAGGTAAACCAACCAAACTCGCAATCCGTGTCATGAGAGTGAAATAACTAAATTAAAGACAAGTCTAGTATTAAAGGATAAAAAAAACAAAAACATTGATTCAAAAAAAATCAAAGAAGAAAAATCAAATCACTTGTGCAAATAATGTTAAAATGGGGTTTTCACTATGGGTTGCTATATAGAAAACCCTACATGTTTTAGTATATTGTCCTAGCTATTTGACTTGCACTTCACTGCAAGTCGAATATTTCTATTTCTTAAAAAAGTGTATATGCAGACTCTTACAATGTGTTTTTGTACATAAAAATGCCAAACAAAATTTAAAAAATCCATCCATATATCTAATTAAATAAATTGAGAACTATTTATGCACTAAAAAAATTTATCAAGCCCGAACCCTACTTAGTTAAAGTTAATCAGTCAAACCTGTGATTTGGGCTATGGACTCAATTAGGTCTAACAATTTATTTTTATAATTTTATATCTAAAATAGACACCTATAAAATAAAAAACCAACAGAATATCAAAGTGATTGGAAAAAAAAAATCAAATTGAAAGAACTTACGTTGCCCAATTAATAATTAACCAAATATTAAGTGATGAAACTGGAAAAAAATAAGCAAGAAAAAAAATGCAATTATAATGGATAAAAAAGTAAAAAAAAGGCCTAGTCTCTCGGGCTAGGAAGGCCTAGAGCCCCTGGACCTCCAAAAAAGGCTATGCACATGGCCCTGGAGCAACCCACATGCATGGGTCTTATTTTTTAATTTTATTAAGGAGCGGAAATGCTTTAAAAAAAATAGCAGGCGACACGTCACCTATCGCCTTGAGGCAAACGACGCATCGCTTGCACTGCCTAGATTTCAACAACCTCCGGTCGCTGAAAAATCAAACTAGTTTGTTTTAGACCAAGAAAAGCCCATTCTAAAAAAAATCATAAACACCTTGTAAAACATATTCATAGTCTCTAAAAACTAAAAAATTAGCTTTAAAACCCACAATCAACCTGAAACTAAAATTCTTTTTGGGATTATATATACCATTTCAAGGAAGTTTAAGGGGAAAAACACATTATATATATATATAGAGAGAGAGAGAGAGAGAGCGCTCTGACCATGCATAATACAAACGATTAGACTCTCTTCTCCAAAACAACTCACCTTCCTCATCAGAATCATTTTTATTGTCGTCGTCGTCATCATCATCATCATCATAATCATCATTATTATCATCATTTGTATTGTCATCATCATCAATCTCTACTGCCGCCACTACCATAATTAACAAAATCAATGATACGATTCATTATATTATCATAATCCCTATCAAATAGAGCATTAAGTCATTGCGCATTCAAATCTACAATGTGAGACAATTTATTATATTTATGAGTAGAATAAATTATAAGAGATTTTTGTTCGATTAATTTTTTGTTAAAGCAAAATAACTGATAAGAAACCAATTTATGATTTATTAGAAAATTTTATTAGCAATATGATAATAATCGAACATAATTGTTTACTTATGTTCTGAAGTTGTGAGATATATTTTCTTAATAACTCCATAACTAAAAAAAATTGAGATAATAGAGGGTTTGATAAAGAACTAAATATTTAACCAATAATAAAAATAGTAGTAACATATATAACTATATATTACTTTTCTATAAGCATCACGGCTTGTTTGAAAATAAATGTAATACATAATTAGTTTTATAAAATGTAATAACATTGGTTGAGAATGATTTATTATGGTTGCCTAAGTTTCCCTGACAATATATTTTACATTGTTCTTGAATATTTTGGATTTTTTTTTTGTTAGTTTATGTTCAATATTTTTTACTTTTATGTTGTTTTTTCATTAATATTTTTCATAAGTTTTATGACTAAAACATAATGCACATCAGAGATAATCTCAACATTTATAGATATTGTGAACTTTAGTCCTTTGGATTGATCCAGCATGCTAGCTAACATTTTAAAGAAAGCCACTTTGAACGTTTTTTTTCTCATCTTAAAACCTCAGCTGCCTTCAAGCCATATATAAAATCTATACTGATATCATATTTGAAACTTGAAAGGTGTTTTAATTGTAAATTTGTCAAACTAACTTACACATTAAATATTAAGTAAATAATAAATTTGATCACATTTTAAACTATATAGGCATTGTATTCATTAAAATACAGTGTTTGGATCTAGTAGTTACTTTCACTTGTAGTACAAATAAATGACCATCAATGAACAATTAAAAGTGATGCAGTAGACTTGCATTATTCAATAACTGTGATTGTCACACCTTGGTTAACATCAGTCGAGACTAAATATATATCATGGGGAAAAATATGTATATCATCATAGAAAATTAGAGTCGCCACCTAGTAAGTTAAAGAAACTAGGGATCTTAAAATATGCATTGATTACAGAGATCCAAGTAAGGGGTTGATTATGCTTAAAGAAAGAACAACGTTACTCTTACAACATTTTTTCTCATGAAATATTACTATTACTATGTGTTTTCTTCTATATTTGTCTTTGTGATTTCCATTCATTATCCTAATTGTTTTTTAGATTTTTTTATTTATAATTTCTAATTATTTTGTGAAAAACCTGACATCGGTCTTTATACATGTTAGAAAATAACATTAGTCCCTAAAAATATAAGACTCGTTAAAGATATTGGCGTTAAGTTTTAAAATAGAATTTTTGTTGAGATTCATAACAATAGAGAATAAGCCATATTTAATTTTAAAATTTGGACATTGATTCCTTTTTTGAAAAGGAGCTGTATAAAAATAACTCTTATCTCTAAAAAAAGGGTTTCATTGAGGTTGTTGAAAGAGTAAGTGTTAGACCCATATAGATGATAAGAATTGGGCTTTGAAACCAGGGTTGGTAAAAATAGGGATAAAAAATTAGGTTACGACAATGATAACAATTATAATTCAAAAAAATAAAAAGTGTAACTTACTTATTTGTATAGGTTAAAAGAAAATATTATACAACAAACTTCAAACCAACTTTTAAATGGTTTACTTATGAATATGAAACAATAATTTTGAAAGTGACATTGCAACTACTCTTAAAACTCAAATTTATATACAAATGGATGCATGAGTAAACATAGTTGAATATTAGTTGTTGAAATTATCAAACTAACTTTTAAAGTTTACTATTTTCACCTAAAGTTCTTCTCGAATACTCCTCAAATGCAATAACACTAGAAAGGCTACAGTTCTAACTATTAGAATGTTAGGTAATCAAGTTCTTATACACACACAATAATGAGACAATTACATTAATGTTACAACAACTATATTAAGGAAATTGAAATTATAGTGCACACAATGAAAGATTGACTTAACTATAACAAAGAAAAATTAACGCAACAATTACAACATATTCACAATGCAATGCGATCACTATGATTTACTCCAGCCATGACTCTCTTATTAGAAGTATATAGTAAACAACAACACTATGTTTTATCCAAACTAATTTTTTTATAAAAAATTAACATTAAGATATGGTTTATAAAGCATATCAAACATACATTAATACCTAATGTTATCAGCATAGTAAAGACATTTTAATCACTTATTGCATAAATACATGATTTAAATATCATAGTTAGAACACACATTGTACAAGCAAATGAGAAATATATGTACATAGAAACAACTTATATTATGTAATAAAAGTCAGTTCTAACATTATCTAAGAAAAATACAATGACATAAGTAAGTTAAAAAGACAGAACTGCACCTCATGGTCTAACTCTTTGATCTTCATTCAAAAATTCATTTTAGGTAAGGAAACTTTTTATCAATATCTTCCATTGACGATCATATCTTTCTTTTGCTTTTTATACAAAAAAATCAATAGCAAAAATGTGTAATTCACTACCAATGTGAACTCCATCTATGAAGTGAACCTTTTTCATCACCTTTTGATGCTATACCCTTTTCTTATTTTTAAAAGTGGATGTGCAATCACTTTTTATTGAAACATTATCAACCAATCGATCCTAACATAAAAATAATTGTGCTCCCATTTCAATACCCTTTATTTTCCACCTTGAGGTGTAAGATATTGTGTTTCTCTTCTCCTGCCACTACTATGATTGTTACAGCTATTTGCAACATTAAAACAAGCTACCATGTTACTCACATCATCAATAAAATTAGAAATATTATTTTCCTCTAAATCACCAGTTCTTTATCTAGATTTATATCATCATTATTAGTGCTCGATAATCCATCATCTCCACAATCTTCATCAAACAACATTCATTGAGAAGGAGCCCAAACAAATTATTTAGTAGCCATAATGTTACTAAACATTATGTCATATTTTCCACACAATGATGGCTCAATAATAGCATACCTAAACTTTCTTACTCCTCTTATTTTCCACGTAAGAAAAATTAAATATAATTAATGAAACTTAATGTATTAATGAAATACTTCAACACAAAAAATGAAATTGAAAAGATGAAGATACTAACAACTGACCTGGATTTTTGTTTTCCACCACTCATCAGTTGCATAAATAGACTCTAAATTCACCAATCCAACCAACTCTAGTTTTAGATATTAATTTTTTCATATCCTCCAATACTTTTTTATTCCATCCCATTTTTTCTACAATTGTGATTTGATGAAAGCATGCTCAGTCTACTCTTTGAAGGCAATTATCATAAATTTTCATCCAACTTTGTCAAAATAAGTGTTTGGTATCATGCCTTTCTTAATAGTTTTGATGCAAATATCATAGAAAATGTGTAACATTTCTCTAGTCCAAGAAGCTTTATCTTGACTTCAAGAACCTTTCATTGATTTGTTTGATAAGCTACTTCTAAACATACAATTATACAGTTAATGTCGTAAGTGTAATCTAATCATTAACTAGAAGAGTAAATAATGTTTGATTGTATTGTATAATTTAGACTTTGTGAAGTACGGATTACTATTGACAATAGTTCTATTTTTGAATACAATGCCTAATAAAAAGATAAATAGTATGAATAAAAAAATCTATTTATACAACAATGGAATAATAGTGAATGTTGTGTTGATGTACATAATAATTTCAAAGTAAATAAGAATTATTAAGAATTAAAATAATGTATTATAGTAACCTATATTCTTGATCCTAGTTTCATTAGTTTTTTACTTCATAATACAAGAATTCAATTTTTGTTAAATATAATTAAGGTTGTTAATAGAGGAGATGTAGTTCAGTATTGTCAAATCATTAAAAGACATAATAACATAATAAATAGGGGAAAGCCTCACATAAATTAGCACAATAGATTAAAAAAGCAGTAAGCTAAAAACAACCAAATGTATTGCAGTCTAAGCACAAAAAGGAGAAACACCAGTAATGAACATATAGTTCCTCCAAAGAGCATGAAATAAGCCTATAACAAGCAGGGGAATGTCATCTGAAATTACCACTAGAAAAGCATTTGAGATTGAAACAACCAATAACTACATCTAGCTTTAGCAAATACAAAGAAAGAACATCATTATTAGAGAATGGAATCTAAGGTAAACCAGCCTAAAAACCTAAAGTAAACCAAGCAATCAAGAACAACACATGATTGAATTTATTAAAAATATAACTATGAATTAAGGATCCATGAAGAAAAAAATTGATCACCCGTCTGATAATCCCTTATCTATTGTTTCTATTCACTGTTTGGGTTCTTCTTCTTCTTACTTTACCATAGAAAATAAGGGAGCAACTTGCGTTCATGCAATCACATAAATTAAAAGTTTAAAGAATAAATGCAATGTAACTAACAAACATGCATAAAAACCAAAAAAATGTAATAATAAAAACCAAAAAATGTAATCAATTTTTATTGTTGATTTTAAAGAGATAGAAAAAGATGACATATCTTTGATTTTTATTGTGAAGAGATTGTCAAGAAGAAGATGATCATTTCAGCATGAGAAACAATAACTAAACATATGAGATAAGTGAAATAAAAAAAGGAAAAATTACTTCACAATGTTTACTTACCAAGATCTATTGACATAAATGACAATGTAATTGATAGGTTTGTCTAACATAAGAGAAGAAGAGAAAAGAGAAGCAAATTTAATGAAAAACATATGAGTGTTATTAGAAAAAGATGAGGGTAATTTGATCTAGTTTTTTAACAATGGTTCTTTCTCACTCTTTTTTTTTTTTGCTAAAGTTTTCGGTTTGTAGAGAATAAACTGAAGTCTGATCTCAAGATTTCATTCTATACACTACAAAAGAAGAAACATGGCAGACAAATCTTATGGCCTTGGGACTTAAAATAGATACAATAGAGAAAACAAGGGTTCTTGGAAAGAATATGAGGGTATTTTGTTTTGTCTCCTATCACAACAGTTCTTTCACTCTTTTTTTTTCAAAATTTATTGGTAGAGAGAGGAATAATTGAGGCATGACCTTAGAAAAAACTAAAGCAAGATGCTTCACGTGAAACTGTAGTTCGATCTCAGTTTTTAATGGGTCATACACTCTAAAATTGTGTTTTAGTTGGAACCAAACAATTAATTTTGGTGGTTTAGAGGAAACATAACAACTGTCACACTACCAAACACAATCTCTATATAACACTTGTAAACCAAATGGCCAATGAACATGATACTAATTAAACAAATGATTTGTTAATATCAGAGAACTTAAGTTTATTTTTTCCTTTTGGTTTATACACGAGAATGGGCTTACAAGTAGGGGAGGCAATGAGTATCTACAAGTCGAATTTCTTGATATTCATACCCTATTCATTACCCATTGAATAAAAAATTTAGATATTCATAAATTTATGAATTGAGTTTTGGGTATCTATATACGTATCTATTATTTGACTATTATTTATGAATCAACAAAAAATAAAATAGTGTACACACACATATGTATTATCTATTCGGTCAAGTCGGTATCTATCAAGTTCAAATTAAATTTCCATCTATATTTACAAGATTGTACAACAAGGTGTTTTTAGAAAGACTATGATCAATTCATGAGATTAAACATTACTTCCCTTTATATATATATATATATATATATATATATATATATATATATATATATATATATATAGAGTGTGTGTGTGTATTACATCACTATAAGAATTAAATTATTAACTAAGATCTTCAATGATAAATTTATTTTGGTTTATTACAATAAAAAGACGTAAAATGCAATGATAAATGTTAAGTTTTTCTAACAAAAGATCTCCATAGCAAGGAAGCTAGAATTACTCTTTAAAAGAGGCAAACAACATTTTAAACTAATTATTTACATAAAAATATATATGGTTAGATTCAATAATGAATATCAAGAATTAATTAATACATAAACTAGAATGTAAAATAAATTAGAAATAAACGTGAAATTGAATTACAGGTGTTACAATACGATAATTATAAGAAATTAAAATATAAAACTACTTTTAAAATAAAACTTGAAATCTTTGATATTATATAGACAAATAAATACATAGGCACACACCGAGATTGATTGAATCTTTGACTTATTCGAGTTTTATTAATAAACAATCTCTCACGTTAATGGCAAAAATCTTTGATATCTATCTCCCCGCCGAATCTTTCAACTTCAATTATTGGATAATATCTCCTGTGGTCGTTACGTACTTCAAACGACATCGTCTCCTCGATTGATCCAGCTTCAGGGATTGGATGGTCACCCGTTCCAATCATGGTTTTGTCCTAGCTCGTGTCCCTCCTAGGCCATTTATTAAATGCTCATAGTAAATCACTAATTGTAAATCATCTCTACTTGGGATTTTCTGAAGGTTGCTGTAAATCACCAATCCAAGAGAAGTCAACTATAGTTCTGCAACTTAATTCTCGATATAAACAGAGAAGAGGGACGGACGGACGGACGGACAAATAGCAGTATCAGACATGGCAACCTTAGAAGAGAAGCAAGTAATGGTTGTTGGGATTGATGATAGCCAGCACAGTACATACGCTTTAGAGTGGACATTTGATCACTTCTTCACTCCCCCTCTGGCTTCCAATTCACCTTTCAAGGTCGTTGTTGTCCATGCCCAAACTCCCGCTACCTCCGTCGTCGCCAGTCTTGCTGAACCTGGTACCTATTTGTTTTCCGCTTTATTAATTCTGTACATATCCTCAGCTTTCTCCTCTTCTCTTTCCACTTCTATAGCAGTGTAGCATGTGCGTCTTTTAGTCGTTCTTCTTTGTTTTCAGGGATTGCTGAAGTTTCGCCACAAGTGAAATCGGACTTGAAGAAGATAGCTGCAAGAGACATCGAAAAGGCTAAGGAAATTTGCATCAGTAAATCGGTACTCACAATCTCTTGTAATCAATTGATTCCTTAATTACTTAAAATCATTCATATAATTAATAAATATTCAACGTTCTGTCTGATATATACTAGACGCGTCGTCCTTGCAAAAGAAACAAAAACGAATTTGCAATCGTTATTTTTTTTGTTAAATACTATGACTACATCTAATCTAATGGGGGCAATGCGTGTTTTATTGTTATGACCTCGATCGTTCCTCTTGTAACCACTGTTAAAATCTTGAAAGAAATTTAGCGTGATTAACGAAAAACACTTGTGCTTAAATAAGCTCCAGTGCATTGTAAGATGATGCTTTCCGGTCCCAAAGAGAGAGAGAGAAATGGGGGCTAATTTGTTCTTCACGTTGCCTTCGCTCTTAGTGAAAGCAGATGATGAATTGACCGGGTCATTCATCTGACATCTAGCAAATGAACATTGAACTAAATGAGTGGATTTTGCGTTGGCTGTTTTCCTGATCATTTCAGCTTCTCTGCAGGTGAGTGATGTGATCTTTGAAGTGGTGGAAGGTGATCCTAGAAATGTTCTTTGCGAGGCTGTAGAGAAGCACCATGCTTCAGTGCTCGTTGTAGGAAGTCATGGTTATGGAGCTATTAAAAGGTATTTGATTTATCTTCTCTTGTTTCCCCCCAGAATGACCCAATGTATCTTATTTTGTTTTCAAATCTAGTACATTAATGTAGTTAGATCCACTGGACTCCTGTTAGATATCCAGTAAGTACTGTTGAAAGGCTCTTAGAAAGCTCCACTACAGCTACTTTGCAGTTTACGCATGGTTGCATACTGTCCAAATCACTTAGTTATCTGCAGAAAGTTCGTGCTCACAGGTTTTCACATTTCTCTTGCAGGGCAGTTTTAGGTAGCGTGAGTGACTATTGCGTTCATAATGCTCGCTGCACTGTGATGATAGTGAAGAGGCCTAAGATGCCTTGACTGCTTTCTGAGTTGACAATATTATTGAAAAACATGTAATATATTCCTGTCGTCAAAAAAACATGATGGAATCTACAGTCAGTTCCAGATCCGAGCAATTCTCATGCTGCATAGAATTGTGATAGGAGTATTTTGTGTACACTAGTGCTAGAACTTGCTATGTATCCATGTTTACTTGTAGAAAGAAAACCCGCACCACCATCTTCAAGTTCAATTGATAATTGATTCTTGGATTGATTACAACATCTATATGATTATTGTCAGTGTTGCCCTTCTCTGATAACAGCACAAAATTACTTACCTGTTGAAACTAGCATTTTCGTGACCGGAATTGATCTCAATGAGATTTTTTTTATCATTGAAATCTAGTAATTTTATCTCTTTTCTTCTAAATTGGAGAAAAAAAATAAAATTTTGAATTAAAATTAAATGTTTTAAATTGTTAGGGATTATAAATTTATAATTTAAAAAGTTATAGGGCCAAAATGTGTGTTTAACTCCAAATTTTTTTATTAGAGTATTTTTTTAATAAAATAATAATATATAATCAGAAACTTGGCAGGGCGAAACTTCGGTTTACAGCTTGCATCTCCACCTGCATCATTCTAGAAAATTCCGTAACCAACATTAACGTCCACTAAAATTCACTTCTCTTGGCAAAAGATAAGCATAACCCAAACGTCTTTCTCGACTAATATTTTATGTTATATAATGTTGCAGTGTGCTGCGAATCTGCCTTTATTCTATCGGACAAAAACTTTAAAATATCAGCTTTATCACTAAATGATTTTTTATTTCAATTTTATCTTTAAAATTATATAAATTCTCAAATTAAATCTACTTTTTAAATTTTCCATCCAAATTATATCTTTTTTTTTTAAGAAAAACAATGTCATCATGTAAGAAATTTAATGTTTTTTATTGAGTCGTTCTACCATAAGTCTTATTGAGAAATAAAAATACTATGGTGCATGGTAAAATTGATATAAAAAAATATTTTAACACAAAATTAAGACAATCACAATTGCTGGATATGTTTGAGATTTTCCATCCCTATTTTTTTTTTTTGTTAACCTAAAAACATTAACAAATCTCTCACCTAGCTCAAATGACTATAAAGATCATATACAGAGGAGAACATACAAATCTTGATGGATAGTGTCTGGAACAAGAATGAATCTCTCCATTTTTGCTTGAAGCTCATAAAAAGTTTAATTTTCTCCCAAAATGATCTCTAATATATACGGTGGCTGCACACCCAAAATGACTGATCATCTCACTCTATTAACAAAAACAAAAATCAAAAGTTGAAGGTCAGTTTCACTGTTCATATGACAGTGAAACACCAGCCGAGTTATGCCTCCCTCAACTAAACTAGCAGCCCAGTGTCATAAAGTTAACCATTTATTCTTTTACTTCTAGAATCTCCAAGACTAACCCAGTCCACCGCCACCCCTGCAAAAAACTAAGCACTGCGCCGCCACCGTACCCCTACAAAAAACCAAGCTTTCAACCCCGTATAACTGGTGATCCCTCTCGAGTCATCTTCCACATTAATCGATCCACGCATCTCAGTGCCACCCACCAATCATGTATTTTTATATATCAAAGCCCATGAGTCCTGTTTAAAAACTACACCTACAAGTCAAATAAACATAATGTAAGGTGTAATCTCACCTGGAACTTTCCAGGTCTTTAATGCCAAACAGTTGTCACCATCATTTTTTAGCAGTCCAATCCACAAAGATTAATCTGGAGTATATATTCTATCAGCCTCAGAGGCACTGCTACTTTTGCTAGTATATATAAAACAAAATTACTTTACCCTACAGCAATGCTTTAAGAAATTGCTGGTAAATTACTTCACATGCATGTGCCATGCATACAGAGATTTAATTCTCCTCTGGGTTTCTATTCGGACTTTACATTCCTTCAAACGTTTCAGAATCTAACTACTACTTCAAAGCCACTGCCCGAATGGAACAAATTCTCTTTTGTTGTTTCATGTAAAAGGTTTCTCAAATCTCATCATCACTAATATTTACAAGGGAGAAAATGAAAAGCAGAATAAAGTAGAGAAAACCAACCTGCCTTCTGATCTGGACAGATTTATTGTACATGCCCCCCCCTCCCGCGTGTATACCTCTCTATTTGTCTAAGTCTATCAACTACTGTTTACAAACATAACTCTATGTTTCAATTTATATACTTGTTAACTGTATATTAAGTTGGGAAAAAGACATCAATATAACAAAACTCACAATCCACAAATTCCAATTCTTTTTTCTTTTTTGCAATTAAAATAAGGGTCAACCAATCAACAAACTAAGCAAGCAATCATAATAAATCAACACCAAAATTATTTACGTGGAAAACCCTAATGAGAGGAAAAACCACGAGATTGTAGTCGACCTAAGACCTAAAAAGTTTCGATATCATGTGTACACAAGTGTTTTCCCTTGGTTAAAACTAAAATCTACAATATAAATAATCAATAACATATTATTAGAATACATCAACAATAAAGAGAAACAATCGAGAAGAATCTCACAAAACTGACAACCACACTTCTGTGAAGAACAAACCAACTTAGACACCTCCGATCTTTAATCCAACCGTAAGATTTAGGTGTTCAAAATATTATATCAAAACTTCATCTTGAACCAACAGTTAATTAACTGCTTATCAAAGTTTTAATCAAGTTGCCATACTTTCTTCATCTCTTTGAATATGGTGTCCACTAACTTGAAAATAAATCAAAATTGACTTTTTATGCCTAGTTATCTATATGGCCTAAAAAGCTTTAAGCATTTGTCCTTTTTTTTTTCTTAATTAGTTTACATAGGTTATGCCCCAAAGCATGAGTGATCAAATCCAACAATTCCCTTCCTCCCAACTTATCTAGAGGGCTCCACCAAGTCTACTTGCCTTTTATAAAACACAAATTTTTCTCTTGGTAAAGGCTTGATCATCATATCTAACACATTGTCATCATTATGAAACTTTTCAACAAAAAAAATGACTTCATCTCTATAACATCTCATCTTCATTGGTATCTAACCTCAACGTGTTTTGATTAAGAATGAAAAAAAAAATGCTTACTAAGATGGATTGCACTCTGCTGTCACCATGCAACACAAATTTCTCTTGCACTATGCCAAGCTCAAGTAAGAACTTTTTCATTCACAATAACTTTTTAACCCCTTTAGTAATAGCAATGTATTCATCCTTTATAGTGGATAATGCAATATATTTTTGCAACCTCTATAGCCATGAAACTGCTCCCTTGCAAAGGTAATTAAATATCCTAATGTGGACTTTCTAGAATCACCATTATCAACTATATCTGTATTCGTGTATCCA